>NC_071537.1:29143467-29769301 GCF_026979565.1 Vidua chalybeata
CCACCAGTGCAGGGGATTTCTATCTCTGTGGTATTTCAGAAACCCTTTTCAGAGAGCAAATGGTTGGCAAATAGGATCAGTACAGATGTGCGTTCATGAAACTTACACCTATGAGGGGCCCTTAGTTTTTAAAACTTCTTACATCAGAGAAACCAATGGCAGTATCTGAGATATATAAAAATGATTTTCTAATAGCTAATGTGTGCCCCAGATGAGACTTTGAAACAGGAGTTCAAGTGCACA
Organism: Vidua chalybeata; assembly: GCF_026979565.1. Taxonomy (NCBI): domain Eukaryota; kingdom Metazoa; phylum Chordata; class Aves; order Passeriformes; family Viduidae; genus Vidua; species Vidua chalybeata. The sequence goes on from NC_071537.1 coordinate 29,143,711, forward strand.
CCTCTGTGCACACCTAACAGGCTTTTACAAGGCTACTATCAAGGTAAAATTTACTTACATTTAGTCATTTATACTGTAACTGTTGAAATTGTAGGCACATAGAATTGTGTTTGTAGCCACAGGAACAAAATTCAGAATTATAAAATGCCAAAAGGATCTGTGTGAATTTTGTATGACTTCTTTTTTTTAATTATCTGCTCAACCACCATCCATCATGTAAATACTACGTTTGCTATATTGCCATTTAAGTAATGCCAGCTCAGATAATTTGCTAAAACATCCACAGAATTCGAATTCTATAGCAGAAGCATTCATTCTCTTTCATTAATGCAAAAAAAAAAAAAAAACACCATAAAATGAGGATAGGAAAACAGTACTCCAAATATTAAATAAGTTGAAGTCACCAAGCCCAACACTTCATCCCCAAAAAATCTGCCATATGTTCCTCTGTAGTCTACTGCTCTTGAATAGAAGGTATCTACCAAATCTGTAAATCCGTTAATTGACTTTTTTCCTTTACCTTGACAAGGATATCAGCTATCATACAAAATTTAAAACATTTCAAACAAAATTTTAAACAAAATTTAAATTCCGTAACTTCTGCTAGAAGACAGTTAAAACTTCTCTTTAAAGGCTTTCCAAATGAGTGAACAGGAAGCCTGTGGTCCCATCCTATTCTTCTTTAGCAGCACATAAGAGCAAACCTCAAAGACTGAAAAGCAATCTCTATAAAAGGATGGCCTGCAGTAATTTTTCAGACGTCTCCAAACCCTTCCAAACATCACAGCTCAAAGCCAGCCCTGCTGTGACCTGTGAAATTCAGAGATTCCAAAAGCCTGTGGAGGACACAGGGAGGTACTGCAGTGTTTACTCTGCCAGGATCCCTGGCAGCTCCCGTTACCTCACCCTCAGCTCTCCCCAGAGTATGCCTGAATCTTCAATAGCAAGGCAAAGGGCTCTTGGGATGAGGGACTAAAATAAACGATACATGCAAGGTATGAGTGGTATGCCCACAGCATCTGACCCACAAATCCACTCCAAGTTCCTTTTTTTAACCCTGCATTGTTCCCTTAAGCTATCAGAGTAGAATATATGTTTCCAGTCAGCCCACATCAATTCCAGCCTTCTGAAAGAGCACTTTTGGATTCATTTTCATCCATTAGCTGCAGTTTTCATGCCCAAGTTCTAAAGCTCCTTTAACTTCCAGTGACTCTGGGACTAAAATGTAACCCTGTCCCCTGGGAATAGGAAAAACTGTGACCAACTGGAATATAAACTGTTGGGTAAACCCAAAAAAAGAGACCAAAGTCAGTCACAGCTTCCACCACTGAGACCTCAAGGATTTCTCTTCCCCCATCAATACATTGACTCAATATTGAAAAACATCTTCCACCTGTTCTGTGGAGAAATGGGATTTTGCAAAACCACTGCCACAGTATCACAGAAATCTCACAATTGTCTTGATAAGTATTGTCTTAACCTCTATTTTCACAAATGTGTGAAAATAGAGGTTAAGATAATATTTATCAAGGCAACTTCTTGCTGTCAAGACCACTCTACACTCTCATAGATCTTATAGCTCTTTAGATCATAAAGAGCTAAAAAGTGCAGCAGAGCTTAATGATATCAGCCTGTAAGCACCAGGAGAAGCAGTTTCAGTGAAGCCAACCAAAAGCCCTTGGCTTTATTAAGATTTCTTTCCCTCCCACTGATCACCCTAGAGGACATCCATGTCAGTGATTAGCTCTGGACAGCACCTTTGGAAAATACTGAGGTAATAAAGCTGCAAACTGGAAGAAGTGTTTGCATAAGCATCATGATGTCACATGATTGACTCTTGAGCAAATTGACTTGACACCATCATCCTTGAAAAATAACCAGTAAAAGCCAATTAGGAAGGCAAAAAACAAAAGGCAGAGACTCCAGGCAGCCCTGTGTTTGGTCAAACTACAAACCTCACATGAACTCTCATGGAAATGAGAGGAAGAGCAAGGGCAAAGATCTATATATGGAAAGCACAAGGTGACACAGTACCAGATCTTCCTATATTTTCTTGAAACATTGCTGATGTTTGCAATTTTTCTGCTGATTAATCAGATGGCTTGTTGCATGCCATGCATCTTGTTCCAAGTCCTGCTGAAAACTGGGAATTTGTACAAATTGAGTGCAGCAGCTGCCTTGCTCCTTCTTGAAGGTACCTCACTGATGCATAGAATTCCAGAAAGTAGAGATTCCCTGGATATGAACAGTAGACCTCAGCATCTTCACTAAATATAGAACTTCTATTTGTTAACAGAATATAATTCTGGTGCACTTGTGCAATTGGTGGCTGCTGATTGGTCTCCATAGGTGTGTGAACACACAGAGGGGTACATAAAAATCACATGCAAATCTTATTATTTCACCACAGCACAGGAAAACAATGGATAGTTCAGAAATAACTTTTTCATTTTTTCTTCAAGAATATTAAAAAAAAAAAACTAGTTGAAAGTGTTAGAGGAATGTTATATAAAATATGCCATCCATTTGTATATGGCATCCATGTGACAAGAAGTTGGCTCAGGCTCACTCTTAGTCTGGATAGTATTTCTAGCAATTTTCAATATTCCATGACTGCCAGAAGCAAAGAATTAATCATTAAGATTCATGGTGACAACGGCAAAGTATTTCACTGTGAAGTTGAGTTAAGCACCAGAAATGTGGCTGCTGGCAAATTAGCCCTTCCAAACACTCCCCTCTCTCTGTTGTCTATTTTTAGGCTTATTCAGAACATAACCACGATATGAAGCCACCAAACTGCTGGATGGCTTCAAAATGTTCAGTCATGACTTCTGCACAAAAAAAAAAAGAAATTTCTTTCATGTGATATGTTCCAAAAGCAGCAGGTTTTGGGACACTGAAAACTGACTGTCTGCAAGACCTTGGCCAAAAAGCCCCCAACCCACAATTAAGATATTTGACTATGCACCTTGATTCTGTTCATTCTTCAAGGACTTTTTAAAGGAATAATTCAAATGAAAACAGAAGAAGGCTCGATTAAAAGAGAAATACAGTAACAACAGACAAGTGTATCTGCTCAGCACAGGCACATGACTCCATGGGAAATGAGCACAGCTCTCATTTAGTGTCTGTGTTTCATTTCTAGATGGAGTAGGGCAGTATTCAATAAAAAGAAAACTGGAAACACTAAACTAACTATAACTAATCCCATGAGTCCATTCCCAAATGCAATGGAGACAATTCAGTGGAGCAATATTATGACCAGGGCTTTTGAACAACATTTACGCTGCAACTCCAATGAACGGACTATGGACAAATTATGAATCTGTAAAAATGTGTGCAGACACAAGGCAAAACTTTCATGGGAAGACTAACATGAGAATAGCTTGCCCAGGATTTCTAATATGTGCAGAGTTAGATTAAAAAAATAGAATAAAAATAAGAAATTGGTCAGAAGAGAACAAAGACAACTATGGATGAAGGTAGACAAAGGGAGTTCTTGAAACCACACCTACCCCTATTTCCAATGATTCTGTGACTTACTGGGACATCAGAGCCCCTCTGCAGGCAAGCCACACTCAGGGTCAGTCACAGTGGGAGATGCCACTGAACACAAGTCCTTGGGCAGGTAAAATCTACCTGAGCCCTGCCCACAGACACTGCAAGGAAGAACCTGCTGCTCTCACAGGGCTTCAGTGCTGTTTGCCAGGACTCTGTCAGGACTGAGGGACCTCTCACCCGTTATCAGTCAGCATTTCAAAGTACTCTACAATTTCTTCAAATTACTCTTTGGAAGGACTTTCCAGGAAAACTGCAGGTTTAAAATTTTAATTTCTCATAATTACTACAAAGATGCAAACCCAAGATGTTACAATGCAATGAAACCAAAGAAAAATAAATGAATGCAACTGTGGTTGATTTCAGCATCACTCAAAAGTTATCCCCAGTCTCTGTTAACACAGCCCAGTAGCTGGTCACCAATAGTGAAAAGATTGCCATAGAGTAACCATTCACAGTTACATGGTGTTGCTCCCAGTTAAAAAATTTACCTGTATTTCTTCTGCAGAATGACTAAAATCTAGTTTTCACTTAATCCAGTTAAGTTCTTTGGTCAGTAGGTTGCTCCCTATCAACTTTATTTCCTAAGACACTATTATTTTCAAAGAATCAAGGGGAAAGCTTCAGGAGTTACACATTCTGAAGTGAACTGTTGCCCGTAAACACAGTCACAGCAAAATCTCAAATGATTTCCTCTTACTGAACCTTCACTTCGAGCTCTCCAATGGCATAGAATCGAGGCATGGACAATTTATAAAGCAATATATATAAACTCACTGAATTTTCAGCTTCTTACAGGTTCAGTGTTCTGATCTGGTACAAAATTGTATCTCAGAAATTCCACACTGAAATGTCTGGGGAGCAAACACAAGCAACTTCCATAACTTTTTCCTCCCAAATATTAGGTAGGGCAGTAACACTGGACTCAGACTGCCTCAACTTTGTTATTGCAACAGGGCTAACGCTGTGAACAGAGCTTTGCAAGAACACTGGGAGCATTCAGATGGAATAACCTCAAGATGTCTTAGACCAGAAAGGAGTAAACATTCTTCTACATTGGGGTGATGTAGGAATTTCCCTAAAACAAAGGAAAATTAGTAAAATGAATAAAAAAATGATCTCATCAAGATAATTTCTGACATGCTGCTGGGGAATGAGGACAGCTGTGCAAACTGCATTCCAAACAGGACTTCCCTTTGTCAGCACAGATGTATAAAAACATCTCTCAGTTCTCACTGGAGTGTTGGCAGCTTGGCTAAATATTAATGCTGTCCCTGGAGCGCTGCTACTGCTTCTGTGTGTCTCATACATGAGAGGCTGGCCACAGCTAAGACAGATGCTTTCTGATGTTGCATTAGAACTACAAAAGAACAGAAAATGGCAGCTTCAGAGACTGCATCAATCCTCATATGGCTCCCCAGGAATTAGGGATGGGAGGGCAAGAGGAAACTGCAGAATGTGTAACTCCTGAAGTTAGGCTGAGCTTTCCAGATGCACAGGAATTTGACACTGGGTTATACTGGGGTGTAGTGCAATACTTTCAGCTACACAGAGGTATTTCAAGCTACAAAACAAATCCTTTAGTTTACAGTAAAGCAGCTCTAGTTCAGAAATGTAGGGTTCCTTTCCCATCTATTGAAGATCTTCATAAAGGAGCTCTGTAGCTCTCTTTGCACTGCTCTATCTCCTGTGCATCACACTCCATCATACCTGGCAGTCATGCTGCACTTACCCAAATGCATTTCAAACTACATGAGGTCAGAATAATACTGGGTTTTTCTCAGTGCTCCATCAGTGAAAGAGGTTCATGAAGCTTTTGTCGCTTAATTTCACTTCAAACATTTTGAGCAGATCCAGAAATACACCTTGGAATGACTGCATGAATAATGCAGTCAATTACAACAGCACACATGGCCATAATCTGTTTCTTCCTAACCTGCTTAGTTAGCAGTGCATTTCTTTTCCTTGGGAGAACCTTTAAGCCTGTAGCTATTATTGTAGCTAGCTCTCACGTTTCCTTTCTCTCTGTGAACTGTTTTTTTTTTTTTTTTTTAATCTGATGTTAATAGCTTTTAAAGGGCTACTAAAATTACTGTATAGCAGTAGTATTTCTTATATCTGTATTATCTCCACGATACTTCATGAAAAAGCAGTCCCTTGGCAGGACAAACTAGCTAGTGTTCACACTGCATAATGGAGGAGGCAGCAGCTGCTATTTTTAGGGTGCTGAATGCTATCCTCCATTGTAAATCTATTTATTTTACAGATATTTTACTGTTACAGCTATGCCTTTTTTGATTGATGAAAATCCTATTTATAAAGCCTAACTTCAATTAACAATTCAGTAAGATGGCATTTTCCCTTAGTTACCTATTAGCCTAAAATAAAAACTCTATAGAGAAGCAGCCAGAGGAGCTGGTGCCTCACTGAACAGCATCCCTGGCTCACTGTGCTGTGGATTCAAGAGGAGCCATCAGAGGAAGGAGGGCATCTTGCACCCTGCACAGATAAGAGCTTTCTCCTTTTGCATAAAACCCTTTCACTTCTGAACAAAACATGAACAATTAAAACTTCACGAATAACACAGAGAAGGCACCTCCTAATTCTCTCCCCCACAGCAGGCACTGGTATTTAACATAAATTTAGTATTCAGTACCTCATGTTGCAACCCAGAGCTTTCTCCAAAATTATTAATGAATCCAAATAGCATGCTGGATTTGCTAACTGAAAGTGTAATTATCTCTCATGAACTGCCAGGACAAACCATCAATCCTGTATCTACTATGAATAATCCCAGACTCGATAAATTTTTTTTTTTTTTACTTTTCCCAACTTTTCTCCCTGGGCCAGTGGCTAATGAGCTCTACTCTGAGGCCACGTCAGATGAGCCAAGACTTTAATGTGCTTTTTAGAAGACATATAAAGCACATTATAAATGTAACACTGATCCACTCTGGCTAAAGTAATCTCTCCAGTAACTTCACCTATGCTTTTGTAATGGTAGGAAATGGGACAGATCTTTTCCAAGACTCATTTCCATGTTTAGACAAGCAATACTCTGCACACACACACACATAGAATTTGTGTTTTTTAGATACTCATAAAAACATTCCCCAGTCCAACACATTTGGACATGCAGATGGCTGCTGAAAACCACAGAGAATGGTGTGAACAAAAGGAAGCCATGGACCTCATCAACTGGATTTTACTGACTTTAGCAAAGAGGAAAATATAAGTAACATGCTCCAGAGACTCCAAGCAGTATAACCACTAAGTAAAACCCATTAATAATGAAAGATTGCTTAGATTTGCACATGTTCCACTCCTGCTCAAAGTTAGGACATGGCATTTCTAAATCTGAATTCAAAATTTGGCCCAGGCTCCCACATAACTTATTAAGGAACCTCATTTTTAATTACCAGGCATCATAAATTATTTGACTGTAGAAATTAAAGTGACAGACATCATGAAAAGGTGCATCAGAAACTGGACTTTATTAATGTTTTTTAGTACCTGTGCTTCAAATTCAACTGGATTTATTACATACTGTCTAACAAATATGATGCAGTTTGGAGCATGCAAGTAATTTCTCCAGTAACAATGGATCTCATTTCAGATTTAACAGCAGAGAAGTGGAGGTGAAATACTTCCATTTTGATTTGAATTGTAAGCACCATCTTGTGGAACTACAAAGCCTGAGATTAGTAAAAATACTGGTTTATAAATTCATCTCATGAACTGACTGGGAATGCTACCTGGATATGGCACAAAGAACAAACAAGAATAAAACTATTTCTCTCACCTCTTCCAGACCCACAATAAAACAAAAAGAAGCTCTCCTTCAACCCAAAGCATTAAGGCAATCTTGTCCTTACCTTCATACAAAGCCCTATGGTCATCAGAGCTGACATTCATGGCAAAGAATTGTAGATCAGGATTCCTGGGGCTGTAATGAGAAACTACAGTCCCTCCATAATGTAGAGTTCAGCTCCATTTCCCTCTCTTCCCTTCCCTATCTCACAGCACTGTTATAAACTGTCATTTCTGATTTACAGACCAAATGTCTTTCTCCCTAGAAGAGGGTGCTCATCACAAAGGCTCAGATCCAGCACTTAGTAAAATATTACTCTCGTAAAATGAACCTGCACTGTGGGTGCACAATGCTGACCTTCACCTGGGGATAACTGGTGAAGGTTGATAACTGGTGAAGCCTGGTGCTTGGGCTTTGGAGGATGCCAGTGCACAGAATGCATGGCAGACTCTCTTGTTCAGAATAAACACCAATAAACATCTCGTAAATTAAGGAAAAATACACAGCTGTAGGACTTAATAGAATAAGGCACATGCAAATTTCTGAGATTTGCTTATTTCCTTACCACTACTAATGATATTATTACTATTAATATTACTGCATCCATCAGCATTCAGCAGACAATTCTCTTGCTCCCACACAATTCCATGGAATAATTTGAAATGCAAATAGAAAAAAAAAGCAGAAAATCTTTTCTTAAAGGGCTAGTTCATCTATGAATATTAAACTGAAATGAACTCTCCTGAGAGCCCTGACAGACTGCTCCAGGATGGAAAACCATGTCATTACTGACATTAATCATATTTCCTAAAAATTAGGGGCAAAAGAGTGCTCTTTTAAATAAGCACCACCTAATACCCCATCAGTATGTATGACTCGAGTAAAAATTCATTATTCTTGTCCTTATGATTAAGATTGTTAGTAGAGATACACGTGGATCATAAATAACCAGTCTCCTGTATTTTTGTTGTTGATTACATTAGCTTTAATCTTATCTTACCATATGCATATAAAACGGAAAGATTCCTTTTAAAAGCTTACAAAAGAAGCAAAAGAGGCAGGCAGCAGCCTTGCCTCTTGTGACAATAGTGATGGTGGATGTGCTGCTCCTGGTGATGTCCTCCTGCTTAATTCAGCCCATCAAGTAAATCTGTACTGTGTGAGAGTGCTGTGATAGCTGGAAAATGTCACAGGACTGTGAAAAAATGATGACAACACAAAGAGTGGGGGAGTACTAGGATGAAACATCAGCAAGATTTGGGAGTTAAGTGTGTATTTGTTTGGAAAAAACTGACTGGACATGGATACACAGAACACATGGCTCTCACTCTATCACAGAATCGTTTGGGTTGGAAAGGATCTTAGATCCTCAAGCTCAGCCATTAACCCAGCACTGCCAAGTCCTCCACTAAACCATGCCCCTAAGTGCTACATCTGCACATCCCTGAACACCTCTAAGGATGGTAACTCCACCACTTCCCTGGGCAGCTTGTTCCAGTGCTCACACACCTGTACAATTGCATAAATTTGTATCAAAAAGCTCCCCCATGTCTTCACACTGCTATAGTTCACTTATTTATTACCACTCAGAGCTTGGATGAAGCACAATCCCCCTCTGAAGTGTACAGTCTCCAAAGATCCCAGCTGCCTTCTGCAAACTTAGAGGTAAATGGATGTCACGACAAAACTTCAGCTCAGGGAATTAAGTTGTCCCTAGCCCAGCTACCAGAGCAGTGGCAATTGCCTACTTTAGGAGCCTTTATCTGTTGACCTCAGCTCCTGGCTGCATTTGCTACATTTTCAACGCCAACATTAGAGGTTTCTTACACTACATTTTTCCCTCTTACTTTTCACATACAGAAACATATTGGATATACAAAACATTATGAATTCAGGATTCTTAAAATTAAAATAAATGTGTTTTTTTCATTAAAAATACAATATAATAGATAATGATAAAAACCACAAAGGAAAGATGCAAGTAATAGCAACAGGTCAATGACACTGAACACTCAGTCTCAGGTATGTCTGCAAAATTAATGCAAATAGCCCCAGTTTGACTAACATTTTCCACTGCTTTTTCAACTTACCAGGCACTCAGCCTATCTTGACTAGATATAATTCCTGCACAGCCAGGAATTATGGCTGTGCAATTTCTGTTATAACAATTAGCCTGTAAACTAGATACTAACCCTAAATTGTTTCGATTTCTAGCAACAGGGAACAATGTACTTGACATTTTTTGAAATACACCTTTAAAGCTATGTAATATATAGAGGCCAAGGGAGAATATGGAAAATCTGTGAGATTAAATGCAAAAATAGTGTTCCTTCTTTCTTCTTTTGAGACAGTTTTATTAATGAGGTCTCAAGAACTGCAGAGTGAAATACAGCTTAGTAAGATAGATTCAGTTTCTTCAGACATACTCTGCAGAAAGTGCAAACTAGAAATTCCAGCTTCTATTTATGCAGATATTTTATTTAGTTAGTTTAAATACAGTCAGCTGACAGCAGTTTAAAGAGCGTCCCTGCCAAGCAGAATTTAGAGCCCTCCTGCACAGGCGTTCACTTCCGTTACACTGAACAACAAACTCACAGCCATAAATCACAACATTCTGATAAGCTCCCCCTTAGGCAAGCAAGGCCATAAAATACTCACTGGCAGACAGGATTTGACCTCATGGGTATGAGCTGGCACAGCCTGGGCACGGGGAAGTTGAATACCAACACACAAAAGAACAAGGTCTGGCCCAGGCAGACAGAGCCAAGCTTGTCCTGGCTGACCTCAGGTGTCCAGGCAGGGTCACTCAGGAAGACAAGGGACAGCCCACAGGCATGGAGAGAGGTTGCCTGAACTACTCTGAAGTGCTGCCCAGTCAGCTTCTGGAGTGTCAGTCTCTTCCCATGGATTATTGAGGGGCATGAGGGTCCTTATTCAGGCGCCATCAACCTGATCCCAGAGACAGCTGAAAGCTGATATAACCTTCTCACTTTTAACATCAAAGATGTTCTACACAGCCCTTTTCCTCATTTCTTTTGTATGCATGTCCTGGACATCTGACCTGAGCTTTCTCTCCATTTATGTTTTACCACCACCATAACAGCAGCAAGTAACAAGTGCTGAGCTGAAATATCTCACAGGGATTTACACATTACATTTAACAGTAGCTTTTAACTGTTAAATGACTAATGGGTTAATTCCCGCTTTGGCACAAAGCCTTTACTCAGGGAGTATGTGAGCCTTTGCAAGCTGTTTTCAACAAAAACATATGGGAAATAGTAAACTTATCCAGGTTAAGTTTAAAATAGGATATTCTGTTGGAGTAATATTTTATATAGTCCCTTTAGAAAACAAAAATCAATCATGATGGGTTTTAATGTTCCATTGTGGACAGCAGCTGAGCACATAGCATAATGATTCTCTTTCCTTTCCACTTAATCCTGCTGCCTTCCCAACCACTGAATCATTGCTCTCCCTCGTTACTAAAATGCATAACTGAGATGCTGATTAGTGTCCCAGATGCTTGATAACAGAGACAGTAATCAATACCACTTCTTTAATCTGCCTGTGGAGGATGTTTTGTCCCTTTGCTTTTGGACAGCGGCTCTGTTACCACGGCTTTAATATCGCCTCTAGATTGGATTAGTGCAGGGCACTCTTCTTTAGTTGTTCCTTAGCTCCCCTCGAAACATAACATCAGTGTGCCACAGCTGTTGCCTGTTTGCTGAGATTGAAAGCTTTAAAAAGCTAAAGCTCTGAGTAGTTTTGGATCATTCTGCCTGACAGACGTGCAGCCACCCCACATGCCACAGGGAGCGAGCAGAGCCGCAGCCCTCTACTGCCGAGCTCGTGGACAAGAACCACTCACACTCGACTTCCTCAACTGCTATAGAGCTTTGGTGGGGGCTTATTTTATTTATTTATTTATTTTAAGAGCCACAGTGGAAAAATGCTTCCTTCCAGCAAATGCAGAGCTGCAGCTGGATTTCCCTTTGGGCAACTGCAATATGGAAGATTGGGATTTTGGCCTGAGTTTTGCCAATAACACCATGCAAATTCTGAGCCTTAAAGACAGGAGCCGTCTCTCTGAAGATAAACAACAAACAAATGCAGGCACAAGTCCTATTATTTAATTCTCATTTTAAACATATACTTTTGTATGTGCTCTGTAAAAAATCCATGTCTCTTTAAAAATATCTTTTGTGTACCTTTAAAAAAAATACTGCACAGTGATATCACAATGTGACTACAGCTAAATATATCACCTACATTGCAGCTTTTACTGCACTATAAGGCAGCCCATTTTAAGACAATATCAATAATTTAGAAACTCAGCTATGTGCAGCTGCTTAATTGGATTATCTTTGCTTGGCAATTTTTTCAGTATGATATTAGCTTTTACAGGAATTCATTGATGGAGATCTTTCAGCAAACTCATGTAACACACAATCAATAGACATAAAACTACATGCAATTATAAAACATTTTTTCACCAAGTACTTTTCATCTTCTCACAGCTTTGGCAAGAGGAATATGCTGTTCAAAATTAAGCTAATAGCATAAATCAGGTTTTGACACAAAGCATCTCTGGAGACTGAGATTCAGAGAGCCTTCTCTAGAGAACAGCACAACAGCTGCCACAGCCACCACCTGCAGACACCAGAGAGCTGCCAGGACCCGGTTCCCCATTTCTGTGGTAGCACTTCCTCACAATGCTTCCCTCCAGGAAAATGCACTTTTACCTCCAGCTGGCTGAAGAGGTCCCTTTCCACTCACGAGCAACTGGGCAAGAACAAAGGAAAATTCTTCCTATGCTACATTTTGTATACTTTAAGGGATAGAAGCAACATGACTTCAGACTGAGGTCACTTCTTGGTGACTCCACAAAAGGCAGAAGAGGCCATAATTCCCTGCCCCTTGTGTCAGCCCAGAGCCAGTCACAGCAAAGGCAGCCAGCCAGCAGCAAACATCAGGATCACAGATTTAGGTGGGAAACAAGCTGCCCAAATAGAGCTCAAAGGAGCCAAGAGGATCTTTTGCCTACAGAAAAGATGTGTGGAGGTTTAGGGAGTGTATGTTTGCTTGTTTTTTTTTTGCTTTGGTTTGGGGGTTTTAATTTTTTTTGTTGAATTGATTTGGTTTGAGGTTTTTTTGTGATTTACATCTATGACCATATCTCAAGTGCCTCTGAAAAATTTGATTCAACTAGTCAGAGTGTTTTTAAGGCCAAGTTGTCTATACCAAGACTTTAAACAAAAATCATACCCAAAAAATTTTAAAAACTACCCAAAGCACAAAAAAATCCAAAACACACACACAAATTCCTAGCTTAAAACCAAGCTGCCCTTTTTTTAGGGCCCAGAAAAGGATAGATATCAGGCTGAGATGGTTCCTTGTGTGCACAAGCACCACTGCCCTATCCTGCTATTGTTCCTGACATTTTCATCTGACGGGAACTGCACCATGCAGAAAGGATCACCACCATCACTGCGTGAGTCCACACTGTCCACCTGGTTCACTTCTTCTTCAGATGGGAGGCCACTCCAAAGTCCCTGTATGTTCTGTGATTCCATAAGGAAAACTGTCAGATCCAAGGAGTATCCCACCAGGCTGAACTGATTCCCTGCAGAGCCAAGGACACACACACCCTGCTCATGCGGGCTGTGAGCCAAAAATATTTGCCACTCTGGGGGCATGAAGCTGTGTTTTCTGGGGGCTGACACTCACTTCAGCAGGGATGGGGGAATGTACAAAGTCCCTCCATTGCCTGAATCCCGAAGGGATTATTTAGGCCGAAGACTTTAATTACAGCTGACAGTGCTGGCGTCCTGCTGATGGCAGCCATTTTACTGATGTCACGGCGTTATCGCCAGTGCCACCAGCAGTAAGGAAGAGCTGCCAAATGACCCACATTTGTAGGCAGGACCTACTGACCTGAGGGAGACTGCTCAAGCCCAGCATCAACTGAGGCAAGCGACTTCCAAAGAGCCGCTATGGGGGGAGGGATTCCAGTGGAGGTGCTGTCCCACCTGTGTCCCGCAGCTCCCGCTCCCCAGCACAGGTGGGAGGATCAATAGTGGCTGCTGCACAGGCAGCAGCTTGGGAGCCTGGCAAGGGAATCCCTCGTGCTGCCAGGTCTGCATTTCCACAGCCCGCGTGTCTGGGGCTGAATGGAGCTTTCACCAAGGCCTGGCTTCCAACACAGAACACAATCTGCACCCCTTGTACACTCCATCCTTTTCAACCTCAACATCATACAATGGCAATCCTTCACTTGAAACAATCTTGGGGACCCTCTTTCCTTTTATTGCTCAGATATTCCTTATCTTCCCCTGTGTGACCCAGCTGCTTTATAGCAACTCCCAGATACCAGGTTTTTTCCACTTATTTTCTTTTAAAGCAGCAACAAAAGGGGAAGATCACCTCAGCAGCAAACACTCTGTGGGCCTCTAATGGGTCACAGATGAGTGAGTGAGAGCCATTAGCCTACAGACTCAGTGTGAATTCTGGGTAATGGCAGGGAGGCATCAGTAGAAGTTTCCACTAGAGACTATTTGCAGACTTGGCCTTGAGACTTCGACTTGTGAGACTGCAGTGAAATGAAAGGAGGGAGTTCATGCGACAAGAAAAAGCCTGGTTTTGACAGACGCACAGCCAGCACACAAAGATGTGTCTCGGGAGCAGACTCCTACCTTGCAAAATGCCCTAAGGGGCACACACTACACACACTTTGCTACTTAAAACCTCCAGGGAAGTATTCTACAGTATCCTCTCTGAGTGACTCCCTCAAGCTTAGGGGCTCACATGGAAGCCAATACATAAGCAGTGTTACCAGAAAAGCCTAAAGACCCACTGGCAGAGAAAGGGGGTCTTTTCTTGGGTCCACTTCCACCCACTTTTTTTAAAAAAAACAATTTATCTATTTTTAGGAACATGGTTCACTTTGAAAGCTTGCATCTCAATGCTGTTTTCTTGCACAAAAGGTAACAGAGAAGCGTGTACCCGAGAGCTGTATGTTACTGCTATGTCTCTTGCCTTGCATCAAACCCTAATGGCCCCTTAGAAAATTTAAGATATTTCTTGGAAAGAAACAGCAGCGGAAAATTATCACAAAAGACATTCACAATCTTGCCATAGATTAACAAGCCCCAAGACATTTTTGAAGACTGGAAATGAATTCATATTCAAAATGACAAACTCTATTATGACTAGTAGAATATTTGTAGTGAAGCTGTTTAGAGGGGAAATTACAGATTTTTTTTTAATAGTATTGTTTTAAAAACAGAATTAAGCCAAAAGCATCTTCAAAAATATTCAACTAGTGATGACACCAAAGCTCACAACTATCACAAAGATAAGAAGCGATCAGTACAGAAGTGCAATGTTTTTATCTGTGCTTTTAAGCTTTCAGTCCCTTGCTAAGTCCATTTTCTTTTGGCTTCACCTCAATATGGAAAATGCCAGTGACATACCAAGTGTGACAGCCTACCACAAAAACAGGTTGTTAGAAGTGCTTTTCTATGAGCATTTGACTTGGCACATATTTTACTCTGTGTCTTTAACTGTTGTACTTTACATATAAAATACAACATACAGCAAGTGTGTAGAGGGAATAAGATCATGTACAGCTAAAGAAATTACCCCAGTATTTGCTTTCCCATTAAAGATGAATACACTCCAGGAACAGAAGTGGATACTGCAAACCCTGCCTCTGACATTGCCTCCCGAGGAAGTCAGAGGGATTCAATTCCAATACCATAAAGATTCACAACTGAAATACTAACACATGGAGCAAAATGCTCTATATCATAAAGAACATGCTCTTCCCTAAACTAAGTCCATATTAAAATTGAATCTCTATAAATTTCAGCAAGAAGAAATTCTGAGCCCAGAGATATTCATGCCTTATTGCATGTTTAATGGCCTGAAATCATCCCTCTTTTCACCTCGGGCATGGAGGCAAAAAACCCACAAATCTAAATGCCATCCTTTTGGCCTGTCCTTATTACAACTGGAAATCTCCTTCTCAGATGAAAGTCATTAAGGGGAAAAAAAAAAAAAAAACAACAGTGGAAGATGGGAGGAAAGAGAATAGGCAGAAGGAAGAGAGTACCAAATACTCCCCATACTGGGACAAAATTTGGATGAAAGAAACCAAAAGAAGTCTTGATAAAGTAACATCTTGTCATTGAGGTAAAAAATCCTCAAGATGAGCATAAAGCAGGTGTTTCTCCCTATTTTGTTACTACTTAGTTTTGAAATCAGTAATAATTGCACACTTACATTTGCAAAACAGCAAGAATCAGCATGTGCTCCATTATATCCCAGAGCAATTTTTGTTTTTTACCTTCCCCAAAATTTCAAGGGGAGCTGTAATTTGCTGGTACAGCCCTCGGTTTATGTGTTCATGTAGATTACAGAAAATCTTCAGGCATCCAACAGATCCAATTTCACTTTTCAACTACTCTAAAAATTCTCTCTAACTTTTAGTCCCACTCAGCATAGCAAGAAAAACCAGCTAAGAATCCTTTGCAAGGATTTCTTATTTTTCTTCTAATAAATTAAGAGGTTGCTGCCCTAAATGGTTTCAGATACAAATCTCCAAGAAGCAGGGCCTGCAGAATATTATACAAGGCTATTACTTTGGAAGACAATTAAATATTTGAGAGATGTCAAGGGATGTTTCTAACATGACAAATCCGAGGAAGGAATGCTGTAGAGCACCTCAGAAATTAAGTGAAAATTAGGAAGAAGCAGCAGCATCTTTTCTTTTTCCCTTCCAGTCCAGTATTTTCAGTAACTAGTAAATAAATTCCCAGATGCACTAATGGCTGCCATCCAGGAAATGCATCTGCTGTATTTATGAGATCTGCAGTTAATAAATAATTGCCAAATACAGAATTATTCACTTCAGTGCTATCAGGAGTTGTTTTGTAAGAAGAGAGAACATACCGGAATCACACTTATGAGGTAGGTCAATCAGATTGATTTAGAATTCACATGCGTGAGTGCCAAAGCTCAGCTTTTGTGGAAAAAGACCATTTAAATTTTTGGCATGCACTGGTAACTGAAGCTTTCTGAGCCTGCCACGCTGCCATTGGTACCCCTCGTGTAGTTGGGTCTGTGTGGGTGCTCTTTAGTCCCTCAGGATATGGAAACCCTAACTGCATTTTGCCAGTGATCTCTTACATCCATGTGCTGTATAACAAAGGAGCCATTTCCAGGCTCTAGGTGCCAAACACCACACAGCCTCTTTATGGCTCCAGACACAAGGCTAAGGCTCCATCAGCCCCTGACAACCTGAATTGAGAACCATCCACTGAGGAAAGTGCAAAAAACCCCACTGGACAATACCTGAACTGATCCAGGAATGCAAAAGTATAGTTGCTTGTACAAAACTCACATAATTAAATAAGAAAGAAATTTTCCCAGTTATGATCCACTTTTATAAGCACTAAAAAAGATCATGCTGAACAAAAAACACAATGAAGGTACATCTGTACAGGAATGACAGCTAAGAGAAAAGGATGTAAATGTTTCTTAACTGAGTACTCTGTCCCTGATTTCTACTTCTGTTCACGTCAACACTTGCAGTAAGCTGGCAATTGCAGAGTGGGCAGTCTTCTGCCAATAAACCTATCTTCACCTTTGGTTCTGACAGGTTGGACCTGAAATAAATTCTACTGTGAAGGCCACCTCAACTCTTTGGATGCTGCTGTGCTCCTAGCATGGCTCTCCACCTTAACTTCACCATTATTTTAGGAACACAAGAGTCTGCCCAGATAAAAGGCCACGGAGATATAGTCTACAATACAGACAGAAAGCTTGAGTAAAGGCTTCACCTGGAGACAAATCAAGTTCTGGACACACAGGCAGCAACAGATGCAGTCCCAATGCATTTTTTTACTAAAGTGTTGGCTGGGAAAAGAGCTGCAACAAGTTCCCACACACGTGTGGGGAGCTGACTCTTTGCAGAGGGCTGAGTATTTCCAAATGTCTTCATCAGCCTGGACACCCACAACATGACATCCGTAGGAGCTCCCAGCTGTGCCTGGCCTGTGAGCCACAGGTCTCTGGTCCCTTGCAGGGTACTAGGAAAAAGCAAAGCTCCTCAGCTCCCAGGCACTGGGACACAGAGGAACATTTAAACCAAGAGGCCAACAGGGGTCAGCCCTGCCTAGCAGAGGCTGTGACACGCCACTGCCATCTCCACTGCCCCTTGTGTGACAAGGGCAAAAGCCACAATTCAAAAGCACACAGGGCTTGAATAATTACAGTCATAGACTATCTCCATCCATGAAAAAGCAATGAAACTTTTGGCAGCAGGAACCTTCCAAAGGAAGCTTCTCAGCCTCCTGACATTAGTCCAAATTAATCTCAGTTCTGGAATTTTGTACGTGAAAGAAGCACAGAGGAGATCTGATAGGCTCAGCTCCCTTCTCCTGTGACCACAGACATTCAGAAACAGAATGAAGCTCTGCTCAGAGGTCACATCTAGTGGCTCCAGCACCACCTGGACATGGGAGCTGTAGTATCTGCTGGCCACCTAGGGATGGTCCTCCCAACAAAGGTTTGGTGTGAACAATGCAACTTGCACCTTCACCAGTTGTAAGCCATCATATAATGAAAAGAAGAAAATCCTTCTTGGGTAGTTAATGGATATGCCTAGTACCATCCTCAGGCATCTTGGAAAGTTGCCTGAAACGATATGCAGACAGCCCATGCAAGGACTCTGGGCCACAAAAATACGAAGGAGAGGCTCAGGCACTAAACCTAACATTGCAACCAGCTGAATGTACAAGCAGCCAAGAAGTGGCTGTGCTTGGCCTGAATGTCCCTATTGCTTAGCTTTTGTCAATGATGAAATGGGGTGAGTGTTTCAGACGCAGCAACGTGCCTCAAATAGGCACGCACAGCTCCGGCTGACTGCAAGAGGAGCTGCACGGGCAAGCTGGAGGGGAGAGAGGAGCCCTTTGTGTCCCACCAAACACTGGAGCATCCACCAGATGATCTACTTTTTAGTCACACTTTATCTCATGATCAGCTGGGCTGGAATACTGAATGCATTGTCAATTGTTTAATGAGGGACAAATAAAGCTGCAGGCTGCAGTTATGTTTACTGAGATATTGATGAGCTATTCATTTTATCAGGGCAGAAATCACTGCAGAAGAAATGCTGGGAAATTTAATCTAGTGCTGAAAAATATGTAATACTCTTTTTATGTCATGGTGGCTGTGTCATTTCATTGGTATTCTGCAGTAACTATAGAGGGTACCCAATAACTTCAGTGTGTGCACACACACGTACATGTAAACTCAGACAAATTATAATGGACCTTTGTGCATGAAAAACATTTACCATTTCAAAAAAACTGGCTAATGCTAACCCTCAAAAGGAGTATAAATGTTATGGTTTGCCTTAGACTTACTATGCTTATTGAGACATTGAGAACTGAATATTGCACTAACATAAAGGAGAAAAGTGAGACTCAATCTTTTTAAGAAAAGTTCTACTAATTTAGTTTAAAAAAAAAAAACAAACCAAGCTGAACAACCAAAACAGTGAACAGCCACAACACTGATGATGTGCTGAATTCCGCAACAATTCTGCAGCAAAAGTGGTCTCTCAAGACATGCTACTTATTCCTACTTTCTGCTCAGTCTCCTGAGAAGCCACAGGCAACAAATAACAAGTTATCTGTGCAATGCACATCAGGCAACAATTCAAAATCCTCCTCTTTCATTCTAAAATGAATAAACAAACCAACAAAGAAACCAGAGCAAAAGACCCCGAAATCATTCTTGCCTCTAATTACTGCGAAGACCTGGGGCCAGATCAGGAGCAGAGCAGAAAGGTTTCTAGATTAATTTGCCACTTTCATTTTCAGTTTCTGTAGTCTTTAGAAGTTTATATTTGCTCACCCACAGGAATGTGTCTGCTTTTACTGCTATGCTATATATACACTCAAAAGCTTCCATTTGAAGGGTGCTTCCTTATGATACTGCAAGAAAACCCCACCTACACAATTTTCTTCTTTGAGGAACCCTGGAATCACTTGTTCCCTTGGAGAAATGTTAGTGTTCATTATCAAAAGAGGATGCAACTGAAATTAAATGTATTGATTCTTTTTCACACACAGACTTCTGTCTGCAAGCAACTAACATATTTTCTCTATAAGCAAAATATATGTATTCAAAGAAACCATTCCAATTGATTCTAAATAATGACAAGAAATATTTGTGTTCAGCTATTCTGATTCTTCCTGGCCATGTGTATACTTGCTGCTAAGTTTAAATGGAAAGCTCTTAACTCCTCCTCCTTGAAACATTAAATGGGATAAACCTGCTCACTAGGGTCTGTTTCTTTGAGGTTTTACACATCATGGAACTATTTACATCTGAACCAAAAAAGGTGAGAGATTAACCATTAACAGAGCTGAATTTTGTAGCACTCCTTTCAAACAAGAGGCCAACACACACATAAGGCACAACATAAAAACAAATTAAGCTTCTCCTCTTCTTTAATAAAAATGACCTGAGCTAGGGGGGAATTTTTAAACCACTGCTCATGATTATTTCTTTTCTTGTACCACTGTTAAGAAACCTCAGGCCCTCTTTCTTCAAATCTCTGCTTATGTTAAAACTTCATTAAAGGGTAATAGCATTAGTCTACCTGTCAATTTGCCACATCAGAGCATTTTCTGGCACTTGGAAAGCCATTCCTAGAGGACTTGTTCAGCATATGGCCAATTCTTACATAGAAAAATACCCAACATATGTTCAGTGTGATGGAGGAAAGAAAGAGGAAAGTGGAAAGTATTGGTAAAAGTCAGCCTCTGGTAGCATTCACTTTGTTTTCCATGAAAGATTAAGTCCCAAGACTCTGTGCCCGTCTTCAGCCCTCCTGCACTTGTCAGTAATGCTGGCAGAAGTTACATCTACAGGGCCTGTAGCTTTCTCTGGAGCCCAGACCTCCTGATCAGTCAGCACTCCCTGTCCAGCCAGGGAATAGGCAGATCACACCTGCCCTTACTCCCTCCCAGGCATTCCATTTGTACCTTAGCACACACACTTGGATGTTACTGATGCTGTGACTCATGATTTGTGTGCAGCAAAAGCTTCTGCAGCCAGCTCTTCTTCAGTTTCTTCTTAAGAGAAAGTTAAAATATTTTAATGCTAAAGCTCAGAGATTTGACAGCAACATGACTTTTAGGGTCATATTTTGAGAACTCACAGTCCTCTTTCACAATTACTTTTGGGGCCAAAATTGTAATCAAGTTTGTGGAAACTAACATGACTAGGCTTTAAAGTTCTGACACCTGCATAATCCACCACAGAAACAACAGAACAGCAGTGAACTCTAAAGCTAAAAGCAAATCACTGCCAAACCATAAGGTTCTGGGACTCCAGACACCAACTAGGATAAGCCTTCCATGCCTAACTGTTAAACTCTCAAATCTCACTGCCTTGGAACTCCCTGATACTGTGAGATGGGAGAACAAAATCTCACTGTCACTCCTACTGAAGGTAAAAAAATCCTTTCTAATGGCAACTTTTGACATCGACAACCACTGTCAGAAACTGTAAATCTGCTCAAGGCAGGGCAGCCAACAGTCAAGCAGCTCTAAAACGAAGCAGGTGGGAGGGGATATTCCAGACCCAGGGAGCTGCTCTTCTCCAGTCTGTGGAAAGCTGAAAGAAGCAAGAAGGACAAAGCCTGCTACCACCTGTACCTGTACTCTTTCTCTTCCCTGGACCTCCACCTCAAACCTGTTACCTTTTCTCCCTCCCACTTGAACACAGGAGACAGGCACCCCTATAGCTCTCTGCAGCTGATCTGCAGCCAGGCTTCTGCAGTGTTCCCTTCGTGATGTCCAGCTGGGCACTGTGCTCTGTGACCTTCAAACAGGACCACAGTCCCCCAAGGGTGCAGGGGTCAATATACACTCATTGCCAGTCTTCGGTCGAAAGCACTGCATCTACAGTCCCAGAACTGCTGAGAGCCTGCACAAAGTGCAGACAGATTTCACACCCCCCACATTCACCTTTGCAAAGGAGAGACCAAAGCCTGCAGTACAACAGTCAATGTCATAACATGAATGGCCTCAGAATTCTGAGGGTTTTGCTAAAAGCTCTCCAGACCAGTTATTTACTGTTTGGCAGGTAGCCCCTACCAGCACAGAACACTACTGGTGGAGAACACTCAATAAGCATGTTAGACCTATGAAAAGTATATTTGAACAGATCTTTGTTTAATTCAAACCAGCCATTCCCCCATTTACACTGCTGTACATGATTGACATATTCCTACTTCAGAAACAACTTTTTATCACTTGAAAACAAATTATTTAGATAAAATGGTCTTTGACTAAAGAACTCTTCTCTAAGTTACTGTTTAAACATCCCTCAAGAATACATATTTTGAGAAGCACAAATACACATAGAATACATGTGTAAAACTCCACCTCTCCTTATGTAAGAGAAATTTTGCATGCCTGCTTCCTGCCAATGAAATTTTCTAGTTTCAAATGCATTGCCCTTGAGGGTATCAAGTATTGTGATGGGATAACGAAGAATTTCTGCTGTTACAATGAAGGTCAGTATACAGCGGGCGGTTGCTTTTGTCTCACTTTCCAGGATGATCAGAGCAGTGAGGTGATAAGAGGGAAGCCAGTGCTTTTGTGTGATGCAAAATCATCAAGCTGTATGTCCAGTCATTGCCTGGTGCTGCACTGCAGCTCCTGAAACAAATCCTCGCCTGTCCCCAATGACATTAGGAAAGCCCAGGGCCTGCTTCTATTTTAAAATGCCAGAAGCACCTTCTCTTTAAGGTTGAAAATACTCGCAATCACAGTATCTGACATTATTGTTTTGAAAGCATCCCAATTTATAATGGTATTCATTTATTAAACACCTACATGTGGAAGTTAAATAAAGTGAGAGGGAAGAAGTGTAAATAGTATGCAAGGAGCCCACTGTGAATTCAGATGGAGTTTACATGGTTCACCTGACTCCTGTCTGACTTAATGAAGACAGTAAATTGCACAGCACAGTTACTGCATTCCATGCTGCACTCACCACTGTGCAGCTGCAGCTACTGGGGACAGATATTCCCCCTTCTTCCAGCTTTGTAATATTCTGATTTATCACATGTGGGATATTGGAGAATGGTCTCCAGGTTATAGGAGGAAGTCAATAACTTAGGCATATTAGGCAAATGGATATGAGGGAAACACATTATTTTCCTCTCCCCGACCCTGCCCACACATAGTAAGTTGAAGATTAGATTAATTCTTTGTCTGGTTGCCATGAAAACTAAGAGATGTAGCCTTACCTCAGAGGAAATGATGTTATGCTCACACAATGAATAAGAAATGAGAGCTGTGTGGTCCTATCTCAGCAACACAAAGCAGAGTCAAAAAAGAGTCTTTCTAAAACCCAGGCATGTCTGGATTCTAATCAGCTCTGTTTATAACGTATGATCATAGTTAATTGTTCATTAATTCCACCATGTCATTTGTTCAGAGATTATACCCTCTACATAATGAATGTTTTGGGGTACACTCCAGCAGAGAAAATTAAAATAGATAATAGCTGTGATTTTAAACAGTCTTCTTCGCCATCTTAAGTTTGATTCCATTGACCTCAATCAGTTTCTAAAAGGTTTCAAAACGCACAAAAAATTTGTCAATTATCTTGAAAAAAGGAAAACACACAAATGAAAATCAGCATGCCTACAGAACTGATGTGTTTTTCTCTGGCCCTTGGCCTCCCCTTGACATCTACCTCTGTACAAAGCCTTCCCCTCAGGGGCTGGGAAGGTGAAGGACCTTGAACCTCCAGATGCATAATTCACCCCAGTTCAGCAGGCAGCCCAGATTTTAGTGACTTGTAATTAGCAAGTGCTGAATGGAACAGTGGCTACAAGAGCACACAGTGTGAAATGCCTGTATTAATGATAATGGAGATGTTCATGGTTCACCCCTGGATTTGGGAAAACACTTTAGAAAATTAATTTGCTTTACAAGATGAGCTCTACTTGTGCAATGTCACCAATAACACACTCTTCTAAATATCACTGATACTTAACCATTTTACTGCTTATTTGAGTCTCCAGAACGCAGATGTGACAAGAATGACAGCACATGCTTAATACAATCACCTTGGGCTCAGGTTTCATTTCACTTGCAGACTTAGGGTAAGTTGATCCTTAATACTTTTCACAAGACTGATTTTGCTATCAGGTCATGATGTATTTGAAGGGCTGTCACAGAGAGAGCAGCGTGAGTGATTGAAAAGGCTCCCTTTGCTCACAGCAATAAAAAAAGTCTGGGGAAAAAACCCACCAGATTACACAGAAATTATTTCAGCAATCCCTCCCTGAATTTAAATGACGTGTTGTAATCAAAATTTTCAGCTTCCAAAAACACTTGCAAAGAAATTTCAAAACACAAAAAAATCAACAAACAAAAAATCCTTTTGTTCAACATGGCAAAACAAAGATTTCAAGTGATGGAACTTAATTTTCAAAACTTAATCAGCATTTTATGGGTTGTTTAGTTTGCTATTTGTTTCTTCATACTTTTCCAGAATGTGTTCATCTTGTTATTGACTTAAATGCTTTGTTGAGCTTAAATTTGTGACTTTGAGGATATTAAACTCTGTATTTTTCAAATTAAGAATCTCTTAGCTGAAAAAATTGACCTTCGGCAAAAGACTTAGCTGCTAGGCATTGGCCAGTATCTTCCAAATTTACAGCTGTTTGTGGCATACAAACTGACTACACACATAACTACCCAAAGGAGAATTTATATACTTACACTTTACAAATAGCATTAATACCTCTGTAACACTATCCATATAGTGAGTTAATTAGCTGCTTAATGAGCATGATTAAATCAATAATAAGAATGAATTTTTCAATTGTGACTTAGTTCTAGGTAGCCTTCCATGCCATATGTAATGGACTTATCACTGTTCTTGTCTTTAGGGTTTTCTCACAGTGTTTGACCACCTAGGTACAAATATTGCTAACACCAGTTTTCAAAAAGCATCTATGAAGAAAATAATGTCTTTAAAATACCAAGTGTTTAAACTGATTAGATTTCCATCTACTAGTCAAGGTAAAAGATGTCAACTCCAGCTCTTGGGTGCTCACACACATCCTTGAGAGCTGGGATAACCCAGAGCATTTCAGGATGGACCTTTCCTCCTGAAAACTCTCTCTTCTCATAAGGTAATCAAACATCACTCCAGACTGGTCTCAGCTTTAAGCACACAGTGCTCCCTCTGTACTCACCCCAGTTACAAACAGGCTTGAGTACAGGCTTAGGAACCTGGCTGGATTAGGGCCAGAATATTTGGCACTTTTGAATAACCAGACTCATGACAACAAAAGCAAAGATAGAATGCACTTTGCTTAGTCATTTGTGAGCTCTGAGAAACAACAGTGCACCTTTCCACCAGATACTTTTCTGTCTGAAAGTAGAAGTAAAAACTAAATATTTCAAAACCAGAAGCTGCCCAAAGCTTTTCTTTGCTATCAACTAAACACATAAAGCTGATCAATCTATCTAGTTGCAAAATACTTGTTTTCTGAAACCCAAAATCTACACCTAGCACACAGCATCATTTTCTTCCATACATTTCAACTGCAATAGCATGCACACCGTCAGCAGCTAGAGGGTTTTAAAAGCAAAGAGAAGTCTTCCTTGCTATAATGCAAAGGTTTTCTAGAGGGAAAGTTTTAAGTCCTTCCTTTCTGATGAGAATTCCCCTCATTTTTCAGGTTGTGCTGCCAGTGGTGAACTCCCATGTGCACTCCTACTGCCTTTGCCAGCATCATTCAGGAAAAGCAACAATACCCTGGCTCATGGCTCTAAGGTTTTTGAAAATTCCAAGTACAATGTAACCAGACTAAGGAGACCTGCAGCATCTTTTAAAGTGAAACCTTGATGTTTTTAATATAATCAGAAGTGAAGAAAATCTTTCTCTAATATATCAGAGTACATGAACATCAGTGCAAGGCTGAAGGAGCAGGCTTGCTCCCCTAACTGCACTGTTCATGTCCAGTACCAGCAGAGAGTCTCCCAGAAAACAACTCCTCCTTTTCTCATCACAGAGGGGAGTCCAAAACCCTGCATCATTGTTACTGCTCTGCTACTAAACATTCTGGGTCTGCCATTTGCAACACGTGCACCTTGTCATCTTGAGGCTGGTGAATGCAACCCCCCAGTTACCTCTGACCTTGTCCTCCTCTGCCACCACTCCTCCCCTGAGCAGCCACCAATGTCTCCTCACCAAACAGCAGCATGTACTCAAAATAAGGTCACTACATGTGAAACTTAAATTTTACTGCTGGAGAATGCTCCCTAAAGCTATGCAGGCCTAATCTGTAACTGTCAGCTATAAGAACTACAGGCAATGGCATTTACTGAATTGCAGTAGCTGGCTACCTATGAAATAAAACTGGCTCCTGACAGCCCTCATGTTAATAAGGCTTCATATATTCAATTTGTTTGCATTAACAAAACTATCTGAGGCACAGGACTGAATAGTCATCTGAACAATAAATGCATAAAATAACTGATATTAACAAAATCAACTACCACTGCAAAGCACACATGTTTATTAAAAAATGCTATTTTGAATAACTAAAACCTGAATGAGCAGGAGGACCCAATGTATTGTAAAGTTCCAGTCAGAAGCCTCCAGAAGTTTGGCAGGGATTTTGCTGGCTAGCTTTGCCTGATCTCCTCCTGCTTCCCCTCAACTTTTATTTTTCCTTTTTGTGTATTTCCTCAATCTTTCCTTAAGATATTGTTACGTTTGAATATGAATATAATCAGTGACTTTTTTCCCTTTTTGGGACATGACCTTTGCTCCTTTCTCAGACAATTCATTTGGACAACTATTTTCTAGGAAACAGGCAAGCACAGAGAGCATGTCTTGCAAAAACTAGGACAGAGATTTTGATTTGTCAAGAAAATGTGAGAAAATTTTACTGCAAATGAAAAACAAACATACAGAAAGACATTAAGGTGAATTTCATTTTCATCCCTACACTTTAAGAATTAAAAATAATATATTTTGGTTAGCAGACTACAATTTTCGGGAACAATTGCTATTTTGTGGGCGTACATTAATTGTTCAACACTGTACCAGAAATATCTTAAATCTGACAAGCCCCGATTATCTTGTGGTTAACTCTTTGTACGTGGACCTTGACAAAGCACTATACTCTATACCCCTGTATAAATTCATGCAACCAGGTAACAGATATTATCCTTTCAAGGACTTAATCAGATGCAATTGCTTGGATGTCCTCCAAACAATTAAATTTCTCACCCTGCTGTACACAGCTAGAGGGTTTTTGTCATTTTGCCTACCTTGAGGCCTGAATGCCTCCCCCAGCCAAGGCAGCAGTTCTGCCTGGGCAGGGGGGGTTCACAAGCACCACTGCAGCCATGCACTCAGAGCAGCAGCACTGCAGGCAGCTCCCTGCTTGCTCACTTGCAGTACAGAGGATGCTCTCATGGAAGAGAGATGTCCCCTTGGCCATCTTAGCAGCCAAGGATCGCCCTGCTGCCCAGAGAGCCTGCTGGCACTGTCCTGAGAGGAACTGCAGCCCTCCCTCAGCTCAGCAGGGTTGGGAGCCCAGGTCCCAGCAGAGGATGAATTTTTGCTGACTTTGTCCTTCCTATTCTGCTTCCTTCTCTCCCAGGTTTCACCTACTGACTTGGCACTGGGAAAACATTTTGAGTTAAAAAGGAGCTCCTCAGAATGAGGAGTTCATCGTCCAGCACCTAGTTACAGCCAAAATAATCCCAAACTTCTCGTCAGCTGCCTCAGTCATTCCTTCCCTCTCTGCCATTGCTGCTCCCATGCAAACGCTGCTCCCATTTCAGCATCAAGGCTCTTTCTAATCCCTTCATTCCTTTTTTCTCATCTTCCTTCAAACTGACAAGTTTTAAAAGTGCACCAGCCCTGTTTGCTCATTTACATTTGGTAGTAAACAAGGAGAAAGGGGCAGCCTTGCTGTTGGGAACAAAGGGCTACAATTCTGAACAGCTCCCCTGCGGATCTTGTTTGGTCACAGCATCTCTTGGCTTTCCAACCCAAGGCAGATTGTGCATGTGGCCTTTCAAGCTGAATTTATTGCATATGTTCAGTGGTTCTGCTAATTGGACCTCTGACTTGACCACAATTCAGTGAGTTTAGCTTCAAGAATAACAAGCACGTAGGCCAACAAGATACATACAACATTATAAAATACACTACATTTGGCTGTTTTAGATTAAACTCATGCACTTCTAAAACCAGGATTTGAATAACTTTGCTGTATATTGGGTGAGAAACAGAAAAAAGTGTAAAGAGTTTCGCAAAATCTCTGTAAACAATGTGGGTTTCTATCTGCAGCTTATCTAATATGATCAGGCCTTCTAAAACAGCCTTTAATCAAAGGCTTGGTATAATATTAAAAAAATAATCTAAAAACCAGTAAATTGAGTATTTATACAGAATACCAGGAACCATAATTAGAACTGTTATCATGCATGCTTCCTTGCCAGAGTCTCCTCCAGATTGGGGTGACTCCGGGTGGTGGTAAAGTCTCTCCTCCAACCTGTGCCTTCAAAGAAAGACTCAGTAGTCTTCAGTCATCTGGTCTCAAGGCAGTTTATTGCATGTTATCTCAAGGCACACAGACTCCCTGACATTGTCCCTGGCTCCTTCTCCCTCTGCGTCTCTCTCCGTCTCCCTCCATCTTCGTCTCCCCCGCCCAAGGGGCTGGTGCCATCTTTTATATCACACATTACGTATTAGATGTTTATAGTTTTTCCCCAGTGCCTATTACCTATATTGAACAGTGACTTTCTACTCTAAACCAATCTGTGAGTGCCAACATCACCAAGAACATGGGGAATAGGAAGGAGAAAGAAGGAGGACAGGGCACGCCCAAATCCCTCCATCTTAGAACCTCTGACCCCCATGTACAAAACTCAGACCCCTCTGTACAAGGCCTAAAACCCCCCTGTACAGCACTCAAAAATCCTGCCTTTTACTTTGTGATTACTTCTATTATAATATCTAAACTTTTGTGATTTCTTGTTCTCCCTGCAAAGTTGGTAAATTGTTCCATGGGTCAAACTCAAAACCACAGGGGTTTCTGGCCGCCTGCCAGGGTCTCAGAGGGTTCTGCCCTGGACCCGGAACATCCAAGAGTGTCTGAGGGACACCTTGGGTTCTGACACTTCCTCTCCAGCAAAAGCTTTTCAAAAAGCCCAAAATTCTTTAAAAAATGTATTTCTCCTCCAGAATTATGGTAAGACACCAAGAAAAATGTTCCTGATAGCTGTGAACACAGCCAATAGGTCACACACTGGGACAGCACTCAGCAGCTCCAAGGTTATTAAAAAACTCTAAACCCTGCCCAGGAGTTATTTTGTAGCCATGGACCTTATGCAAGACACACAAAATATATTCTACATCAAGAACAGAAAAACAGCCAGTGCTTGACATTTGAAAAGAGACCCTTAAAATGCACAAGAACAAAAACATGGAGCTATTTTATGGACACAAACCCCAGCAATTAAACACACTGTTTAAGATCAAACTGGAAGAGTCAGTGGTGAACCCCCTATTCTTTGTTTGTTGCTTGGAAGTTGGCATACTTTTCCTCCTTTATGTGGGCAGTGTGTGCTGAGTGTGCAAAACATTTATTAAGCCTTCTTTGAGCATAAACAGACAGTCTGATAGTACAAAAAAAAAAAAAAAAAGGTAGAAAGATATCAGATAGGAACATCAAAAAACATACACTTTCCCATAACTGTTAAAAAGCGTTGGCTGCTCCTCAGGCTGCCCTACTTAGAAACTTTGATTGTGCACCCACTGTCATGAGACATGTTTTCCTCTCAACATCTTTTTAATCTTTTCAGGCTGGTAGAAAAACAGCAGTCTTTAGTTATGAGAATTTTGATGTTTAACAGCTTCAAAGTGGTGGTGGTTTCATATTAAATCAAGTGGCAAGAAAAACTAGGACTGCAGGTATCCAGTGCATTCACCAATTCTCCTTGAAGATGTTTTTTCTGCTTAGATGGTAAAAATGTAATAGAGGAAATCTTTGCCACCCACTTCTCAGCAATATTTCACTACGCAGTGCTTAAACTTTTCAGAGTTTTGTTTTGTAGAAGCCATCCATAGGCACCCTCCAGAACATACTGTCTGCTACTGCCTGGCCAAAAAAAAAGGCCTGTTTTGAGAGAGGCCTCCTCAGCACTTCAGGAAAACACTGCATTTACTCACACATAGATTGAGCCTCTTTTCTGACTCGCTGCACCATGAGGTGCTTGGTGCACTTCTCTCTCCTCTGGGGAGATCTATCCCCTCGGGCACAGTGAGAACCGGCGTGGCTCGTCCACCTGTGCTAAGGGTCTAGCCAGCAGTCTATCTGTGAACAATGTCTGCATTCATTCTTCCTACAGTCTGAGCATGAAAACACTGGCCTCAGCACCAGAGGTGATTGCCAGATTCCTACAAATCCAAAGGGAGCAGGAGAAGAGGCTACTGAGAGCACCCAGACACCATTCTTTGCTCCTGGGCCAATGGTACATTGCAGCAGGGATGGCTGCAAATGCTCACAATTAAGCCAGTGACTAAAGAAAGGGAAATGATTGCAATTTCAGAGATACCCCAGTAGGGTCCAGAAAGAGTGGCAATGCAATTATGGGAGAAAGAAAAAAAGCTGTGTGGGAGAAAAGAAAATTATTCAACCTATGAAGGAATTTCATCTAAAGCTATGAATGCCTGTATTTATAAGACACTCCGATTCAATGCTGGAAAAGTGACTGTGTAGCTAACTA
The DNA here is from genome assembly GCF_026979565.1 of Vidua chalybeata. Taxonomy (NCBI): domain Eukaryota; kingdom Metazoa; phylum Chordata; class Aves; order Passeriformes; family Viduidae; genus Vidua; species Vidua chalybeata. The sequence continues at coordinate 29,173,939 of NC_071537.1, forward strand.
CAGTCAGTGCCTCGGTTCCACCTCTGCCTTTTGTTAGTAAAATGCTCCATAAATTCATGTTGAGGAACAGAAGGAACACCTATCCAATGGCTACTGCACAACTCTGCTTTTCCAAAAGTTCCCATAGAAGGTTGGGGAGCACATCCACAAGTTCACCCATCTGGAGAGAACACGGGGAAGGACAACAGCCCAGCTAACTGTGAAAATCTTGTTTAACTAAAGTCAATGATGGAGTTATTCTGCATCCTGACATTTACAATTCACCAGAAAATGAACCAATGTGCCGAACAGTGAGTTCCACAGCTGTGTCTTCTAACAAGAAGAAACAGTGCAGGTAAAAGTAGCATTTATTAGAGGGTGCATGCGGGATAGTGTCACATGGATTCTATTTATTATATTGCCTTTAAGGAAAGCTCTTTAGAATATGCAAACAAGGGTGCTGTAACCGAAAGTTTAGATGTCAACGATGACACTGATTTGTGAATTGTTCTGAGATTTGTGAACTCAGAATGTGATGCAGAAATTGCTGGTGATACTTTAATTTGAAGAATTTTAAAGGAAAAGGGACAAGTTTAAAAAGACCGTTAAACTTTTTGATTTAACTTGTTCTTTTCAAATTGTCTATTCATTAAAAACAGGATTTATAATTCCTTTAGGAATCAATGACAGCAATGGAACAGAATCACTGTAAATTATAGAAGTGAAGAAACAAAGTATTCATACACAGTCACAGCACTTCTGAAAACACTGTTAACAACTTTGTGGACAGCTTCTCCCTAAGGACTCAGCCTGGCCAACAGCTCTGGCACTGGGCTGAGCCAGGCTTTCCTGGAGCCACTGTAAAGGGAACAGACTTCCTCTGGAATTAAAACCCTTGCAGCACCACGCCACCTCTCCCAGGGTAAGTGGTCCCTAACACAGAAGGAGACTCCCTGTGGGAAGCAGGGACACTCTGGAGATGCCCAGCTCAGGACTATGGATGCACTGGTGCAAAACACACAAGTGGGGAGTCCCAAGCAGGGCCCTGACCCCCAGCTCCCCCCAGCTCCCACCCTGCACACACACAGACCCATGCCATATGTGCATTAAAGGTGCTTTGCTGTGTGCCAATCCTGCTCTTGTAGAGGGCAGCAGGATTGGTACTCGGCTGAGGAGAGCACAAGGATGGCACACAAGCAGCTGTGTACCATCCCAGCTTGACAGGCCACATCATCATTAGTGCAGGGGGTATTTGTGTTGCACCCTGTGGTTTCTCCTCACTACTAGGGAACAAGTCCTTGGATTTGTATCAGTTACCAGCTGCCCACAGTCCACCAGAGTTCAAGGATCTGCTTTGAAAACACAGTAATGCAAAAACAGCCTCTTCAGCAGCTCCAGGAAATCCTTTCCTGGCACTCACAATTCAACTACCTGTGTCCTCCTCTGACTCTCCTCTCTTTCTCCAGCAGAGCCTGGGTACTTAAGAGGATCTGAGTTCAGGAGGCAGCAGCCAGAGGGTTAAAGACAGGCCTGTAGCTCAGAGCTGAGCCAACAGGATTTCACAGAAAAAGCATATATACTTCACTGCTTTCAAAAATACAAACAATTGATATATTACACCTTTATCTCAGCTATGCATTTGTACTTACAGGGGTATTACAAATGAGGGTGGAATACAGGAATGTAAATCATAGAATCATAGAATGGCTTGGGTTGGAAATATAATAAATATCACCCGGTTCTAACCACCCTGACATGGGCAGGAAAACCTTCCACTAGACCAGGTGTCTCTTTCTTCACAAGGGAAGCAAGTGACAAGGTCACAGAGGGGCTTTTCTTTGTATTTTAAATTATGAATTTAACAGATGAAGCACCAGGCACACCCAGGAGCCTGACTGGCTCCTGGTAGAGATGGGGTGACCAGAGACATCAGGCTTAATGCCACTGGTGGAGATGTTGTTGAGGCAGCTCCAGCAGGCTCTAAGAAATGTCACATAGCACCCATGAATTAAATGGAGACCCTGTGCCTGGGTACCTTGTCAGGATGGGGCAGTGGATACCTGTTAAGGTACAGACCTTCATTTCCTGCTTGCACTCATTAGCAATCGGTGTGCTATCACAGGACATGGATACCACCACTCTTATCAAGATGCAATTTCTTTCATAAAACCCCATTGATTTCAGCTGGATAAATATGGACTAGGGTAGCAGAAACATAACTGAACCCTTCTATCTTGTACCTTTCCCTCTAATTCTGAATGATTTTTCAATGAAAAAATAAAAGATGCTGAAATAAATTCTCAAACTGAGATTGAAAATTGATAAATAAACTGTGATAGCACAGCATTTGGCTGCCCAATAAGCTGAAATCCAAAACTGTGAATAGAACACTGCTGAACAAACAAAATGTTGGATAAAATACATAATTAAGATTTTTAAAACAAAATCATAAGTTGTCTGAAGTTTTCAGATGAAGGCAGCTATGAAATACAACTTGTCCCGTGTCTTTCTGCAACTAAAAATGCAAAACAAAGTTTTAGTTCTGGTACACAATACAAAGGCAACTGCTTGTGTAAATCTCAGTGCAATAAATCCTATATTTGACAAATTCATATTACTAAATTGTCAGAGCTTTCAGCTTATTGGCAAAATCATGATTTATAACAAAATAAAATACATCCCAGAGTGAATTTTCTTTTCAATTAACAAGACAATCTTCTTGTTTCAGTTTAGTTCTCCTTTCCACATTAGTCTTCCTTGAATAAATACTAAAGAAATATCATGTTGAATTTCCCTTTCAAGTTACAACACAGTGACCTCTGTAAAAAATAAAAGGAGAAGCTGATCTCTTCCGTGGTGGTCAGTATTTATCCACCCTGTAGAGCACTGGCTAACTCCACAAAAATAGCGCACCAAGCAACAGACACAAGAAAAAGATTTCTTTTTTTTAAGTGTCATATGAGCCCAAAAATTCACCAGAGATACCAGAGCCTCATATGCAGAATGCCCAAAGCTGAAGCTGCAAGGCTGGAGAATACTCAATACCTTGCAAACGAGGGCATTCCTTTAACACACACTGAATTATCCTCTGAAGGTACCTAGAGTTTTGGCTTTAAAATACAGGGGTATAGCATGGGTTAGGTAACTGAAGTGAGGAACAACGTGGAGCAGCTGTGCCATCTCTGTTGAGCTCATCACCTGAAGTGCCCCCCCAGCACGTCCCAGTCTAAGCAGAAGGGATCATTTTAAAGAGTGCTGAAAGGCCTCCAGAGGTTCCCAGCTGGACAGGAGCACTGGGGCCCATCAAAGCCTGGAGGCCCCGTGCTCTGCCCTCGCAAGGCAGATCTGTGCCAGTCCTGCTCCTCGGCCACAAAATCCCTGATACGACTCTAACAGTGGCCTGCACAAACTTCTGAACAGCAGCAAATCCAGCCTTTTATTGTCTGAACTTCAGGCAAATCACTGTGAGAATACATCAAGCTTTGTCTGAGAAGTATTTTTTTCTTTTTTAATACAATTCACAACTCACACTTTATTTTTTTTCTCTATTTCTTTCCTCTGTTTTCCTATGTTCCATCACATCCACCAACAGCCTAGTTCTCAACCCATCTCCTCCCCCTAGCTCCCTGTTCCAGTCAAACTAGGTCTGAATGAGTGTAACACTCAATTTTAGCAGGTGCTCAGTCAGTCCCACTAGTTGACAAGTATTTTGGCTCGCAGTAACAAATATTTAGTAAACGCCCAAAAGGAATAGCATCAAAGTATGCATCATTTATCCTGAAGCCATCAATTAAGGCAAGTTAAGAGCTTGAAATTAGCAGAATTTTGACTTTTGGCACAGGGTTGAATATTCATGCACTCATAATAATATAAGAATTTTTTTACTTCTTAAATCACTGCTCACTAACCATCTTTGAACTTCCTTTTGCTTTCAAGAGCATCCCATTTTCCCCTTCCCTTGACTCTCAATTTAAAAATAAACCAAAACACAAAGCCCACCAAAAAACCAACCCAGCCGGAGTGGAAAAACCAGAAGGATAAAAGACTCTGTGTTAACACCAACCAGGCAGTAGCAGCAGTATTGATTTACACTGCCTGAGAGTCCAGCTGTAAATCCATGTCATGGAGCCACCTCCCTCTAACAGTGAGGCTGCCCATGGTTGGTCCTCCCTCCTCTTGCCCATCCCCTCCACAAGCTGGAAGCATTTGGCACAGCACAGGTTCTAACCCAAACTGACACTTGCATAGTGACTAATGGCTATCCCTTGTGACAGCACAACCCTGAGGCATCAAGAAGGTGAAAAGGAAAAGGTAAATGTTCTAAACTCGACTAAATAAAAATGTAACAGCGCAAATTTTTTTTCTGGGTTTATAAACAAGGGAGTAACACTGAGCAGTGCCCACTTCAAATGATGCTGTAGTGCTCCCCACACAATACAATGGAATTGTTCCATTCCTTTAGGGGTTATCTTCAAAGAAGGAATTGTTTTTCCAGCTGAACAGAAACACTCTTTCACCACCAAGCTCCATGCTGGTAAGAATTCAGCATTGTTAGTAGATATCCCATCCACCAGTGTCCCCAATCATCTATCAGAAAAACCTTTCTATTTCATTACATTTGCCTCTGACAGAGCATCATGTCTAAAATCAAGGATATGACTAAAATTTTTCTCACACTTAGAAAAGATCACTGACTTATCAATTTTTCTTTCAGACCCACATTTTTTTCCCCTACCATAGGTCATGTTCCCAGATGTTAGAGCAACATCTACCTGGTTTGCGCTCTAACACAAATGAGTGAAAGAACAATTACTTGTACTTAACATATCTAAATTCTACAACATTCAAGTCCAAATGTTCAGAAGCCACAAAACAGATCTCTGATCAAGATTTGTTTAAAAACACTGAAATCACTTGAAATAAAAAAAGAATGGGGATTTTTAGTTACCTGAGTTTAAAGCTTTACCTGGTAATTGGTAGACTTGTTTGCATATGAAAACTGCCATTTGTACTAAAACCTTCACATGGCTGAGATTTGTAAAACATTTGACAGCCCCAGGAGTGCTGAGGGAAAAGGAAAAGGTGGGAGTCTCCCAGTGAGGATATGATGATGCCCTCCCGGGCTCCCGCTGCCCCTGGGAGGTGTTCCCAGCCCTGCTACGCAGGGCAGCCCAAGACATCTCTCACAGGCCCTTGGAGCTGGCAGCAGAGCCCAGCCCAGAAGATGCACAAGCCTCTCAAAGCAGCTGCAACACCTACAGGCTGATCACTCCTGACACAGCATTTCCATTTATTTCCATTAGGAAACTGCAAGGCAATTCTTCCAGCATGCCTGAGAGTTAAGTAAAACCTTCAAACACCGTGAGCCTTATGATGAAATTAGCAGGATTTCTGACATTGACATGGATTACTTTCCCTGCTGCCCACAAGTTTGCAGCAGCAGAGGCTGTGACAGCAACAGCCTTTAACATCCCAGGGACAGCAGCAGCCAGGCTTTGCATTATGATCAAATTATTCTGTGTTCCCAAAGAACACAAGAGCTCCTGAGCACTACACATAAATGGAAATCACTTCAGTCCTACTAAATATTGTATAAAACATAAATCATTGACTGTGTGCCAAGACCTGTCCTTCTCTTCTGATATGTACTGAACAGAGAACACAAAAAACCCTTTAGAGGTTTCACCTTTATTTTAGGAAAGGCACCGACTAAGCAACCAATTCCTGTCCAGACATTATTATAGGATAAACGATTTCTAGTTTTCACAAACAAAACTACACATGACAGAGCTGGACTGGCAAGTATAAAGCAAGCTATCCTATCAATCCCTTATTTTTAAGAGTAGTTTGGCTTGTTCTGTGATACCATTAAAGGCTCAGGTCTGCCCTTGGATGTACTCAAACTATTTTCAGTGTAGGACACTGCACAACCACCCAGAGGCAGAACTGTATGAAGCTGTAATATAAACTTGAACAGAATAAATGGGAATCCTGTATAATGCAGATCCTTCACTTGCTGGCCCTATCCCTTTCTCTTGCCTGAGTTAAGCCAGGTAAGCTCTGAACCTTTCAGAACCTTCAGCAAAGGCCTGGAATGTCCTGAATGCAAGCAAACAGAAGGAGTGTGGCGGGGCCATGGGGCACAGAAGCACAGCCTCTCCACAGAGCTAAGAGCGGCAATTCGAAAATATCTCACCCTGAAATTAAACAGGATGGGACAAAACACAGGTTGTTGTTCTGTGTGTGTTTTTAAAAAGGTCATTTCTCTCATACAAGTCTTGGAGGAAGCCTTCACAGGAATGTTATTGTACTGTAAATTGCTTAACCAGTCAAAAGCAGTGAAATATTAGCCTCACACTGCCATCCTCCAACTAAACAGGAACATAAATCAGCATGACTGTTGCTAGTATCACACAAGACTAAGACACTGCCTGATCCCACCAGCCTTACTTTCTAACCATTGGTTGCCTTGGGCTCTTTACTGTATAAATTATCCAGAAACATTAGCATTCTTTGTTGTTCCAAAGTGATTGGAAGACTCTAAAGGATATTACTGCATGCTGCTTAAGCAAAGGGTAAGCTTTGTGCAGTATCATGTGATCAACAAAAAAATCCCTGAGTACCGCTTGCTTGTGGGTGGTGCAGAGGAACAAGAAGTGACTCACTACTCATAGTGGAAAATTTGGGGGGGAAATGTTTTAAATAGTCAGGAAAGCGCAAAATGGCAAACCAAATTATTGGACTTCCTACGCCCTATGAACTGGGTAACAAAACCATGTCTTTTATAGGAGAATGATGCCCAAATGTATGAGAATTAAGTGAAGCAATTGCTGGGTTTTGTTCCATTCTCCTACTAGAGAGGGCCTCTACCTGTCCTGAATCTGCAGAGTCCTAAGGAAACTCGGAAAGAAACTGTAATAAGCTACCAAATTCCAAAAGGGTTGGGGGTCGTGGGGGGAGAACCCAAAAAAAAAATTGGTGGAGCAAAACCTCTCTATTTTCTCTCATTCTTAAGATACAGAAATAAAACACTGAAAGAAATCCATATATTTGAGATTAATAGGCAGATATTTATCCATGTGCCACTCTGGTTGCTGAGTGGTTTCCTCTCTACAGCAGTGTTGTATAAACAATAAGGCATTTTTGTCCACAAAGCAATTGTCTCACCTCACTGAATCAAGAGCCTCTCACTGCCATATCCCTTCTATATTGTTCTAATTCTGAGCTGTGAGGAAGCTCCCTTACACAAAGACAGTGCATGGATCTGGCTGGCCATGCTATTGTTAAACTTGAGCACATCAAGTACAACGTGGGCTCCCTGCAGCATAAGTGGATTCAGTTGAGAGACTACATTTTAGCTCACAAGCCATAGGTAAATATGGGCTGAGGGGACAGCTCCTACAATTACTTCTTACTGCTATGGTCGTTTTCAGCTGGGGGGGAAACCCATCCTAACAGCAATATTACAGACCTCCACACAACCTAAACAGCAGCCAAGAAAAATATTACTATTTCAGGCTGGTTTCAAAATTCACCTCAAAGACAGAAACTTATCTTCATCCTGTCCTTTATCCTGGAAGATGATTCAGAAGACCTATACATTGACACAGAAAAAATACCTACAGTGTAGATGGCTGCAGCAAATGTACTGCAGCATGTTAAGAGTCTCCTAACGTGCTCGCTGGAACAGAAGGCAGTGGGTTTCTCAGTGCTTTTCATTAGCTATAGTACTGCCACAGCAGAGAAAAAAGAGAAAAGGGCAGGGAAATGCTGACTCTCACCCAAGCAAAAGATGCACATATGTTAGAGGAAATCTACATGTCACTTAGGAAGCACATGCACCGCTTCTCTGAGCATATGAAGATTATCCAATCCCCCCCTTAGGGGGGTTTCACAGAGGCACACAGAAATACTACATGCCCAGGTTTCTCTAAAGGCAACTGGCTCCTTGATATGTTCTTGAAAAAAATATCATGAAATACAGCCAAAGACAAGAAATTGTGGCAGGGCCTTATTTCTATGGAGCAGAGTACAAGGTGTCATTTATAAGGACACATCCTCAGAGCTGCCAAAGTAGCTGGCCTCTTTATCTGTCATTATGCCACAAACCATAACTATTTTGCTTTATACCTTAGAGAGAAACAGTAAGCCTGGAATCACACAGAAGCTCCTGACCTGAACAATGAGCAATGCAGTGCCTACTGAATTTTTCAGATCCTAGTTTGCTGAAGGGTTTTCTGCAGCTAACACAAATCTACAGCAGAGAAAAACCAGGCTCTGTAATCTCAGCCACGTATTTTCCTAACAAAAGAAAGTTGCTAGTAACAGACTGTTACAGCTCAATTCTGTTAAACAGCTCACAGTTAAGAAAAAAGAGAAACACTGAAACACCTTATTTCTGTAACATTATCCCAAAAATGGATGTTTCAGAAGCCAAACATGTGACACAGTCCCAACACAAAGAAAAAAAAATCTGCCTCTACACACATCCCTTTTAAGTAGCCTGTATGTAAGACTAAACTATTATGCTATGCTTAATATTCTCATATTAAACCTAAGAGAAAGCTCAGCATTAAACCCCACATGATTGTTACAAACTATTTTCAACTCACAGACAGTTTGCATATCACAGTAACATAAGTGGGAAATGAATGCACACCTTCTGCATCATCACTGCAATCAACTAATATCCAATTAAACATTCAATTGCTTTGCAAACCCCACAGCCGTGGTTACAAATGATATTTTACAATGTTAATAAATTACTTCGACAGCTACCAAGTTACAGGCAAGAACAAGCTTTTAATACTTCAATTGCAAGGTAAGAAAATTAAAACAAAAGAATCCCTGTACAGAATTTGGCACAGATCTAGATACCTTTTTCTTCCGATCCCGGGATCTTTTCCTGTGTTTTCTTTTTTTCTCAGTTTCTTCCTCAGCATTTATTTCTAAATCCCTGTTTTTCTTTAACTGTGATGCTGCGTGAGCCATAATGCATTAAAAATCCTTTACAACAATGCTCCCTTGTAAAAGGTGATTTCCTCGGGCACCTTTAGCCAGCCCTTAGAGCAAATGTTCCAGTGATTGGAAGGAGATCTGTGACCAGAGCCAGGAACACATTCAGGATTCAGAGATCTCGCAGAAGCTTGCAGTCACTACAAAAACACAGAGTTGCAGATTTCTTCCTATACCTTTCTGCACCTGAGCCTTTGTAAAGCAGTGCAGCCATCGTAATGCATTTAACGTAATGAAAAAGACAGCTGGGACAGAGAAAGCTGTATTATGGCTGTATCCCCTGCCACCAGCTGGAAGTGTCTAAGTGACTCCACTGAAGGGGGAATGCTGAAAAGGAGCGTTTTCTATTAAAAAAAATTCCAGAACAATAACATATGCTGCACTGTTTTTTCTTCACTGATCTTCAAGTATGTTTTTAAAACCTACTAAAAAAATGCAGTGTTAGCGTTGTACGTCTCTCAGCTAGTTTTGTATAGTAAGCCATTTAACCTATAATGAAATGGAGCAGCTCCTACTTTAGGTTAACTGCTGATGGTGACAAAAAAAATAAAATAAAAATTTCTTTTTACCATGGAGACTCTGACTGCATTATGTAGAAAACAATGCATGCATTGCCATATCTTAACAGTGTGTCCTTTATACCAATTTTTCAAATCCAATACATTTTGTGAGAGAGGATTACAGAAAGCCCTGTTGTATTTTCCCCCTTTTTTTTAATTTAAACATACTTATTACAACACATCATACAGAGAGATAGATGCAATCACACTGGTGTGTGAAACAGGCATTTAATTCATGGGAGATTTTCTGGCACTGTTCATTTACGTGGTCAGGAAGGGAAATCGGCATTATTTCCATGTAGTTGGAAATGTACTTTTAGGCTTTTATGTCAAGGCTTGCTTCAATCATCTTACTATTTTTGCCACCTGAGTCCTCAATGACTGCAGCTTTTGAATATTCATTAGGGGAGGTAAAATAGCAGCAGTATTAAGGCCTGCAGGAGGATCTTTTACTAGGATGAACACAGAGCAAGCATCTAGTAAATAAGGAACCATATTTTTTCAGCACAAATATGAACAATCAGCAGCTTGCCTCAAGACTGCTGTTTTTAACCTTTCCCAGTATTCCTAGCAGCAGGCTTCACTGTAATGAAGATTAGCATTTTAAGGGAGTCTGATTTCTTTCAGATAAAACCCAAAAGTCTCTCCAAGCGAAACCAGTGTATTTTACATGGTACTAGCATTTCTTTCCAGAAAGAAAAAAAACAGAATCTGTTGTAAAAATTAAGTTAAATTTAAATTTGAAGTGTAATTAGCCAAATCAGGCTGAATCTTCTCAGGGCAACATAAAATCCAGAGATGTCTCACACATTTGTAAATATTCTTCCCCTGAACTTGAAAGACATTTTTTGAATTCTCATTGCTGAGGCCCAGCAAGCAACATGCTTTAGTTTTCACATAACATGGCTAAAAGAAAAATAATCTTTTCCATCTCCAAAACAAAAACTACTTTGAACACATCGTATGTTGTCCAAAGGGCAGCACACAGTGCACTGTTTGTCTCCTGTTCACAAGCTAACAAACCAGGTCTAAAAAGTTGTTTATTTTGGAGTGATTTTTAAGAAATGCTCAAGGATGGAGGCCACAGTTGTGTGACCTTAGGGATTTTTCTTCCTGATGCAGTAAAACCACTGTTTCTGAGTGCACGCAAAGCTCCTGTACCGACACACCACCATGTGACTCTCCACACTCCCCCTCCACGACTGAAAGACTTCTGAAGCCTCCCAGAATGCTGCCTTTGGAAAGCTGTGGGAAGAGGAATGCTGCACTTGGGCAATGCCTGGTTTTGAACCAGAAGCAGTCAACTCCCACTGGTCTATGTTCTATAGAGACCTGAATAAACACATTGCTAAAGATGCAAAGAGAATGCCCCAAGGATGCCAGGAGGAAGCTTTGGACTGCAGGGCACCACTGCAAGCTGCCAAAGGCCACGCTCAGGCAGGCACCTGGATTTTGGCCCAGCTCTTCAAGGAAGCCCAGGGCAGCAGTGAGGAGACTCTGCTCTAGCACTACCAGAGCCCTGCCAGAGAGAGGAGCTGGCCAGGCTGCTGATTCATGGGGGCTGAAGAAGGCACCTCAAGAAGGACAGTGATCTCAGGTTTTGGTGGGAAATGGAAGACTGCATTGTGGCTATTAATAAAAATTTAAAAGGCAAAGAAAAGGCACCCGAAGCTTTATTTTCTAGCCTACAAGCTGCCTGCATGACCTTGGCAGTTATCCTCTTGGGAGTTCAGATCTTTGTAAAATAAAGTTGACATTAGTTCCTCTGTCTGACAGAACACAATTATTAGCATGGAAGTGCTTAGAAAATACAGGAGAACCAGAACTGAAAGTGGATTCAACAAAATTCAATAGAGTTGGATCCCTCTTATTCCCAGCATATTTCCATCTGGTTTTGAAAGACTCATGAGTCTTTGCCTTAGGAAACCAACTTTATTTGAGCCACATCTGAAGTGAATGCTGCTGTCATTCACCGCTTGCTGGCTAATCCTGTGACGTCCTATAAGCCTTTTAACCATACAAGCCTGTAATTTATGCCTAAATAACCTCATTATATGAAAATACAAATAATACATTATCAAGTGTTAGGTGTTTAAAGTACTTGAAGCATACTTTTAAAAATGCTGGCACGGAGAATAATATGCACATATCCAGCTTAAACACCCAAGTGCCACCCTATGCACAGGTTGTCTTCTATGCAGGTAGAAAGCAGTCCAAGCTTTAATTAATGAGGAAAAATGCTAAGAAATTAGGATAATAAGTGAACTCACCCAATCCCTTGAGATATGCATAAATTGGAGGATTTTATCTGTCAGCCAAGACTGCTTCATCCCAAGGATCTTTTCAGCTAATTAATCAATTGGACATAACATGCAGATGTTTTTATTATGTGGATTACAATCCCTGCTTGAACTACAGAGTCCAAACTTCTCCAGAATTAGATTTCAGAAAGAGAAAAATGCCTTTTCAAGCTATGGTTTTGAGAAATTATCTTTTAGCTATGATTAAAAAAAAAATCAATGGAAGAAAGGAAAGATCCCTTATAGTTGGACAGATACTAACTAGAGAGATTTTATGTAGCTTGTAGGCTGGGATAGCCTCTAACAGAAAAGTGTGAGTAAAAGATTCAGACTTCTGTGGAAAAGCAACTGTATATGTACAACTCCTGCTTTTGGGGAAATGGTGAAGTGGCAGCATTCCCTGGCAGGTGATAGGGCACAGCCAGATGAAAGCTGGATGAAGTGTGAAGGTTTTCATGCCAGATGTGTCATAACTCACTTCAAGGGAATTGGGTACTGGAAATCTTCATTAAGTGCTTCTTTTCAGACTTCAGTAAAATAATTAAGCTATTTGATTTCACCCTTAATTACAAAGTTAATGAAATGCCAATGAGTGTTTCAGCACAATCCATAGGGTCCTGATAAAGAATGATAAACTGTATCTAACTTGAACAATGGGAAATTTACACTTTCTGTTAGCACAAGGATAATGTCTACTTAGCTTCATCTACTCACAAAGTCATCATAATAATGTCTGGAAGTGATTTTATCAATTGAAAGTGTGTCATTTGGTTTAGATTAAGATGCTAGTCCCACTGTTAAAACTAGATCCAAGAGACTGCAAAACAGCATTAGCATATAACATTGAGATGGATTTGGAAAAAAACACAAAAAGTTATAGGAGGAAAAGGTGCTCACAATCTAATTACTTGTGTTAATTCACCAACTGGTCAGCAGCTAATAGAGCAAAGATAGAACTATCATTTTTACAGTTTTTAAACAAATTATACAGCACTAGAAAAAAAAAAAAGATAAGACACTCACAAAAAAAAAAGAAAATCTGAGGGGTTTTAGGTAAGATGGAACACCACAGAAACATTTAACATTCACACTTCTCAGATCACTATGGATCCAAAAAGGCTTTTAATCACACACAATGCTAGAAGGTCACTATGACAACTTTTACTGGTAAACTAAGTATGTTACATTTTCCCAAAGATGAAAAGAGCATTACAGGCAGACAAGAAATAGCAGAGAGCAAAGGAAAGGAAAACACATGGAGAGAAGTAAACCCAATTCTTATTAGGCTACTCTTATATTCTTAATTTCTGAGTTTTCTGGTACAGAACAAATGCCACTATTGCCCTGTTTTGGATTGAGTAAAGCAATGGAAGTGAGAAGGGGAAAAAAAGGAACAAGACTTACTAGAAATAAAAAAACAATTCATGAATATAGCATCTAGGGAGAAGACTAGGCAGAAGAAATTAAAAAAAAAAAGTTAAAAATGGGTTAACCATAAAAAACTTTCTCATGAGTCTTTTCAGATTCATCTGCTCATTAGTTAGACTAGCAGGCCTTGTGTCTCAAAACCAAACAAACAAAACCAAACAAGACTAAAAGCTTATTTAGCATCTAGTTATACTTTTTAGCTCCTCTTCACACATTTGATGTACAGGATAGGATGGACCCATCTCCAAACATGCAGAAGATCAAGGCCACTAAGTAGCAAATGAATGGAAAATAAGAAAGGTTAAGGCTGTTTGGCTCTTTTGTGTTGTTGCATTGAGTTTCTCCCACCACCTTCATCTTTTAGCAGAATTCTATTTTGGCAATAACAATCCCAAAGAAACTGGGGAAACATGACAGAAAGGGATGTATGCACTACACTAAAAAGCAGGAAAATACTTAAATTGCATTTTATTACACCACTTTTACAGTGCTAACTCCTTACCTTCTTTGAATTTACAGTATAAAATTTGGAATTGTACTGAATTGTATTCTGTTTCTTATTTGACTTCTTTAGGGCACAAGAGCTTAAAAATGCCTTGGAAATGACACAAATTCAGGGATGCAGTGATAAAGGCCAGAGGCTTAGTACTTCTTAAATGAACCTTCTTAAATTTCCTAGTGGAAATTTAAGTAGAAATTATAACAATTGTAAAAACAAAAACAAGCAAGCAAACAAAAACCCACGCCCAAACAAACCACCACAACAAAAACCAAAACTAAACCAAACCACCCCAAGACCCCTCAAACCCTCCCCAAAACACCCACACGGAAAACAATCATGGAATATGCTTTTCACTAAGCCCTCTCCGGACACATCACCTGCCTTCTGAGCTGAAACAAGATCAAAGCAGCAGCCACTTTTAAGCTCTCAGAATGAAGTGCAAAATTACTATTTCTCTGTGCAAGGATGACACATTTTGGCATTACTGATGAAATTACACCTCCTGTGGTCCAGCTTACTCAGAGTATGAGGATGGCTGACACGTTTGTGAATTTTGACTTCAAGCTGGAGGCATGGCTTTTAAAGAAAACTATTACAGGTTCTTGTTTGCCCTGAAGACTGGCACGGTATAGCTGGACAGTTCAAATGCAGACTCAAGGCCCAAGCAGCCCATGGGTTCAGGGGCAGGGAAATGGGAAAATAAATCTTCAGCTGTCCCAGGCCACCACACAAGCATGGCAAATCCTCCTGCAAACAAAGAGGGAAAGGGAAGCAATATGCTCACGCACCAGCAGAGGAGAAAGGACTTCAGAAGACTGAAGAGCACCCAGGACTGGAGATCACCAACCCTGACTTTCAAAAGGGGGTGATTTTGTTTGAGGCCTACACAGAGAAAGGGAGCTCACAGTGACAAATTAATATTAACTCTTCTGCGAAGATGGTGAAAAGAGTTTCATCTCTGACTCATGACCAACTAAGGAAAAGGTACTGATGTATCTTATTTATAGAGGCACACTAATTGCAAGATAGATTTTGTGGGGGTTTGTGGATGGAACTGTGGAGCAGCCCAGGAAATTTATCCAATGCAAGAAACACTGGTAAGAGTTTTACACTTTATATATAAACCCCTAAATGGTTGCAGAGCAAACACACCAAAATTTTTCTTCCCATTTGTCCTCTGCCTAGAATAATATTGCTAAAACCTATATTTATTTGGAACCACTGAAAGTGACACAAGCATGCACTTTTAAAAAATCTTTTTCTACCTGCAATTCAAACACCACACTGCAGCCTGGACTGAAACTCTCATGTAGAGTGTCAGTGTCTTAGGGGTACTGACAAAGATCGCCAGGAAATGGCATTAAACTGGTTTCACACATCTTAAGGGGTAGAACTTATATCCCAAACTAGATCACAGTGACATAGTTTTCAACCCTCACATGGAACTCAATGGTGTTCTGAAACTGTATATTCAGAATATTAACTTCAGAATATTAACCTCCTACTTTCATCATTTCTCTCTGCCTAGTTAACCATGATCTCCTGCAAACCACAGTAGGGTGACCAGGAGGTCAGGGGAATGGTGCTACAGGGAACCAAACTGAGTTTTGATCTGGAAATTTAGTTAGATGTGTCTGCAAATGACACCAACAGAGACAGGAAAAGCTACCCCTGTATATATAGGAATAAGTACAAAAAGCAGGCTTGGTATCAGTTTTGCACTCCCACACGCAGAGCTTGAACGCTGTCTGTGATATGATAGGAGGATCAATCCCATCCTGGTGAGCTTCAAAAAAAGAAACACAAAATGCCATTCATCAGGATTTTATGATTCAGCTACAAACTTCACCCTGAGTGGTCAATTAATCACTGCTGCATCTGCTAACTTCTGCTCCAACACATGAAAGCAATCTGCTCACACATCCAGTGAACACTGAGCCCAAGCCAGGGTTTCCTCCAGTATAAGGAGAGCAGGTATCAAGGAGGTGGCTCTCAGAAGCTCCTCTGCCAGGTCATTCAGTCTCCAAAGAGACACAAGATGAGTTATTCCCTGCTTATCTCAGATGGAAAACTCCCTGTCTCAGAGTGGTTTAAAAATAACCCAAAACAGCAGCAGAAAATGTCTTTTTGGCATTTCAAGTTTCTCGGCATCAAGTCCCCCCGCCTGCTGTCTCATTTCTGGAGCAGTAGCAGTCTCATAATAATAAAAGCTACACAAAAAGCTTTTAATAAAAACCACTGCAGAACCTGCAAAAGGTGCCAGGGAGTGGATGTGCTTAAGCAAATGAAGCTACCAGAGTGGGATGGCATCAGTCACAAATAGATGCAACACCTTTGCCTGTAGTTAGTAGATCATTTTCCAGTACCCTTTAATTAGTATTCTTTGATATTTGTTAGATTTGAGTCAGAAATATATACTTTAGGCTAAAAGGCATCTTGACCAAGTGAGCCTTTCCATAAATGACTGCACAATGTGCATCCAGGGGTAGCAGGCCTCTCTGCTTTAGCAAGATACTGCGATCACGAAAATATCATTTAACCTTCCCTACCACGACACAGCTCCAAAAGGAAAAGTACTTTTAACTTTGGACAAAGGCAGCACTTTATCACCTTCTGAAATGGGTTATTCCCCCCACCCACTGCCAACAGTAGGGAGCTGCACTGAGTGACCCAGTGCCCGCATATTTTCCTGTTGCCAAGCTCTGCAGATTATGAGCAGCTTACTTGTTTTATTTTGAAATAAAAAGTTGTTGAGCAAGTGTAACAAAGGACCCATCTGCAAAGGTCACAAGAAAGTCTCTTTGAAGTTGCTTGCATTTCCCAGTTGCCCCAAGACTTCCAGCT
This sequence comes from Vidua chalybeata, assembly GCF_026979565.1. NCBI lineage: Eukaryota > Metazoa > Chordata > Aves > Passeriformes > Viduidae > Vidua > Vidua chalybeata. Next base: position 29,190,567 of record NC_071537.1, read on the forward strand.
GTATAACTTTTTTTGTTGAACTTCTGTGGTGCAAAAATGCAGAAATTATAAGAAAGGAAGAAAAATGGCTCCTTGGCCTGTTTGTAGGGTAAATTGTTTTTTTTTTTTTTTCTTTTAAATTTCCCTGAACTATTTGGATACATAAAAAATCTACTACTAACACGCAGTATTCCTAGGACAAGGAAAACAGGCACACGTGAGCCAAGGAGGAGAGCTGCAGTTTCTCCCTGATCACTGCCACATTTGAGTGCAGGACCAAGGCTCCCTCAGCAAGTACACAGGACATATTTACTCACTCTGACTTTCACTGCAGACTTCCCACTTTAGCCAAACTAAGTGCAGAATTTTCAGTGGAGACATTAGTCCCTGCTGGTATACACACAATTTCTCATCTTTTAAGAAAACATTTGAAATGAAAATATAAAAGCAAAAAAGAAACCTCCAACCCACTCCAGCATAAGAAACTAATTTAATTAGATTCTTTAAATATTCATTATTCCTTTTCCTGTGTTGAAATGACCATCTTTGCCTCATTCCCAAAGGATTGTCTCCATAATTAAGTCATGGAATCATTAAAATCTCAACATGCTGCCTGAGTGAGATTTTAGTGCTTTAAGCGTTCTGCACGCTCCATGCAGCAGTAAGTTGACTTTTACAGGGAAAAAAATGCAAAAAAGCAGAATCATTAGCAATCAATAACAAGAGGCAGAAGGCTATCAGATGCATGTTTTTTAGGTGACATTTTTCTTACTTTCTTTTAAGTAAATTCATATACCAGTCATACAATCTACAAGGTTACACTTGAAGCAATCTCAGTTTCCTTGAAATAACAACCAGTATTGTAAAAACCCCCTCAGGGTAATTCTAGAAACAGAGATGTATATTTTACCTCAAAAAAAACAAAAAAAACAAAACAAAAAAAAAAAAAACCACAAAAAAAAAACCAACAACAACAAAAACCCAACCCAACCAAAACCTAAAAACCCCAAACCAAACAACAAAGTCCAGCCATTAGTACTTTGATACTAAAATTCAGCTGGAAGAAAACCTTGGAGCAAGAAAGGTAACTACAAAAGATTAAAAAAAAAAATCACTGCCACTAAAAAAAGTCAGAAATATTTTATTTCTTCATAAATTTCACATAAAGCTATTAACATTCATAGGAGGCCAAGTTCTTTCTTGGCCTAGCAAGAGCAAGTGAGTATATGAAAAAACCCACTTACCTGTATAATAATTATAATTATCACAGAGTAGGTGCATTGATGCAATGCCTGAAAGCCCAGGTAATATTGGTGCCCTATTCAGAACAACAGAATGTGGCAATTCCTGTCCAGATCTGCCTGTGAGCTGAACACACACTACACAGGGGTGGGAGGGAATGTATCCCTCCTGCTTTAGAGGGGGTGAGAGCAAACAGCAGAGGAGAAGTTGGAGAGGGAGTTGTTTAGTTTGTATGGCATGGCAAACGTACATCAACACAAGTTTTTGCACTGGGGATGTAAACACAAAAGTAACAGCCTGGATGACACAGGAAAGCAATCTCTCTCTCCTCCACAGCTCTGCTTGGGTCTCATCTGGAACACTGTGTCCTATTTCGGGCACTAAATTTCTAGGAAAAAGTTGTCAGTTAGAGATGGGAAGAATTTATTGCTTTAACTCTGAAATTGCTCTTCTGCAGAAAACAACCCTGAATGCTTCCCTGAATCTGTGGTTAGTAATAAATAGCTTTGGACTTGCATATCCATACACTCTGAGCAAAGACAAATAGCAGCCAGCACCGAACCTTGCTCATTTGCCTCTCTCCCCGCACCAGCCCTCTTGGCTTTTCCTTTTTCCCCCCAAAATAGGCACACCCAGGTGATTGGAAGCAAACCTACATAAAAACTAAAGATTACTCTTTTTCAATTTTTTTAGAATTTTTTAAATTTCTGCTCCTGTGATTTGTTTTATTTTAAACCAGGTTGTGGAAGGGCTGAGAAGGAGGAATGTTGCAGGGAAATTCTGTTCAGGGATAAAGGCATTGTTCCCCTTTTAAAGATAGAATAATTTTTGACTAAAATGTTTAACAAACCTAAACTTAAAATAGTCAATACTTCACAGAGCAGAACAGAAGAAAACATAAAAGAGCTGCTGCCCAGAAAGCTCTAAGAGTACTAAAATGGGTGCTAACAACAAGGGTATACAACAACAATAACTCCATGCAGTTCATGCTAGGACATGGAAATTATATAGGCTTAAGATAAAACTCCTGCCACTAGGTTTTTTGATGTTCTGGGTTTGGCTTTGGGTTTGTTTGGGGTTGTTTTGGTTTGGGTTTTTTTTTTGAGACTTCCTGGAAAACAGGCAGGATAGCAAAACACTGTTGAAGACCAAATTAGTACTAAACTTGAAAGAACAGAGTGGGGAAAGAAAACTCAAAAAAAACCCAGGAGATAATAAAATTGTACACTGGTCTGGTCAAACTTCCAGTCCTAGAGATCTCCTGTATCTGAATCTGTCACCATCTGGAAGCCATTGGGAGGAACTGCAATCAATCTGGATCTTTCAAGAGGAAACTGTATAAAACTAATTTAATTTTATTTCATGTAAAGGTGACAGGCATTGGAGACTGGAGAAGAGCAATACTTGTACCTGACATTCTCATAAGCAAGGTAAGGAACACGGTGTTGATGAAAAGACTGTTAGATTAATCCAAGAGGGATCTGGTAACTGAACTCAGAAACAAGATATTAGCATTCATTGTCAAAAAGGATGGATGTTCTGCAAGAGTCCTTCTCTCCAATGTTTTATTAATGATTTGGGCAATAAGAAAAGTTTATTACCAATGCAAGCATGAAACTACAAGAAGCATGTGCATGTTAAAGAGTGAAACTTTAGACCAAAATGACAAGTAAGGCCAGAGGAATGCTGTGGGATGCAAAAACCCAACCAAAACAGATGAATTTAAGTGAAAATAAGGAGATTTTTTTTTTTCCACAGGCTAGACAAGTAAGGACTCTTCTTCAGCATTGTCTGCAGAGTATAAAACCTTGCAGGTTCAACAGAGGACAACAGAGAAGCAGCAGAGAAGAGTGCAGAAGGGACAGCCTGCACAGTGAAATCACCTTTCTCTTCCATTTAGTATTTGCAAAGCCACGGGTATACTGTGACTGACTGGTGCTATCCTGCTGCCAGGAAGATATGATATTTGGGAAACAACAAGAGCAATCAGAAGTCTGTAAAACACATCCTCTTTTTGCCTGAAGAAAAGATGACTGATGGAACATGGCAGCACTCCTCAAGTCCATCAAAACCTGACAAAACGCAGAAGAAAATTGTCTGTTCTCCCCCATTACTATGGATAGTAGTAGGAGTAGAAAGTTTCAATTGCAGCAACCAGACTTGGGTGAGATATTATGAGAATTTTTAACGCTAAGGGAACTCTGCAACAGCATGCAGGGGACCAGAATGGTAATTTCATGACTTTCCTTTGTAAAATACATATTAGGATCCACTTGGTCATTCTTACATCTGTGCTGTTTGTGACCATCCTATGAGCACTGTAGCAAGAGCTATCCCAGCTTCCAAAGTCTGTTCTTAATTCAACCTTACAGAGACAGAACAAAACTATTTTATTGATTTCAGTGTTGTATATACTTTAGTAAGATTGGCAGTTAGAAATATATTTTCTTAATGTAAAATCTATGACCATTAGTTGCTTCACAGTATCAGAAGCAGAGCTCCAAATGAAGATCCAAATCAAAAGAGAACAGTGATGTGTGAATTATTCTGGCAAGTTTGAAAGACTTAAAAAGGTATTTCTCTTTGTATCAAAAATAGAAGTTAAAAAATCTACTTTTATTCCATAAGTCTAAAAATAAAGAGGAATTAAACAAAATAAACCATATAGAACCATAGAGTATGCTGAGAAGTCTGCTCTAAATTACAGGCAATAAATGAACTCTAGAGAAAATGCAGTTGAAGATCTTAGGCCAGCGAGGATGGGCACAGCAAGCTTTGGAGAGCAGGCTTTGGCCTCTTCAGGGATCTGCCTGGTAGAGCATCGAGGGATAAAGCCTCCAGAGGGAAGAAGGACCCAGGAAAGCTGGCTGATATCCAAGGATCACCTCCTCCGAGCTCAGATATGATGCATCCCAACAAGAGGAAGTCAGTAAAACCACCAGGAGGTCTAAGTGGATGAACAAGGAGTTCCTGGATTAACTCAAACACAAAAATGAAATGTAGAGAGGATGAAAGCAAGGACAGGTGGCCTGGGAAGGATACAGAGAAATTGTTCAAGCAGCCAGGGATCAGATTAGGAAATTTAAAGCCCTGATAGAATTAAGCCTGGCCAGGAACATCAAGTGCAACAGGAAAAGACATCAAGTGCAACAGGAAAAGCCTCTATAGGCATGTTGGTGTTAAAAGGAAGACTTAGGAGAATGTGGGCCTTCCCTGGAAGAGAACAGGAAACCAGGTTACCCAGGGCAGGGAGAAGACTGAGGTACTCAACAAGGTTTTGCCTCAGCCTTCACCAACAAATGCTCCAGCTGCACTGCACGAGTCCCAGGAGGCAAAGGCAGGACTGGCAGAATGAGGGACTGCCCACTGCAGGAGAAGACCTTGTCTGAGACCATCAGAGGAACCTGAAGGTGCACAAGTCCATGGACCTGATGAAATGCAACTGCAGGTCCGGAGGGAACTGGCAGCTGAAGAGCCTAAGCCATCATCCACCATATTCAAGAACTTGTGGTGGGCTGGTGACCGACTGGAAAAAGGGAAGCATAACCCCCATTTTTTGAAAGGAAGACCCAGGGAACTACAAGGAACCCATCAGCCTCATATCAGGGACTGAAGGCTCAGAGCAAGATGATCTTTAAGGTCCATTCCAGCCCAATCCAAAGCATTTGATAATCCTGGGAGTCCTAGGCATAATTTTTTCCTTACACATTAAGATGCTCTGTTTTACAGCACACACAAAATCAAGACTTTATATGGACTCTTTAGAGAAATTGCCACATTTTTGGCATTAACTTGCAAAACCACTACATAAAACTACAGCTATTTAGAGAAATCAGAGTAATTGATAATGCATCTCTTCTAAATATATATTACATAGCTTATAAAAGCAGCAAAATTATTAAAATTTGATTTTTAGCCCTAGAGCTGCTTTCTAGAGTTACAGTGTATATTCTGAAGGGTAGTCACAGACTGCATAAAGACAGACTAACAAGCATTCAAGTTATAGAGGCCACAATCCATTACAGCTGCAGTTTGAGTAGCTGTGTAGTTTGGCAGAGGCTACAGACACAGTGATAATGAAAATCAAATTTCAGACTGCATCACAAGAACTGTGTTTGTGAACAGCAAATGAAAAACTTACATACTATTCAGAAAAAAAAAAAAAGAAAAAAGAAAAAAGAAAAAAAAAGACAAGCACTAATCAGAATCAGACAGTTCTCACAGGCTCCCACTGCGTAGGCTGAATAATTGTCTCATCATGATAACAGCCTTTATGATAACCATGATCTCACCAGTGCACTCAAAGATCCAAAATGCTGCTGGTACTCTCACACCCACAAGGCACACTGGCTCTTTGCAGTTGAAGAAAATCCTATTCTGCAGCTCCAACCCTGGGCTGTTAATGCAAGCAGGGTGTAATCTTGTTATTCTCTATGCCTTTGCTTTCAAGCCACTAAACCTATAGATTTCCTTTGCAGACAGACTAGCACAGACAGGAATTCTTATTGTTATGAAGACATCTCCCATTCTGCCATTAATTCAAAACAAATAGTAGCGTTAACAGCAGTAATAAAAACTATCAGTATGCACCCGATAAATAAAACAAAAATTGAGATGCAATTTTATGTTCTGTAGCTCATTTTCTCCATTTAATTTCTGCTTCACAAAGGTAGCAGGTTACAGTCTATTTTGCACTGAGACCAGGGCACAAAACATGCCTTTTGCCACCCATTCCCCTTCCCTGCTCTGTTACTGGAGGCCTGCAGCCATCTGTTTTTAAGCATAGTTATATTGTTTTCTGTAAGTTAACAAAGCAGTGAAAATTAGCACCAGCCGCAGGTCTGGTTAAGTATGTAAACTCTGGTAAAAAGGAAGGGAACATTCATCAGTGTTCCACCAACAACACCCATGGAAAACACAAGGTACAAAAAAAAGAACATCAGATTCCCATTCCTGATGGACAGGCAGGAAGAGCACCCTTGCTGCAGTGTGTTCTCTCTGAGCTGTCACTGTCTCTTCTGGAAAGGGCAGAAACTTCTGTCCCCATGACATGGGTATTGCAAGCAGCCCACCCACAGACCTGAAGCATCTCTCTATTTGCCTCAGTAAGATATTAATATTCTGTGGTGAAGTGACTGGGATCACACACAAGGATAGGTCAAGGGAAAGAGAAGCACTTGCAACAACTCAAAAGTGCCAGCCAAGATTTATCATCAGTACAAACTAGTGTCAGGGAAGGCTGTGGACTGCTTCCAGCTGGATTTCCACCCTACAGACTCCTCCAGTCTCATTCCCACCTGTTTTAAGCACCAGACACATAGTGTCACCCTCCAAAATTTCACAAAAATATCCTTTTTAGTTTTTACAGTACATGAGGTCTCAGCAGCCCAGCTTCAGAGCAGAAGAGAACAGCTGGCACAGCACCAGTGTGTGCCAGTTCCTGGGATGCTGCTGGAGCCAGCTCCGGGACAGCCCAACCTCCTGACAAAGCCTGGCTACTGCTCTACATGGGGAAAAAAGAAAAGCTTTCTGGCAGTTTGTTGTCGTGCTGCCTGGAGTCGGGGCTGTCCTGCCAGGACATGGAAGATATGACTAGAAATCTCTCTGAAGGACACACTTTTATTCCTAAGAAAAAATAAATAATTGTGTCATGAGTGGCATACTCAGTCTGATGTGCACGTGAATTTATTCCATCCGTACCACAGGTAAACTGTCCGAAATCCCACATAAAGTCTCAAATTTAAACAAGCTGCTCCCTGAAAAGCACAGCTGATTAAGTCTGATTTTCTATATCCCTGGGGGTGATGTGACTCCACAGCACTCATTGCACACCAGCTTTTTGTTTCTTTCAGGCTCCTGCCAGCCCCTTCCAGCCCTTCCCTGATCCTTGCCCACATCACTGGACCGCCACAGCATCTTGTCCTCTGACACATTCCCTATGGCTCTCAAAATGCCTTTCATGATTGCATGGTCTTGCACTTCCTTGGGAAACTGGAGTTAAATTACACACACACAGACTGAAAAGCAGAAGCACTGTGGAAAACTGTAGGTATTTTGTTAGAAAAGGTAGGAAGAACAAGTGTTTCTCTGTATTTCAGTGTCTCCCACCACAAAGCACAATGACAGCAACATCGGAGAGAGTTTGTGGAATAACGGCTCCCTGCACTTTTAACATTTTACTTAAAATTAATTTACCCAGAAATAGGTAAACAGGAAGATGAATTTTCAATTTCGTGCTTGGGTAATCTTCAAGGCATCTAGAAAAGATCACAGTGAGTAAGGCTGAAGCCCTCCCTCAATATTCTCCTTCAGCTGGCAGATTTTTGGACAGATCTTTTTCTCTCAGTGGGACAACTTCTTGAGGCTTTTAAAAATAAAAAAAACTAACACGATGACAAAACTGCAAAGGCCCAAAGGGGATTTTGAAGTCAAAACCTGTGGAGATTCAGAATAATGCAATCTGTCTTGGACAGGAAAAACCCAATTTACTGATATAGTCAATATTACCAGATAATGCAAAGAACCTGATAAGAAAAATAAACTCTACCTACAAAGGGTACTCCCCTCCATGTTCTACTGCTCTCCAAATGGAAGTTGTGGAAACAGAGATAATTACTGCCTTAAAGTCCATCAGCAAACAGTGCAACAAATTAAGTCAAATGAAGCAAAGATTTATCAACCAGATCTGGCAAGACATCTCTGCCTGCCTGACCCACAAGAGGAAAATAATAATAGATTTCTACATTGCTTCTTGTGATGCTTTGACACATCAACAGAAGGGAAGGGAAGGGAAGGGAAGGGAAGGGAAGGGAAGGGAAGGGAAGGGAAGGGAAGGGAAGGGAAGGGAAGGGAAGGGAAGGGAAGGGAAGGGAAGGGAAGGGAAGGGAAGGGAAGGGAAGGGAAGGGAAGGGAAGGGAAGGGAAGGGAAGGGAAGGGAAGGGAAGGGAAGGGAAGGGAAGGGAAGGGAAGGGAAGGGAAGGGAAGGGAAGGGAAGGGAAGGAAGGGAAGGGAAGGGAAGGGAAGGGAAGGGAAGGGAAGGGAAGGGAAGGGAAGGGAAGGGAAGGGAAGGGAAGGGAAGGGAAGGGAAGGGAAGGGAAGGGAAGGGAAGGGAAGGGAAGGGAAGGGAAGGGAAGGGAAGGGAAGGGAAGGGATATATACCAGAGACCCCATTCTGAAAAGGTCTCCTATTTAAAGAATCTTTAAAGCTGCACAGTGGGGTACTGAATAAATTTCAAATTTTTTTCCTTTTTTAAGCTCCAAGCACAAATCAGAGATGTTCTTTACCTTTGTCATCAAGTCTGCTGAGGAAAAGATCAGACTCATAGACCCAGATGCGGTGAGTAGGCACCCGAGTGTACTGATCAGACTATTGAACTTAGCTGCTTTTAAAATTACAGATGAGGACACAGTTTATTACTACAGCAATCTGACCCAGCAGCATAAACCTAAAATTCTTCAGAACTTTCATTTCCAAAGCACCAAAATACTTCTGTTTCTTTCATCTTTCTTAGCATTGAAAATAATTGCTAGGGAAAAACATATTTCCCAAAACCATGCTTCTCTGGACAGTTTTTATAACCTTATGCAAAAATCTGGTGACCAAAAGAATTGGGGTTTCAGAGAACTATATAAAAATTTGGACAATTAACATAATCAGCATCACAAACAAAAAAGAAATTAGCTGAATTATATCCTTTTTACAACAAATGCTTTTGATGAGCAGCAAATTTTGAGGCCTGGGCCATCTCTTTGTGCATAAACTAGACCCTTAAATCAAGGGAGAGCAAGAAACAGCTAGATAGCACTTTTGTCCAAAATTCCTTTCCAAGAAAGGAAATAGGAGCCACGTTCACATGGTTTAAATTCCATCTACATGCCTGTACCTAGTGTGTCCTCCCCTTCAGAAAAGCCTGGCCAGGAGACCACACTATATTCAGGGACTTGAAACAGAATTTTGCCTCTCTGAAAATTACCTTTGGTCCATTTCTACTTAACCTGAAGTGTATAAGTTACAACAAAGGCAAAAAAGGCACTGGGGTTTGAGGCTGGGCTGGGATTTTGGCTTTACTGGAAAGAATCCAGCAAGACCAGGGCTGAAGAACAGGAAGCCAGAAAAGACAAACCTGAGTATACCTGCTGCCACCTGTCAGGTCTAAGATTAGGACCAGAGGTAATAAAGATAAACTTCTCTAGGACCCTGTTGCAGGAAAAATTGAGAAGGACCACCATGGGCATAAGAAAGCAGGTGCTCCTTTTTTACTCTTCATTTGTCTAGAAGGTGTTGGTTTAGTCTCAGCTTTTTGGAGATGGAGTAACTGAGAGGCATTTTAAAAGATTTTATTCTGTTTTTAGTCCTGATGAAGGGTAAGACATAAGAGATGTAAAACTCAATGCTATTCTATTCAACGTCCACTTATTTCTTGGTTACAATACTTTATAAATGTTTTTTAGCTTATTAGCTTTTGCTACACAATGTTACTATTACTTCTGACACTAACCACATATTTTTTTCCTCATGTAGTCTTACTACAATGTATCTTTCACAGTTCTAATTCTCTAAAATATCTAATCTTTTTGTAAAGTCATATTTTAAAACTTATTAAAACTTATTTCTAATTCAATCTCTCTCCTAAAAATATAATTTCTATTCTATAGCCTTCTCAAATCAATACACCTTATCTTAGTATTTGCATACAAATATACAAAACTGTGTGAACTTTTTACCACTTTGTAAAAATTCTTTACTGATTTATTTCCTACGGGAAGGGATGGCAGCCTCCAGTACTCTGCAGGGAAAGGAAGCCTGATGCTGATGCGGGGCTTTGGCTCAGGTGCCTGAGAAGCACTTTCAAGGTCTGTGGTTGTGAAGGGCTGAGTGAACTGACACCTGGTGGCTCCAAAGTGACAGATGTGACTATACAGAGATAAGCAGGTGATAAGGCTGGAAGCAGGAACTGCTGCTGGAAGCACAGACACTTTCTGCATTCACACCCATACAGCAGAAAGCCCCACAATGTAACTGAACCTTGCACATGGAAATGCTGTTTCCTCTAAACTGTATAAAACCACCAGTGATTCGTTCCTGCTCATTTTCTCCACGACAGGCACCATTTTATTCACCTTTATTGTACTCCCCTTTATTCATTCCCCTTCAAGCTGTACAGATCTACTCCATTTAATTTCTTCTCACACAAGAAGTGATTCTTTTGCTACTCTTTAGACCTATTCTCATTTTACATTCCTTTAGTAAATAGGACATAGGGTAGTGGAGAAACAGAAGCTCTTCTCAATTCAAGAGTCAACACAGGAATATAACTTTGTTTTGTCTTCTTCCAAACTATTCCCAGTGGTATTTACCCACCTTTCTGATCATACTACTGGACTGTGAGCAGACACATTAAGGAAGTACCTGCATGTTCTAAACTGTTGTTGCTGAGCAAAGTAAAGAAATCCCAAACACCAAGGCTCTGCTCAAATACTGAAATGTACCACATGAAGGAAGAGAGGTGTTAATCTTTCCCAGTTTCCCTTTCAGGAAAGAAGAATATATATGTTTACATATTATATATGTTATATATGTTTACACTTCATCTGCTTTATCCAATTCTGATTTAACTGACTGATTTTCATCTTTTCCCTAAGAGTACAATGTATTTCTCAGTAGTAGTCAAACTTCACAAAGGATTTGAAATCATTGGAAATCCTTAAATGCTTCTGTGGACAAAGGATGTAATTCTGATCTTACTCCATGGGTGCACAAATCAGGAGTCATTCTACTGAGGCAAATGAAGTAATAGCTGAGTAACTGATACAAAGTAAAGCCTAAAAGCATGTTCCCAGAAAAGCCACCAAGTCAAGAAAGCCATTTGCAAATGGCATTACAGAAGAAAGGGTAAGCAACAGACAAATGAATGGTCATTTATTTCAGGACAAAACTGAGTTAGAGTTTCTGGAAATGACATAACAGGAGCTAGTAACAGCTTGGCAGAAGCAAGAGCAACAAGATATTCCCTCATCCAGGGGTCTGGCAGCATCCCAGTAAAGGGCTGAGACTTGCCTGTATTGTTAAAACCATCAGTCAAATACAACTCAGCTGGAAAGTCACCTTAAAGTTTAAAAGCCTTTCCCAATGATCTGCTGAAAGAGGCAGCAGGGTACAACATGTCTAAAAGAGAGGGAATTTAAGCATTTCCAAAGGTAAAGTAATACATTTTGGCCCCTATTCCACAAACAATCTCCTTGCTTCACAATGATCTGATTTCTGGATGATTGAGCATAAAATCATTCTGAGCTGCTTCCAGAGACTTATGGTAAGGTGCTGCAGTTTTTTATAATGACCAGCCATTCTCTTGAAGTTTGAGACTTCTCTTTTCATAGTTGCAAAAGCTACCTGACACCAATACCAATTAAAAAAAACCCCACATCAACAAAAAACAAGTGTGAAAACAGAAGTGGGCTGAGACTAATTATTAGAAAAACATAGCACAGCATAACTGAGTAGATTACTGCTGAGATTACACCTGAGGTCTTCCCTCAGGTGCACATGAGAACCTTGCAATTCCACTCCAATCTGTTTAAATCCATGTGCTTCACATCTCCAGTATGAATCCTTCCCACAAGCCTAACTTCAGCCATCATGGATCACATGACACAGCAAACTTCAGCTCTGTATTTGGAATTAATAAATCCAACTCAGGATTTATCTGCTTCATCAAAACAAGAAATAAAGTTCTTTTCATCACTGGGATTTAAAACTCTTTTCATAAAAGAGCACTGTAGCAATAAGTGAATAAATCCAGTTCTCTCCAGCTCAAATTTCAAGACAATATATTTGGTTGGGTTTTTTGCTTTATTATTAAAACAAACTCACCCAACTTGGATGAGCAACAGCTTCATGTTTTACTCATATTTTAAATCTTTCTCAAGGAAGTTGTGAATAACCCAATGCATTATTTATCATCCTCTTTTTGGCAGGGGATAAAGTTATGGCACAAGTACAAATCCATGCAGAAGACACATTAATAAACGCAGGCAGCCCAGTGACTACCACTATGTTTTATGCATATGGTAATGGGAAAGGCTGACTTCACCCAATCCTATGGAGTATTTGAACTTTCAGGTCACCTGTTCACCATGCAGATGAAAGTACAGCTCATAGGATCAGAAGGCAAGCACTGGGCACCTTGAATGTATAAATGAATAAATAAATAAAAGTGAGGCAAAAGTCTCCAAAAAAGAAAAAGGTCTTCAGTCAAGAATATACTGAATGCTTCTGCAAAACCATGGCAAGAGCAGAGACTGGATTGAACAAAGCCACTCAAGACCTGGCCCCAAGCAGAACATTTCCTCCCCTTTTGGATCACACTGCTTTTAGGACATGCTGTTCACACTGGCAGCTGCAAAGGGTTGTGTCATACCTGGCACAGATGAAGCCATAGGCAAACAGTCAAGGCCATGCAAGAAGAGGCAGCAAAGGGAGTCAAGCATGTCAAAATACACCTCAGGGGCACACTCCCTGAACAACAACATTAACAAAATACTTCTAGTTGGCACTGTAAATTAACCAAAAGTGAGGAATGCCACCCAGTTTAGGAGCAAAGCTCATTAAAAAAAAATCACAACAAAACCAAGCTGGTTTTACCACAGTCTTCAAAAAGATGTACAAAGGATACGGTGAAGTTACACATCATACCAACTACCTCCTGTCAATACAGATTTTAAGATACCTGTTAAAAATTACTTTTCACTTTGATGGTTCACATTATTGTGACATCTGGCTGGAAGGGCTAGAGTTAAGTGTCTGTTGCTATTTTCATTAAAGACTATTTTATGCCTCAATTGCTGGAAAAAAAAATATTTTACTTTAAAACTAGACTTGGCAGGCAAATGCTGTAGCCAAACATGGTTTAATAGATTTGTCAAAGTGAAAAACATCTAACAAATAAAAAATAAATGTAAGGAAGCTTACACAGTATCTGACACCTGACACTGACCTGATCCACAAAGTTGACATTTAATCCACCTATCACCACAAACTGGTATTTATTAACCAGCTATGTTATCCATCAGCAATCTACTGATTTTTCCGTAAAATTATGAACATTCTGGCATGTTTAGAAATCATCATTCTTCTTCATGTAGCAGTATGTGCAATCATTACATCCTTTCAACAGCATGTCCTCAGGCTTTGGGATCACTAAGATTTCATCTCTCCAAACTTGCAACTCCAGCACTTCAAAAACTTAAAAACTTGCTGCCATTGAATGGCCTGTGGAGCACACCACGCTCTTGCTGCTCCCATGCAGCTCCAAAAAAGGGTGTGGAAAAGCTTCCCTGCAGCACATATATCCCTGTCCAACCCATACAAATCCTCTTCTTGTTGCAGGGGACAGCTGCAAGCTCAGCTGCTTGGAGGAATTGAGATAAATGCAAGATGCTGAGAGGGAGGCAGTGCCTGTGAGCGCCCCAGAGGGGAACTCTTGCAAGGCTCAGTAGGACCTGCTGCTGTAGGACAGCTGGATTTGACAGCTCAGCAATGGAGGCAGCAGCCTGGAAGCTGAGAGCAGGGACCATTCACACCAACATCCCCCACGACCGTGCTTCTCCCTGAATCAGAGCTGCTGGAGAAAGCAACTCCAGTCACTAAGATGGGATTCCTTTTCTCCACATCCAGGTTAGACAGAATTCTATGCCCCTTAGACCCAGTGGAGGCCCAAAAAGGAACAGAGGTGCTGCAAGTCTGAGAGCACCTGTAACCTGGATTTCTAACTATTCAGCAATTATTCTCCTTATATTCCTAGTACCACAGGACTCCTCCTCCTGTAAACAGTCTCAAGGATCACACCTTGTTTTCCTGAAGACCAAAGAGGTACAGACAGTCAAGAAAAGAATTTGGCTCCTTTCTTCTAGTGACAACCTAAAGCATAATCACCAGCCAGTGACACATGCATGGATCTGTCAGGAGAGCTGCACTAAGGATCAGTAAACCAGTGCAGCACAATTACAGCAGCCAGAACTGGGCATGGGACAACCAGAGCACCAATGAAAAATGCTGGCTGACTTCACTGGAATCACATGAGAAAGCCAGAATCAGCTGAAGCAGCCACAGGACCATTCCTGTGTGTAGAAGAACAAGAGAAAGCAGAGGGGTTTACATCTATCCGTTCCTTCCACCCAGAAAAACAATGCTTACAAACTAACTTGTAAGCATGCAGAGTGATCAATAGTGTTTTCCCAACAAGTGGAAGTTGCAGTCAACAGAAATTAGCAAAGGTCTTCCCTATGAAGTTTTTCATACCCATCTTGGTATCAGGGAATTTGATGAATATTTTGAAAATTAATATTTTTGATGAACATTAAAAGAAATCAATTAAAAATATTATCAACACAAATATTTACTGATTAAAATTCTAACACACAGAGTGTGCAAGAGCGAGAAAAGTGAAATTAGACAGTAACTACTCAAAGTCCCATCAGGTGCCTGAAGTTTAATTCTTAACTGTAACCTTTTCTCCCAAAGGCATAGAATAGAAATCCATCTCAGAGATCACAGAGCCTTTTGAGTTGATGTATTTAACTGCATGACAAGCATTAATAGGAGTTACCCAGATAAATTCCAGCATATCTACTTTCAAAATATATTGCTTAACCTAGCTGAACCCACAATCAATTTTTTTTGTGTGTGTTGAATTGCCAGTGAACTGATATGAGTTTTAGATAAAATTTTTATGCAGCATGATATAGAGAGACATGACTTTGGTGCACTACCATCTTGTGGACTATCTAGGAAAAACAGTAAGTGGAGTTTTATATATATACAACCAGAGTCTATACACTAATCTGTGAAAAGAGCCCCAAAACTGCAGGAGGTAAATATTACATAGAACAAGGAATGGTTCTTTGATTTCTAAGGGCTTGGCAGATTGTATCAAACTTATTTTGACAGCTAAGCACCAACGTGTGGTGTCACCAGCCTTTCCTGGGAGAAGGCTCTCACCACAACTGCAAGCTTACACAGAACAGCTGCAGAAGACAAAGTTAAATACCTTGCTGGCTCCAATCCTCTGCTGCACAATTTCAGGCTCTCACCTGCACAGGTGAGGGAGTTTCCCCTGCAGATGCAGCTGCACTTTGTGGCCTGAAGAATTAAACCATAGCCTGGTACCCAGTGCCAGTGTTGGGAGTTTGCTTAGGTTGGTTAAATTAGCAATGTTTTACCACACTTTCTTGGGTATAAAGATGTGAATGTGTACATGTTATGTTTGTGAAAATGCATTTTAAGACATTATTTACATGTGTGTATATATACAAATGTTGTGTGTGTGTAAACACACACATATTGTAAACACTTGAAATATGATAAGTTGCCTTCTGGAACTCATTATTGTGGGTGTTACTTTTCTGCAATACAGTCAAACCTCCATGATGATTCATTCTTCTGCGTCTCTCCCTCTCATAAGATGTTTCTTGTGAGCATCCAGAAATATGCTAACAAATTTTAAACTGTGAAGAATGACATGATCTAAGAACTTAACTCAGTGTAAATGAAATAAGTATATAAAGAACAAACCCACATCAGACTTTCGGTTCATTGCCTGGTTATATTCACTACCAACAGCCTGCTCCCAACTCAGTAGCCTTAACAAACAGTATCACATGCAGGGATATAACAGAGTCAACACCATTTCTATCCCAATATAAAGGTGATACTCTAATCCGTTATTCCTTCATGATAATTCCCTAATCCAAACTCTCTCACCATTCCAAGTATCCCTGTTGAGAGCATCATCAATTTTAAAGCAATACTCTGGCTTCCCTCTCACTTTATTTCTAAAAAGTCTAATGCCAGTCCATTCCCTCATCCTACTTGCCATGATTACATTGTTCCCTGGAACCCACAACCAGCCCTCCCTTTCTGCCAAGCCCTGTTTCAGGGGAAGAGGACATACTGACCTTGAAAACAAGCAAAACCTTCAAACTGTTGACCTACATAACTTACATTAATCAATTAAGTACAACAGACCTTTCATTGCAAATTTTATAAAGCCAGTGATGAGCATGCCTTAACCTATAGCTCCAGGAACACCCAGAATTGGTGCATACACTAAAAACAAAACAAAACAAAACCCAAGCCAAAATGTTCTCCTTCAAAAATCCCATCACCCGTTGCAGTAGCACCAGTTTCCTATAGCTTTCAGACAGACCCCTCCTTAAGTCACAACAAATCACTTCAAAGAGAACAAATTCTGATTAGGAGTCCCTGAACAGAAAGGTGTGAGGGGGAGGTGTAACACCACCTCCCTCTGTGAGAAGAGCTTTCCTAGACTTGCATCCCTTCAGATTATCTAAAAAGAAAATCATAAATAGCATAGCTTAGTAAAAAAGAAATGAGCATTAAGCAGAATTGAAGTTGTCAGAAAAAAAAATTTAAATATTTCTAGAGAAACAAGATACTGTATCAACATCATGTGTCCACCAAAATACCAAAAATAAAGAAAAAATTATTTCACAGCAAATGCAGTTTGCTCCCAAAGTGACATTTAAACCACATTGTAGAAATGTTTTCAAGGCCAGGAATTAAAACCATACCTGGCAGCTCTTCCACAGCAAGCAAAAATTCCTCTAAGATTAGCATGAGTAATGAGCCATCTGACAAGTCCTACAACTGATCAGATATATACAGGGGTCACCAGCTGTCACTAAGGTACTGCTGTAGATGATATTTATGGGAGTCACCATTTCTGATTAAGGTACTGCTACAAAGGCTAACACACAAGTGTGGCTTTCTGCTTTTAGCGTTGTGCTGGGCATCAATCAGTGTTAAAGACCAGACTGAAATCACAGATCAAAACTTTGCACTACCCTATTGGTTTTTCACTTTATTTGCAGGGAAATATATAACAATTCAAAATACAACTACCATCAGAAGAATCAATTCCACTGCAGGTTAGAAGATGCTTCAATTTTTAAAATTTTTGTGGAAAAGGAAACTTTTAAAAATACTTGAGATAGCAATATTGTTATGGGGAAAAAGTACAGCTCCACTCCGAAAACTTACCCAAGCCAGAAAAAACAATGGCAATCAACATACATTAACACTTGACTCAAGAAGTTAAAGAGGGGGTGGGGGGGTGAGAGGAGCTCAAATCCACCTCTTAATGAATGAGTGCCTACAGCACTTGCAGATAAAGACCAGAAAAGACAACCCACTCTCCAGATTGAAAATCACAGACATGAAGACAACAGAAAGAGCCTGACTAATCTAGTCAGCCTGGTTTTCACCCAAACTGAAATGAAATTACAGGTCTTGTTGGCAGTTTTGTACCTGATCCAAAGAGGGATCCGGGCCTATGTGTTAGTAGGGGAAGGGAAATGCTGGGCAGCCCATGGGAGCCTTCACTGCTGCTGGATGTCCTGGATCTGTTCCATGAATCAGCACAGCAGGACAAGCCAAGCCCAAACCCTGCTTTGCTCTTGCCCATATTTACAGCACCACTGAGAATATTTCATGGCATTTATAAACCCACGCCCTTATGGGGGTTTCTATCGCGGATGTGGGCGGTTAAAAAATACCCTCCTTTGCAAGCAGCCTTCACAGCTCAGTCATTAATGCAGAGTTAACAACACGCCTGCTTTATGAAATGCTTTCTGCATTTATAAAAATGAGGGTTGCTTAAGGGCACCCTGAACTATCCATGACATGAGTTACTGCAATGGAAGTGATGGCCTGCCCTTTAGCAAACTGTGTTGCAGCCAGTGACCAAAATGAGAATGCCCAAGAGAAGCCCCTTCTAATTTCAGATGCCTGGAGTCACTAAATGTGATTTAGCTGCAGAGATGGTGGGAAATGCTGCTAGATTTTATATTTGTATCTAATGAGAAAATTACATGTAAATTTTAGCTTGGGATTTGAACCAGTGTCTTGATCTGATTTCAGGTTTTGATGCTGTTCCACTGAGCTCTGTTAATAGAAATGCCCTTGAACAACAGAAACAAGTAACTGAAGTAGAATACATTCATCTCAGTAGTTAATCTAATCCCTGGTGTACTGACAGAGCAATTCCAACATGTCCCATAAAGCAGGGAGCCTTGGAATTTTCTTAACAGTAAGATATTTTCTTGGGAAGAAATATTCCTTCCATGAAAATATTTTATGTAGAAATGCCCACAAACTAAACCACAAGAAGTTCCACTTCAACATGAGGAAGAACTTCTTTCCACTGCAGGTGGCAGAGCCCTGGAACAGGTTGCCCAGGAAGGTCGTGGAGTCTCCCTCTCTGGGGACATCCCAAACCACCTGGATACACTCCTGTGTCACCTGCTCAGGTGAGCCTGCCTTGGCAGGCAGGTTGGACAGGAGGTCCAGAGGTCCCTTCCAACCCTTACTATTCTGTGACTCTGTAAAAAAAAAACAAAACAAAAAACCCCCCAAAAACCTATCTTTTTCTTGTTTAGGGGGTTATTTTTAAAGTGCTGTTAAATTTGCCATCTGCAGTATCCTGCTTTTTGCAAAACATAATCGATGAATTAAGTATGTTCTCTTAAAGATTTTTTTTAATTTACTGTATTTTAAATAAATAGAAATTCAACTGGGAGTGAGATCTTCCACCCCAGAGTTTACAGTAAGTATTATTTAATGATATTTACAGCAAAGAAAAATTCTAAGTATAAAAATTCACACGTGTATCCTTTGTGCATCCATACTTAATAGAGGGTATCAGTACTATGAGCTCTGGAGCACAGACATTTGTCACCATTAACTAGAGGCAAATATAGATGTGAAGACATTTAACAGTTTTCAAAGCGCTCAGCTCCTTTGGTGTTCTGACATTCTAACAAAATGGTTGAAGTTTATATTTAGAGTTGATGCATATTTGTAATGGTTTCCTTTTGGAAATATTTCTAAAACATATCTTTGAGAGTTTAAATATGTGGACTTTTAAGGGGTTTAGTCATAAATATATCACAATGTCAATATTTAGTTAAGACATGCAATAATACATTTCCATAATTTTTATATAATATCTGTCTTTAGAAAGGAAAAAATAACTGCTTGCACTTGACTAGTACAATCAACAGGAACTTAATAGAAAGATAATAGAAAGCCAAAAGAAACAGGCTTGTTAGTAGACAAAAACAACAACAAAAAGGAAATAACTTTAATGTGAAAATAATTTTTATGGTGATATTATCTCTTTGTTGAAAATCACAATTATCTGGCTACTTCAGGACCAGTCAGATAACAAGCAGGAAGATCACAGAAGTGCACATGGCAAACACATCCTGACATCTGATAGTCCCTCGAGCCAACACAACACAAACCCTCGCTCCCTGAGGAAAACATGGCTCCCATTTCCCAGGAAAATCAGCTCTCGGCTGCTGAGGGAGAAGGGTGGTGTCCAGAGGGAAAGCAGTGGCCATGAGCAGGGACAGCAGGGAGTGACACCACTGAATCAGCAGGTGACAAGCAAAGCAACATCACCGCACCATCAGCAGTGCTTCCAAGAAAATTCAAAATCACACAGGGAGTTACAGGAGAGAAGAGTCTAGCTAAAATCTACGTTCTACCTAAACACCTAAAGCCAACATATTGGCTGATTCAAAGCTGCTTTGAACAGAGTCACAAACAGCGTATTCCTCTGTTTTGGGTTCAGCTACAATATTTTAACAATATTCTTGTGTATCAACACATGAATTTCAACTTCCCCCCTGTAAGCCCTACCAGCAACTACATTTAACTAATTACTGACTTCTTGGGAGCATTCCAGTGAAACCTTCACTATGGCAGCATTATAGCAGCAGGCTCCCAGAGAGCGTCGGTTCAGAGAGGAAACTGCATTTCTAATGCATGCAAATAACCCAAACATGGCTTGTTTCTCTACAGGAAAAATTGCTGTTGCTTATAGCACGCTTGACACACTGTCACATTACACCATTCAAACATACAGGGGGTTATTAATGATATTCCTAACAAGAAGTAAGCTCTTTTAAGCAGTAACCAAAAGCATGACATGACACACTGACAAGTAATGTGACAGCTCCTTTCTAATCAAATGTACTCAACGTAAATAGCAATTCATGGTCTGACACACAGTGACAAGCTAAGCCGTCCATAAAAGCAAAAGCAGTGCTCTGAGAAGCTCATCAATGCACTTAAAAAAATAACTAATGCTCTTTTTCCATCAAAGGTGGTCTGTTCCGTAACATGAAATCTCTATTTCTCTCACGCCACGCCACAGCGCAAAGGCTGCTCTGATCCCCTGGTACAGCTGCCAGCTGTCGCTAGAGGGTGCACTTGTTCTGTGTCTCAAACCGAAATCATTGATATCATTTTTGAATAATAAAATGCTCCTGTATGACTCAACTCTTTCAATGATTTTGTTGAGTCACATATGTACGGCATTTTTAATTTACGTTCAGGGGGACTATTTCCCTTCAAGCTCTCCAAATAACTAAACTCACAGACAGTGTGCATTCTCTAGAGCAGGGGAGACTGTCTTGGTTTAGACTCCAGCTGGTTTCAGGACTTTTAACTCTATAGAGTGGCAGCTAAATATTTGCAAAAGTAGAAGTTTCATTGCAGGATTTACCAAAGTATCCAGGCCCAACCATCAGGTAGCTCCTGTTTGCAGGCTTGTTTTTACAGCAGTTGTATGCCCGACTTTCTACCATTTCCATTCTTTTGTGCTCAAAAAGACATGATGTTCTAACAGCAGCCTGGCTTTTTTACAGCAGTTGTATGCCCGTCTTTCTACCATTTCCATTCTTTTGTGCTCAAAAAGACATGATGTTCTAACAGCAGCCTGGCTTCAGCCCTGGATCTGAAAACCGAAGTGAACACCAGAACAGGCAGTAAACATGGATAACAGTTCAAGAGAGCTCTGAGCAGCTTCCCTTTTCATTCCTCTGTCTGGAAAACAAACAAGGGGGGGGTGGCACAGCCAGCCCTTGCTGAACTCAAACGACCTGAGAAGCAAAGCAGTGACAAGTGTGGGGTGGTGGCCACAGCTGAGTGCTGAGGGCAGGCACAACAGCCCGGGACTGCAGGAGGTCACGGACTGACCCGCGGTTCAGTGCCAGGGCTTGTAAATGGAACTCCAAAACCTGTGTTTGGCAGGAGCTTTCAACTGCTTCCTCGAAAGAAAAAGGAGCGGGGACACCTCTGCTGTCGCACCCAGCAGGTGAACATCTGGAAGAGCAGCCCCAGGGCAGGGAGAGGCACGGGGTCACAGAGCAGGCAGGCAGAGATAAATCCCCTCTGAGGCTGAGGAAGAAGCTAAAGAGGCTCTTTGTAAACTCTTCCCACTCGTTTTTCAGTGGAACTGCGCTGATTATGCAGATTTAATACAGGAGCAGCACTGTCCAGTGCACTTACAAAGGATCACACAGGCTATGTCATAGATCACGTAGAGTCAAGTCAAAACTGCCTCTCAAAATACAGGCATTTTCCTCACCAACACAAACCTCTGAGAACTGAGACACTATTCCCAGCCTTCTGCAGCCAGGTTTAGGTTCAGCGTTTGGCTTCTGAGAAAAAATCACGTAAGAAAAGCAGTGAGAGGGGCTCAGGAGTAGCCAAATGTCAGCACGGGCTGTGACTGACATTATTCCACAAGCCTAAGGCGACAGATGTCCCGTGGCCAAGGCAAAGGGTGAGGCAAGGCAGCTTCCACTTTGGGAACAGCATCCCAAATTTATAACTATTTGCTTCTGAGCCTCATTTCCCTCATGTGCAGTCCTGCTGTTAGGATGGACACGTGGCCTATTGAAACAGGAACGAAATGCAGGTAAATTTACACTGCTGGGAAGGGGAGGGAGTACCTGAGCAGCCTGAACAGCACCCCATGGCTGGCAAAATGAAAGAACTCCCAGCTGCAAGTTCTGGCAAACTCAGCAGCAGCAAAGGCAAACTAGCACGGGGAGCTTCCAGCAGACCCAGAGCACTGTGAAGAGTGGGTGATCTGAAGTGGGAAAGTTCATGAGGTGTAAATATTTCAAAAAAGTTTAGTCCACACAATCATCTCTGTATTCCGTAAGATTTAAACAAAATCCACTGTAAGACCGTACTACATCTTTACTACACTTAAAAAGGGCTTAAAAGCAAGACTTTTTGGAAGGGTCTGTAGTGGTAGGAGAAAAGGTGATGGTTTCAAACTAAAAGTCGTCAGATTTAGACTAGGTATAAGGAAGATTTTTTCGCAGTGAGGGTGGTGAAACACCAGCAGGTTGTCCAGAGAGGTGGGGGATGCCCCATCGCTGGAAACATTCAAGGACAGGGCTCTGAGCAGCCTGGTCAAGTTGCAAATGTCCCTGCTCACTGCAAGGGCTTGGACTGGATGACTTTAAAGGTCCCTGTTAAATCAAATCATTCTGTGATAACACAGTCCTGAAAAATGAGGAGAGCTCCTATGAGCACAACCTTTGTGGATGCAGTACCCAACAAAAGCACAACATAACCCCAGGGAGCAGGGATGAAGGAGGAAGAGGAAAGATGCTGAGTCACTCTGGGGCAGAAAAAGGGAAGAAAAAAAACAGACTAAATTCTCATTTTGACTTGAAGTAGATGCCCCAAATCAGAAAGCTGAGTACTGGCTGAGGGGTCCTGAGAGAAGAACTAACCCACTGTTATGAAAATGGGTAAAATGCAAATGGTTTTTTTTCTTTGTTCCTGAGCCTCATTAGCATTTGCTTTTCCATTTCACCAAACTGCTGCACCCAACCATGTTATTTTCCACCATTTATTCAGTTAAATGTTCTGAGATACATTTACAGCATACCGAGCCCAGTCTGAAGGCGTGAGATCCTGTTAAGGGGATGCATCGGGTAGCTACAATAAACAGCAACATTCAGGATGTTTGCTTTGAACTACATAAAAAAAGAGATAATCTTGCACTGTTACTTCTAGATAGAATTAAAACTAGGTAAAAAAGCATCTAACGCATTGGAGAGGAAGAAAGGAGGGAAGAAAAACTAACCTCCCCTTTGTTTTCATACATATATATACACAAAACCCAGCATGAATAAAGAATAATTAATGTCAATATGTCAAGTAAGAATATTTTTGAGCTTTGTGCAAACTATTAATATATAGAATTATTATAGTTGCCTGTGGTAACAAACTGTTTTTTTTACCAGCATTATTTAATACTCGATGTAATCTATAAAAGTCTTCAGAGAAGAGGTTGTTATTACCAGAGGAAACTGGCAATCCACTGAGGTTTCATGACAAGCCTCATTAACCTGTAAACACCTGGTTATTAAGGCACATTCATTAGGGTGGGCTTTTTTTCACAGAACTGTCATTGGCTTGTGCTGAAACAGCTATTGAGAAAAATATGTGGCAATGCAAAATGAGAAGCCAATCAACTTTTATTTTTTAACTTGTCCTGGATATGAATGTATTTTTGAATCTTGTATGTATGAAGTAATCTAGGCTTGCAAATTATACCTGACATTTTTCAAAAATGCTAAAGGGGCAGCTATAGAAGCCACTGTCATTAGCTAAAATGTCTGTAAAACCTATCAGAACTTTTTTTTTTTTTAATGTTATAAGCCACATATGTATTTTAAATACATATCAGAGAGAAAAGCAAGTGAACTGAGAAAAATCAGGAAGCCAGTTCCAGAAATTGGCATAGATGAAATTGAATATTTTTATCATGTTCAAGTTCATTTAATAATTCTTTCTACAAAACAGCAGAGATGAAAGCAGTTGATCAATAAGAAATAATCAGCATTTGATTGAGCACAGCTAAAAGAAATTTTGAGAAAACAAGAAACTCAGTAGACTGAAACATGGAAAATATTGTTAGTTAAATATAATTATTGTCAAGGGCTGTTAAGAAGCAAGACAGAAGTGATTCATGTTCATCTACCAAAAAAAAAAAAAAAGTGAAAAGCCAGTTTCTACTGCTTTATTTTCTTTTTAAAGGCTGGCTAGGCTGCAATGAAAACTTTCTTTTTTTCATTAAAGCATCAGAGAGGAAAGCTGAGTGAAATCATCAGGTTCACAAGATGTTAGTGGCATGGTTTCTGCCTTCAGAGCACAGACAGAAGGGCTGGCTTGTGGCCTCCTGGGCTTTGCTGTAGTGTTGGAGCCAAATGTTTGTGGGGGCAGGTGGCAAGAGGAATTAACACTTGCTTCATTCAAGAGCAAAGTCTATTTATCTGCCATCCAAGCTGCACTGTTGATGAATAAGGACCTAAGCCACCAGCATAACTGAAAGACAACGTATTTAAATTTAAGGTTATATTTTTAAAATTAAACTATCTCCCTCATAAAATAAAACACTTGATTACAACAAAAAGAAAAACCCAACTGCAGTATTTGATGTGTTTTTCCAAAAGTAAGTCACTGCAATCACAGTGTAACACTGAAAGTAAAAAAAAAAAGACCCAAAAAAACCCCAAAACACACAAAAAACCCCAAAAAAACAAAAACCAAAACAACAAGAAAAAAAAAAACAAACAAAAAAAACAAAACAAAAAAAAATTTAAAAAAACCACACAGGGAAAGCAAGAGGGGAACATGGATAAATCATACAAGACAGCTTGCAAAACATGAGAAATTACAAAGAAAAGGTTGGAATATTCCCAGGTGAAGGGAATAATTTCTACAATCACAAACAATATAATAGTTGTACAATTTTAGAATCTTTAACTACAAGTGACAGAAAGATGCTGAAAACCCACCTTCACATTCATTTTTGGTAATTTTCACAAATTTTGTCTCGATATTTATATCCATAAATATGTTCAACTTTATACTGAGCAGGATTTAAACAAAAATGTCATTTCACACCCCTGCCTCTCAAGAAAGGCATTGCAAGCTCACAATAGCAACCAGAAGAAGTTTCAGACATTCTAAATAGATTAAGCATCTGAAACCCTACAGCCAGAGCCTACCAGAAAATCTATTCTGAACCTATAAATGAGAAAGGAGAGGGATCAAAGCTTGGCACCTAAGGGCAGCTAATAAACAGCACAGAGATACAGCTGAATTTATTCATTCCTTTCCAAACAGCAAGGTCACAGGCTAAGCTGAGAAAAAAAGCTACAAAAAAAAGGAAAAAAAGCTACAAAATGGCTGATTGGATGCAATCATGGGCTTTGACTTAAAATTGAAGATCTAGATTGCTATAACCCCTATCTGTTTGCAGAGCAGGCTGTTCATTGCATTGGAGTGGTGAGAAACTATGGAAATAATGCAAGACAAACCCGATGAATGAAGAACTTGCACCCATTTCTAGAGAGACTCACTTTCTCTGCAAGTACCTCAAAGCAAAATAAGCACACTTTAAGCTTATTACTTTGATGTACTTGGCATTCGTGAGACTGAAATATTGAAAAAGAATGAACTGAACTTTTCAGAAAGAGTTGGTTACCTAAAGGCTTGTATGTTTATTTTATGGATCTTTGCACATAAGGTCAAATCTGAATGCTGATCACACTAAAGGTTTTGTTTTGAACAGTAAGGGTCAGTATGTTTGAAAAATTAAAAACCTCACAAAAATAATAGATTGAATCCCTCAGCAATAGTTTATAACTTCCACATTATTTTTCCTTTTTTCTGTGAACTACCTGTTAACTGCAGCTACAGGTAGCCAGACAAAACCTCTAAAGGCATCTCACTGTTACAGAGCACTTAGATGGCACAGGAGAACAAAGGTGATGTGCACAGATTGTCTTAAAATGATGTTGGCACTGTTCACCTCTGTCTACTGTCACATATTTCAACTGCCAACAGCTTTCTGCATGTTATTTTTTTTTCTGTAATAACAAATAACTTTCCTCTAGTAATATTAGAAAATAATCCTTTTGATAAAGAACATGACTGTTTGCTACACAGAGCATAGACATCAGACTGCATGCTGCAGCTATCCTTGCTGTTATCTTCACCAGAGAGGAGTAGCTGCGGGACCCAAAATGACTGCCAGACTTGCTGATGTCTGGACAGGAATAAAGCGTCATATAAATAAATAACTGCCTGAACAACAGTTTGACAAGTGAAGTACATCTGACAGTTGTCCTGGGACAATGTGACATTTGAAGGAGAGCAGTGCCCATGCTCACTAGCTGGCTGGTTTAACCCAAAGGATGCTGAGACTGTCTCAGTGTGCACTCCCAGCTGGGTACAGCCTTTTGGGGTTGGACACCACCAGCACCAAATGGCAGCATCTGAACTCCTACATCTATTCTGGAGAAACACATCATACATATTACATTAGCACATCATTCTGCTTCTGAACTTTCCTGAGCGCTGGTTTATGCAGCTTCTTGAGTGAGACACTGCACAAGAATGCCATTCAATCCTGAGCTGTGTGGAACTAAACAATTACAAGCATCTCAGGAGCACACCCATGGGCTCATCTGTTCTTTTATTGTTCTGATTGCCTGTGAGGAGGGGACTTCTTGATCCAGCTGGAACACTTAGTGCTAGTCACATTTCGAAGCTTGCTTAGGGCTTTTTTTACCCTGAAAGTCTAACCCTCCTCAAGTTGCTTGTAAGCCAGTTCCACCAGCTGGGGCTGCCTGCTAGGGCTCAAGCTCCATGGTCCCAGAGGAATAAAGACATTTCCATTTGAGCTCTGCTTTTGCATTTTGAAATTTCTGCTGCATTTCTTATCCCCACCTCAGCCTTCCAGTTCCCAAACTGCTTGTGGGAAAGAAATCCTGGCTGATCTAAACATCCCATGCAAAATGGACATGTGTCCTACAACATTTTTTGCTTTGGCTAGGACTACAACGGAAGCTGCATTTGTAACTGTAAATTCTTGCTGGTTGTTAAAAAAATATAATTCATATTAGTAAAAAAATATCATTCTCACCACCATCCCTCTTTGTATTGCAAATATTAAAAAGACATGTGCAAAAGATCTGGAGATGCTGTCTGGCACAACACATTTTCCCACTTAATTTTAATTCCATTTTCATCTGTATATTGGCCCAGAGCTTCAGTTTTTCTTTCTCTTTCTCCTAGCCATAAGTCACCATCCCAAGACAAATGGCATCACTCACACAGCATGTTTCACCACTTTACAATACTACCTTCATGGGAATGAATCATGCACAATAAGGAAGCAGAAAGCAAAAATCATAAAGAATGGCCAGCAGCACTTACATTTCAGGAGATACTGATACATTTGTTGTGAAACAGCAATAGCAGAGGTCAACATCTGAACAGTGAATTGAAAGAACTTGAACAACCTTTGGTTTATTATGGGAATATACATAATTATCACTGTGAAGAATTAAACACCTACCCAAACCTACAAGAATGGCTATAATCATGAAGCTTGTAAACATTAAATTTAACAAATTGAGACAAGGTGGATGCAGCTTTAACTTCACATGCCTCGTTGGTAACTGAACAGTGCTCTTCCCTTCAAACCTGCTGATGCAGTTGAGAAGTTTAAGTAGATCAATACAAATAAATGAAATAATCATAAAAAGCAGCATTTTCTCATCATTCTGATTGGGCTGAGAGAATATGTACCTCAAATAGCATCCACCCAAACTTCAGTATTCTCAACACCCTTACAAACAAATGGGAATAACACCAGAAAAGAAATGCAATATTTCCCCAGAACCCGTGCTTCACTCTCCCTGATTTTTGTCACAGTTCTTCCACACTTCAGAAAAACAACGAACAAAAGCAGGATGCATCTTTGCTTTGTTATCCAAGGTTTCTTTGCTTTCAGGCAAGACACAAAACTGGGATTCTATTTGGTGATGATTATAAGAAAAAAAAAAAAAACAGAGACATCTGTCAGGACAAAATTTGCAACAACACTCTCCTATCAGTTTGAGAAACAACTCTGTAAAGGGATAGCAATCCAATGACTGGCTAAGAATGGACAGTATTATGAATAAAGAAAAATTTTGTTGCTGTGGCAGAGGTTTGGAGAGAAGGCAGAAATGTGTCAATGCAGAAACATTTTTACAATATGCAATGCTTTAAGATTTCTGAACCTCAAGCCCAATCACCACCTTCGTATTTGTATCATGCCCACAAAGCCAGACAGACAGCTGAGACTTCCTCAGAGTGAGTCTGGTTTTCATGTGCAAACATCAACTTGAACACCCTGCAGATATCTGGGGAAGAGGAAAAACAGTGCTGCTGTAAAACAAACAAGCTGCAGCGTAGGAGCATTAGGGGTGGCTGGGGCGAAGTCTGCACCCATTCCACAGGAGCAAAGGCAGGGAAATGAACGTGCACAAGGCAGGGACAGTAACCAGCCACACCGAAGGAGGAAGCTGAGCACGGGCCTCCCCAGCCCTCCAGTGCAGCAGCAGGTGCTGGGCAGAAGCTGCTGCAAACATCTGGGGGCAGCACTGCAGAACAATTCATGCATCGCCTGAATTGTGCCACGCTCTTCACGGCTAATTCGTCACCGGGGATTTTTGAAAGGGAGCTACAAAAAGGAGGGACAGGAAGAGAGGAAACAGAGCTTTTACCAGCATTTAACCTGTACCTCCAGGGACAGCTCTACCACAAGCCTGCGAGGAGCAGGGCAGGGAATTGCTCTGACGAGAGAACTGCTTTGGAGCGGCCACTGAGAACAGCAAAGCCTCATCTCAGAGGTTTGCCATAAAAGCACCCAACTGCAAATTCCAACGGTATTTAATATACTACAGAGCCTGTGGTGCAGAATTTGTGGACATAACTTGCATTTTCGGTGATTTCAGCCTCTCCCACCTTTAGAAAAATAAGAAAACCCGGGTGCCACATTTTCTGTCCACAGGAGGGCAGAAAGGGGCCGCTCTCGTGCAAACCCTTCCCCTTCCAACCGAACAGGTTTGTCACCCCTTGTGCTGTTTCTTTATTTCTAATCAGGAGAATATATTATCCAATTTTCCAAATTACCCTTAGCTCTTTAATATTATATATATAATAATCTGATCATATTCTCATCAAGCCACTTTAACTAAATCAAGTGTTCCTTTTCTTTACTCCTCACAATCTTTCCTTTTTTGCTTATTTCTGTACGTTCTGTGAACTAATGGTTCATGGAAGAAGGGCAAAAATGGTTTCCTCAAATTGCCTGTGAAGCACTTCAGCAGCAAGATGTGTTTATGGAAGGCTTTAATTACCCAGCAACATAAACTTATACATGATTTTCTGCCATAGCTTGCAAAAATGCACTGGACTTACTTGTATCACCATATATCCTGATATCCAGTTCAATAAATTGCACATTATGTTTACAGAGTTTAAAGACTGTTAAGACTACGTTTCCCTGAATGTTTACTTTCAGGAGAACTTTTTTTTTTTTTTTTTAAGATTCATCTTTGAGGTTTAATCATGCATGTATAGCTGCACATAAAAGAGAACAGTTTGTCTCCTAGCTATCTAGGAGTTAGAACTTATCTACTGGCCTTCCTGATTACTCTTGACTCAGAGATATGAAAGAAGCTCCTCAAGAACATATTTATTAAGCATTCCTTACAAGCAAGTAAAAAATTGCTGTTGATGCTAAGATAGAGAACCAAAAGTTGGCTGAATTTCAGGACACTCATGTTTTCCACTGCACACTGCTACCTGAGGCTCACTCTGTACTACACAGCACTAGGTACAATGTGTGAGCAGCTCACAAAGCTGTGGCCTTTAGCAAAGGATGCTGTCCAAACATCAAAGCAGGAAACATGCTGCAAAGTAAAATTAAGGGTAGAAAAATCCTAATTAGACAAACAGCAGCTTGCCTATTCACAGGTGAAAATTACAAGACACTGAAAGCTGAAAAGAAAACAGTCAAGTTCAGACAGAGAGAAAAGCATTATTCCAGTCTCTTCCCACAGGACTGTACTTTTCAGTTCATGAAAGGAAGATGACAGCCAAAAGTGAACTTGTCTGCAAGCTAGGACCTATTTAACAGCAGGTGTTGTCACACTTGGAGACTAAAGGTGCTCTGTTCATGACTGGTTAGAGAATTACAGCAAAGCAATCTGAAGAAAGAGAAGAAAATACTCCTTTTTCCCAAGACCATGACCTTAGCATGCAAAGTCAAAGGCTGCACCAACTGCTTGACCACTCCACCAGGTGCTAACCTGGTCTCCAGCCCAAAAGTTGAGCAATGGCCCTAAAATTAGACACTGCTCTGCAGTGGAAGCACAAAGACCGGAATTCAAACTCAAAACCAGCTGAATTTCTATCCTGCCATGAGTCCTTATCCCCATACAGAGCCCATCTTATCATCAACTGTCTACAGCACAAAAGCCCTTCCTCTGACTAACTTTGGCCACTCTCTGGACAAGTAAATCCTTCTGGGTTGACACCACCTACATTTCCTGGGATATTTGTGAAGCTACCAGAAATTCAGCAGCAAGGACTAAGACAATACTATCCCCATCCAAGCCCATGGATGCCCATCCTACAGATCTCCAGGCCAGGACAGGTGATAGACACCACAGTGCTCTTTGGTGGTACTGAAATGCTAAACAAGAATTGAGGTGGTTTTTGTAAGACTGAGTTTTAAACACATCTGTAGTCACCATTAATGCAGCCAGTAATATTTCATTGTACTGTGGCTCACAATTAAACATGAAGATGTATTATCCTAATCATCATCTCGGTAAACTACCAGGGTACACTGATGCATCTTGTCAATTCACATCATTTTCACTGACATTTCTGGTTAGCAAAAAGAAGTCTTCAGGCAAAAAATTCACAGACATATCAGTTATAACAGTCTCTTCCCCTGAAGACCCAGCACTGTGTAACCATTATATTTGTTCAAGGCATCTTTTCCCTGAATTTGCTTCAAGAAAAAAAGCTTGATCTTCATAGTGTCTTCCCCGATCAAGTTGCATATAAAGCACTTATGCATGATGTGCAACCATTAATTTTACTGGATAATTCAATACCTATTTTCAGCAAATTTCTCTGTACACAAAGAAATGCACTTAGCTGAGACATCTCCAACAGCATTTTGATTGTTGATTAGTGACATTTAGCACTAGCAGAATAACAATGCTTCAGCTGTGAATCTCAAAGCAAACACAACTGAGACATCGAGACTAAGCTCACCTTAAGGATGCAGGTTCTTTCAATTCCCCTAAAAACACTAATATTTTGAAGTACAACTGAAAAAAAGCACTTAAGCCTACAAGTCTAGAGCAAATCTCAATTCTTGATCAGATCTCAAGTCTAGATCTTCTCTGCACCCAAGCCACAGAAGACTAGCAGCTGTTCTGCAGAACCTAGGCCTGCAAAGAGTTACTTACATAAAGCATTTCACGTGGAAATGCTGCACTTGGAAATCAGTGGGACTTCCACATTCCCTTAAATCTTCATAGGAGTGAAGTCAACAGAGAATATAAAGTGTGTTTCCCAAGAAACATATCTGCCAAAGTACAGGGATCCACCACCAGACTTGTTCATTCAGGCTTCCTCCTCTTTGCTATAAAAACCTTGTCTTCAGGTTTCGGTTCTCTTAAAAAGTATGCCATGTACTCTTTTCCCAGAACAATTTGTGACTGAAACATTTTTGAGATCTGATCAAGACTTGAGATGGGCTTGGATGGAGATAGTTTTGTCTTAGTCTTTGCTGCTGAATTTCTGGTAGTTTCACAAATATCACAGGAAATGTAGATTGTGTTTACTAAATAGATGCATAATAGAAGGCACACGTCACCTATGACAGTAAATTTACTAACCTTAACTCACACATAATGGTATACACTGCATCACAGCTGATGCCTCTTTGATAGCTACTGGCCTGCAGTACTTCTTTTATAATGTTGTGGCTTCTCTTAATATTCAGAATATATAAATGTGAAGGGTAGGAAAAATTTAATCTATAAGCTTCAGATATTTTTTATTATTAATGCTATTTATATTGGGTTGGGTGCTACTAAATTACTTGATTACTTAAGACAGTGATGACAGCTATCCTTTTTGCAGGAGAAAGAATCATCCTGGTGCTCTTCCATTGCCTTTGATTGGGGTAGACACAGAAATCCTCTATCATCTCTAACAAGCTTTTTGAAGCAAACAGGAATTCTGGGTCTAATACATTGCATGTATCACCAACCATGTCAACCTGCCTTCAGTGGTCTGTGGTATTAAGCTGTCACTTAGGAAGCTCCAAAGGAAAAACTCCAAAAGAAACCCACATGATTTCACTGCCAGGAAAGAAGAAAGAACAATGTGCGTTCGTTTGGCACAGCCTGGTTTTTGGTAGTGGGGGCCCGCAGAGGTAGCTTCCGTAAGAAGCTGCTAGAAGGTCCCACCATATCCGACAGAGCAAATCCTTGATGGCTCTGAAGATAGATACACTGCTGGCCCAATTAGAGAGGTTGGTAATGGCCCTGTGATGACATATTTAAGAAGAAAATCAAAACAGAGCACGCTGGGGTGGGGAGGTGCTGTGGCCACCACCGCGGCCACCACCATGCCCGCGTGGCCCATGGCAATACGCCGCCATGGCAGCTGCCATCTCAGTGAGCCTTGCCTGCCTGGCCACCCCATGCCAGCCACGCCGCGGGCAGAAGGACAGGGATGGCAGCAGCTTCTCCTTCCCAGCCCTGCCTGACAGCGGAAACACGGCGAGCAATTCCCCGGCACGGAGCCTGGACGAGATCAACTTCTCAGTGCTGCGGGGTCCTGCAGTAACCTTTGAATTAGGGGAACTTGGCAATGGTACCCACGAGCAGCAGTTTTTCTTCTAGTCAGAGAAGAGAAGGAAGTGAGGACACAAGAGAGAAAACATGGAGGCACCAAGGTCAATGGAAAAGAAAGAAAGGGAGGAGGTGCTCCAAGCATTGGAGCCAAGATTCCTCTGCAAGCCGTGGTGGGGACTGTGGTGAAACAAACTGACCCCCTGTGATGCATGAAGTCCACAGGGATGCAGAGATCCACTCTCAGCCCTTGGGAAAAGTGCTCATGCCAGAGCAGGTGGATCACAGAGAAAGCTGTGATCTAGTGGGGGACCCGAATGGAGAGAGAGGGCCCCTGCTTCCAGAGACAGAGGGTCCTTGCTTCCAAACTAGAGCAGCCTATCCTTAAAAGATTACACCCCATGGACAAGTGACCCACACCACAACAGTTTTGGGATGACTGCTTGCCCATGGGAGAGAGCCCACGGCACAGCAGAAAAAAAGACTCCTCTCCCTGAACGATCGGAAAAAGATCGCAAGTGAAAACTGACCAAAACCCCCAGGCCCTGTCTCCCTGTGCTGTCAATGGGAAAGAGGGAGGGGCTGGGGGGAAAAAAAAGGTGTTTTAAAGGCTTATTTTACTTCTTATTATTGTCCACTGACTCTGTTAAGAATAAATTTACTTTATACCTTTAAATTTGAACCTATTTTGCCCTTAGAGCGTTTTTTCTCCCAGTCCTTATCTCAACTCATAAGCCCTTCATTATTTTTTTTCCTCTCTCCTCTGCCCAACTATAGCAAAAGAGACCAAAGGAATGACTCTCATGAGTGCCTGGTGTTTAGCCAGCGTCAAGCCATGACAGACGTCAAGATGTTGCAAGTATTCTAAATTTGATTGAACATTTGATCCCCTCCATACTCCCCTCATCCCCTCAAAAAAAACCAGAAAAAAACTAAGACTAACAAGGGTCTCCTGCCTTCTATCGCAGCTCAGGCTGGTGAACAATTGATCTGAATAATAAATTGATCAATGCAAAATTAAGCAGAGAGGTAATATTTCAGCCTGATCATTTCCTTC
Source organism: Vidua chalybeata (assembly GCF_026979565.1). Classification (NCBI taxonomy): domain Eukaryota; kingdom Metazoa; phylum Chordata; class Aves; order Passeriformes; family Viduidae; genus Vidua; species Vidua chalybeata. The sequence goes on from NC_071537.1 coordinate 29,224,462, forward strand.
CTGATAAGCCAAACAACACAAACACTGATAATAGCATAAGGAAGGCAGGAGTGAGGGACCAGAGAGTGGAAGGATAAGGGCAGAACTGCTGTTTTCAACAGTAGCCATATCTCATTAAAATGATGCTGCAACTCCAACCTGAGCACATCTGAAGGGAGAACAAAGCTCCAGGTTCTGTACCTGGGATAGCTGCAAGGAAGAAATGCACAGAAATGCACACGGAGCTACAGGAGACAATTCTTCTCTGTGGGGAGGTGCCAATCTCAGCTATGGCCTCTTTCCCCCTCACTGAGCCTTCAGGTTTAACAGTGGCAATCACTGAGTGTATCTCACAGTCCCGCCTCCAGAAGCTGAATGTCATTCACAAAACCTAGAGGCAAAGCATAATATTCCCTTGGCAGATGTCAAACAGTACCTCCCACAATAACCCACATACATCAGCTCCTCTACACTCTAAAGCCTATTACCAAGTAGGCTTCAACACACAGAACACCCAGAAACTGCTTAATCATTGACTATGTAACTTTATTTTCTGACCTTCTCCACAGCCAAAATATTAGGAAAAGATCAAGGTAAGTCTTCACTTGACAGTATTGTGTCAGTCAAGTATTCTTTACCACCTAAGATGTTCTAAGTGCTTGCTAGCACACACTCAGCTGTCCCAAAAACATGCTCATTATAACACAAGTTGTTTCCTTAAAGCTACTGGACTGGGCCAGATAAACTGAGTATATGATTTCATGAGCTGTCAGAATCATCATGGGGAAGGTGAAGGTGGGTTAGCTGGTGCTAAAAAACACAAAAAAATTTCCAATATGACAACCTATCTTTGTATTCTTTAAATTTTTGACTTCTCTTTTCCTTTGTTGGGGAATTTTAACAAATTCTCACCCAAATTAAGATGAAAACACTATTTCATTTGCACTATCACTGAGAGTGCAGATCCACAAAGTTTCCTAAGCCCTGAGTAATTTTCAAAGAGGAAAAATATTTACCAGCCCCTGAAAATCATTCTTTCCAACTCAGTCACTGCAGAACAGAAAGTACTTGTTACAAACAGAGGCTCAAAACACCTCAGATAAAAGAACTAGAAAAAGGCAAACAGAAGGCATAAAACACGTGACATGTATTTCTGAAAACAACTCTGATGTAGAACACTGGACATCTGGGAAATAAACCTTGATAAAGAAGGGGAAGAAGAGGAAAGACAAATACTGCAAAGAAGGAAAAAGAAGAGCTAAGGGATTTGCATCTAGAAAGGAGTACAAGAGGTCTGAGGCTATTGCAAAACAGAGAGAAAGCAGGGTGGGGGGGCTTGCCTAAACCACAGTGAGGAAGAGAAGATAATTCAATTTAAGCAGAAGGGGAAAAAAAGAAATCCACCATGCCTTCCAAAGCAGACCTGGATTTTATAGGACACAGACAGGAAAGAAGAGAACCCTAAGAATGTGATATGGGAGGATTTTCCAAAACTGAAGATAAATTAGGATCAAAGGGAGATGGGCAAGGCAAGTGGTCAGTACTGAAGCATAAGACAAGAAACTGGCACCCAGGTAATACTTCTTGCTTTAGGGAAATAATCTTTTCTTACTGAACACACCACGTATTTCAAGATTCCACATATTAATCTCCCCATATATATCCTGCTGTGTCCTCCATTATGAAGCTATCTATTATATTGTCCCTTCACTCATATTTAACTCACTTTTCCAAATTAATCATGAAAAGCATAATCTTCTTACATATTTTATATTCTGTTATACAATCTTAAAGTATCAATCATCACTATACATATATAAATAAAAGTTACAAATTTTAAAATGAGAACTTGAATATTTTCCTTTGAGTTGGAGACATCTGACTTGCCCTGCCTCTCTGTTGCACTAAATAACTTGTGTGGACTTTGGTTTATTTTTGGTTTACTTCAAAAGCAAATGTTTTCTTGTGAAAAGGACATGCTACCTGCTAGTGGTTCTGGGTATGTAAATTTTGTGTGTGGTGGGGTTTTTTTTAGGTCTTTCACTGAATCCTGTAAGTTTGTTTTCACCAGACATTCTCTGGTTTTCTGATTACCACATTCAGCAGAGAAGAATTTCCACAAAGCTAGAATATTTCATCACTCTTCCACATATTTCATCTGCGGCTCTTCTATTTGTAGATTTAGTAACTGCAACTATCTGAAGATGTCTAAGATTTACATGTTTAACATATAATACTTCTTTCTAGATTTGGAATTAACACTGCGATAACAAATAAACAGTGTCTTTTGGGTGGCATTTGGAAAGATAAAAGTTTCCCGAAGGTAGCCAACAGCAGTTTTTTTATGTTTGGCAATCAGTCACCATCAGTTGCTCTTCACATGAAGCTTTCCCTACAGCATTACTCACAGAAACTCCCAAGGGAGAGTTTGATGAACTGGTTGCAATGTCGTTCCTCTGACTTTTGAGGATTTCTTGAGGAAGACCACGGAACAACATTGATAATTACCTGTTTGACTGGTCATGGAAAGCTGATGTTACAACGTGCCCAAATTCACAGACCAGCTTCCTGCCTGCCAGTTCACTTGTCTGCCCAGTTTTTGGTGCTCAGTGTCACTGTCTGACAATGCTTCCCAGAAGTGCCTCTGAGTCACAGTGCTTCCAGAGGCACGGCTCAGGCCACGTGAAGACAAGCACTTGGTCACCTCAGCATTCGGGGGCATGAGCAGTGGCTCCAACTTCAGCTTTTCTCTCCTCCTATCTGGCAGAACCTCTATCCTTGATTTTCAGGCCAGACACCATTTTTCAGCTCAGAGGTGCCCCTGTTCTACTGCTGTGCCAGGACTCTTAGCACTGCTCCTAGCCACTGCCTCAGCAGAAGCAGGCTATCACATTGTTAATTGGTCTGATTTTGCTTGCAATTTTGCTTTCTTTTCTTGCCCATTGCTGAGGAAGACTTTGTAGCACAGCACAGTCACGGATGCCCTTCCACATCTTTGGCATTCAATTTCCTGTTTGCTTGTGTGTCACTGACTTGTCATTGCATCTGATGCTAATCTGAACTTGACAAGTAATTTAATTTTGCTGTTTTGAACTGCTTTCATGTCACTTATATGCTATCTCATCTGCATGAGTCACCACTGCCTGCCTCCTGAAAATAATGCACTTCTCAGTGTAATGATTTCTTCTACAATTACTCTGCTACTCTGAGGGCTATCTTCAATTCTGTTGTTTTTTCTCTGCTGGAACACGTTCCAACTTTAATGCATTCTTTGTCTGTTTTGCCCTGTACTTGTACTTTTACAAAGAAATTAAGTCCTGCAGCATTTTCATCCTCATCCTGCAGCATTTTGTGAAATTCCTGTCTGCCACAGATACTTCATGCTTGCTGTCCCCATTGTATTTGGCTACAGCTTTCCTCTGGAGTTTCTCAGGACCTTTAGCATGATTTTTGTTTGCTTTCTCAGCCATGTTCGTGAATTTTTCATCCTTATTACAGCTTTCCATGAAGACATAATTGCCTAAAGCAGCTGTCCTACCCAAAGTAGGGAGCAGTAGCCTGTGTCTGATTTGTGGATTGCAACAGTTCAAAAGGTGCCTCTTGGGTACATTTACATAGAAGTGCATATTTTGTTACAATTTTTCTACTACAATTCTATTTGAACATAACATCTTTCTAATATTAAGACATTTGCAGAAAGCTTCCTTAATTTTGTAAATCTTTTCCCAGCTCACTGCTTGTGAATTGCATGCTGACTTTAATCCACCTCAACTAGCTAACTGTTCTTATTCCTTCTGCTTCTCCCAGTCCACCAGCAGTTCATACTTCTTGAGGTTTGTATTTCTCATTAGCAATCTGGCTCTGACCTACAAAATGCTGCCTATATCAATTTCATTGATAAGTTTTGCCAAATTACAATTTTTAATTTGTTAGGCCTCTTTTGGGAGCCCAATCACAGCTAAAAAGAGCATTTGCTGTGCTGTAGCAGAAAGTTTGTTACAATAAAGGGTTTTAGCAATATTTCAAATAATGTTTTGCCTTTCTTCTGCTGTTTGTTATAAAATCCCCCAAAGTGGCAACAACTGCAAGAGTATTAGCACACAAATATAAACTCAGATGTTTTCAAATCGCAGCCAAAGCAACATTACTGTAAATTTGAGCAGTTGCACCCCTAATCCACATGATTATGTTCCTAAACAAACAATTGCCACCTGAACTGAAAGGTTTAAAGATGGTAAATTGCAATTTCAGGGCGTTTGTCCGCGTGAGAGCTCTCCCTGCTGTGGGCAGGTGCCCTGTGAGCGACGTGGCACTGTGTCAGCTCTGCTGGGAGCAGCCACCCCAGGGATCCACCTCCAGCAGGATCCCTCACCACCCACGCCAGGCAAGCTTCTCATTCACACTCACCATCCCTGGAGTACAACTCAGGCACTTGTTGAGATAAACAGAAATGTATTCTTAGCTCCATACAAACCATCCCAGCGCTACAGAGATTTCAGGGGTTAGGAATCCCCGCCTCATCTCTGCATCCCTCAAAGTTCATGAGGATGCTGAAAATGTGAATGAAAGCAGAACCACATCAAGCAGGGAGGAGGATTAATCCAAAATGTATATAAGTCTTCAGGGAATAAGCATTTGATAATTATGACTATGGCACTGAACCAGCACAAAATTTGAGCTATAATACTTTGTATCTATGTTTGTGGTGCCTTTTCAACTCCCCCTCCCCAAATTATATTAGCTTGTGACTCAGATTCAAGGAGGTAACAGACACATCTTAACACAAAAGGAGATGGCCTAAACCCCATGTAGCAGTACTTGAGAAAATCCTGCACCCTTTACCCTCTACAGACTAATGGAGACATGAAGACATAAATCAGGACCTATTTTAAAGAAGCAAATGTGCCACACTGATAAGCACATTCACTGACTATAATCCTTATCACCCAAATACATATGGTGCGAGCTGAGACAAGAGCACTCTCCTGCACTTGTGTCTAATTTCATGTTAAAAAAATAAAATCACATCACACGGTAGCCATGGTTACCCATAGAAGATAAAAGCAGCGTTTTTCATCCAACAGTGTCAGAAATGTGCATAAATTCAGGATCTGCACTTGATGTTTTTTCAGGCCTCCCCATCTGCACATTTATTTTATGCTGCCTGTATATATTCTCTGACATACTAGAATTCTGGGTATTTCAAGAAAGGGTTCTTTTTTGCTCTCCTTAATCTAAAAAGCAGTTTTCAGTTATCCCTAAAGAACAAATTAATTCAAATTTATATTGAAAATCAGAATCTAAGGCTAACAGACAACCTTTTAAACCAATTGCCATGCTGATAGTAAGTGTCAAATGTTAAATGAAGCCAGCTATTTACTGAACAAAAGTCTACTGTCACCTTACCAACTGGCATAACACTGCTTTCTCTTGTCTTTACATTATTTTAAAAAACCAAACCCAAACCAACAAAACAAACAAACAAAAAAAACAAACGAAAAAGCCACAGCTAAAAAAATCCCCAAGTCCACAAACAATGCTAAAAGAAGACATTAACATATTGCTTCTATCATGTTATTCTGTTTCATGCTATCAGTAAAGCTCTATTTTGTTTCATGGCCTAGCTCTTCATAAAAGTAAAACACCAAAAAAAAAAATTGTGAGAGATTAACACCAGATTATCCTGCTGTAAATTTTACAAAAACAAAAAGTGTGATTTTCTAGTCCAAGCAGTGCTGCCTTACTTTTGGGTGCCATTTGCAAACCTGGGACACAGGTCATATTTTTCTCATGCATTTCTGTAGGGTTTTTCTCTTTAAAACAAAATAATCTAATTCACCAAAAGCAGAAACATCCTGCAGAAATGGACAAGCTGCAATTACCATTCTAAGGACACAGAGGTTAGAGAGTTTGTACCAAAGAAATGTTAAATAAGACTTTGTAAAAGGTTAAAAACCTCACCTGTCAGGGAAATCCACTACTAGCTCACCCCAACCAGCTCTCCAATCAAGTTACTGAAATCACCACTTTCAAATTAAGCTCTCAGTGTTTCTAAGGATCTCTCATGAAAATAGGATTCTCAGGATTTTAAAAAAACAAACCAGGCAGCCCAGTACTCACTGGCCATCTGAAAGATACTGGCAGTCCTACCTCCATGGGCTTTGATGTGCCAGGGACACACACACACAGCTGGCCATAAGGGATACAAAACACAGAATAAACTACTCTGCCAATAGCAGGAAGAATCCCCTGGTCCCCATTTCAGGTTGGCTGTGTAGTGCCACAGGATCCCTGGTGACAATGAACATAATACATTTAGCAGTGTAGTAACAAGCAGCTGAAGAAGTTAAGGTATTTGAAAGACTTGGCAATTTAAATCCAAACAATTCAGGGGATCCTTATTATATGCACAGTATCCCATGGCCAGATCAGACAACAGCAGCAGAGAAGCACAGCAAGCCCTTGCCTGAATGGAGAATTCTTAAGAGTGAAAAAGCAGCTGATTTCATATCTTATCTGAATTTCAATAAACGATTATCAGCATTGGCAGGGTTTCGAAGGAAAGAAATCCCACACAATTAAAACAAAGCTGTTTCAATGAGATACGTGGACATGAACCAGAATCTGGTTTGGCCCAGGGTGGCAGGGTGCAATGAAGAGAAAAACTCTACAGGCAGTATTACTTGCCAAAGAAAAAGAGAGACCCATAGGAGCAGCAAAATCTCTCAGTGAGGTGCCCCCCACACTGCTGGGAGCCCAGCACACAAGGGTGCCTCAAGGACATCCCACTGCCACGGTTTACAAAGGAGAAGGGTGTTCTCACTTCTCTAGGGCTGAAGATGCAAGCTGTGGATGTTCTGGAAGCCAGAGACTGAAATGCTGGCTTGGATAAGGTTTCACTTCAGAGTTCTACCTCCAGAAAAGGAATGATGGCTGTAGCACAATGCTGCTCCCCTAAATGTGGTGATATTTTCACAAAATATTAATTTCTACATCCTTTTGTGTGGCCCTCTGTTGGTAAAAGATCCTGAATTCTTCCTACACTAACATTCAAATATATATTGTTTTATTAGGCCTACTAAAGAAAAGGACATTTTTTTAAGAAGTCAAAATAAAGAATATCACAAAAGAAATAATTTCCATATTTTAGACCTGCTGCAAAAAAAGTGTGTGTTTTAAAGTTACCTACTTAAGTTTTAAACTGGAGTCATCATTGCTGGAAGAGAAATCCATTGACTAATTGTTATTAGTCAATAACAATTGACTAATAACAATAACAATTGTTATTATATTGACTAATAACAATAACAATTCCTGCACAACATTCATCCCTCCACCTCACAACTGGGAAAGTGAAGCTCACTCAGCCCATGGCATTTGTTTTAACTGAGTGGATTTTGGTGAGAGACAAAGCTTTGTAATATTTTTTTTTTGTAATCACGATACTCATAGCCTAAGCTTAAACTCAGACACAGTGGCATTCATATCTATCAATAAAAAAGATGCAGATAAAGATGGGAGGGATAAATATGAGTGTTAACACACCTATTTCAAATGGCTAGCCATACATTTTCTGCACAACAAAAATGAGAACAGGAAACAATTTATGTAGTAATTGCTACATAAAATAGCTTGATGCTAAAGATGATGTCAGAATGTGGAACAAAGTGTTCACAATAATTTCTCATAAACACTACCAATTGCCTTAGTCTCTTTCTAGCTGTAATAGTGAACACACTCCATTTTTTAAAATATCATCTTAAATGTCAGCAAAGATCTCCTGTCTACTTAAACATGTCAGATATCTTTAATTTGCATTGTGGGATTTTTTTTCCCTCCAGTGATATGATTTTTTTAAATATTGTCTTTATATATTTACACTTTAGATATTTAGGAAAATTATTACGTGTATTGTGCTGATCTGTCCATTGTTATGATAGGTCTGTACTGGAAATCATGCAGGAGACAGAAAAGCAGCAGCTTATTGAGGTACTGGTAGACCAGGACTCTTTATGCCTAAGCACTTCTGTGTAAGATGGCATAGGATAACAAACCAAAACCATTTGTACTTCTTGAAAGCTGACTAATGGCATTTATAATTGTAACAATGGCATTATGCTACTGAAATCTAACAAAGGGTGTCTAAAGTGAAACAATGGTTAAATAAATGTTACTATTCTTTCAGATATAGCTCTCTAAGGGATGAGTCAAATAATTACCTGGTCTGTTTTGTAGAGAGCAAAAGGCTCTTTACTGACTCCCCTTAGAAGCTGCTGCCCAAATCTCAGTGGTGTATACACACAACAAGGAGGGCTGGAACAGCTGCCAGAGGCTTTGACACAATACACTGCAGAGTACAATTTCTAAATCTAGAACAATACCTTAACATGATCCCCCCCAAAAGTACATCGTGTGAGCTGAACAAGCAACTTCTGTAAGGCAGTAGTGTACAGCGACTGGAGAGCAGCAAAAATACCAGCAGAACTGTCTGCTCCACAACCAATTCCTGCTGACTGGAGGAGGAGAGAAAGAACTCCTGAAATCCCACTATAATAAACATACTTTAGTTTTGTCCTGAAGAAAGCAAGACAGCTCTATAACTGAAGTAGTTTGAAGCTACTGTCCCTGCTACAAAGCATATTAGCCAACATTACAGCCCTGAAAATATATCTTCAGGAGCTTTTATCAAAACACATTCAATAATAATAATAGTGTAACACTGGCCTCCAAAAATACAAATCACAGAAGCTTCTTTACATCAGTGTCCCCAGGACTGCAGTTTTCAGACATGTATTGAAAGCATCAGGTGCTTCAACTGTGACTCATTGCTATACATCAGGGTTTACAGCTTGTCAAACTTTATTTGTCAGAATCTGCAAATACAATAGCCACAGTACAACCAAAATGTTAAGCAGGAATGAGTCATGATAATGTCAGAGAGTGACCTCAGGTTTTTTTCTCTTCAACAGGTCATACATATGGTGAGTCTGGCTTTTATAATAAAAAATATTTCAGAATAATTTGTTTATTCAGAAATGACATCCTCATCCAGAATGACTGAATTGGGAATGGAGTGGCTGAAGATTTAAGACACAGCAGTACTTGAAAGGCAAAAATAATGATTGTTCAAACATGCTTAAGAGCACGGCACTGTGTGCTGTGATCCTGTTCCCCCTGCAGGGGTTGCTGGGTTAGCTCCTGGGTGTGGCCTGGAGGAACACCTGGACACTGAGGAAAACAGATCAGGTTGGCACTGAAGCAATTCCTCAGTGCAACGTCAGCACAGCTATCCTGCTGCAGCTGTAAATTAAACACACAGCAAGGTCCTGACCACCTGTGATCCCACAATACCTGAATGCCAGTTTCAGTAGCCAAGACAAATTCCAGCTTACGAAAATCCAACTTATTTTTTGTACAGCTTCACTGATGTTTCATTAAAGTATAATAATCTTCTTCTGTCCATGCTTGAGGTTAACATGTTCGGTGCCACACAGAGTAACAGCAGTTGTTACATTTTTGTGGTGAGTGAGGTCACTGCTATACATAGCTCCCAATCGGGATGCACAGCACCCAGCCCAAGGATAATACAAGTACAAGGTGTTACAATAATTCCATTTTCAGAGGAATGCCACAGGAAACTAGCATGACAATGATTTAGTGATTTTCTTCTTGATTCTATTCGCCACAGAAGAATCATTCTATAATTACATTATTCAGATTTACAGATCTCTGCTGACATTTTTCTAGGACATTTTTTTTAATTGGACACCTACAAATAAAATGTTAGAAACCACCCTCTCTCTCAACACCATACAGAAGTAATCAACTATAGGATAGTTTGCAGCAAATTAAAAAGTTAGAAATACAACATAGCAATTACGTACAGAACACTCTACAATAAACTTACAGGGAGCAACTAGAAACACAGAAATCTACATTTCTTTTTCTTCTAAGAACCACAGTGTTTCTCTACTGCATCAAGGGGTGATAAATGCCTCAGGGCTCAGAAATACACAGGGTTACAAGACAAAAGAGAAAGCTGACAGGTTGCCAAAGGTTTTATAGATCAAGAGCAAGAACACCTCGAAGCCACTCAGACCAAGCCTTGCTGGCAAAGAACTGCAGTCACCCAGTTCCAGTTGGCACAAAGACATCAGAGTTCAGCATTTATAAATTGCCAAACTGGATTGAGAGTAGTGGGAAACGTACAATGAAAGCAAAAACCCTAAGCCAGATCACAGCAAAACACAAATCAAGTATACATAGAGAAATGAGAAATATCTGCTTTCACATCAAACTACCAATAAAGCACAGAACTCTATTAAAATGCCCTGCCTTAAATGAAGAATATGATTCAGCCCATCTCACAACAACTCCAGGACACCGTGGGGAAAAAGAAGACTAAACTGAATGGGTTTTTAATGTATAGCCCAAAATGTTTGCACCTAATTGCCTACATTAAATTTATATCCAAACGATTTGCACTTTCAAAGGGAGGTAATCAGTGAAATGTTGTTTTACTGCCTCCATTAAATAACCCGGACAGGCCACATCCACATGCTCTGACAAATATTGCTTTGTTGATTCTTTTTCAATTTATTTATCTGCAATAATTAAGGTGCTTTGTCTAAGCCACTCAGCTCAGGAATTACACGGAGTTATGTTCCATAGGCTAAATAAAGGACATTGCCTCTGATCTGCTGGCAAATTTTAAGAGTGGATCATCCTGACCCAATTAACTTGTCCTGTTAGACTGATTGTTTTTGCTGAGAGATGCAGACAAGAATAGCTTAAAGCCAAGCTGCACGAAGCAACATGTGCTGGCATCCTTAGCAGTAAGGATTAAGAAGAAATGCAGAAATTTTTGTGTATTCTATATGTGCCTTAGGGTCATGAAGGCAATGTCCCACTCAGTCACCTAAAAGGTAGAAATTACAATAGGCAAAGCCCAGGCTGTATTTAGCTTTGCATACCTTTAAGCAAAGGAGCTTGTCCATCATCTTTCTGCCAATAACAAGTGGGTGAGTCACCCACAGCAAATTTGTGTTACAGAGATAGATGTGACAAAGGGAGGCAGCTACACAGCCTATTGTGTGCAGCACAACACCCTGAAGTTACAGCTGAAAACACGTGTACAGGGATATACACATATATAGTGGAGATATTTGAAATATACATATGCCTGGAACTTAGTACTGACTGGCATGAAAGCAACCCTGGGGTCTTCTTACCCATGTGTGCCTATGCAAGAGGGATCTGCTGTATATTGCCAAAGTTTAGTTGACAAGGAGAGTTTTCTCCTGCAGATACTTTTCAGTCTGAGCTGTGAGAGTGCGACAAGAAAAGCATCATGATAAGTGCAGTTGAATGGGCTTAAAATGTAATTTCATGCAATACCAAAGGGAAGAATAAAATCCTAGGACAGCTCCTCAACTGCTGTAGAGTTATCTTTGATCCACTGCCCGCACCAGGCTTGTACTGATTTTAAACTCAAACATCTCTGCTGTTGCTGTCAGGAGAAGTGCAGGGATAACTCCTGTGGGAGACGCTGCCGAAGGGATCGCGTGCAGCCAGCGGCACAGCTCGGAGTGATGCTCACAGCAGCAGAGTGGCCAGGGATCTCTGATGTTCAGTCACACCCATCAGACCTGGAACGAAGCTAGGGGGTTATGGCATTCACATTCTCTGGACAGACAGACATCATTCTGTCTCTCAGGAGAAGCACAGAGAGAAGAAGAGAAAACAATCTTTATCTCTGCTCCTGTGTTTTCCCCATGTGGAATGTGGTATGGAGATTGTTTACCTGCAGTGATTGCTGGGTTGGATTCTGGTGAAGGTTGTTTGGGTTCAGTGACCAATGGGATCCAGCTGTGGCTCAGACTCTCAGCAGAGTCACCAGTCTGAGTTAGTTAGACAGGTAAGTAAGAAGTAAGTATGTAGAATAGTATAGAATCTCTTTAAATAGTATGTTAATGTAATATAGTATCGTTTTAATAAAGCTATCCTTCAGCCTTCTGATCTGGAGCCAGACATCAGCATTTCTTCCTGCATCTGGGGTTCACTGCATTTTTGCTATAGGGGGTAGCACCACGTTGCTGTTACACAGCAGAAACCAGAGGTCAGGTTTGTGCTGTCTCCACGTCATGCCCACTGTGAGCCTGACAGCAGCGGCTGGGCTGCCTTCGCCCACGCTGCAGCCCCAGATTTCATAAACCTCGCTCCAGGCAGGGCTGTGGGGGATCCTGTGCAGGATCTGACTCCTGAGCTGACTCCTCTTCCAGATGGACAGGGCATCTGTGCCCAGGGCCAGCAGCAGAGCCTCTGTGAGGAGAGGCAAGGGCTGCCTCAGGTGGCATGGATATTCCAGGCGATTCCAGCAGGTTCTGCAGGACCCCAACCCCTCAAGCCCCTGTGCCCCCCAAACCCTTGACAACATGGGAGGTGACTCGGGGGAGCAGAGGCAGAGGAGAGAAAAGCCCAGCAGCAGCAGGGAACAAAGCCCAAGGTGGGGAAAAGGGGCATTGCCCACCCACTCCTGCCACTTCAGGTACTGTTGGGAGAGCCATTACAGATGGATGAGAATAATTTCTGCCTCTATCCATTTTGAATCCACGCTTTTTCAAAGGCAAGCAGTATATGCCATTTGTACCTCAGATTTTCCACATCTTTTCTGAGCACAATGGCATCTCTGAGGGAGGAACTCTGCTTTCTCAACTAGAAGACTGTTTTTAAGAGTGAGAAAAGCTCTTTGTGAATTCATGCTCACAGAGGAGACCTGAAGCTCTAGAGAACAAAAATAATAAAGCCAAATCCTGCCAATAAATATACCTTCTTCAGCAAGATAAAAACAGGGAAGGAATTAGCTGAATATTTAAAGCAGAAGCAGATATTTGAGTAAGACAATACCTCTGAGGTGGTGAACATTAAAATTTCCCTCGTTCTTTTTTCCCTGAAGAGCAACCTTTCCAACACACACGCACACACACCCCTTTTGTTTCCAGAGTAATAAAGCACAGAAGACAGTCAAAAACCTTTGGATAATTTCCATTAATGATACACCTTGTTAGTGTCTCAATTTAGATCATACATACCTGGCAAAACTGTAACAGCAAGGGTATTCCTTGGACAAAATGGTTTACTGAACCATGTAGCCATGTAGTGAACTCTGTCACTTGAAACTTCAAATGAAAGTTAAGATTTTATAACAATTGTGTTGCCATTTTACCAGCTTATGTACAGCTGTTACTTTCTACTTTGTAGAGAAATCAAGACAGGTTTTAATACAACAATCTTTAACTGGTTTTCTTCATCTTATGTAAAAATGCTGCACCTATTTTCCAACATGAGGTGCTGAAATACAGATTTTGCTATGATAATAGATGGTCCTTTTACTCTTGTGTTCCTTCTTGCTTTCTGCTGTAAACTGCTGCCCACCTGGTTTTTTACCTCAGACATCTTTCCACATCAGGTTTAAAAGTTCAGTGGCCTTCCCCCCATCAGAGAAAATCAGTACAACTTATGATGAAGAGCACAAATCAACTTCTCAACACCCTAGGAAGCCCAGCAGTATTCTTTTAGGAGGGTTTAAGCCTCAGCATTCATAAACATTGATCCCTTCAGTAAAGATTCATTGCACTGCACCCTCTTGGCAAAAGGGCTATTTTCACATCCACTGCCTCTGCACCTCTTTTAGAACGAACCCTTTAAAGTATTTATAACTCATTCCCAAAGCTGAGGAAATTTCAGAAAACACAACGCTCTTTCTAGCTCTGCATAAACCCTCTGTCCTGTATGAGAGCCCTCCAAACCTCACTGCACATCTTGTCCAGTACAACTTCATAGTAGCACCTACACTGTCACATCAGTCTGAACACCACACTGCTTCTTCCTCTAGAGTTTCCCCCCATGTCTGACCAGGAGATTAATTTTAGTAGCCCAAAAGCACAGCCAACAACAAGCTTATTTCCAGCATCTTCTTGTGAAGGACTTCCTCTTGCTAAGAGGTCAGTAAAGGTAGTTATGCCTCTTCCATGGCTATTGATTCCCATGTTCTGCTGCTCTTACTTTCTAGCAAAAATTAAGAATTAATGCTGTCATGAAAACAGTGCCTTAAAGGAACAATTCCTTGAACTTACATTTATCTAGCTAAGCTAAATCATATTACTGGAATAACAATAACATACAAACCACTGCAATACTAAAAATAAAACATCTGTAAGGCTATGCCTCCTCCACCTAATTGCAAACAAGATTAGACAGTGCATGATCAATACAAAATTGTGTTAGCTGCAGAGGCTATTTTCTACCAATATTACCTAAATGCAAATGCACATTTCATTTTAAAATCATTGTGTTTTTATGTCACCACCATGGAAAATGCTATGCTATCATTATAAAATTAAATTCTTCTCACAGTCAGAAATGATGGAAGAAAAGACAACACCAGTTGCAGCCTGTAGTCATGCTAATTAAAAATCAATCCATTGCCAGTGTCTTACACCAAGTTAAATCACAAAGTTAAGATGGTGTGATATGGTAGCGAGACAAGAACTGCATTAATTAAAAAGTTAAAGGTGAGGCAAAATTCCATAAAAACCGGGTGAGAGTCATAACTGTCTCCAGTACTGGAGCTGAATGCTCTTCACACATTCAACATGAATTGACAGGATTTTCTAAAGCTCTGCGAGGGATTCCCCTCCCCTTCCTCCACCAGGGCAGCTCCTGAGTGCACACCTTGGGGCAGAGCTGCAGAGCACTGAGCATGACAGAGCACAAGCACAGATAATGCACTGCCTTTCCCACTAAAAGCAAAGATTGAGTGTTAATTCTCCTGCCCTGAAAAGCATTTTCAGTCCCACTTGTCCTCACAGCAGGGAAGCCATTAACACTGTGCCTCGGAAATGAGGGGTAAAACTTAAATAAGATGGAGTCTCAGGGGCAAAAATCAGATTAATGTGTCTTCCAAGCCTTGCCCTGAACATCACCCCAGTCCCCAGCCTACACAGCAAAGCACTCACCTTATCCACTCCCCAGTCTCACAGGGCTAAAGGGTAAGGCTGGAAGGGCTTTGCCACTTGGGTGGAGAAAGTTAGCCCTATCTCTAAAACAAACCATGTACTTTTTTTTTTTTTTTTTTTAGATCTACTTTTCTATTTTTATAATTATCGCCCAAATAAGCAGAATACACACACACAAGTTGCTGTGAATATACAAGTCATATAATCATTATGTTAAGTTTATAGCTGAGATTTTCCCACTTCAACAACTTTAGTAAACACCCACATGATTCCCAAACAAGGATTTGCCAGTATTTTTACTGAAGGCTAGAAGTTTACTGGAAAGCATCCTGAATTGGCTACCTCCTGCTTTTACCCTACAGAAAACAAGAGGATAGGGTGCCCATTTTTAGTCTGGGCATCCATCTAATGAAATAGCAAGGACATAAACTGGTAGCTATGATGTGATCATAAATAATGGTGATTTTGTATATGGAAATACCATTAATGTAGTGGAAAAGAATCATGAAGTAACCAACTGCAGAGACACTTTCAAAAATAAGATTAGAGTGAAATTCAGCTAAATGGAACACTTGCAAATTACCTAACCAGCCATTTACACCTAGAAAGAGTTGGGTGTTATTTTTCTGGAGTGAAATTTAACTACTGATTTATTCATTTATCCTTGAAAGATCAGCATCTGCGAGGTCTGGGTCTCAGTCTGAAAATTTTGTTCTGGAGCTCCAAATTGAAAATAGCAAAAGAGAAAAATGAATCACATAAAATCTCAGCCTAGCCTTAAAGGGCATGCATGACCACACAGCCACAGTAATTCACAAGCTACACCACCAAAAATTTCAGCTAGGAAACAGGTGACCTCAGTGAAGTTTCCACTCCCGAGGCAGACAGTGTTGACATTCAACAACAATCAAAAGAACATTTCACCAACAAAAGAATCATTCAATTTTCACTGGAAATTAGCTATGGAGTTGATAGAACACATAATATAAATGGCCAAATTTGACTTTTGTTTGCGGAGGGGTGGGAATCAACCAACCAAAAACCCCAACCACAAATCAAGATCATACAACTGCAGTTTTTACACTTTTATTGATGACAGCTCCTCAGGGTTTTATTCTACCAACAACTGCAAAGTCGGTGTGTATGTGCATGTTATCAGATAAGTATCTTTAAAAAAACGGATTTCCAAATAAAACTGTCAGTCAGTTCTGATGCACTTAATGGGTATCCAGTCCACAGTTATCAGTCATTCACAAATAGAACTTTGCATACATAAGAAGAGAAAATGGACAGAGATAAAGAGCAGGCAGAGCCTCGAAAATAAGTGCTCATTTAAAATTCTTAATGCAAATAGTAGCTTCTACTAAACTCATGTTACTTAGAAAAAATTAATGCTAAGCCAATAAATTAATACTTTTTACAAGCACAAAACAAGCCAAAGAGGATGAATATAGGCTAATTTCAAATCTAAACAGTCTGCTTCATTATATATTTAGTACTAAAGAGATGTATTTCAAGCACATTTACATATATAGTCATAAAGCAAAGCTGTATGCCAAATTACTACGACCAGAGCAGGTTATCAGAAGACTTATTCCCAGAATTGTGGACACTGTTCTAGAGGTAACCAATGACTACATCTAGAAAATACTCAATATATTTATCAATTTTGGTTCCAGGGATTTGCTGCTTTGCCATGTCCTTGTAAGAAAAGCAGGGAGCAGTTCAGACTGGTGACAACCCGAATTTCTAATGTGACAGCTGGGTAGGTGAGCCAGAGATGCTCACCAGTGTAAGTTACTGAAACACAGACACTGAGGTACAAATCTCTGTGAACCAGCCACATCAACTCAGCCAAACAGACACTGCCCAAGAACAAAAGTCCCTGTCAGACTGCACCTCACCACAGCCTCCACCATCTCCTCCACTTGCTTCTCTCCCTTTTTTCTATACTACCTCAGTCATGTTCCTGTTGATGAAGCCAGCTAGTTTTCTTCCCACACACACCCTCAAATTGTTGTACTCCATCAAGTGTTTCCAGCTGGATGTCACACTTGTCAGCCTCACAGCCCATGTTTCATTGCAAACTCTTCCCTTGGCATGATGTGTACATCACAGGACAACTGCACAACTTCCTGACATATTACAGGAGAGGGCAGGAGAGTAATTGCCCCTAGCTATATTTGGGACTTCTGGTTCCTTTCACTTACCCTCACAATATTAAAAGGTGAGAACAATCCAAGCTCCAGGAAAAAAAATATCAAGGTAGCTTTACAAAAGTGAAAATACTAACTTTTACAATCAATCCCTAAATCCTAACTGTTCTCATAATCCTGCCACAGACGTGACTTGTGCATGTACTAAAAACAAAGCCTTAAACATTTTATAGCATTTTGTGAATCGTACTAGTTTTAAACAAGGAGAGATTATAATAGCAAATACCAAAGCCTTCCACACAATGTAAACCACTTATTCAACAGATGCAGATGATATGATTAAATATTCCAAAACTATAAATATTATTTCATTTATATCCCAGAGGGTGGTTTAAAACCCACATTACTACAGAAAATGCTATATTATGCAAATACATTCACACATATATAAATATGTGTATTGACAATAGAAAAAACATTCCGAAAAGAAAAAGGCTTATGAACAAATAATTACCCCATAAGAATTGCAGTAAGGCACTCAGGGACAATGAACCCAGGTATTTATTTCCTCCACTTTTACCTTTACAAATCTATTTTATATTGCATTTGATACTCTGGTATTTTATGTCCCATAATGACTCTGGAAAATGGTTATGTAAGTAGTTTTAAATAATGTTGTAAACAGGTTTTCAACTATTTTACCATATGTTAAAGATGACAGAAGATGTTACAACAAGTGATGAAATTCATTCACAAAGAATTCATAGGGTTTTATGCTCTAAGGGAAGGAAATCATTTTGGCTGTCTCCCAGAATGAACTGTTTAATCAGAAAACAGTTGCACTGAATTAACTAGCAGCTCCATGCAGCACAACTCACTGACTCTTCCCATCATCAAAATTTCCATTCAGGAGAGAAATCTCTTCTCAGTTAATTGGTAGAAATAAGGGTTTGTCCAGTTGTGACTGCTGAGGCTACACAATATTGTGACAGACACTGATGGATCAGCATTGCAGGAGCTCCTTTTAACCTCCAGGAGATCCCAGGAAAACTCCCCACTTGCCACTGCCACTAGACTGTGGAGGAAGCATCACAGTAGTGGGCAGACTGGCCCCTGCAAGTGTGAAAGGCAAAGAGGAAGTAGGAATTTTTATCCCTAGAGGAGGAGGAGGAGTAATTTGTCCCTCTGAAAGCATAAACTCCTTAGAATCCCTCTGAGCAAAACAGGACCTTTAAAGAGGACGTTAGCTTTTAAAGGCACTCACTCATTATTACTGCTTCCAGAGATACTAAATGTAAAACAAGGCATTTAAAAAAACATCCTTGCAACAGCCCTCATTTATAAGGATTTAAGTAGACCTGCTCAAAGGCATTCACATGTCAGGCTATGAATAGGTGCTGCTGTTGATGGCAAAATACATGACTGCCTTCTCTGGAAATGCAGCAAAATACTCAGCTCACTTGGAACTCCATCTGCCTTAACACTGAGATGAACAGCTCATTCTTTTATTTTTCCTTTAAATACCAGTTGACATTGGTACATTTCCTTTCCACCAAAAATCTCCCTGGTATTTTGCATCTCCTGAAGCACAGTTAAAGTATGCCCGTAAAACCTGACTAATTTCCAATTTATAAAAAGTAATGCAATTATCTTGTTCAAATTAGATTTAATTACAAAGCCTCTGAGCAGTCTAAGAATATTTTTTGATACATGCTCTGTTGAAAACTGCCATCATTTTTAGCAGGGAACACAACGTCCATTTCTGGTTGTATCTCTTCCCTTCCAGTTTGATCATCTCTGGTTAATTACACCATTCTGGCACATCTCCTCAAATGGTATCTGGTTTCCAAGCTGAAAAAAACATCCAAACCCAAAGGAAAATGCTAATAACCTTTCAGAGACAGTACATCCAAACCCCCTGCGATCCAGGAAAAAAACAAATCCACAGAAAACTGGCATCCACCAACCCAACAAAACATCTCCCATTTTTTTCCTCCTTCCAGCAACGCCACAGAGAGCTGGTTTCCAAGAGCATAACAGGCTGCTGCTACATGTCAGCAGCAAATAATCAAAATGCTATCAGGATGTAGGTGAAGATGGAAAACATCCCACTTACCATCTCTCTCAGAATATACACTCCAACAGCATCCACAGTACCTGCATATCAGTATTCTCCAACTGCCTTTATTGTTTTCACTCCATAAATTGGCATCAGAAATAAGAGCCAAAGAAAGTGATAATAATGTAGATAGGGATGCTGAATGCCACATTCACTTACCTGCAAAAGGAAAAGGACAGGGTTTGAGCTCACTAATCACACTAGTTGGCTAATCTTATTAGATGGCTGCTAATTATCTCTGACACAAAGAAGGATTACACGAGGCAGGCAGAGAAATGTTTTTGGTTTTTTTTTTAATAGATATAGAAATGTTTTTAATAGACATTGATTGGCTATATTGGGAAAAGAAACAAATAATACATTTATCCAGAGATCATAAGCATTTCCCTTTCTGTTTGCTGAAGAGCAGATGTGACAATGAAACAGGTGGTGGAAATATAAACCCTCCTAAAACCTCCAGGGTGTTTTCTCAGGAAGTGTCTAATGATTGTCACTGGATCTGTTGCAGTGCTTGCTTTATAGGCTAACGTGGTGCAGGGAGTTGCTGGGGTTTTGCCAGTGATCTCCTTGGCAACTGGCTGCTCAAAGGAGCCAGAAATAGAAGCAGTAAACCCCACTCCCGATTTCAGTCTCAAAGCAGTTTGCACTTCTAACGTTCACCAAGCAAGAAAATCTACATCCTACAAAGGCAGGGTGCTCAAAAGAGCATGCATTCCCTCTCTTAACATACTACAGCCAGAGATGTGGGAACAGCAACCTGATTTGTGCACCAGTTATGACAAAATAACGGAATAAATGATTTTTAAAGCTTTTCCACGATGATCCATTTTACAAGGAAAATCTTAATTAACAACAGCGCAGTGCTCACACAGATTTCTTAGTAATACAAGGTACTCATTGGGGCTCCTCAAGCATCAGAAAAAATGAGAATTTAATCTCATCTATTTTAATGATTTATTATACTGATTTAATATGATTACTTATTTCTGCTTAGCCTACAATACAAGCATAAATTTATTAAATGTAGGTCACTCATGTATTTTTCATGGACAATAAATAGCAAACAAAAACCTAGAAAGAGTAATTTGCTGTCAGCTGTTCTGAATAACCACTTCATATATTATTTAACTGAATCACTCCAAGAATAGCAATTAATCATTCATGCTCATTAAATATAAGTTTTAATTTCTTCTGCATTTTTCTTTGTTGCTCATTGGTAAAAAAAAAAAAAAGGTGTTTTCTTTAATAAAAAAGTCTGAGTATTACAAAAGAATTATTATCTTTTATCTACATAGCAGGCTTATATATTCAAATTCATAGGAAACTAAGATATAACTTCATAATATTTTACAGATAAAACTAATCATCTTCTAGGAAGGATTTCTAGAAAAGAATTAAGATCAATCCTGACAAATCAGATAAATTTTAAAACATATTTCAATATAAAATGTGGATGCTTTCAGGAAAAGGTATTCCCTGAGTTACTTAGACACAGAGTGCATGTGTTAGATAACGTCATGCATAGATTCCCCAACAAAGTAAGCACAACCAAAACATAAGAAAATTGCATGCCACTAACTAATATCAATGTCATCATCAAGGTCAAAATTAATTTTAAAGCCCCCTGCAATCTCTTAGCAGCAAAGATACCAAAGAAATGCATAAGTAAACACATCAGTCATATAGACACCTTTATAAAGAGACACAAAGTACATGCTGTGTTCAAGATAGGTTATGATCCTTGAGGTCCCCTTCCAACTTGATATTCTCCAAATCTATGTAATAGATTTAAATAGGTAAATAGCTTTTAGTTGAATTAACACATAGCTCAATTTTAAAACTTGAAGCAGCTTTTCAAGTCTGTAAAAGTTTCACTATATAAAAGATGTCATACAACATTTGTTTAAACTGAGTACAGAGTTTTACCAGAACTTGGAACGTATTAGTTATGTTTTTAATTAAAGTTACAAAGATGTGCGGTTCAAAAGGGACTTATTATATGTAGTTGACATGATGAAGATAGAAATAGAGGTGTACATGAGCTGGCCAAGTATCAGACACAGCCCAGGGACATCGCTCAAACCCAAGCTCAGTCCAATCTACTTTTCAGCAGCGTTGCTTCTGAGATAACTTGCAGAGATCTTTCTGATATGTGTGCATAATGTTGTACTGTGTCACACAGAAAAAGTGATCCAGCGTCACACTGGATCAGAAAAAGTGATCACAGCCAGAGTGATCCATCAGATTCTCTTATTCAACCTCTACCAACGCCGGGTGTGCAGCCTGAAGAGCGGCAGCGTACTTGGAATTAAACTGCCTAATAATGCTCAGCTGCCAAGCTGGGGATCCAGTCTGAGTAGGTATACTCTGTCTTTTGACTGTTCCTCAGATGGAAGTGTTGAGCATTTGGAGGCTCATCTTTGTGTGAGCAAGTGAGGTACTGCTTGTTGGTTAGTGAACAAGCAGCAACTCACCTAATGAGGCAAGAAGCATTTCATGAGGCAGTTTCCTCCCTTTCCATGAAAACTCCCTTCTGGTCGTAGTCTGGGGGCAATACACCAGAGTTAATCTCTGTTTAACATATCATCTGAAAGCTTCCTCAGCTGCTGATCACATGAAGGACCTGTGCAGGTTAAAAGGAATGGGAGCAGCAAGTGCCCATTGACTTTGAAGAGATCATAAAAAAGGTCTCAGCTTGACAAAAGCAATGACTAAAGGATTTAAAAGTTTGGCCTCAGGTGCACAAAGTGGTTGATAGCAATTTTACAGCTATTTCTGTAGAAGAATAACAGATTTGATGCAAATCCTTACAATCAAGATCAATTGCTAAGAAAAGGACAAGGTGTACATATATTCCCTATGCCCCTTTGAGAAGGAATGCCAGCAAGGAACAAAACAATCTTTGCAATGTGTTATTGGAGTGGAGACCAGTTACCCAAAGAAACCACAGCAAAACGCTTCTCCAGTGTTTAACACCAAGTGCCTGTGACAAGACCACAGAATGGGAAGTTGTTCTTTGCTATCAAATTTCTGCTAACTGAAGAAACCAGAGCATTATTTAGCTAAAATAAACTCCACAACCCAAATATGCAGCAATATAGACCATTGTCAAAAGATGTTCTAAACGGCAGAAGAAAATGAACTCACTGATTCAAGGAGAAATTTATGATCAGACATTTCTCATTAAAGGGACTAGTAATTAAGTTATTTACAACTGTTGCAATTCCAAGGCTTCATTGCTTGTAGGGAATTATAAAGACCAAGGGCTCAGGTTATTTCTTTAGCTGCAAACAAGTTACCACAGGATAAATGAGAAGACTTGCCACAATTAACAACCCAAGAATTTTTATTTGTTTTTCAATGCCCAGTTTTCCTTAGCAAGAAGACAGTGAAAAATTACTCCAAGCTTGTCATATGCTTCCACCAGCCTGAATGTGTTCTGTAAAGGAGATGAGAGAACCATCACAAGAGCTGGCCCCTGTTCTGAACCACAGCCAGGCAAGATTAAGAAGAAAAGAAGCAAAACCAAATCAGCTAAAAAATTATGCAGGGGATCTACGCTAAAATCACTGAAGGTGTGAAAAGCAGAATAAAAGATACTGCATCATCTGAAAAGACAGAGAATGGGATGGAAGCAGCAACTGAGCTGGTCAAAAGTCTTAGAAATCATGACACAGAATATTAAGCTCATATGGAAAGACAGAGCAGCATGACAAAAACACATGCCAAACACACAAGTCTCAGGGAAATAAGGTAGTCAGAGCTGACAGAAGAGGGATGAGCTTTGAACAAACCTAGCCAAGAGAAAACCATGGCAGAAGCCAACTTTACATCCGTGGAAGTGAACAGATAGTGACAGATTTTAGAACTCTGCAGTATGAGAAGCCAAGCCAAGAGACTCAAGGTTAGCAGAGGATCAGTGTGAAGTAGGAAGGCATTATTTTTTTTCCCCTCCACTTAAGTGCAACCTACTATTTTATAGTGAGGTGATATTAAGAAGGCAAGAAACTCTACACCTGTATAAGGAAAGCACAGTTATTTAAGGAGTAGAAAGAAGAAAAGCACCAGTCATATAGGTGCTTTGCATATGGGTGTAGGTCAATACAGGTAAGGAAAAAAAACCACCAAAATAGGAGAAAATCTAGGAGGACAAGTATGAACACAAACTAAATACAGGATTTAAACCTATAGCAAACAATTTCTATAGACTAGGGTAGGATATGAGGTAGGAAGGATGTAAGTGAGGAAGATTTTGAATAGAATGTAAAGGCAGCATGAAAAAGCCTGGTCAAGTGACAAAGTGTCATATCAATGCTCAGTGAAGGACCAGCATAACTTCCAGTTCCATTTACATGTGGCTGGCACCCAAAAGTTAAAATTATGCCACTGGCATGGTACCTTCTCTAAAAGTATGCAGGATTCTGAAAATTGGGACTTTTGTCAAGATAAATAGGTGCTGGCAAAGACAGATATGATATTCTCTGGAACAAGAAAAAAATCCAATTTAGCAAATTAAAACTTGATACACTTTAGGGCAACTCATCATCAGTCCCCAGTCCATACATGAGCAGTCAAATTTTGCATGTGTTGTACTCAGTTCTAACATTGTAACCCTGTTGTCCTAAGTTCTGTTTTCCAGGTGATACTGTTACTTTCTGTTTCTAAAGGGTTATCTTTATTTTTAAAAATAAATAAAATTCCCTTGTGTCCAACAAAGAGGAAACTAAAAGGAATCATTGCATTAAACACACAGTAAGAATCTCATCTCAAACCAATAATCCCACACCTTGTGTCTAAACTAAATTGTCTGAAAAGGACTAAGAGCTTCTCTGGTGTGCAGGGCAGGTGTGGACAGAGGTTGGCATCAGCTGAGGCTCCAGACATCTCAGACCCCTGGTGCTCATCCCACCAACAACCAGGAACTCATGTCCCTGTGCACCAGCTCCTGCTGCCCCACAGCAGCCTGGGGGCTCCTCTGCCAGGGCAAGCTGTAACACCTTAAAGCATTGACTCCCACATAAAATTTGTCACAGGCTTTAATAAAAATGAACAAAACTGTTGTCTCATTAAGTAGATTTGGGATCTGATCTCTACCAAATAATTTAGGTTTCCTTTTGTTCACTCCTTCTGATTTTATGACATCAACACAGTACAATTCCAGTTTTTACTGTCTGCATTTAGTCAAGAAGCAAATCTGGGAAGATTGTGAGGTGTCCCTTTGCTCCATTTACATTTCAAAATTTATAAAAGGATCTATTGCACCTTTCGGGCACCATTTTCCATGCCCTGCAATTCACTGGTAACAAAGACTGTTGAGGAAAAAAGGGATGTCTACTAGAAGACTTCAAGACACAACCTCCCAAACCTTTAAGATTTAAAATGGTCCATGACATTTTTTGAAACTATTTCTGTCAGTTGAGGAAGACTTGCATTTGCTTGAAAAGAAAAATCCATTATTCTTTAAGGAGCAGGGTTATCTACAGAGCATGAACACTATTCACCTCATCAAAGTAACTTGGGGGTCATGTAAGTCACTCCTGACCACAACTGCTGGAAGCAAAAAAAAAGAAACCATTGTGTTGCAGTCAGATACAAGCAACTAAACTGAAAATGACCAAGGCAGCTGTTTTAATAAAACATTCCATCCATAGTTAACTGGTCTCATGCTGTTTAACAGCTAAGATAAGCTGCAGTTAAAGCATACATCTACTGTATATATTATTTTCCATTACACATGAACACGTTCACATAGAGCCAAGAAAAAACTCAAAGGTTCCATTAACAAAACTTGACATGATACTTTATCCTCCTAGAAGAGGGACAGGTAGATCATGAGTGCTGTAGTCATGGTAAAGGCAAAAACGCCTCAAAAACACACAACAAAAAAACCTAACAACAACAAAACAAAGAACCCAACACCACCAGAACCCAGAGAAAACCCTGAATAACTCCTGAAACCCTGAATAAGTATATATATATATATATATATATATATATATATATATATATATATAACTCCATTGACAGGGGAAAAAAAAGTCAGCAAATGCTTTTCTAGAGGAAAATGCACTTATTCCAATTCACTGTAAGCTACAAGGGCAGCAAAGCGCCTGTCCTTACCCTTTGGCTAAAAAGAATTTTTTTTTTCCCAAAATCCTGTGAAGGCATACCACACAAACAGATGTACAAACAAAACCAATGTAGTGCTTATCTCCTGGAGTTTTAATTTTTCAGCAATTGCAAATGGCTTCAATTTTAGTTTATGCAAGGTTGTGACAAGCTGGAACAATGAGAAATTGGGAAAAAAGAAAACTTATTTCACAGTGAAATCTCTGACACAGTGAGCATTCATTTGCATTTTAGCAGAAATTCATCATCTGACCATATCACAGATATCCCACACACACAGTCTCTCTCTTCTCTTTGCTCTTGGCTGGGTATCTTTAGGTCAGAATTTCAGAAAATAAAAAAAGAAAAAATAAAAGGAGGCAGTTAGGAGGATTGCATTAAATGGAAAGAGTGAAGAGAAAAGTGTGGCTGGAATCAGATTTTACATATGATCCCTGCATATATGGCCTGAATCCCAAAGGGTCCCTGAGGACCCCTGATGTCTTTTCACTATGCAACTCTTAGTTATAGTTTTAAAAGGCAAAGACTGAAAACACAGTGCAAGGATTATCAAGGGCTCTCCAAAAATCACAGGCAAGTGCTGCACATACTGACAGCAACACTTACCTGTGAAGGCTGATAGAAAACACAGCCCAAAATTTGATTAAAAGAATAAATTTTGCATATTTGTCAAAGTTTTCCCTCCTACACTTTCTCTCTTATTTGTTGTGTCAGAAAAACAGTAAGTAGCACTAGAGTAGTTTTAATGCTTTCTTCACTAAAATAATTCCTATTGCTTTTGGTACAATTCCAGCAAATTCCACAGCTGAGAAAAAAAAAAAAAGAATCAAAGAGATTGCTTTTGATCCAATATTCATTTCATGAAAGGAAATACCTTTTCATCACAACACAGACATTGTTTTCTGTGAAGTACTCTACCTTATTTGGCATCCAGTCAACTCTTGGCACTTTATCTAGAAGTACCAAATTTCACCTCATGGAACTGGCATTCACAAGTGTTATATATCCCACAATTATTTCACTAAATACCAAGTCAACCTCATTAAACAGCAAACATAAGCATATCATAATGAATTACAGTAATGCAAGAACACAAAAAAACCCACCCCCAATGGACACTTGAGGGCATTAGTTGGTAGAAGAAACTGATTTAAAAAATATAAGACATACTTTCAGAATTTTAAAATCAAAATCAGTCACCCTTCTAGAAAAAAAACTTATTTCTGTTGAACTACAAATGATGGAGCTGACTAAAGAAATCAGAGTTCAATTCTCTGCCTCATGCTGTGGAAGAGTTTAATCACCATGTTTCTTCCTAGCTCTGTGTGCTACGAAATTATGAATTTCAGATAAGTTAAGCATGCTTTACAGACCCTGGAAGAGCCTGAAATATTTGCCAGGTATTATCCCTAATATCTGAAACCAGCTGGAGCCCAGGCAGGTTCTCTACCCATCTCAGACATTTCAAAGACAAAGGCATCAGACAGAAAGAGCGGGCTGAATTCAGGCAGACAGCAATCTAAGAATCCTGCAAAATTAGACTTGGACATCTCTGTACCTGATTTTACAAGAATCTTCCTGCTAAACGTTCCCCAGAAGGTGAATTCAGCTCTGAACATCTATTCACATCAACAGTCCTGCAGAGATGTTATGAAGGAATAAAGCACTTGGGCTTCTGTGCTATTGTCAAATGCACAAAGGCAGTTGTGCAGCACCCTCAGAGCAGGGCAACTCATTTATTGACTGCATTTTGCCATGGTTACCTGGACTCATGAGCTACAGGAAAGCAAGTATTTATTTTGATGCTGTAGGAAATCCAGGAAGGCAATATGCAATATTGATGAACTAGACTAATAAGAGTATTACATGCTGGAAGTTGCTTTTGGAAGACTTGTGGGGAAAAAACCAAAACCAAGCCTGCTAAAGAGTTTTTCAAAGAATTGACCTTTACTATTAATAAAAGCAGAACACACAGCAATGAAAAATGCAGTTCTGGAAAAGCTCTGCAATTTACTAGGATTTTAATTTCTTTCACTTGGAGCACCTTTACCATAACTTTGCCAGAAAAGTCCTTTAAAAATAAACTAGTTTGCAATCTACTGTGAAAAACAACTTATCTAGGTCTCCTATTTTCAACTATGATGTACATTCCCACAGGTGAGAAAAGCACTGTGGATTTTTTTTTTTTTTTTTTTTTTTTTTTGCATCAGTTTGCTGTTATTGGTTCTGTGTAGATTAACATGTTTCCACCTCTCAGTTCTTAGCTAGGTTATCTAGTTTCTTTCTCCAAGTTACTTATACTGTTACACAGGTTTTGTTTTTTCATACAAGAGCAGCAAGCAATTCAAGTTCAGCAATACAAACATTCTGCAGGTGAGATTCATATTATTAGCACCATTAGTAAAAGGTGACACATTACACATGACAGTGCAGTGCCACTGGCAAATATATTTTATTTGAGTGAGTCAGTTAAGAGCTCTGCACAAATCAAGTGATCTCCACCTGAAGAAAGGGCACATCACTTTCACCTACCAGGCACCTTTGAGAAAAAATTTTGCCAAAAATATGGCTTGAAGCCAGTGGCAGAAGCTGTGGTGGAACAGAAAGTTACAGTTAAAAGTCACCCAAAGTTTCCAGGTGCAGCACTTCAGCAACATAGCTGCAGAACTTCCACACTACAACTTCAGCAGCCAGGTCAGACTGAACAGAGCTGCCTGCCTCACTCTGTGCAGACACACATACAGCAGAGAATCCTAAAAAATGAGTTATTTCAGAGTAGGAGAACAGGAAGATAGTGAACGTTGAGAATGATCATTAAGCCACACAGATTCAGTCCCTAGTGTCACACTGTTCTTTGGAAAGTTGCAGACTATTTGGGAAGCTCCACAGCATGTTCAAGAAGTATGGCTGTATGTATCAAACCCAGGCTGTGCTGCTTCTAGAGAGACCTGGCAAAAGGCTTGCATAGAAACAAACACCAGGATACCCCTGCAGCAGTCAACTCCAATTATTTACAGGAAAGAAGAAAGTGTCACTGCTTTAAGAACTTACTTCCGCTCTCCTAATAGCTACTGGTTCACTGATCACAGCTTGTGAAACAGCTTGCTTTTCAGCTTATAGCCAGAATGCAATTCAGCTAGGGGTAATGTAAGATTTCATATGAAAAGCTACAGCAGTGACAATATGGGCAAAGTTTCTGTCTCCCATTAATTTCCATCCTCACTGCTGACAGAAAGGTTAGAGCTTCCCCAGGGGCTCTGGACAACAGGTCAAGGTCTGCTGGGTAAGCAGGAGCACACATTTGCCTAGAAACTGCATAACAGATCAGGAGAAAAATAAAAATATCTACTGAGCCTCTTCATCCTCCAGAGTCCCTTCAAAGACCCTCAGCCTTTTAGAGGAAACATAACTGCTCTCAGCCTTTCAAAACACCAGGATAGTACCAGTGCTACCATGCTCAGTTTATGCTGAACTCCAAGCCCTTCCAGCAGCTGGCTGACCATTTGCTCCTCCTGACCCCTGGGAGCTCCACAGACAGGTTTTCTTTCTGTTACTATTATTACCGCCTCCATCCTAACATGCCTTCCAAAATTCTGCCTTCTGTGCCAAAGACAAATATTTAAACAGTAAAATTTAGAGACAAAATAGAACCATCGTGGTTATGTTCTCTTAAACACATAATTTGGTCCCCAATTTCTTATCATTTAGAAGGTAACAAGGTTGAAGACAAGGACCAGGTCCTTACCTCATGCAGAATGCAGCATAAAAGGCCTCTGAGGACAATTGTGGATTCTTTACTACTATTAAAAACCAACTTTCAACTAAACTTTACTACACAGGAATTTCTCAGCTCAGGCTCTTCAGCATCTCAAAACACCAACTGAAACTGAAGGTTGTTATTTTTCAGACTGTCTTTCCTTGACTGCTTTCTCACAATAAGCACACCACATCCTCCCCTCCCAAAGGCATCCTACAACCATCCTGCATTGACATTCAATATTTCATCATGACTGTCCAGTGACTGGCATGTATGCAAAAGATAACCAAGACAACAAACAATTAGCAGGTTTTGGTTGGCTGAATGCCTCCTGCAAAGAAAACAGCAATTCATCTCCTCACAAGAGACAAAGGAAAAGACTAAAGGAGCTCTAAGACATCTTGCATTAAGCCATCATATTCCTTCCCTACAGTGTAATTGCTTATTTAAACACATTAAGAGAACTAAGAGTTTCTGTGCAGTAAACAGAGACAGTGCCCCACACTCCCTCCCTTTTCACTCAGCTTTAAAATCAACTGAAATAATGCAAAAGTAATTGGAGTGATAAGTCAGAGCTGTGTTTTATTTCTTTTTCAAATTAAACAGTTTCAGCTTTAACTGGTGACAAAAACAGAATTGGATTTTTCAATTTCCTAGATTGTCATCAATCGCTTTTTCACTGTTGTACCCTCTCTGAGCTTCCTTCATTTTGTTTGGATGTGATTGAACATTAACTGGAACACAAAATGGAAATATTCCTCCTCTCTATTATGAACATTTGCCAGTGTTAGCTGGAAGTCTGCATTCCCTCTCTGCCTGTCATCCCTCATACTGAAAGTGGAGACAAAAATGCTTTCATTTCCATCTCAGGCAGGAACACATCCTTTCTTCTATGTGCTGCAAATCCCTCATCTCCCCTCACCCTACTGCACAGCACAGATGGAGAAACCCATTCCCAAATCCTAGTGGCTTGTGGAACCAACAGAGGGAGGACATTTGTGAAGTTTATCTTTTACAAATCATGTCAGAAACATCAGCAGAGAACCACGTACCTGACTAAATACCACAGGATCTCCCATCTTCTTCCCGTTCTGGAGCCCCAAACCCAGTGAGACCACACAGGGACACAGTGGGATTAGCTGGGTGGGGGGAAGTGTATCTCTAACACAGAATATTCCTGAAACTCTGCCTGGGCTGCCCAGCTCACCTAGGGAATGGGTGGCTGCAAACAGCTGGGCCCTTCCAAAGCTAACCAACATGAGAGCGGGAGGCACCTTTGGGCAGGCAGCCACTCCTGCTGACAGCACAGCCCTGCCAGCCCTCCCCACCTCACACCAGTGTCTCAGAGAGCCCCAGCAAGGTCTGCAGCTCAGACTTGGTAATTCCTGTTCCTCAGCAGCCTTCATGCCTACAGCATCATGTGCTTTTGAGTTCTGGCTCGTCAGCCACTTGGGGACTGTTCCCAAGCCACATGTGGCTGGAGAGAGGAGCCACTTTCCCTAAACAGGAAGGCTAAGATTAGCTCCCTGCACCCACAATGCTGCCTCTTGGATTGAGTGACATGCTCTGAGACATGGCAATGGAAAAAGAGGCCAAGTTGCTATTTAAGTCCTCAAATCTCTTCTAGGAGCTGTACTGAAAACCAGTACCTTTACAATGAAGGAAGAGAGGTGTTACATTAAGACTTCATTGAAATTGTGTGCAATACTGGAAAGCAATGAATGGAAGAAGTGAGGCAGAGGAGTGAGAAGATGGGCAAGTTGCTACTGAATACATAAACACTGCCATGTATTAATCAAGCGTGTTTCTCCCTATATCGAGTTCATAGCATACAGAACAACATAGTGTGAAAGTTTCCACACTAAGTGCTCTTCATATCAAGAGAGAGCAGCAGATTCTGCTTCTAGTGAGCAGGGTCTTCTTTGAAACCTTTGCATCTGACAAATTATCAGTCAGAGAGAACAAAATTACTTTCCATCCTCTCCCATATTTCCGCACTTACACATCTCCACAGAAAGCCAGTCATTTCCAAAGTTCTTCCAGTGTTAATATACCCAATTCTTTTAAATAAGAAAATACATATGTATTAGCCACAAAAAAAAGCTTCAAAACTATACATAAAATCTGCAAAATCTACAGCAATCCATGGATGCCATTGATTTAGCTCATCAGATAAATGTGTTTACCATCAGCTATGCTTCTCCCATACTTCCAGTATAAAACTCAATGACAGATACACAGTGCAGAGTCTTAAAAAGGACAAAACAAGCACTGATGACTTGTCATCAATGATTTCATGCAGAAGCTTCCAGTCCTAAGTCCCTATTTGCATAAATTTGAACTCATGAATAAAAGAGTTCTAAGAGTAACTACCTCAATAATCAGTTTTTCCCCCACTGCCATTTTTCAGCAACAAAATAGACCTATCTCACCCTGGTCCTGAGAAAAATGTGTTCATTATCTCATGCATATGAGGAGGTGAGCACAGATTATCCTGAGGTTGGTTTAAACATGTTATTTTTTTCCTTAAAAATTCCATTGAAAGTGAAAGAGAAAATGCAAAGGGAAGGAGTGCGCTGAAGAAATTGATGAGTTGCACATTTTTTGTTTTTCTTCCCCTCTGAAAAGATCATCATCTAGCATTTCCAGATTGATTTTTGAGATGCCAGTGAGGGGAGATCGCTAACATCCAGGCTTAATCCCATCAGTGCCACAGTCTTACAAATGGTGGAACCCACACGAGAAGCCGAAGGCAAAACCAGGCAATATGAACTCAAGTATTAACCTGCCATAGCAGGGATATAGCAAGGTAACTAAATACACCCTGAGCACATGCAGCAGCTTTTTTTGGCTGCTAATCCTGAGATGGTGTGAGTTTTTGATAGCTCATGCTATGAAACACATCAGTGCTTGAAAAGCCTTCCTGGCTGGCCTCGCTGTGTGTTGCTGCAGTTAAATAACAGCCAGAAACCCCCCTGACCAGCTTTCTTTCCACTCTGTTACACTTTCACTTACCCAGCTCAGCCCAATTATTGCAGCCTTCACTGGATTGAAATGGTAACATCGATATTAGAAGGGGTTTGCTTCTGCTAAAATTGTATCTTTGCTAGAGTACAAATACACAACGAACTGCTTACAGAGTATACTCTTGAAACCCTATTAAAAACTAACCACTTTGGAAAAATGTTTTACATTTCACCCGTTTACCTTCAGGTCAGTAAACTGCATTAAAAACATTGGACTAAGACCTCCAATACAGGAAACAACTTCTGAAATACACCACCAATACAGGAAACAACAAGCTCTGAAATGCATCACCTACAATATTGTGTACTATCTTTCAAGCTGCCAGTCATGAAGCATCACTGCTGGTTGGTTATATGTGTATGAAAGTGGTTCAGAAGTTACAGCACAAGACTACAAATTGATCCTTCTTGGGTTTATTCCCAGCTCTATTTGTGATTCACAGTAAAACAAGGA
Source organism: Vidua chalybeata (assembly GCF_026979565.1). Taxonomy (NCBI): domain Eukaryota; kingdom Metazoa; phylum Chordata; class Aves; order Passeriformes; family Viduidae; genus Vidua; species Vidua chalybeata. Next base: position 29,257,099 of record NC_071537.1, read on the forward strand.
GTACTACAGAAACTCTGAACTACCCAAGGCTTTGAGGACACAGAACAAGCAAGGTACCCAAAACTGTGGAGCACTGGAATTGCAGAAAAAACCTGATTTTAGTTTGGCTATTTGTTACTGTGTTATCTCAGTCAGGCAATGCAGATTTAGTCAAACACATGGAAATGTGCCCTATGCTGCAGCAGTACAGGGACATTTATCAATTATCAACATTTACCAATGGCCCCTTTACAAGGCTCTGGTAGCCAATCAGTAAATCCTGTGCATGAAGTGTACTACTCAGTAAGGTAGCAAGCAGCATCCTATATTTCACATTAAGGTGGATAGGATGAAAATCGGTTAATCATTTATAAATCTTGGTTTGTGTGCCCACTGCTTTGCCTCTCTGTTTTGATTGCAAACTAGACGGTTTTTATTGCTACCACATCATCTCTAAGCTTCCTCTTGCTGATCAGAGCCCTCTTGTCATTCCTGTATTCCCCTGATTCTCAAACCCTGTCTATGTCCTGCTACTTTAGACTTCCTGTGTTCTGCTCTGTTGTCATTTTTCCTTCCTCTGTTCTCCTAGGAAATCTGCCATATTTCCATTTCTGTGCCCTATCACCTCTATCTGACAGTCCAATCTTGCAAACACAGATTTGTGCTAGGAGACTCAAGATGGCAAGCTAGCTCATTCAAATCTGTGATATTTAAGCTCTTATTTGACAAATAACCAAGGCACTTCTTTTTCACTTTGGTGTTAGCTGCTTTTACTATCATTACTGCATTTGGCAACTAAAATAAAATGGTCCTTTGGTGAATTTGCTAAAAAGTATAATGAAGAAAATAGTGCCATGGAAACATTCAGAAGATCATATTTTATTAACATTAAGTCAGTAATACTAAATATGCTTATTTCCACAGAGGCAATAATGCCATATATACTATGCCATCAGAAATAATTTATGCAAATAGTTATCCAATACACAGCAACTTTATTTGAAAAGGCTGTTTCAGTCTGACTACAGATGCATTTTGAATTTGACAGGTAATTCAACTGGAAAAATAATCATCATGCCATACTGACATGCTCTTCTTGCCTTGTCTGCCTTTGGCCTTACTGCTCTGTGTGAATTTGAGAAAGACAAGTACTCATTTTCCTGTCCACGAAAGGATGTGAACCCCCACATCTCCCAGTCACCAGCCAAAAGCTTCAAATCTCTGTGCTGAATCAGCAGATTGTCGATTAAGTACAGAATTTCAACACTCTCTTGAGGTGGGTTCCTTTTGAGATCTGTTGTGAGGATTAATCTGTTTTGTGAAAAACATTTCAGCATCATAGAGGGAAGGATGGGGGGGGGATGACATTTGACTTCAGGAACCCAGAATAGAATGGAGAATCCCTATCATGTAATGTGGAAGGAATTATCATGTGCTCATACCAATAGGCAACCAAACATTGATGAATATGTGCTCAGACTTTTTTTTTTTTTTTTTTTTTTTTTTTTTTGTCCTATACATGTTTCTGTGGTCATCTCTCCCAGAGAAGCAAATGTTCCTCAGCAGATTTATAACACCCCAGTCACACCCTGCACTGGCATCTCTGGAGGCAGGCTAATCAGCTCTGCTTCCTGCCTGCAGCACATTAGGTCATCTTTCCCTGCTCTCCAGCCACTCTGGGCACCTCAGGCAGGCAGCAAGGAGGGCAAAGCTGCTCTTCTCCAGCCAATCTATATTAAGGGGCTTACACTGCAAAGCAAAGGAAGTGCTGAAAGAGGATACAAATAGATTAATATTACAGCTTGTAAGCAATCCCAGGAAATTAAAAACAGCCTGCCTGAACAACACAGAGACTGGTGTGCTACAGGCATCCTCCCCAGCTCTCACCATAGTAACCAAGATAGCCAAACTGTCTGTGTCTGTTAGCTAGAGCATTTATATCTGAAAACATTTTCCTTCATTTCTGTAACATAATTGGTAATTCAGCAAAAGACTTCAAACAGCTGAAAAATAATAATCAAAACTTAAAGGAAATGTCCTCTTTTTAAAATATATATACAGAGTAAAGGGAGCAAGAAAGCTATGAGTTCTGTAACATGGTTTTTCCACACAATAAAGCCTTCTCACTACAGAGGTATCTTAATAAACAAGATATATACCACTCTGAACATGACTGATCTTGCATTCCATCACACATCACTGATGTTTTGTATTTGTGTGCAATGAGATAATTTATTTTGATGGCTGTTACCTCTAGTAAAAACACTTGTCTGTATTTAGGTGTTATACTGAAATAGTATTTCCCCAAAGTTCTGCTACTTGAAATGTAGATAAATAATCAACAGCTAGTAGCAAAACAAACAAATAAATTACAATGAATAAACAAGTAATTTAAAAAAAAAATAATTCTTTTCAAGCTTTATGGTAAGTTTCCAATATCGAGCAAGTTGAGCAGACAAGAATGTTAACTGCTATGTTTATACTCTGTGGTGACCATACTCCTTTAAGCTCACTCTGGAAGGTCAGGCTTCAATCACACCCTCCAGCTTGCATCTTTCCGGCAGCTCACATGGATTGTTTTGCTGATATCACCATGTCAAAGGGACCAGGCTTCCATCTGTACACTCTCCTAATATACTTCAAATTCCTAAAAAAATACCCTGCTCTATTTTTCATTTTCAGTTCTTCAGCTGTACTAAAGTTAGCCAGCGTGAGGACATAGGCATACATAGAGTGGCTGTACAACAATCCCCTGCTACAAAGCACAGCAAAGATCATTCAGGATCATCCTCTCAGTGTCATGTCAGAGGAGGGAAACAAACCCCAGGGAGCCACCATCAGACTTCCTGGCTGTCCCAGGAGATGAGAACATTTGCGTGCTACAAATCCCATGCTGAGGCCTCAGACCAATGCCAAGCCCCTCTGGCCACACCTTGCCTTCAGCACCATGGCCCTACACAGGTCTGCACATTTGCATGAGGGATTGCTGAGGACCAGCTAATACATTCCACAGTCAGAGAGAGATTTTTTATACACCTGGGCTTTGATTCCCACATTTCAACTGAAATAGAATGCACCTTTCTTGCTTCTCCATGAGCACGCAGACCTCATTTCTCACAACGTCATTCATCACAAAAAAGGCTGCCAGCACTGCCATTTTGTGCTGCCTGCCACACAAGATTTTGCTGAGATAGCCATTAGTGTTAATGCTTATCCTGGCAATGGATCACTCTACTGAATAGATTTGTTTGATGTAATTATTTGAATTACTTAAAATTAGTGAAGTGCCAATCATTTGTTCAGCAGGGAGGAGATGCATACATTTTCTAGCAATAATCAACACAAAGCTGTCATAGTCAACCAAAAGGAATTCCTGACCTTAAATTCCTCTTAGGGTTACAAAATACTTTAAATTAAAAGCCACCTGGGGCTTAGTTAAGTAGTCATTTAAGAAAAGTTATGAAGAATTCTTATGAGACAGAATGAATATACAGCAATTCGAAACACGGACGTGCAAGTACATGACTCACACAATTCCCCAAAACTACCATAACTCACTAAGCTCTATTTAGGAATCCAACAAACCATTGGAATATATTAAAATGTAACACCTGGAAAGAGCAACTGAGTTGTGCAATTTGGTTACCACCTCTGACTGGAGCCTGCAGTGCCTCAGATGCACATCCCTGTCCCCAGGAGGCAACGGAAGTGCTGGAGATCAGTCAAAAATGTAAATCCTCCCCGGATGAGCCACCGGCTGGGTGTAAACACACTGCTGTTATACACCCTCATATCATGTTTACAAGTCATAAGAGGTCCTGGCCATAACCAAGCTACTATTTTCTGGGAGTTTAGAGAACCAAAAAGCTGCAAGGGAAACTCCATAGATTTCTCAGTGGCTGTTCTCTATTCATGGCTGAATTTCCACTTTTAACTTCAACGGACAATTCAGATATGAAGGTACGTAAATACTGCAGCAAAATCCTTGCAAAGAGTTTTACTGCCCCTGTTAATTTCCACTGAACACAACTATAAAAAGGAAATGAAAGGAAAATCACAGTGATGAATAACCCCCCCACAAGCATATTTTAATTTGTAGATATTTTTACTTTACAAACAATTATGGCTTGCCTTGAAATGCTGTACCCTCTCAGGACCTTGCCTCTGCTTTTATGAGTACTTGTTTCCTGATAGCTCCATCATCAGGGCAGCAAACACCACTACTGACATGCCAACCCTTGTGTGCCTGGTAGATTTGGTCACAGTTTATACCCATTCAGAACAAGTACAAAGGAAGTGAATGGCAAATTTGGGTTTGGAAGCAGCATGTATCCACTTTTCACTGCAATAAATATAGATGACAGACAACAACTTGTCTGGTATAGATGATAACCCACTTTCAAGGCAGATGCCCCAAATCTCCTTTTTTGCCCTTCCCTTCTGTTCCCACCCCAAATCACTGACAACATTCTTCTCCAAGTTGATTTTTTTGCAAGGACAGACTTGTAACAGCTTCTGTTCAATTTAGGTGAAGTGTGAAGGTCCCACAAAACCTCAAACCCCCCCAAAACTGCAAAAGCCTCAAATACTAACAAACACTGAAGCTGGAAGAGAGAACACAAAATGCTGTACTTTAAGTTACACATCATACATATTACCCAAAGCATATTTTATTTTTGCCTCAGTGGCACAAATATAAAGCTATTATAGATAGTAATAGTTTAAAATCTCATTCTGTGAACTGTGGATATTGCATTCATTTCCCTGCTGGAATAGCAGTCACCTTTCTGCAGTGGGAGTATGGCAGCTGCCTGAGGTTTGGATTTGGTAATGCTTTTGTACAGGTAACAATGCAATCAGATGCAGATAAAGACTCTGTTCTTCTATACTTTCCTCACAATCCCATGATTTCCATGAACAACATCCTTCTGAAGCAAAGTTTGAAATCCAGGGGCCGACTCCATCCAATCCTTGTTCTGAGGTTGTTTTTTTTTTTTTTTTTTTTTGTTTGTTTGGGTTTTTTTTTTTTTTGGGGGGGGGGGGGTGTTATGCTTGATTTTGACTTTTTTTTTCTCCCCAAGAACACAACAAGGACAGAGTGCCTATACACTCTGCTGAATCACAGAATAACAGCTCAGGATTTCTTTTATTCTTGAGGGTGTAATATGCTAGACGTGTTCCTGGTTAGGAATGAAGACTCATTTTTCCTTAGACTTATGCGATGAAGGACTAAGAATGATGTGTTTATTTGCATCATGCTACCATTATATGGAAACCTGATCTTAGAAGAAATATACAATGATATTGAGTAAGATGACATTTCTTTTTTGGACCACTTCAATTTCTGCATTAGTGACTAAATCCAAGCAGTGTACAATATGAATCAAGATATGATTAATTCTGCCATGAATTAATATGCATTAACTTAATGAAAAAATCCAAAGGTTATTTTAAAATCCCATGAGGGTGTTCATTTTCCAAGGATAAAATTAATCAGACTACATAAAATTTCAAGACAGTCTCAATCCTGTAACAATTGTTTTCATCTCCTCATGGCTTCAGTTTAGACACAAGGGTTGAGGGCCTGGTACCACTTCACATGGCTATTCTGCACATTGGCTGTAAGGAAACAGGAATTCTGACCAGGAAGAAATCAGGATTTCTTAAGGGGATCTCCACAAGGCCCAAGTTGCCCTGCAGAGTCCATCCTGCTCCACTATCAGAGCCTCACCACTGTCTCAGCCTCAAAAGCAATGGAAAACTCCTCAAACATTCTGACACGGCATCACTTTTATACTTTGACAGCTGTAACTAACTCAGCACAAGGGGCCATCACTTTAAATATTGGGGGAAAGACCACAGTGCACTAGAAGTTCAACTTGCACTCTCCTGAACACTGACAGCCCTCATCACCCCCAGTATAAACCATACACTCATATGCAGCTCTCACTAATGCAGCATTAGGAAGTTATTTACTTAAGAAACATGCAAAACTAATACAAAAAGCCTCTCACTTCTGAACAGTCCTAAAATGAAGTGGCCACTTGCATTCTTGGCCCATAATTAGCCCACAGAACCAATTGGGGTTTTTTCTCTTTCCGTTTCATCTCATTATACATTCAGCACCATAATTATAAAGAGGGAACACTTCAGATATGCAATACCTGGGGTAGATTTTTAAATTACACTTTGTATACTAAATATCCAGATCTCTGAGGCACTATTCCTTTCTGCTGAAATGCACACCCCAGTGATGAGATGAACTGTAAAACACTTACAAAACCTCATGTAACAGTGGTGAAATACTTAGAAAAAATTGCTAAAATTTCTGAAGAGAAAAATCAAGCAAACACTGTGATTATTTCAGCCTTTGCATGACCAGCTCTTAACTGCAACAGAGACCTAGATTCAGTTCATGAGAGTATGACTGCTACAAAAGTAAGGGAAGAGCTACTCCTGGGATAGAAGCTGCTGTGAGAAGAGGATTTGTCAGAACATTCCATCATTCTCTTCCCAACCGACTGAGCACAGATATTGCTTAGCTCCAGATGGACATATCACACATTTTCAGAAATAAAGACAAAGCGAAAATATGTTCCAAATAACTTTCTCTCCCCTTCCCCCCTCTCTAATTATAAACCTGTTCCTAGTTTTGTGGGGTTTATCTCAGCATGCACCCTGCAGTATGCCTATCATTATGAATGGCAAAGAATTGCATAATGGCATTGTTAATAGTCATTCACAGAAGTGTGCTGTAATGCATTTAAAAAAACCTCACAGGCTAAGTCGGGCCAAACAAGTAGCCTGATTTTGAAACTGCTGAACAGACAAGCAACTCCCACTCTTCAGTGAAGCTGCTGAGTGCTCAACACTTGAGAACTGGAGCGCTCTCTAGTCTCTGCTCCTAGTTTGCCTTCTGAAAATGTTGGCTTTAGACAAAAAGTCTATTAATCCTTGCTACAGGGGTAAAATAAAAAGAGTCAGGACTACTCCTAGACTAATTCTGGAGCTTTAACAGGAAATGTGCTGACAGGTATAAGGGACAAAGATTTGGGTGCTCACTTTCAACAACCTGTATTACAGACCTGGATTTTGCCCAGATCTGGATGTTTTCCATCATTGTATTAAGGTAACCTTCAGAAAAATTATTGCATACCCTTGCTTCATCAGACTTCTAAACTGTCATCCCTTTAGAGTTCCAAATCTTAAACAGTAGTTAATAGTCTTTTTTGACATTTTGCACTACAGTCCAGCCCTGCATAGATTGACTTTTTGTTTCCTATTTTAGAACTAGTCCTGTCCCTCACAGCTGTGGAATAGCTTCAAGCACAAGTAACAAACATCAGAAGACAAAACAGTAACTGAATTCGACAAAGCCCTCGAACTATATTTTACAATCTCACAGGCAAAGTGTTATTGTGTATTTATTGTGTGGGTTTGCAATTAAAGAGATTATATTCTGGATAAAAGGAAAAGTTCAAGTACTGTGGGGTTTTCCCCCTCATATTTCCAGCACTCCTCATTAGACTGACTGTACAAACACCCCACAGTATTTTTTTGCCCCTATATAAAACCTTTTTCTTGTTTCCAAACTTACAAGGACTTCTGAAAAGTGGACAAACAAAAAGGATAACATGTTCCAGCTTGGCTCCTGTTTCAGAAAGGAGTGTGAACTCCTGTTTTTATCAACTTTGCTCAATGAAAATCAGGATTCCTGTCAAGATTGAAAAAAGAGGTGAAAAAGGGGGTAAAAAAAGGCTACCACCCCTAAATAAAGCTCAAATGACTACAAAAGTGATGCTGACTTTAGTAACAAAACATACTCCTGCTGTTTGCTGAAATTTGCTGTCTTTTCAGGGTGCCCTACAGAGATTTAAACAAGATGAGAAAAGGACTGTATTTCAGGACCACTAAGATTGGGATCAATGGTACTTTGTCATTTTGATTTCTCAGTATGCTCACAGTAAATTTAAAAGTTGAGAAAAGACCTAGGATGTGACACATAAACGTATTCCTAAACTTGCTGTAAGCAATCTTACTATTTTACTGTGAATACACCTCATATATACTTTAAACCTCTGACAATACTATAATACAGCAAACTCATCCAGCAGTATCTGAAATCTATTGGTGTCTAAGACATGACTGAGGTAAAAATATCTGTAAGACATATGCTGACCATTCTTTAGCCACAGCCTTTGCAAGGAGATTTCCCCTTCTATTTTGGAGTATACTATAAAAAAATGATAGAACTTAAGGCATGTGCAGGACCTAAAGAAGAGAAAGCATAACAAAAGCAGTGAGGTGAGCACTGTAAGAACATCTGGCTCTCGTCTATCTGCCCCATCCCACCAAACTGTTCTTAGTCATTTTAATAAGTGACAAAGACCTCAAAAGACCCAAGGACTAGGAGCTGGCTAGTGCCTGTTCCTCCCTTTCCACAGTGCCCTCAACAGCAGCTGGAGTCACAGCCAGCAGCTTCACAGGTCAGGAAAGCACCGCTCCTCCTGCACTGCATGACCTGCCAAAAACAGAGCAGCAGATCTCTTTAAAGGCAGACAGCTTGCCTGCCTCATACTCAAACTTCTCTAGATTGCTAACCTCCTTTTTCTTACTGCTACTGAGGTTTGCTGGTATGCTTTGGAAGCAATCTACCAAGTATCAAGTAGATAGGTTCCTTCCATTAAATGCAATTTCCAGAAAATGAGCCATGCTTAGCCCTGGTTTACAATCAGGTGTAAATACCAGGCTCTGCAATCTGATGATAAAAACACCCACTCCAGAAATTAGGCAGAATCTGTGCTACTTTCTTCTCACTCAGAGTTTCCAGTACAGGGAACAGTTGGATGCTGCAGCCCACAGGAGCTCTCATCCTCTCAAGGTCATTGCAAAGGGCTGCTGACTGCCCCCTTCAAACTGGCCCTGCCTGCTTTGCATTTAATTTGACATTAGGGTCAGTTCTGCCACAATGGAGCTTCCTTAAAAATACATATGTACATGTAGAGAAGTGAAAAACAAAGTGATGAGTGGCCACATCTTTATTTTGTTTTCAAGATTTTATTGCAGCCAACACCTAAAAGCAGAATTATGAGTGAATACAGAAATCAAGGGCTGGCTGTACAGCTCAGAGTGAAATATTCCATTGTAAAGGCATCTTTTCTTTTAACACAGCTATAGATTTTCATAAATGAAAAGCCTGAGACATGACAAGGAGTAGGAAGGACACCATTCTCGGCTAAATACGTGTGTGTGTGTGTGTGTGTGTGTACTACAAAGAAAAGGAGAAGGCACAGAGAGAGACAGGAAATCCCTGTATTAGGAAGTCAAGCCACGGCTATAACAGATACCTGGAAAGGATAAGTAGAATATTTGTAGTTGTGGACACCTACTTTACATCCAAGTAAACAGGGAACAGAAGCACACAGTTGAACTCATCACATAACAGACATCACATCAAGAATAAGAGGTTTGGTGCAGCAAGAGAAAATACTAAGGTGGAAGCAAATAACTGCAGCTTTGTTGTATTTGGGGGTTTTTGGGTTCTTTTGACTTCTGTTTTAAAGGCAACGCTAGAGGGCAATGCAGAACGAACCTGCATCCTGCATATAATGCACAGCTGGGGCTGCTCCACATTCTTCACAGAGCACCCCTGGGCTCCTATTCCAGGGGCTTGGGAACTTTTTAAAGAAAATTTCAAATCTCTCTCCTGAAGGATTTTTTTACTGTTTCCAGATACTTCACTTGATTTTTATTTTTTACAATTCTAAGTTGCCAAGTAATGTGGTAATGTTACCAGGCTCAGCACAAATCTGGGCACACCACTACTTATGTGGCTGCTCAAACTGGTACATCTGAGGGCTGGATTAAAAAAAAAAAAAAAAAAAAAAAAGGTGCAGTTCTCAAGTATAACTATACTCCTAAATTCAATAAAATAAGTTATTCTTCTGTTTGAGAGTTACTCTGAAAATCAGCCTAGGATTTTCTCTTCAACTTCTCTTTAATAGCATCATGAATTAGAATGTTTCAGGCCACTATTTCACTTTCCAAAGTTCAGCTTTCAGACAAATCACTGACAGCCCTTACTGCAAATACAATACTTCAATATTCCTGACAGTTTCATCTATACCTGTGGATGAACAGACATCCTCTTTGGTTTTATTTTAACTGCCAGCAGTTGATCTTCAAATACTTTCATTTATTGAGTTAGTTAGTTGCTAAATTTAGTGCATTAGTCAGTTATGGGGCTCCATAACAAAATTCTTACATCTTTATAAAACTCCTTATAATTTTAATATTTTTAGAATATTTATCTCATACTGTATATTAAGAAAAAAGACGTGGCTGCTGAAATCTGCTTAAAACTGTGAAAACCCTATAAACCCCGCTTAACACAAGATTGCTGTATCTACTTGGGAACCTTTTCTCTTAAATAGTTTGCTAGTAGGTGATTACAATATTGTGAGTACCACCCTTGAAATACCTTTTCTTCTCATGTAAAATAAGCAGTCCTGAATCACCTAACTCAAGCTGTACTTTGATTCAGATCCTGTCTTCCTTGCTATACACATTACCTGCCTGGCTTCTGTTACTTAAAACTATCATTACACTTATGCTCACAATACTTCTTTCTTTAAAAAAAAAAAAGTCAACAATATCCTTTTATGCTCCAGGGATCCATTCTAAAACAATATATAGCTTCATTTTCAGCTGGGACTGAATGATGAATGATAGAATGACTCTTCTGGCTACAAAAGCAAAGCTATTTACTCATTTCACCTGCCTAAGAAATACTTTTTCTTATTTTTGCCTTCCAAAACTATTTCAGCTGATGTTCCTAATGACGGAAATTTGTTTCTTATCAAGTGGCAAGGAATGCCAGGACTTTGCATGTAACTGGTGTGGAAGGAGCTCTAACAAGAGACATGGTGCAGGAATACGTAGTAACAAAAGCAAAGAGGTTACCTGCTTCCATTGTCACTTGTACTCATTAGTTCATTTCTTCTTTTGAAGGAGCTGTACAAGGTTTATGCAATGAACACACATGAAGAGCAAGAAATGCTCTAAATGAAACTTGTTTGAAAACTGAATTTAGACAAGAAAAGTGATTGAGAAACCACTCTGCACCAAACAGGCTTAAATTTGTGGTGCCTGAATGACTGAAATAGCTAAATATCACCATGGTTTAGGGTGGGCTGACATCCCCATATTTCAGTTTACCAAAATAAAAGGACTATTAAATAAAACCCTCCCTGGGATGTGTCCTTCAGAGTCAATAGAATGTGAGTGGAACCAGCTGCCAGAATTACACAGACCATCCTTGATAACAAATTTTCAGCTGGAAAGCTGTTCCAAGTAACATCACTCCATTTGCTAAGGCTTTCCGCTGTGATAACGCCACCCTGGCATTCTACTGCAAATATTAATTACTAATTAGTAGTGATACTGCCTCCCAAGCAAACACACACAACAGTAATTAAGTAAATGAAATTACAGGTCTGTTCAGGGTAGCAGAGAAAAGGGGAAGAGCCCTCTGCATCATCTGCACAGCATTAGCCCCACCTGAGGAGAGTACCTGTGCATCCCAAGCACTCTGCCTGAGGGCTCTGCATTCACATCCCTCACACCTCCCTGAGATTTTGCCTGGAGAGGGCCATTTCCACCAGGATGAAATTCATCCTCATAACATACAGCACCTCCTGGTTTGGAGTGCTTTAGCAAACACCGTTTATTCTCACATCCATATGTCTTATGAGGCAGAACCCCAGCCAATGGAAAAGGCTGGAAATGAGCACAAGAGGGTGAGTGTCCTCTCCCTGTTGCTGCCCAAGGAAATGTCACCTTCTGCTTCCACTTCCTCCATCACTTCCCTCATTTCCCAGATTCTCCCATTCACCCCTCTGACACAAATTCCAAGATAATTAGCAACTCTCAGCATACTAGAATCACTCAGATTAAAAGAGTCCTATCAACATGTTCAAGAGCTTTTCAGAAAGAGAGAATCTTACTTTCTAGTTTAGAAACTGACTGACAAATTACTGATGGGACCCTGGTTAAAAAAGCATCAGCCACTCCTTGACTAAGGAGTGACTTAAAACCACCATTAGGGGACATGACACAAACACCAGGTAGTACAGCCAAACTGTACTGTTGGTGTTCTTTTTACCTTTTAGGTTTCATATCATTTCATTAAGATCAAAATTGATAAAATTGTTCACTACAGATTATTCCATGAATGACACACCCAAAACCAGGAAGAACACAGCTAGCAGTAATCTGTTTGACACAAATATAAACTTAGACCAAATTAGAAGAAGGCCACACACACCTCGGTAATACATAATGGTTATAAAGCCATTATTACCCAAAAAAGCCTTATTCCCATCAAACAGCAGTTTTAAACAAAGCCATGAAACAGATTTAATGGTGAATATGAAGCACCACATTTCTTTATATTATTCCCCTTCTCAATGCAAGATGCTTAAAAAATGATTCAGACAAATCAATCCTTGTTTATGTTCACAAATTCCTAATGCACCATAGAGAATTCTCAGCATACACAGTCTCTTGTGAGCACAAACCTGAAATAAGTCTCTGATGGTAACACCTAAAGTGTCTTAAATATACTTAGCTATGCATTTAATTTAGGCCTAGTAAGACATGGGGTGTCTTACATTACAAAGAAATGTTAAATAAAATCTACATGTGCAGTTTTACCCTACCTAGCCAATTAATTCCTCATACTAAGAGGAAAAATGCCAACTTGCCCCATGCTGGTTTGGGAAAGAAAGGATAGGAAAGTTCATGCCTGTTGCCATTTATCCAGCAAATACTTTCAACTAACTGAGCCAGCACCTGGTAGCCAATGGAATGCAACAACCTGCACCTCCATTAGCAAGTTACAAAATAACTGGGAGACATTGTGGCAATTATTGTTTCTGTAAAAATACCTTACTATTATGCATATTCCAAGTCTGAGGTCTTTAGAAGAGTGATCAATGAGAGTTCATTACATTATTGGCTTGATCAGATACCAAAAAGCTTGATCACTTGAAATAAGGACCTAACACCAATTTAATAAAATGTTTTTATATAGCATTAGGATTTAAATCCTGAAGGTGAACCTTTCTGACAAAGGAAAGATCAAACTGCAAGGCACAGTGTTCTGTTTTCAGCATGTGAAGTTAATAGAGAGCCTCAGCAACATCTACTTTTTCAGCTCTTTAATTGCCTACTTCTGTAATTACCTCTTCCTTGCTAAGCTACCTTGCTATTTTCAGCAGAAGGAGGGGATAGTTCCCTCCTAGCAGGGTGTTGGCTCTCTACACCCTAGAACTCAGCACAGCACCATCCCCTACTCTACCTGGAGTCAGCCAGAGATGAAGGAAAGCTGCAGGTTCCAACCCCACCTCCACAAGCTGGAAATGAGGTGAGGAGGCTGAGGAACAAGCCCATGCTCAGTCGGGGTTATGCAGATATAAGGGCTCTTGTTAGCAATTCAGAGGGGGATGCCCAGATGTAGTTAGTTTTCTCAATCTGTGATTGACAGATTGATCAAAGTATTTTTAGCTTATGTGACAACCATTACATAACTGTGATAAGCACTTCAACACCTACCAGACCTACCTAGGCACTATCACTGAGACCTACTGAATTCTATGGCTGCATCAGTCACAGGGTTTGGAAAAAGGAGACAGAACAGAGACCATTCAGGTTCTAAGGAAAGGTCTCCATATGATCCAAAATAATTTGAACTTTACAGAGGGGTTTAATAAAGACTGTTACAAAAACTCTCATATTGGACCCTGTCGCACTGATGACTGCAGAGCTGCAGGATGAAACTGGAGCTGATCCACTCTGCCTCTTGCAGCCCAAACCCACTTTCCGTAATCAAATCTAATTGTAACCTAATTGTACTTAAAACAATTTACTGCAAAGGAGACAACGTGGCCTGGACAGTAAAGTGCCCAGCTTATGGAGTAGGAGACACTGGAAGTCCTCCAGCAATGACTCGAGTCACGCTGGAACACTTCCCACTGCACTCCAGCTCTGCCATCCTGCACCCAGCAAGCACCACCAGGGAAATGGACTGCTCAGGGACCTCAGTCCTGTGGGTGACAGGAGGTGTGAAAACACACAGGCTCCATTCTGCAGAGGGAAAACCCACTATAAAGGGCAGTGCAACATGAAGGAAGTGCTGAGACAACAGAAGGTTCAACCCACACCTGGACTCAAGGCCATCAACTTCCTGATGGAGTACGTGCATTGACAGGGTCATTCAAGGGAAGGAATAGCTCAGAAACCCAGTGAGGAGATGCTGAAAACAATTTAAAAACAAAAAGGGAGAAGACACTCCTTAGGAAGAAGGCAGCATGGGGAAGTGAGTGGTCCTATGGCAGGTGGAAACGTGGCTCATTGAAACAAGGGGGAGATGGCCACAAGAGGGGCAGAATTTGGTGAAGAGGAGAAAAAAAAAGAAACCAACTGAAGCACTTTTCCACAGTTATGCTTCAACTTCTTAGACCTATCCATCAGAAAGACAAGAACTATTCACACATGAATTTTCAGGGAAAAGTTTAAGACTGTAGGATGAACTTGTGTCACACGATCCAGTAATTTAACTCGGGTTTCACGTTCTCTCACAAACTGCAAAATTCCTCTGTTAAAAAAAAAAAGAATGTTAACAAAACCATTTATTTTTTCAGCAGGAGTGGTAATTGAGCAGCAAGATGGAAGGATTGTCACTCAAGTTACAAGTTGTGCCACTTATCCAGAGTGAATTATGTTAAAAACATGAGTAACGTAACACACCATGCTGTTCCATTTCATATAGACTATAACAACCTTTCCCTACAATTTCTGAACCATATATGCCTAGGGGCCAGGAGCCCCTGACTAATGCTACCAAAGCTGGATAATGTCAGTTAGAGTATTTTCTCCAGAGAAAAGGGACATTTGAAATGGGTACTTTCAAAACAGTAATATTTGCACCTTTCCATTACATATGCTTTCTTTTGTTCCAGTACGATAAAAGACAAAGGTATTACCATGTACTGAAGTGATTCCAGTCAGAGTGACAGGAATCAATACATTTTAATCTTTCTGTGTCAGTTCAGAAAACTGAGATGGCAAGAAAATGTAAATGTGTTTGATTCAAGGGAAAACTGTTTTAAAGCCTAAAGTTTCAGAAAACAGTTAGGTTTAAGAACAGTCATAATGATTGAAAACTACTCCATTCCACTGTTCCTGGGCATTTACTATTTGGATATGCAAATGAGGAGTACCTTCCAGAAGTTCCAGGGGCTCTTTGTGCTTTGTTTCCTCTTTAATATATCTGCTGAAAATGTGAGGTTAAAAATCTATAACATCAATAAAATGGATGCTAAAGCTGAACAAGTAGAAATTTGCAAACAAGGCCAACCCAAACCTATTTATCATGCACCAAATTCAATTTTCAGCATAGGATGTATTGACATACTAAGAATTAAGACTATCACCATATAATTAAAATTAAATCTATAAGAACCATTTCTTATTCACAGAAACTTGAAATTAACAACATAGTATAAACTTTATTTACCAAGACAAGAATAGATATGGTTTCCTTATAGAGCCTAATTGCATCTTGTTTCACAAATCTAAGATTTTCATTTCTCAGCTTGTCAGGAACAACCCAAATTTAGAAATCAATTTACACTCCATGTAATAACTTAATTTTATGAATAAATTAAAAGCTACAAAACTGTTCAGAAAAGTCTACCATGAGCATTTGTTTTACCATTAGCAATGAGCTCTTCTCCAGTGGGAGCAAACAGCAGCGAATGCTCTCCCCCGACAACAATAACGTGCATGGGAACTGAAGCAACCACATTAGCAAATCTGGTGGTAAAAGACAGCTTTGAAAGAAGTGCAACACCACCACAAATCTCAGAAGCAGAACATGACTGCTCACCCTGTCATGACAAAAGTTGGTGTCCACAGGTGCTGAATTATGAGCACCAGAGGATCCACTGCCACCATACACACAGAGAGGAATCATTTGACCACAAAATTATGAAACGCCAAGAGCTCAGGGTCAGGAGAGACAGGCTTTGCTTATAAGGGACCTGTTCCAGCTCCACCAGAGTCATGGACAGCTCTTCTTCCACTGATTGTGCAGTGGGGAATAGCTCATCACACCCAGGAGCCTCTGATCTCTCAGCACCTGTCCCCATACAAATTGAAATTTCTGCCCCTTGAAATTTCTCATCCAAAGACACACTGCTGACCAGACTTTCAGCAGTGTGCCACAACGGAAGAGTCCCCTCTGGAGACTGCCACTAATGCTGCTGAGTCAAACCTTGGAGCTACAACAGAGCAAATGTCCCTGGCAGAGATTGCAAAGTGTGTTCCCAGTGCAGTGAGCCCAGGGTGTTGGCTCAAGAAAAGTGGATTGAGCTAAACTGCCTATTAGTCCAAAAAACAATGCTGGCTGCACTAAGCAGCCTGACCCCAAACTGATTTTTCACCTGCTGCATAAGCAGCTGGCTCTTCCCTGCACAAGGCATTCATTTTTGATAGAAAGCAATGGAACACAATGCTGAAATCATGCTACAGTGGTCAACTAAGCAAGGCAGACAGGTGAATTAATAAACAGATTAGAATGACCTTAAGAGGTCAGCATGAGCTCTCTCCTGTACTTTTAAGAAGAAATTCTATTTACACATTTCTCTTAGGAGTTTCCATCACTGATTTACACAATACATACACTGAGAGACATCAGCAACAGTAATTGTGCAGGTTTTCTAAAGATCCTGGAGGAGGCAGAGGAAGAAGGGGAAACAAAAGATTCCTCAAAACAAAAAATATGCATTTTCAGCAAAGCTTCCTGTATGAAAGTTCAATGTGAAATTTAATGTGAAATTTCCCACTATCAGAAGCGACTAATGCCCAGCAAATAACCATGAAATCCATGAAATGAAGTGGGAAAAATTACTACAGAAGTTTGAGCTGGTCTATTTTTTTTTTTTTTAATTCCTGCACTTCTGATTATCTTTTTAAGCTTCAGAAGACCAAGGAATTTTCATGGCTAATTTCATTCTTGCAGTTAGAAGGGGAAGAAGAAAGAATATTCTTTTGTTAAAAAGCAAAGCATATCTTACATCTCTAATGGCAGCTGAGTTCAGTGCTCTCCTATAATTGAGATTCTAAAATTTACTGGAAAGTGATGACACAAACATACAGGATAAAACCCCTCCATAACACCTTGGGATTCAACTTGGCAGTTTCCAAACACTGACACTGTAAAAGTGTGGCTGGAAATTGCAGGACAACTGAAGCTCAGGCACAAGAGGCACAGGCTGCTGGTAGGGAGGAACCCTGAAGGATGAAGCAGAGAAACTAATTAGGCTTCTTATGCCATCAGAGCTAATCCTGTCCAGTGTAGCCTCAGCAATAAATATTGATGTGATACTTTCATCATCCCTTGAAAGCTGTATCCCCACTGAATACCACAGTGCTAAAACAAAGTATTGTCTGCTTTCATCTAAATTGTCCATCCTTCATAACAAATCTCAGTGACACCTCCTGGGTGGTTTCTTATCTTTATCCTCCCCACCATGCTTTATTTTCAGCATACTTGCTGAAAATCTATTCCTTCGTCCAATCTGTTCTAAATGCAGAGCTACTGCATGTCTTTATGCTCAGAAGTGAGACCCTGTTTGCCAGGTGAAGGCTAATTTTTGAGGTACAACCTAATCATATAACTCTGGAAGATCTGAACACACACTGCTGATTGTGTTTTCCCTAGAGCAAACAGTGTGACCTTTTCCTTGCTGCCCCTCCTGCATATTTATTTCAGAAATTGGGTAAGAACAGGAAAACCAAGAGTGGATGAAGAGGGAATGGGATATGAATGGCAGTCAAAGAGCAGAAGGAAGACTTGCCACCACTCAGCTCTAGAGATAAATGAGACAGAAGGCAAGGGAAAGGCTAAATATGGAGAAAGAACAGCTGCCAGGAAAGGAAGTATCTAAAGAGAACAGGAAGGCAGGAAATACCCATTTCAGGATACCTTCTTTAGGATGGACAGGTGGCATAACTCTCTGGAACCACAGACCCAGTTAAGTTTTCGCCTGGCCTCAGGAGTTCACAGCCAAATACCATTTGTTAATCTATCTCCTCTTGGTTAGCTCAGTAATGCTCTTCAAGTACACCTCCACTGGTCATTCAGGGATTCATCTTCTGAATCAAAACAATAAATTTAAAACCTTCCCCCAAACACACTGTGAAAAGAAGGGCAAGTTTCTGCCAAGACCAGAAAAGTGATTGCTGCCTGTTTAAAATAGAGTAGTTCCCTTCCCATCAGGCCAACCTGGGTCAAGCCCGTGTCTAACACTGACATGGAAGCAGCCTTAATGTGCAACTAGTCACGAGAGACATGCTCCAGCCCAACACAGCACCTGCCAGCTGCCTCCAGGATTCCAACTGCACAAAGGAAAAACCAAACTGAGGAGGGGAACATGACTTGCTGCAGGTTTGAGAAGCTGCAGCCACTCCATGCTGACAGGCAAAGGTCTGCAGTCACACCCTGGCGCTGGCTGCAGCTCGTGTGGCGAAGGCTCGAGGCACCAAGGGGAGCCTTTGCCATCACCTCACAAGACATGGAGCGCTGGGGCTGTGTCCTTGGCTCACAGCAGGAGCTCACAAGTGTAAACATGTCCCCTTGTTTCCTCCAGCCTCCCCCCAGAGACCAATGACACCGTTCCAGTCACCAGAGGGGGGATCTGGGCAGGGCAGCTGTGCCCACAGAAACATCACCTTTTCTAGGTGACAGCACAAGCAGGCTGTGCCCAGCCATTGCTGGAATAGCAGGTCAGACTCCAAAGTTTGCTTAATCCTAAATCCCCTGGGCTGCTCTGTCTTGTTGGCAGTTGGGTTGGTCCTCTAGAATATATGGATCATCTGTATGAGCTTCAGCCATGGAAAGTAGTGTGTGCTATAAATCAACACCTACATTGTTGGACACCATAAAAATTATTTCTATAATATGGTAAAATAGTAACAGTCAAAATTTCAAAACTACCCCAGAATTTACGTGCAAATGTATCTCCTAATCCTGAGGCAACCTATCATCCCTGACAGAAACATATGTCAGGAAGGTATCCTAATTTACCATTAAAAGTGATTTCAATTATATCTTTCCATGCCTCCTTCCAAAGCTGCTCTTTGCAATTCTAGGAGAATAGAAGGGCCAATATGGTTTAATTTGCTTTTTCAACAATCTGTACTGAATCCCTCACCAAGGAAATGGATTAACTATGAGATTGTCATACACTTTCACATGGTAGAAGGCAAACACATGCTCAGAAAATAAAAGGTGGGAGTCTGAATATATTCTCTGCAACAATAATAAACCCTTCAGATGTCTTTTTCTACAGCAGTCAAGGGAAATCGCATTATAAATTAAGATGCCAAGTTAATATTTAAAACAAGTTAGAAAAAGCTGAAGAAGTGTACTTCCTAGATTTAGCAATCTGTTTTTTGAGTATAAACACATGAAAATCATCCATTTCCAAGTGGGAGGTAGAAATTACATGGATATCAGAAAAGCAAAAAACTGCAACACAGAAGGTAATAATCAAATTTGTCTTTTAAGCACAGTTTCAGGCAAAATACTTATGTCATAAATCAGTCTCACTGAAACTGGTATTTTATTCCAGAATTTAACTGACCACAATATTTTCAAGCCCCAAAAATGTATAAAACTGATCAAAGTGACACACAGCAAAATATATAGCTTTCATAAGATTAATGCTTATTGTAAACTTGTTTTTCTTAGCCATGTCCAGAATATTCATTTAGATGAGCACATGTTGATTATCAGTCTCTCCTTTGAAAAAGGCTTCATTCAGATACCTGTTTATTTGTAATCCTGTGTTTGGAATACACTATGAAAACTATAATCACATTGAAATTCTGTAACTAACATATATTTAAAGCCAGGAATACTAAAATAATGCAAAACAACTGAGTTGCAATGGTAATACCGATTCCAGCAAAGAACACACCCATCAGCATCTAGCATAAACAGAACCATCCTGATTCTACCACCATCCTTATTCAAAACAGATTATCAAACCAAAGCCACTCCACACCCAGAAGCAAATAGGTCGAACACAAAATGAGTCAAAAACACAATTACAGCAGCCTGTCTGTACAGGGAGTTACCTTTTTTCCTTTCTTTTTCCTGTGAGCTGGTTTAGCATTTTTCTCCTTTGCTTCTTCACTCATTTTTTCAGCAGGTAAATGTACAGGGGAAGGGGAATAAAAGAGATCACTGCTTGTATTCCAACATGCAAAGCCACTCAAGTATTCACAGCGCTGAAACCAAAGTCCATCTGCTGACGCTTCTCAGACAAGTAACAGAATAACTGCTTTTAAAGGCAGCCTCTGCTCCTCCTGCTCCGCCGGGAATCGCTCATAGCCTCGCTCCGCTTTCCCCCGTGAGAAACGGGCTGCTCTCACATCAGTCCGATCCCTCTGAAGGAAAGCAAAGGCGTTTTCCTCTCTCTTCCTTAACCAGTCTTTACTCCCGAGAAAAGATCTGGTCCACGTTTCCTCGCCCGCTCATGCAGAGCGCTGCCCGTCTCTCGAACGAGCGGAGCTGATGAGGCGGGCGGCAATTAGCCGCAGACGCCGGCAGGTCTCAGAAGGGCTCACCAGAGCATGATTCGCCGTTTCTCGCAGACACGGAAAGTGAGCCCGAATCGCTCGGATTGCCGGTCGCGCACAATACCGACATGTGTTGAATGCATCAGGGCATACCAGAAAAGGAAGCCTCCAAGAGTGATAAAAGATCAGGTTACTGGATCTTAAAGCCACTCCCAGGCAGATTCAAACAATAAAAGGCACAACACGCTGCTGAAGAAATTGCTAGATGAGAGATTTACGTTTCCAACAGCTCTATATCCCCGTCCAAAGGACCTGAAAATTGCCACTCTGAACAATGAGCTTTGCAATATTAATTATTCATCTCATAAAAGCAGCAACAGCATTTCAGCAAAACACACATTTACAACTATTCCTGCCTGTGCGAGCTTGCTCCTCCCTTGTTCGCCTGTTCCTATGACAGGATTTGCAGGGTCCTTGCAAAGGCAGCCCTCACACAAGTGTTACGTGCCTCATGTATGTGCACGACGGGCAAGTCACAGATCATGTTTCCACATGCTGCCACCTACTCCGCTGAATGCTTTGGCTACTTCCCTACAAGTCTCATGGAAAAAAATAAAAATAAATAAATCAGGAGGGGCCAGAGACTTCAGAGCAGTAATTCTCTCCCCTCTGTGCCCATTAAGACATGTAACACACAACCCACAGGTTACCAAGAGCCATGACAGCAGCCATCCAGCACGCCTGAGTGACGTCATTACCACATTTCAGGCTGTGCACGTCTTTAGGCACAGCCACACATTCCTACACTGCCCCTTAGGATCCCCTCCAGGGAAGGTGAGAGGGTGGAACAGGTATCAGACATCCTGCAACAGCCCCATCTCTGTGCTCTACTGCGGACTTGAGGTAGCAAAATGCTAGTTTGCCCGTTTCTGTGGTGAAATCAGTCACATCAGAGGTTGTTGACAGAAGTGACAATGAGAGGGTTTGCTGTGTTGTTATCTTGCTGGGGGGTTACAGGGTGGGGGGGATATTTGGCTTTCTGTTTGTTTGCCTGTTGAGGCTTTCCTTAAACAGGCAATGACCAATTAATACATGCATTTTGGGGGTGGTTGAGGTTCATATCAGGATCCTCCTGCCTTGCCTCTTTCAGAACTTCTCACCCTTCACCCTCCTTTCAGCAGCATTTCACTCACGACAAACAACATGCGTACCACAGACTAAGAAAAGAAAAAGATGTAATGCACTGATTCATAATGCTATTTGCCTGAAAGCTTTCTCCTTGGATCATTCCCTACAAATGAATTTCAGCGAGCCACCACAAGAGCACCATCAGATGGAAGCTGTTTTATGTGTGCTGGCAACAAGTCCTTGGGCTTGCCGTCTCCAGGGGCTGGAAACAAACTGGCATCACCTGACCCTGGGGCTCCAAACCGGGGAGTTAATTCCCCACATCGGCCTGGCAAGGTTGGTGTTCTGAGGAACTGCACCTCACACAGTGCACAGTTGAAATAAACACTGTCAGAACACTGTCACTGACATACAATGAAATTCATACTTACAGACAGTATTTTGGTACAAAACACAAACACTGTTGATAATGCACAGGAATTTAATTTTCACAGGCAGTTTGTTTTTAATGGCCGTCTCCAAGAACGAAAAAGCACCCCAGCCTTTGCCAATTTCACTTTTTCTATATGTTATGTTACAAACTAAACTGCTCTCTGCTGGTTAACAGTGGGTAAAACAATGCTTAAACAATCAAAATAACCTCCTATCCTTAATGCACGTACAAGCAAACCTCCTCTCTTCAAGACAACCTTCTACTATGTGTGCATCCACCTGGACAACACATTGCTTTCTGAATTAAGCCCTTATAGATAGAGTTCAAGTACAATTAACTGTGTGTTCTTAAAAATAAGTTCAGGCTTGGATCCCTTACATTAGCTAGCTAAAAGAAAGCCTCTCATTTGTGACATGCTTAGCTAATTGTATGTATAGAAAGCAACTTTGTATTACTTTTTAAATTAAAATGTTATAAACAGTTATTCCACTTCAGCAATAAAAAAAGGAAAAAATAGCCTCTTCCCAGAGCAACTTGTTGGCTGTCAGATGCTGACACATTGAAACCATTCCCTGACCTCAGACAGCCAATGGAGGAATATCACAGGTTCCCACTGAACTTTGGCTATTCCAATGGGTACCTCCAAGTCCAGCCCATGAGATGGAAACTGTTTTTTAGGATTTTTTTTACACATCACATCCTGTCCATGACTTCAGTAGCACTGAAGATACTGAATTATCAGTGCCCTACTTCAGAACCCCTTTAATTTTTCATGTTTTCTCTCTCATTTTAACAAAAATGAGTAATCTCCCAAGCAATGGTATATTTAGAATGTGAAAGAAAAATCCAGATAAGCAATAGAAGAATTTTATAGTCACAAGATGCTCAGAGAGGTAGAAAAAGCTCTCACACTCCTCTCCTCCCATATTGCTCAGCTAACCATAGCAACCCTGCTGAAAAGAAATGTAATGAATCTCTCTTCTACCACTTGAAATAATCATTCATCTGTCAACATTTAGACACTTTTATGAGGTCTTGTTTTTCATTTACTCCTTACCTCAAAAAAATTTGTCAAGGTCTTATACTCCAGGTAAGGAGGCAGAAGAGGCAGCTAAGTACCACATATTAGAGTACTTAATGGAAATACACAAAAATTTCTTTGGAAAGGCTTGTAGAAAGGAAAAAAAAAAAAGAATAAATTATTTTTCCTTCTTCAAATCATGCCTTTCAACTTTATTCCTCTGTAGAGCCACAAATTAACGTTGGTAGTAAAACTATTATCAAGCAACTGCTGACATCAGTCTGTCTCTAAATTATACCATGGAAATTATTCAGATTATCCTTCTTCCATCCCTAGGCTTTTGGCATGCTCAGCGTAACTCTGTGCATTTAGATGCCTAAGGCAACTGAAATGGAAGGAGAAATGCCAAACAAGACTGCCTGAAAAAATAAAGATTTTCAAACATCCAAGAAAAGTCTCTTATGCACATTAAAGTGTGTCACAAGCAAAAATCCTAAACTTAAAAAAACTCTGTATTTTCAAGAAACAACAGAAGACAAAGAAAATTTAAAGTTTTAGAAATTAGCTTAAAGAAAAAAAAAACCAAAACAAAACACCTAAGAGCAAATACCAGGGCAGAATTACCTTAAAATATGCTAAGGAAGCATTGGCATTCAGAAAGAACATATGCTTAAAGACACTGCAGTAATGCTATGATCAAAGCAGCAGTTCAATAAATTACAAATTACAGCTCCTATCTACTGTCTAGGTAGCGCTTGCTCACAGAAGCATTTCCATCTTTCCAACGTTCACAACATTTCCTTCTTCGTGGAGGTGCACATATCTTGGTGTATTTTGTGTGTGACTTGGTAAGCTACAGCAAAGGAAAACCATGCAGAAATCTAACCTAATCTAAGAAAACGCACAGCAGCTTGGAAAAGTGAAGTTCGTGCGACTGTGCTTTGAAATCTTTTGCTTGGTGATGAGAACACACACACTGCTCCCTGTAACTTGCTGCTTAATCACAGCAGTGCCTAGAAGTGAACTTTCCCAACCTCCTCGATACGTATCAGTTCTAGGACAGTTCTATTTTTAAATCAAAATAACTCGCATAAGAGGACGAGAGGATGGGCCAAGTTCTGTCTATCAGGACAGTTCTATTTATAAGTTAGAGTGACTTGCATGCGAGAAGCGAGGGGGACACAACTTGTTATTGGGAACCTGTTTTGTAACCGCCTGCAATGGGATCTAAAATAAATGGCTACGGTAGTTCCTTGCTTTACCAGAACACAACCCAGAGCCTAAGAGCCAAGCAATTCCAAAGCCTAACTACAGGACTCAGAGCACGGAGAGAGCAGGCCAGCCAAAAAGCCAGCTTGCTCCCGATACATGTAGAAACCCACAAGCTTAATTTAACAAAAAACTTACGGCATTCAGCGTTAACTGCAGGATCACTTTGCAGATAAACTGCTTAGTGCTTCCTTGAGCAATATCCTACACTAAAAGCAGCCAAAACTCAAGGTTAAACCAAGTATTACCTAGACAGGAATGGAATTTGTGCTGAGAGTAAGGAAGGCAAATGAATTTGATTCCTCTTTTCTCTTACAAAATTAAAACCAAAAGTCAATGCACAACGTCTATTTTTTCTTACAAATATGAAAGGAAGTACTTTGTGAAAACATTAAAAGCAATGACAAATGTTTCCAGCTTAGTCTAGATTGCTTTTCCAAATCCATGACTTGAGCAAAACAGCAGCTTAAGAAGATCGCAATTTAAATATTGGCATTACTGACTTCATTAACTTACACTAGACATTTAACCCGGTCTGTTTACCAATCTGCTCTTGTTTGCAAAGCTGCACATATGAAAGAGTCCATTAGCCCATGTCAACATAAAAACAACCCAAAACCCCCTTATCTTCAGGCTAAGATTATGAGAATAGAGTGGTGGTTACGACTTAGCCACCATACCCTGTTGCTGGCACAGTCCACTGTAGACTGAACTACCAACCTGAAGATTTTCTTGGCCTAAAATTCCATGCTGTGGGTTAGATCTGCCCCACTATCTCCTCCCTCCCTCTAAACGGCAGTCCTGGAACAATATTCCAGGGTCGAAGCAGAAATCAACTAAAGAAATAAGAGCCCTCTGACCAAAGTCTCGATGAAGAGAGCTGCACTCTCCTCTGAAAGGAAAGAAGCAGAACAGAAATTACTCCAACTCCTTCAGGAGGACAGATACTGATATTAGATAAAAGATTAATCCTCACCTTTAAAAAGCTCACTGAGAATTAAATACAAGCAATGGTTAAACAACTCAGGTTAACAAGATAAAATGAACTTTTGTATTAAGTCTAGGGATGAACATGAGATGCTAACATGAATCAAAACGAAGATGTCTTGCCTTCACAATTACTTTAACACATGTTAGCTAACTGAATTTAAGAGCCTCGAGGACAAACATCCCTTGAGGACAGAACTGAAGGGAGTCTGGGAGTGAAGCCCAGAGTGGCTGGGAAGTTACTCTCAGGGAGAAAGCAAGCTAAAAGATGAAATTCCTTCCCCCACTCCCTTCAGGGGGTAAATCAGCTTGCCTCAAAACATCCTTCAGGAGCTGAAATTTGCATGAACTCCAGTCCATTAATAAGGGAATACCAAACCAAAAATTAGGTAAGGAAAAAATAATCATATCACAATACTCCTGCAAAATTTGTTAGCACAGTTAATTATCTGCTGACTGTGCTTGAAAACACAGTTACATAAAGAGAACATCCTTTATATCCAAGCTCTATAAATTCTTATTTAGAAGCTGAGATACTTTGTGAAAGATTCTGGTTTTGATTTCAGTCCTGTAGTGTTTTCCAAAACCTTTTCTTTTTTTTTTTTTTAAGCCTTCTTTTTTTAGAAGCCTTCTTTTAAGCTTAGAAAAATAGACCACTTTGCTAAGCTAAGAAGTTTTATACTAAGCACACATATTGCTGTCAGGAAAGTCTTGAAGGAGAATGGGAGTGAGAGCAGCCCATTTTGGACAAACCTCCCCAGAACCACAGTGCAGGGCAGAGCAGCCCCACCCTACAAAGCAACATTTCAGACAAGGTATTTCAATGTCCCTTTCCTTCAGCACCTTGGCAGGACCTGGAGGTTGGCCTGCCAGCACAGGGTGCTTCCCAGCATGCAGTGTCTCCCCGTGTTTACATTTAGGATGCAAGAGGACACCACCCAGGGCTGGTTTTCACAGGCTGTGTGGCAGCTGCATGGCCAGGGGCAGGTGTGTGTCACCTCGCCACGGTGCCAGCACGCCGGCTGGCCAGGGCTGCTGTCATCACAGGGCTCCACCAAGGTGTTTGTCAGACAAGAGTGCCTCACAACAGCTCATCTGTGGTCAGAGCCTCTCAAATGCAGCCCAACACCGCCCCCATTAAGACAGGTACGTGGGGCAATGGAAGGTGGGCAGGGAGCAGCTCCACACACAGGTGTAGCGCAGCCTCGGCTCCCCAGGACAGCGCTTACTGTGACAAGCACTGTGAAAAGGACAGGAGCTTCACAAGCCAGGGAAATGGCACAAGCCTTCATGACAGATTATTCACAAATTCACTGAACTAGTAAGTGCTGAACAACCCAAATTTAGCTTTGATTCTAAGGCCCCAGGCTGCAAGATTTTTTTAAGCCAGACGCTCCTCTGAATTCCACTGATGAAATCATAGCAGCAAGAAAAGCTGCTCTTTTCAACATGGGGGGAAAAAGTAATGGTGGAGCAACTCCACTTTGGGAGCACATTTGGAGCATAAAAACACACTAAGCTATCTAGCAGCTTTCTGCCTAATTAGAGAAAAAATGTGTCTCGTGACATTTCGGTTAGGTGACAATTTCTTCATTTCTTACCTTTTAATTTAAATCATAATATCCCAAGTATCCACTGTAAACATAAATTTAAAACTGCAACAGAAGTACTAAGTCACAGCACTAACTGAAAAATGCTTAACATTAAATTAAGTTAATAAATGAAGTTTCCACTGAGGGATAAAACCAAAATTATTTCTTGCTTCCTGACTAGAAATTATTTCTAGCTTCCTGACTGTTGGGCCTATTAAGGTCCAACAGTTCCTTAAGCATGTATAGGAGCTGTTTAACAGTCGTTTGCCCAAGTGCCTTTTAAAGACAAAACCCCCAAATTTGATGCCCCAGTCTACACTGTTAACAGTTACTGCAATATTATCTGTAGAAATCTGTTTATATTTGCACATAAACAGCTATACTACAATATAGTCATGAGGTAAATAAGCTTATATGAGCTATCAAATTAGAATTTTTGCCCTCCAGAGATTAAATTTTCCTTACATGTTTTTGGTTATTTTGCATTCTGACAAAAAACACAACCAAGGAAAAAACATTTGGGGCAGGGGAAGAAAAAAGAGGGGCTGCCTCTCAAACAGTATCTTTCTCCTGCTCCATGTTTTAGGAAGGAAAAGGTGCCTAAAAAGGCTGTTAGGCTGTTTTCATGAAAAACTAATAATTGGTTTGGGGGTTTTGTTTGTTGTTGGGTTTTTTTTTAACATCTCCAACAATGAAAGCATTAGTTTTTTTGGCCAAGCTACAACACATACAAAAATAGATGAAATGATGGCCACGATTATTTCACAGAGCACCAGATGATGGGTCATATCCTATTTACATTCCAGGCTGTATGCTGGCCATGATTAGATTCTCTCATCAGAAGATCCGTGGATGGGAATAAATTCACAGATAATGGAGAGACAAGAGAGACTAAACTGGAGGGAGAGTGTAAGAGGTCAAACAGCAAAATGCACTAAATGTCATCACTCAGTAATATAAAGAGAGAGACTGTTGCATTTACTTTCTCCCTTACCCTGTGCCCATAATTTGTGGTGTCCCAGAGAATCTCAACATCTCATAGCAACAAATGTTTTTAGCTTTGGTGTGATTTTATTTTCTTAAATCTCATGTAAAGAGTAAGAGTAGTTTGAAGTTTCGTCTCTTCCCAACATGAAAGTAAGTAAGAGTTTTCTTTTCAAAAAACAACAATCAATGAATATGAGGCTGTCTGTGCCTGTCATTAAAAATACACACTTTTATTTGAAATTATGAAGTTAATTTACACACAGCTCAAAAGGGACAACTTCCATCTATCAAGATCTGTCAAATATTTGCTTCAACAGACCTGAATGAAAATTAAGAGTTTCTTCCTACAATCTGTTGATTTATAACACTATAATAATGTACGGCTTTGTGCCTAACACACATTACAGAGATTTAAAACAAACACCTTCAATAAATTCCATTTTTCTATGTCTACAGAAGTTCAAAGAATCTCCTCAAACTTGGAACTACACAAAAAGATTCTCTATTAAAACGTACAAATTAAAAAAAAAAAAACCACCATGGAGAAGCCTAAAATTGCCTTTCCTTTAAGCTCAGACTAAGGAATAAAGACTACCAAAAATATCAGTGAAGCATTTGAGGAGGGGGAAAGCTGTACATGACTCTATTCTTGCCTGGTTTCTCAATAAAAAAATCAAATTGCTCATAAAGAATATAGATTTTCCATCTTAGCAAGAAAATAATCTTCCCCAACTCGTGTTGTTGCCCATGATGGTAACTGGCAAGTTATCTCCCTGCCTTTACCTCCATCCACAAACTTTTCCCTCTGAGTTCCTGCTCCTCTGCTATTGAGGAGGAGCAGTGAGAGAGGGGCTGGCTGGGATCTGGAGAACACCAAGCAAGGACAATCCCTGCTGTCTGGAACCAGTGCACAGGGCTCGTGCTCGAAGCCAGATACTTATGCTGCAATATTGCGCTCTGTAGAGCTGAGCATGGTGGAGGACTGACATTCTGAAACCTTCACCATGAGGATTAAATGGTTTTGTAAACCACAAAATCCTAAGGAAACAGGGAAAAAATGTTTAAAAAATTTGGAGGAATCCAAAAAAATTGAAAGGAAAAATGTCAGTAAAAAATGGCTATAACCAGCATGTTTGCTTAATCCCCAATATATTTTTCAATTCCTCTTATCAGCTGGAAGGCGAGTAGGAAAAAGAAGCCTCTACTGGAGCAGCTAAAATGTTAAGATGCACTTTGTCATTATGGCATGCACACCTTATGCATGCAAGAGGAATATGCAACGTGCACTTAAGGTCTAGAGCTTCACATCTGCAACTTTCACAGTGACGTCGCAGAACTGCTGAAGTGAAGGAAAGCAGCTTTTTATGGGCACAGGGTGAGGGGGAAAGTAAATGTAACAGTCTCTCTTTATATTACAAAAGGAAAAGAGCTTTGTGTGTCTGAGGCCAGGGAGGTGCTGCACAGAACACAACAGGACTGTCAGGATTCACACCGTGCCCTGGTGCAGCTGTGACAGCAGCCACACAACTTGGAAGGGATGCTGAGGGTGGTGTTGTTGCCAGGCTGATAGAAATAAGTTTGTGTGCTGCCCTTTTAATGTGCAGCCTTCCCTCTCCCAGAACTGCTCACTTTCAAGTATTCCAATAATCTGCTGAATACAGAGCTGGAGAGCCATGCAAGAAAAGAAATTGTGCAGCATGACATTGCAGAAGCTGGTCCCTGGGAGAAAAGGGCTCTCCTCTCATTATCCACACAAAACAAATAACCCTTGTTGCTGCTGAACAGCTCTTTGCAATAATTCAGGCTCATTTTCACTTCAGATTAATCTTTACTTGTACAAATATGAAAAATACAGTAACTATAATGTAGAGGAACACTTAAAAATCTATAAATGAGCATCACAGGAGTCAAAGAACCTTGTGAATGATGGCAGAGAATTAAAATAGAAATGAAAGTATGTTCCTTGAATCCCAAAGTCCAGTAGTTACAACTTGAATCTCTCCAAGAAGCTGGGATGAGGAGGATAAGGTTTATTTAAAAAGCACCCTTCATGATACTGTATTATTTAACTGGCAGCAATCAAAACTCACAACAAGTAATATTGATGCATTACATGCAGAAACCTCAGTGCTGGGACTCCAGACTCTCCAGACTCTGAAAAGATTCCAACATTCCTTTTAGGAAATACCTGAAAGGATACAATACCTTAGCCAAAATTTGAGACAGGAAAAGATCATTACACCAGGCCTTGCAATCCTACTGCCAACTTACTGTCCTATTAAGGGATAATAACCTCCAGTTTCAACAGGTTTGAAGGGTTAAAGAAAACTTGGCTATTTCTTCTGCAAACACCAGGTAACACCAGACAGTGTGGATATCAGTGGATATAGAAAAGTTTTCACCACCTCAAGGCACAAAAATATTAAAGGGAAGCCCTTCTGGTCAGAAATTTAAATTTAAAAACAGTTTCTTTTCTCATATACCAATCCACTGCTACAATCTTATTCAACCAGTCTTCTTCCCTAGGCTCTAAACTGTATTTTACTTTGCTGTATAAAACATTTACTCAAATACTCTTCAGTGGTCACAAATTATCTATGGATAATCATCTATTATTTATGGACATAAACTTCTCGGGAATTTTTTCCAGAGCTCGTCCTAAACTCCCACGAGGAGTCTCAGCCATTGTTTTGGCCTAAGTATCTGCTGGAAGGACAGATGCTTTTTTTGCAGAAAAAAAAGAAAAGTTAACATAAGGACAACACACATCATCTAAGCTCTTGGATGTGCCAGTGGAAGTCAAGAAGTGGCTGAAGAAGTGTATGACAGCAACAGCACAGCAACCTCTGGCTCCCAGATAACTTAAAGAAACTGACTGGAGAGGTAAAAAAGGGGCTGAAAAGCTCTTTCCTTATTCCCAGCTCAGGATCCTTATCTTGCTCCACCTCTCCAAGGGCTCTCCATCAACTCATTTCTGTATGGAGAGCTGCTAAGCATCACCTGCATCTCCTCAGTCATAACAAACAAGATTCATACATGGAATATTTGGAAATATCAACTCATCTGGTTTCCAAAGAGCATTTTACCATCACATTTAGTAGCATTTTCCATGGCAAGAAAAAAAAGTCACAGTGTTGTCTGGAGCACTGAGAGTATAATTTGCTGCTTTCTAGCCACAGCTGTTAAAAACCTGTAATCCACAGGTTCAAGTAATCCATATGATGGCATAAGTAAGAACACTGGCATTGGTTTCAACACCACCAACACAGAATGAGGTTGAAAAACTAAAACATTTATAAACCTTTAGGGCTGCCCAATCTTTCCTTATTAATTCAAACTAGAATGCTCATTTCCCATTACTATTATAAGCAGCCTCCTTCTCTAATAACTTTTAGGATCACAAGTTGATATTTGGTCAATTTTCAGTTTCATGTGTAACTTCCTCAAAACAAACACTGCCTTTCT
Source organism: Vidua chalybeata (assembly GCF_026979565.1). Taxonomy (NCBI): domain Eukaryota; kingdom Metazoa; phylum Chordata; class Aves; order Passeriformes; family Viduidae; genus Vidua; species Vidua chalybeata. The sequence goes on from NC_071537.1 coordinate 29,288,609, forward strand.
AAAACTTAAAACGTGAGAAATTAGCATGAAGATTTTCAGGCTCAAAACAGGTGAATTATTACAGCCATGAATTATTACACCCTCTCTACATTTATCAACAACTAAAACTGACATAGAGCATTAAAGGAGACCTACTGACACAATTTTTACTGTAACAACTATGAACTAAGTACTTATATTTGTTTCCCTATTTTTCTAATTTCTGTTCACTGTTTTGAACTTCATTGTCATTAATCTTGAAGTTCTGAAAAGAAACAAACCCTCAACAGTAAACTTGACTGAAAAAAAAAAAAAAAAAAAAAAAGGAGGTGCCAAAAATTTCTTTTAAATGTTTGGTTTAAATATATATTTCTATTCTAAAGCAGGAGAAACAGCAGCAAGAAAAGACTGAAAGCTCTGACATTGTAACATTGACCTTGAAACAATTTTCTTTAGCATTACTTTTCACTTACCTCACTAGTTAAGCCCTAACAATGCAGTGGATCATTACCAGAAGGGAAAATACTCTTGCTTTCTTGATAATTTGCTGTGCCACATGAACTAACATTCCTGTTTAAAAGACCTTTACAGCTCTGTTTTTTTCCTCATGACACAATCTTACACATTATCCACATGCCACCTCCACATTGTTTACACAGCCACACTTACAGGACCTCCTTGCTGCAAGAAGGACCTCAAGTGCCTTCAACACCAAAAAGTGTGTTCTGATAACAGGAGGCAGTACCAAGAACAGCTTCCCATAAGCTGCACCAGTAAGGTTCATATTTCACTATCTGCCTGTGGCCTTGTGCTTCAGAGCAATTTCATACATTATATTTATGCAGTAATATTTATATTTATACAATTTTGTTGCCAGAAAGGCAGTTTAACTTACATTGATAGTCCCCATAACCGTTAGCCAGAAATGTTATACTTAAGATGCCCATTTTCAAAATCTTTATCAAATCACTTACTGGTTTTGTGGAATTCACCTGATTCTAAAACTCCAGGGGAGGTCGTAAATGCTTCAGGGCTACGTGATTATTATTAACACATGTAGAGAAAAGTGAAAGTTTTTAGCATATGCTGTGTATCCAACACCTTTAAAGCATTGAAACAGTTCCAATTTACATAACTACTTCATTTCAAGCTGCAAGAATTTGCTAGCAAAAACTGTTTCAAGTTGTCAGTATTTTTAACAAATTCAAAATTGAATGCATTGATCACTTTTTGTAACAGCTTATCAGATGGTTGACTGATTGTAATCAGGCTGAACACAGACAGTGGAATTTCTCTAGAAGTACCAGCCCATCTTTCTCTTTGTTCAAGTACCCAATTACATTATATGCATAAAGGAGAGTTGCCATGATATTTTTCTAGTCCCATACACGGATCCATTGTGTCTCTGACATTGCTGTTTCTAGCTACTTCAGCCCCTTCTGCAGCTGGACCTTCTTGCCCCCCCATGACAGATCACTTCTTGGCCACAAACTACCACTGCAGAGCAGTTACTGCTTGAACTTCCTCCACACAGGCTCCAAAGCTTTGGGTTCATCCTCTTTTAAACCTCTCTGGGACAATATTTTTTTTCAATTTCTCATACTTTTGGAATAGCAGCAATCTCATTCCTCAGCTTTGTCTCAAGGGATAATAGGAAGGAATTAAATCCTTTCATGATTCTGACCTGACTGAAAAAAAAAAAATTGCAACAGAAGTTAGACAGTTTCTCTCTGTTTTTGACAGAAGAGTTCCCAGTCTCCCACTCCAAGGAAGCCAGGCAGTTCTGCTGCTGGCAGGATGAGCAAATTCAGGGTAGTTTCTATTAATAAGAAGTACAAAGTCATCTGCTTGTCTAAAGAAGACTGCCCCAAAGTGACTGGCACCCCTGAATCTTCAAGCAAACTTCACCAGTTCTCTTTCCTCCTTCTGGGTGATCTCTTGACGTTGCTAAAGACAAGGTTTGTTACAGTGCAAGGCCTTCCCTGTCCTTGGGGACTGTTTCTGTGAGCAGCCACTGCTTGGAGTGAGGTTGCACTTATTACCTCTCCTCCAACAGGTGCTCCAGATGGAGCAAAGTGATCACATAATGGAAGTTTGGAGGCCAGCCCAGAAGCTTTGCCATCTTCTGCTGGGGCATCACTCTGTCCTGTTAGTTCAGAAGCCAGGAAAGTATGTTGGAATATAAACCTCCTGCCCAGCACTTTGCATATGAAATTGCTGCATTAGGAAAAAAAAAAAAGCTTACTTGTAATTAGAGGAGAAAAACTCAAAATGGTAATCTGTTTGAAAGAAAGGCAGAAAGTGCTAACAACTGCTACTGGGTTGGGGTCCTATTCCTACTGGGGAAAAAAAAAATCATACAAGAATACAGAAAGTAACAACCAATAGAAAACAGTTAATTTCAAATGTTTGAATAAGTTAAAAAAACCCCAAACCATAGGTCACTGATACTAGGAAAAAAATAAATGATAGGGTTCTGCTGATTGCTGATGTTATTGATGTTATCAAGTACCACATTTCTGTGGTACTTAATTACCAAGTGGCTTTGCAATTTTTGACCCTATTTAATATATGATTGTCTGATTGCATGGAGTAAGACAAACCAGATCTAACTGAAACTTGAAAGAACAGCCTGTCTTCCTGAGAACCATTAATTTATGATTTATGTATTTATGAAAATGTTCTGAAAGGAATAGTGTACAATAAGTTCCCAGCTAAAGCAATATTCAACTGTCAGAAATAGCTGTGCTAGCTCACTGGTTTATACTCCTGAACACTGAAAAAAATACCTTCCTTCCCCACCATGGTTAGGAGTTTTCATATTTGCACAGCAGACAAAACTTAAATTGGAACTCACAGTTATGACAATGCTTTTAAACACTCACAATTGTGGAACATTTCCCTGCTACCATCTAGCAAATTGCATCTAATTACTCCAGCTGTCCCAATTCTCACGTATGATTTCCATACAATTTTGTAACATTTTTAAGTAAATTGTCCTTTTTGCATCAAGTGAGGCTCAGATATTTAAAACTAAATCCCTAACATTGCCGCTACTCTGCCTGCAAATCAGTACATATCTGTCTTCTGATCACAGTACTCTGAGTAGAACTTCGCACTTTATAAAAGAAATGTTTATTTTACAACTGAAAATCTTTGTTGTAGCTTTTAAGTACAGGTACATGCAAATACCCTCTGTGTTAATAACAGCCTCCTCTGGGACTTCTAGTAACCATAAGCACAAAATAAAAAGCAAAACCCATTCATTTGCTATGCAGTTGCATCATATTTTTATCTTCATAAAGGAGCTCAAAAGATCTCGGATGCATGTCAGGGCTAAGAATGAACACAGCTAAAAAGGCAATATAAAGTGCACACTGCCAGAAGCAGTTTTACCATCAGCTGGAGTACCAATGCTGACACTGAACGTTTCTTCTTTCCACTGGTTGACAATAAAACTTAATTCATTTTGGAGGAGGGACTATCTATTGCCCAGGCACAGATCATAGCTATAAGACATTCTATGGCAAAAGTGAAAAAGACAAATACTATGTTTTTAAAGTCATCATATTTTCCTGACAATTATTTTGGTGGGACTTTTTTATGCCACAGATTCCTGAACAGAGACTCCAAAAGGCTTCTCAGTTACTCTTACAACTGCTACATTCAAGGTTAAAAAAAAGAAAAAACCCAAAAAAACCTACAAAACAACTTTTGCATTTCCCAAATTCCAGGACCTGGCAGTGCATATACCTGGATCAGAAAACACCACATAAAGGTTAACAGTGCTCAATCATTCTACAGGGTTTCTGCAAGGCCCATTTATTCTCCATGGCCTTGGCCACACCACGCTGTGCACCACTACCCAAGAGTTACCTCATGCCACTGTCTTCCAACTCTCAGCCTTGCAGTTTGGGTTGGTTTTTTCCAGTTCTTACTTCTGGCTATTTCTATTAATTCCATTTAGCTTTAAACAGAGGGGCCTACAGATGCCAACTCTAATTTCCAAGCCCTTAAATCACAGCCTTGACCAGACAGATAACTGGCACAAAAGACTGAAGTGGTGAACTACATTTCTAAAATGCTGCCATCTGATTCTCATCCCACACAAATATGTAATTTAAGTAATAAAAAAAAAAAAAGCTTTCATCTCAAACATCAGCTTGTTCAAAGCTCTTGAAATAAGTAAAATGTTGGAATTTGCATTGAGTCATGACAAGATAGAGGTGTAAAAGAGATAACCTTCTGAACAACAATAAAAAGAACATCCTTAATGTCAGGTAAAGAGAAAGCAATTACATTTTTAAAGACTGTCAGTTTAAAAATATACAGTTTAAAGAACTAAAATGGTTTTATCTCTTTTCACAATTTTGTGAGATCTTCATAATTTTTAAGCTTTGCCTTATTTATAAAATGTTTTATATTCCATTTTACTTTCCTCACAAGAAAATTGAAACTAATTTGTTAATGTAAACTTATGTCAGTGAAATTTAAAGGGAAATGTATTTCCCTCAGCTATTAAGACATACAGTAACTCACATAGTGGAGTAATTTCTACTCTAAGCCCTCAAGGGAACAAGAATAGGAACTGAATATGACAGCAGAACTCAGGACAAACACAGGCCTCGTGCATGGTGACAGTGTGGGCACAAGGCTTGGGAAGAAATACTGACCAGTGATGGCCATTTAACTTGGAGATTCCCACTATAAATAGCTACCAGTCAGTTGTCCCCCCGGTCAGTGCTACAAGGGGACAAGCAGAAAGCAAAAAGAGAGAAATTATTGCTAAGCAGGAACATTTCTGGCTGTGTGCTGGAAAATCCTTCCTTTCTCCCCTCAGCATAGGCAATGCAAGGTTCAGTTTCAGGTTAAGTGTGAGCACAACACAACAGGGAAGCAGCAGCACAACTTCACTGCACAGCTCTGCAGCAGGTACAAGGCCAACAGCCAGACTCAGCTTCCTTAATTCAAAGGCTTTGTTGCACAGAATCCAACAATTATACAATCAACCTTGGCAAACAAGCAAACCAACAAAACAACCCAACCCATAAAAAAAAAAAAAAAAAAAGTCAAAAAAAGGCTTGCTTCTTTCTTCCCTCATTTCTCATCTGAAGTGGATTACCAGAGCATTCAAAGGGGCTTCCAGTCCCCAAGAAGATTAAAAACAAGAGCCATGCTTCTTCCATTACATGCATTAAGCTCAGCAGAAGGCATCTGAGATTGTCCCAGTTAGAACATGGAAAAGGGATTAAAGGCAAATAGTGCCAGCTTCAGCCACTTACTCCTTCCAATTCCTTTCCAGTTCACACTGTAATAGTCCTGCCTTATTTAAATGTATGACACTTTTAAAGTTCTAACAGAGTTGCCAAGAGATGTTTGTACCAGTTCATGTCACAGTGTCAGTGTGAGAGCTGAGTGCAGCTGCTTGGAAGGTTTGGAAGTGATCAAGAATGTTTCTTTTCTACTGAAATGGTGGCAGCTGCAGGACTAGTCTTCATCCTTCTCAGCTGAATGAGAGTCCTTTGGATGACCACATACAACATTTGTAACAGCAAAACTCAGAGCACTTTTAAACCTTCACACTCAAAACATAAAAAAACACAGCATGGAAAATTGAGTGAGACTTGCCCACTGAAGCTTGTTGCCCTGCTTGATACTTTAAACATGTCACTAGGTCCAGCAAATCTAAGCACAAGTAGGAGACAGTTCTGCCAAATGCTTTTATTGAAGAGAAATGCATCAATACAACAAAAGGCATTTATTCTATTAAACAATTTCCACACCTAGGGAGAACAATGGCAAAGCTGAGATATGCAATCAGCATAAGCATCTGAGCAGATGATGCCACAAGTCTGTGAACATCTGACTCATACAGCCCCAGTGCTCACATTTGCTTCTGTAGATGACAGTGACAACAAGGACAATTTGTGTGACAACTTCTGTCCACTTGCAGTATAAAACCACAGAAATATACCTCGAAGGACACCTCATCTCTGTGCAGTAAATCATCCTCTGTCTTGCCTTTTAATTTGCCAAGGAATACAACTGAGATAAATGCTACCCAAGCAGAAGGAAAAAAAAAAAAAAAACAAAAAAAAAACCAAACAGATGAGGGAAAAGAAAATGAGAGAAGTAGCAAGCACATTCCTGTCCAAAACATGCTGGAATCTGGTGATTTTTTTCACCTTATTCAAACCTGACATAAGAGAAAGTGGTGTCTATCAGAACATTACTGGACTAAACCCAAAGGAATAAGGAGGAAGTTGCACATTTGCCAACTATAAGTTTCTCACACATTTTCCAGGTGGTATTTTAGAGGGAAAGGGAATAATTATTCAAATGCCAACACTCAGGCATAAGAGTATAACATAGTTTTATTTCTCTTCAAAGGGATGAATAGTTGCACATTCAACTGATAAAGACATGGCTGAACACCAAGATAAAACTGTATGGCTGCTATTTTCTAAGCATGGACATGGAACAAAACTGCTTTCAGCCACAGGTGAGCACAGCTCAAATGACTGACAGAGGATTTTTGTTCAAGAATAAGCAAACTCTGTGACAAGTGGTCTTTAGTCAGAATGTTCTTGTTATATCAAAGGTGTGTAAAACAGCTCTCATCTATGATGTGGAAGACAACAGCAACACAGATTAATTAGAAGAGGCTCGAAAACAGTGAAGACAAAAATATAAGACTGTAGATAAAGACATTCTCCACAAATACTCAAAAAGATCAGGCAGCATCAAACATTTTACTGTGTAGCACTTACAGTTTTCCAGTGGTAAGCTCAGCACTATAATGGTACATTGAGGATAAAACCAAAACAAGCACTGTATGTTTAAACATTGAAAACCCAGGGAATGAACAAAAGTGGGATTTTTAAGGTTTACCTTTCTAGGGTTTCCTGGAGGGTAGAATTTGTGGTATATCTAAAAATAAAGACATTAGATTGAAAAGAGTTAAAACTGGTAGACAGAACAATCTCTGTAGTAGTACAAAAACAGAGTGCTTAAATGCAAAAATAACATTAGTAAGGTCTACTGTGGAGCAATCCAAAGGCCATGAGCAGTCTTCAGCAAAGATCCCAGGAACTCACTACCCCTTACAGAAAATACAGTGTGGAGCATCAGTATCTGAAGTATGAAGGCACAAATATACCACACAGCTGACTAATGTCACCATAAGTGCTTCACATCCCATTGAATGATGAGGTCTCATTGTGTCATGAGGATACTGCATAAACCAGGGTCCTACATGAAGAAAAAAAAATTTAATCTGCATCTCCTGTAAATCAGTTCATCCAGTTTTTCTGAGAAGATCCACACAGTGTCATAGGGCAAAAGATAATTTTCTCTTTTCCTTTTTGAGGGACTTTTAAAGGGTGTGAAATATTGAGATGCTAGGCAGAAAGAAATGCCTGCACAGCACCAAAGAGAGCATGACATCCCTGAGCTCTGCCAAAACCTACAGAGAGGCAAAGAAACTACAAGATCAAGTCTATAGAAAAATAAAACACAAAAGGGAAAAAATCCCACAACAGTATAGAGACAGCAGCACACTCTCCTTTTAAGCATCTCTGTGCTTGACCAAATGCTTTCCAACAAGGAGAGCAGTCAGAGATATGACTGCATAAACAATTTCTTGGCAGGGGTTGGGAAAGAGGCCAAGCAGATATCATGGAGATAGGACACAAGTCCCCAGAACCATTCTTGGATCTCTACAGAGTTAGGACTATCCAACTGCTCAGTTCTTCAGGTGAAAAAGCAGGAAGCTGAACTTGCCAATCTAATGAAGCACTGGCTTTTTATGGAAGTCCATCTGTTCCAACTCTCCGGCTCAAAATACAAGGAAATGTACGAATCAAAAAAGAATGCCAACACGATTCCAGAAAAGAACACTATTCTACTTGCTCTCCTAAATCTATTTGAAATTTACAGAGACTATTTGATCAGCCCAGCTGCTAAGATGAAAGGCAAAGGGTTTTTCAGGTTTTTTTTTGGTTTTTTGGGGTTTTTTTTTTGTTTTTTTTGTTTGTTTTTATTTTAATTTCAGGAGTTGTGTGGAGTTTGTGATTTGGTTTTTGGTTGTGTTGGGGTTTTTTAAATAGTATTTATGCATTCCCACAGTATAGCTGCTGACTGTGAGGTGTTTAATTTCCATATCCACTACAAAACACTTAGCCAAGCTTTAAATTGCAGACACATCTCCGCTTTCATTGTGAAAAAAAGCATGCAATGTGGCAAAATTTAGTTGGAATAAGAACGTGCTTTACTGTCACTGATTGGCCAGACTGAATATCATCTGAGCAAAAATCCCAACTTTATTATAGAAACAGTCCCACTGAGAGAACACTGCCTAGAACTGCTCATTTTCTACTACTCTTCTACAAGTTATTTAAAACTCCTTTAAGAAACTAAGCTCAACACTTCCTTTAGTTTTTGTTACAGTAGGAACATAGCAATTATCTTGAAATGTTGAAAATTCACAATGTACTTACTTTTAGCACTATCTCTGTATTCATATGAAAATACGAGTAGCTCAGGGTATTCCCTTTCCCAAATAAATGTCTTATGTACAATGACCCCAGTAATGAAAAATAAAATATTTTCACATCACGTCCTGAGTTTTTATCCTAAGATTTAATTTGAATACAAAACTCTTTACTAATAATCAACAAAAAAATAGGAGTCAAATAGCATTGTTGAACAACTCATTACAATTTTCCCACTACAAATACCAACAAGAAACCCTTTCAGCAATTATTTGGCTATAATTCTAAACAAACAATAGGTTCTGCCTCTATAAACACTGACCTGGCTCTAATTTATTAGTTATGCAAAATATTACACAGCTCACTCAACAACCCATCCTTAATGTACCTGAAGAGGTCTTTACAATCCTTAGTGAATAATGCATGTTTCCATTTTGCCATTCTCCTACAGCACAAAAGAAGCACCATTAATCCAGCTCTAACTTTGAGATCTGAACACCACCAAAGACCAGCCAAAAAGCTGAAGGAGAAATTGCTTTAAAACTCCAATCTATTTCCCAAATGGAAGAACTAAATAGTCCTAAATAGATTTGAAATAAAACAGCATCTGAGGAGACTGGCCATATGCTAAACTGTCACTCTCCCATAGTGAGTGATGAATTGAGCTGGTTGTGTAGCTGGCTGCTTACTACAATACTGTTCATGTCACTCACATATGCTGCTTTGGCAGTTATTACAGCTTTTTGTAAACCAAGCTGCACGTTACATTTGAGAACAAATTACAGCTCAAGACAGCTAAAAGCATTGGACTTCTGACTGATTTCCAAAGAACTGGAAGAAACACTACAAAAGACTGGAAAGGTATAAAGAGAAATTGCAGTACCTTTGAAACCTGCATGATTAAAAGCATGAGAAAACTCCAGCCAGCTAGACCTGAGTCCAGTATTCAGTGTTTGCTGGGATCTGTGCAGTTTTCTGTCAGCTGGGAAACTGTAAAGTCTGTGGTAAAGAAAATGCAGAGAGGAAGGAGAACATGCATCCACAGCACCTGGGGAATATATACCAGGATATTAACTAGCCGGTTAAGACGTACAGAGGTAAAAGAATCCTTATGTCAGAGGCCTAATAGCCAAAAGGCTGAACAGTAAAATATGCAAAAAAGCAGTGAAATGCTTCTAGTAGGCATGTCTGAATCCCTAGACAAGATTCTGGTTACTCAAGAGTTGCAGCAACAAAACCAAGCAAATCAGTCCTTGGAGCGCTGGTGTCAGAGGAGCAAACCATCACAGTGTGCCTGCAGCCAAAAGGAACAAGCACTCTGGTCTTTACTGTGTTTCTTACATTTCATAGGAATGTCAGTCCCCATATTGCCCAGAATTTGCATTAGGAAAAAAGTGTTATTTTGACAGCTTTACAATCCAGGTTCCCAGCATTATCACATTATCTACAAAATCTCTTCTGATAAATTAGAAGCTGAGGGATTTGGGTTGCAGATCTGTGGTGAGGGGAGAAGTGGAATACACCTTTACTTTCTGTAAACACAAAAGTACTTTTAAAGTACAAGGAGTCCTCTGAATTATGACATTTTCCATAAACTGGACTCATCGTGCTCTTGATTAATTTTCTTTTCATTTACTTTTAGGCTACACTGAAGCTTCTGTAAATGACAGAACTACAACACTCTGTTCTTCCCACAGCTGCCTGTGTGCCTTGTCTAACAGACAAGCAGAGTTGGACAGAGCACAGATGCAGAGATCCATGGAGGCACAGGGCAGCAGACAGTGCAGGCGAGGTACCCAGTACAAGTGCATGCCCATGGTTACCCTGTTGAGTGGTGCTGTAATAGCCAGGCCTGAAGACAACGTTAACCGCAGAGATGCACGCAGCTGTGAACGGTGCTTTGTGAAACACTGGGTTTAGGTTTAAACTCAGGAACAGGCACCTCTAAGCCTGACCTAACACCTTCACTGATGTCTGTTATACTACTTTGTCAGGTAGTGGAGATAGCATTATTGAGGAAAGAAATTTAATTGCTTTCCATCTGTAATAAACTTGGCTCCAAGTTAAGCATCCCAGACAAGGTCTACCCTGTTATTTGCCCCATAATCAGAAGGAATTTGATATATCCAATGTTTCCATTACCTGGAACAGTCACTACATGCCAGATAGTACCAGTTACACTAAAATACCCACTGTCACACATAAAAGTTTTGTCAATCCAATAAATAGAAGACCAATTTGATAACAGTAAGGATTCACCTTTTTAAGATGCAGACAAGAAATATATCCATGTATTTCAACAGCACTGTTTAACTGTACCGTTGGTAGAACTCTGGAATTTTTATGTTAGGGTAAAATCTTTGGACAATCATCTCAGTTATTTCTTTTATATTTCAACAATAATAAAAGTGTAACATTTCTGGGAGAGGTTTTAAGAGTTTTTTCCCTAGGGCCTTTTCTGTCACATACTCCCTTCTCACACCACTCAGTCTTTGTTCTGAAATCACATGGGGGCTCAGGTTAGTCCCATTACTCACTAACACAAGTAGCCAGAGAAAACAGACATAGATATATTAGCAAATCTTCCTGAAAATCTCTGCACATTCTACAGAAGATTACTACTTCCCCTCTAGGTTAGCAGCAACTAACCTTCAGCTGATGTATGAATTCTGAAGGGATCTTTCTCTTCAGAACTGGTACATTTTAAATGTTGAAATGATGTACCTGGTCCCATTTCAACACAGGCTTTTGTAGCATTTTAATGTCTTGCTGTTTAGTAGCTGGAAGCCAGCAAAGGGGATACGAGTGCTATTACTGGTAGCTAATGGATATTCTTCTTGAGTTCAACTGCTGAACTACATTTTGAATAAAGGCCTCAATTCCCAGAGGGAGCAGTCTCCTTTCATGATTGCCCAAAGCTTAGACTAAAGGAGAATCCTCTGCAACTATTAAGTAGGGGCAATGTTCATATTTCTATTTCTAGGTTCCCACACAGATTGCATTGCACAATAGTAAGTGAATGCAGGTCACATTCCAATACCATAAGTTCTACAGCTGGACATTTTCATATGACAGCCCTTTCTTATTCCCATTTTAAAATGGCTTTTTATTCAGAGTATTCTTCTGGATAAAAACAGACTTAAAGAGTATGCAGTAACAACAAAAACCTCTACTTTTTGAGCTGTCCCACCCAAGGCCCAGCTGAGTGCTCATAGAGTTTATGTCCACTTTGGTCAGCTGCCCCACACAGTGCTGCATTCACAGTGCTCTGAGCCACCACAGTATATGCTACCAGACAAAGTTTCAGGTTTCAGGGTTCCCTCAGCAACAAAAGCCACCCTCGCCTGATTATACTCTTTATTGATGTAGAGACACCCCCACAATGCAGCTTAGCCCTGCTTTAAAGCAGCACTCCTGCAAGATTACTGCTGCTTCCAATTTATCTCTGCATCCACGTCTGCCATAAGAAAGGGTTAAAACCCCAGTCCTGGAAGGCACATCCTGCAGCTCCGCTGGCTGGAATGGGGGAGGCCAACCCTACCTAGGCTGCCCTTGGCACAGGGAGTCATGGGCACCAGCTTCAAAGCATTGCTCCTCTGCCACAGGTCTGCAGCTACTGCCACAACTGCAAAATGAGAGTATTCTCACTCAACCACCACTGCTGAGCACGCTGCTGCTGCAGATACAGAGCAAAGTTGGAAAATGAGTCACCCGTTTTTGGAATTCTCTCTAGATAACTGCACGATAACTAATGACAGATCCCCTCAACACTTGTCTCAATGCCCTTTCTGTTCCTCCATATACATGCAGTAGAACCCTTCACAGAAGTCAGAGCCTGAAGTCCAAGTCTTTGAAATTCCTTTATGGCTTTTTTAACTCCAGTGCAAGACACACTTTTAATCTCACCCCAGCTAGGACTAAATGAGAACTTGATTTGTTCAGGTCATACATTCAGGGAAAACCATTTTCTGTCTAGGAGAGCTCAACTGGTTGACCACCCAAACCATCTGAAGTGCCCCTAGAGACACCTATATACTTGCCAGGACTTGGGGTTGTTGACACCTGATTCTAACTTGCATTTTAGTAAGGCTTTTCAAAACATGATTAATATTTTAAGACTGTTGATGAAATGGCATCATCATCTAGCAAAAAGGATTTTCTCTTAAAAATATTGTGAAGAGAAAGAGCAACTTCTTTCATAGCATCATAATAATAAATGCATTAAATGCTTATTATTTAACATATAACATGACTACACTTCTAGAATGTTGTATGATTTAAGTTGTCTGGGCTGTTTGGCTTGGATTTAATTGCTCAGCCAAAAAAGAAAAATTTCTTTCAAGATCAAAGCTGCTGCCTTCCTTTGTATTATTAATAATTTGTACAGAAGTGCTGTGTGCATTAGACAATCTGCATGTTTGCTCAGTTACAGACCTGCAAGCAGGCTCAGCCTCCAGTTTAACATTTCATTGCAATCTACTGGTATGCTAATTAATAGATAATCAGAAAGTTCCCAGTAAGTATACCAGATATTTACATTCAGACTCACTATTTTTAAAAGCTAATGACTTATAGCATTTAGAACAGTGAAAATAAATCAAAGCCATCCCATGCCACACAATTTACTTCCAATATTTTTCAGAAAAGAGTAATTAACTTCTACTCAAAATGTACTTGTATGAGAGTATCATCAATATTAGGACAGCAAAAAGAATGGCAAACATGAAATTCCATGGGTACCATTGCATAAGATTTATTTTACCAAATCCCTTCACCCTCTCCCATGCAAAATTAACATTTATATTAAAAGAAACAGCTGACATAGCACCTTAACAAACTATGTCTAATGTCATGCAATTAACCCTCTACCCTCATCAACAGGAATATCTTCTTAGATATCAGAGGAATAAACCCCATGGTACATTCATTGGTGAGGAGAAAGAAGGAAAAAAAATAGGAAAAGCCAAACTGAAACCTAGAAAATGGCTTAGCAAACCAACACATCACAGCTGAATGCCAAACCCTCCTGTCAAGGTGCCCTGCTCACACACAACTTTCAGCTGCACCCATGATTTAGAGACTTCCAAGTTCAAATCATGGCAGTGATAACTCTGCCCCTTCCCTCTCCTCAGCAGTAACCAACAGACACACTCTGGACTCTGCTGTCCCCAAACGGGCCAGGGAGAGACTCACTGATCTCACCTGTTATTCCACCAAGGCTCAGTACACTTACAGTTCTATTAGAACTGGACTGATGAAGAAAAGCCACAATGAATCCACTTGGCAGTAAGACTCTTGCCCATACAGGCAGTGGATAAACAGTGCATAGGAAGTGTTCACACACTGCACTTGTAACAGGTTTTCCTTGGCATGCACTGGTACCTTCACATCCGATTGCTACCAACAAACAATGAACATCTGCAGAGACAGCTAAAATCATCATGAGAGACTGTTCAAAAAGTGTACCTTAAACGTAACTTTTCATATGAATGCTTAAGGGTTATATTCCTCCTGGTAGAGAACAGGCTCATTCCCTAAGAGCTGCTCATGCTCTGAGTGAGCACTTCAAATCAAATGCATACGAACCACCTACAGACTAACACTATTTCAAGATTGATTTTTTTTTCAATATATTTTTTCAGTCCATCAGAAGAAAACAAAACTCAAAATTTCAAGTTACCAGGCAATAGCTTGGGTTATTCAATTATGCAATGGTTGTGTTTCTATGTAAAAGATCACAGACAATAGATTTCCAAGTAGCCAAGCATCAGCTCTGCTTGCAAAGTTAGGTTAAGGGCACAAGAATGCATGTTGAAGCACAACTCATTCTTGTTATCATGTCAGATATTTTGGACTCTTTCTTTTTTCACATTAATTCCAGTGCTCCAGGGAAAGGCCTCCACAGGCAGAGCCTGAGCATACCTCTGGTGTTTCTGACAGAAAACAAAAACTTGCTGAAGCTCTCTTCAGGAAAACTCTAAGCTTGAGGAGTGTTTTCATCTTACAAACAACATCAAATCTGCAGGCCACAGACAAGTGCCTCTTGGGCTTTGTGTTTCTATACCTATGAGGATGACTGAGCAGCTTTATACTCTCCTCCTGTATCCTCTCTCTTCTTGATCTAATTGGGAATAAAGGATAGAAAGAAACACACAGAAATGCCCCACACACCCAGTATCAGCAAGGTGCAGAGGCAGAGCAAAATTCTTACAGCAGGTGATGCCAGTTAAAAACTCCCACAACCCCAGTGCAATTCTGGCAATTTATTGCACAGTCTTAATTCCTTTAAAAGTGTTGTTTCCTGATTTCCAGCAGCTATTCTTCATTTCTTTAAACTAGTTTGCCAGGCACTGGAGGGGAAAGGAGGGGAAGTGACAGACAGAAAAGAAAATACATAAAAATGAGCTTCCCATCACTTGTAACTGATCAGTTCTAGATTTATATATATATATATATATATATATCTAAATCTAAAGAAGCTTAAATGTCTGCTCATGTTAGCACAGCTCTTCACTGTGCAGATTATTCATACTCTACTTCCTGCCTTTTAATATAAATCAGTGTTTTAAAATCTTTTTCTGTTTATTAGAAAAAAAAAAAAACAAACCCTAGCTAGAATAAAAAAAGGACTCCACAAAGAATCAGTGACAATCAGGACAAAAGCAAAGCCTGACCTGGTCATTGCAAATGCCCATCTTCATTGATTCAAAGGAGCCATGTGTTTTAACTGCTGCTACACCCACGTACAAATTACAATTATTAAACAAAGATAGCAGCTGCTTATCAAAAGAGAATCTCAAGCTGCTGCAAACAAAACTTCAAGCTGAAGATATTTTTTTAATGGATTAGCATATTTATAAAATAAAAGCCCATTCTCTTCCCCCTCTCACAGTGGTTTGTTTATTTTTAACCAAGCACTTCAAGCATGCTGCTCTTAATCAAGTTTGAGGGTACTGTGACATAGCATTTTCAGGAGGACTGGTGTGATTCAGGCCATGCTGTCTGGCTCAGTTGGAAGCCAAACCCAACCTGAAAAAACATAGGAAACACAAAAAGCCTTGGCCTTCCTGGCTCTCAGCTTTTAGTGTGTTACAAGACAGCATTGCTTGAAAACAAACTCAGCCATTTGATTATCAATTCACATTTAATTTCATGGTGTTCTCTAAGCAAGGGTATAAAAAAAAAGTCTTTTTCAGCACAGACCTTTGAAAAGTGAAACAGCTTACAGAAAAGACTCTGAGAAACATCTGAAATTCTAAATTCAGTTAGGAAAGAGGCCAAGGGATCTGTACAAACCCACTCTACCAATTTAAAGAAAAAAAGGAATATGACTTGATGAGGTAATTTTGAGTGTTTAAATCTTAAAAGAATTTGATTCAACTTAAGATTTTTAAGTCACCATTTCTATCTGCTAAACACAACAAATACACCATCAGAACCATGACAGAATTAACCCCCTCTAGGGCTGCAAGAGCCTTGTGCTCTGTAGCAAGAGAATGAAATACTCCCAGATGTGTCACATCACCACTTTTCAGGACACTGCACTATCAGTTTTTGATTTTTCAAATTGGACAGGTTTCTACATCCCATCCCACTGTATTTTTCTATGACAGAAAGCAAAAACTGGAAGGACATCTCCTTAATTGTCCCATCTAAAGAGGCTCCACAGGCATATTCCCCTTCCAGATGTATAGCACTCCACACCTTTCACAGCATTTAAAAGACTCACAGATTTTTCACCAGTTCCTTGACTGTATACATTACATAAACCAAAAAATGCACTAATGGAGAACAAAATTTGAGACAAGTAAACAGCCTGTCATTAGCAAGGAACTGACAGATGTTAATTTGTCTATCACTCCTCTAAACAACTCCCAACATCAGAACAGATTCTCCATCAGTGGCTAGAAAACTTCCCTGATCCAAAGCTAACCACCCGCAGTGTTGTTCCACACCAGCAGTACCACCTTGGTCCCTAAAAAAACCACAACAAGCTGTGTGCCAGAGGGTAATTTGCTTTCTCTTTCCAATAAGAACAAAAAAAAAATTATGTTCAAGGAGCACAATTCTCAGATGCACTGGGATGTATGTACACAGGAATATGGTTACTGTTCAAGGTCATTCAAGGAAGGAGCTGCAAGCTCAAATCCAGACACATGCAGGAACATGTGAAAAATGTAAACAGTCTCAACACCACGATTTTGTTCTAACCTCTTCAGAGGTCAAGTTATCCCTCGGTGCTGCTTTGTGAAAACAATCCTCCTGCAGCCTGACACAATGCTGTGTTATCCTGACCCAACAGCCACAACCAAACACACCAAACACATCTGCAGAGAGAATCACCTCGGGACAGGATGGCAATGCTATTTAAAACATTAATGCTGCCCTGAGATCATCTTAGATTTACCCAAACAGATTTGCTAGCAGATCTGCTCAAGGTACCTAATGGTGGAGGTTGCCATGGGAACACAGTACAACTACACACTTTGCCATGACAACCAGGCCTCCCTGGAATACTAATGAGTGCCCATGGCAACGGGAAGCTAAAGACAAGATGTCTGGAGACCAAATATTTCATGTATCATTTATAACAAAAGCTATAAATATATTTGTACGCTTCCTATGTGAGATTGGACGGGTTTTGGTACCCTGCAAAACACCACATATGGGGCAAGATCTCAAAGTGTAAAAATTATGTGGCTGCAGCATAAATGGAAAATCCTATTTCAAGGCAAGGCTGCAGCTGAAGTTCAACCCCACAAACAACAACAGAAGCATCTGTATCAACACGCCCCACGTGTGCATTGCCTTGCACATGAACACTACTGCCAGCCCACAATGGAACAGTTACCTGCCCACAATGCTTTGTTTGGGCTGTGTCCACCAAAAAGGGGCTTCCTACCCACTGCAGAACCCTGTACTGAGCATGGATCTATTCTCCAGATGGCAGCTACTGCAGCTTGTGTTGTGAAGGCAGCAGAAAGTATTGCCTTGGTATTTCAGAAAAGGCTCTTGACAAAAGATACTTGTTACTTTACAGGAATGTTCCAGCAACTCAATCCATGTGCAGTGTTTTTACATTTATTTGTTTACAGAAAAACGATGCACTATAGCAACTTACACATCAGAACAAAATGTTGGCATTAAAAGTGAAAAAATCATCAGTTAAGTGACATCTGGTGCCTTTTTAAGTCCTCTCTCTACAGATGAATTTCAGAACACTTTCTAGATATTTTACACAGATTATCAAAGTCTAAGATATTTTCAGGCATCCTGCCAGAAACCTCCTATCATTTAAAAAAGAGGCAGCACCAGCTGGAAAGCCAGTGCTGCTTGTCCCAAAAAACACTGCGTGGTAAGTCACACCCAGAGACAGCAAAATTTTAGGTCCCAGGGATCACAAGTGCCAGGATTCAGCTCACACCAGCAGTGCAGAAACCAAAGGTAATAAATCCTTTGTAAGATTTTTCCTCACATCTTATTATTTGGTTTTATTAGGCTATAAAAGTTTATTAGGTTTTAAGTCTCCTTGCATGAGCTCCTCCTCAAAAACACAAAGAAATCAGGAAAGCATTAGTAAGCATAAAATTTATTTTCTTCTCTCCCTCAACATCCATGATCTGTGATATGTATTTATTAGCCATCTTCCAGGTGTAAACTGCTGCATATCCTCAATAACAGAGTACAGACATCAGCACTAAGGGATAAAGAACTGTTTGGGATATGGTTTTGTGGTGGACTTGATGATCTTAAGGATCTTTTCCAGCTTAAATTATTTTATGATTCTATGACTACATCAGAGGCCAAAGTGTTACAGAACAGAAACATCTCAGCAGCAGTACAACCTAGCACATGAGACTAACCTGGATTAATCCCTGGCAAATCCCTCTTCTGCTTCCAAATGCTGCTGGCTGAGGCCACAATGTTCTGAATACACACATACAGACACACTGTTAAACCAACACCATCACATTCAGAGTTATCAGATTAAGCAAGCACTGGCCATGATCACATTAAGAGTTTTCAGTGAATTGCAATTCAGTGTTAACTGGTATGTTTGGACCTGAGGAAAAGGTGTGGGATAAAACAGCAATACAAAATGCAGGCCATGGCCTTGGCACTGAACTTAAGATCTAGTCACTTTAAAGAATATTCAAGGACAAAAAAAAAAAAACATTATCAGGATAAATTATCACTTTTTTTCCATAAACTTCAATTGATAAAAATTAAGTCATGAACAAAAAGAGGAAAAAAAGGCAAGCTGCTTTTTTAAGTGTTCTAACACAGTGCAGGTTAACACATTCAACAAACAAACATAGCTCATAGTAGGCCTTCAAGCAACAAAGTTTCTCAAAGAGGAGCAGAACTTGCATTACTTTTGTGATAAAACACATAATTACTCTACAAAATTTGTCATCTTGGATCTAATCTGTTTGCACAGGACTGATTCCAATTATTAATTTTCAACTATTTTCATTCCTTTAAATACTACAGAGCCCAACACACAGCCCAGCATTTCTTCTGTCAGCACAGAAATCCAGTTTTAACAGGAGCTGACTACAAAGACAGGGAAAGCACATTTGCATTAAATTTCAAGATTACAAAACAGCCTATCTAAGCATGCATGGCAAAGACTACTTTTTTTTTTTCTAACCCTACTTTCCCATTAATATTTTGGGTTGTCATTTGTTGGTTTGGGGTTTTTTTTCCCCAAGCTGGTATTTTTCACTCTCTTGCACTCCTCATTCTTTGGGACTGTTTTATATTATGTCAGGGGACATGACAGGTGGTTCAACAGTATCTCCTACCAAGAAAAATACAGAATTTAATTGATCTGTAGCCAGCAGGGGCAATTACTACTTAGAAAAAAACAATGCTGGGATAGGCACTGAGTGATGAATGCTGTGTCAATGAATAAGTTGTCCCAAGACAAAACAATAATTTCAGCATGACTGGGGCTGGAGGGCTGGTTGCAGATCTGCACTTCATTTCCTCTCAATAGCAAATGCAGCAATGTGCACACAGAAAACCAGTGTTTCAGATGCAGAATGCACTTGCAGTGGGACAATGATGACACCTCTTCAGCCCTGTGAAAAATACAAGGACCCATCTTGTTCAAGAAGGACTGGCAGCACTGCCAATGATGGCAGCCAGGCAAGCAAGGCAAACTAAGAACAGCAACAAGATGCCATTTGCCAAATAAACCAAATAAATTCCTCCCTACATAACTGACAATTAAAAAGGTTTCATCTCCTGGAAAATATGGGAAGTCCCATAAGTCCTATCTAAGAAATACACATTAATATCCACCCCAGTCAGTTTGGGTTATTAGAGCCTTAAATCCTCTTAATCCTTCCCATGCTATTACTTTGTGTTTCCTTGTGGAAAAAAAATCAACACCTTTCTGCATGTTTTTTTTTTTTTTTCCTAAATCCCTTTTCTCAGTTAATATACTTAGCTTGCAATAACCCATCACTTTCCCCCCCCAGCCCCCCACACTACAGATATTGAATAGCTGTGTTGCTTCAGAGAGCAGTCATAAACGTGAATGATGGCACTTGAACCTGCTAAACTGATTAAATGCTGAAAGGAAGGATCAATTACCAGAGAAAGGCAAGCTGGGGAGCCATACATAACACACTGCAGACAGAACAAAGAGCTCCTATTGCCCTGACTTAGCACAATCCGTAGAGCAAAAATGAAAGGAAAACATTTAGAAGGGCTTTCTTCGCTGCAGCTTAGGGTATCCACCTTCCACCAAGACAGGCAAGAGCAACACATACTCACAAACTGAAACTTCTCAGAAGAAAGAGGGAGGGAAAGGAGCTACATCTTTGGGCAGAGGCAGATGTGCTTTGCTCTCTCCAATGTTTCACTCAGCATCTCTCTATCCACCAGGACATGAAAAGTCTATTAGTTCTGCATTTCAGATAACAAGCATTCATTTCCAGGAGTCCTTGTTTAAATGCATGCAAAGGAAAGCACAGGAGATAACACAAAGCTACAACCTTTCCGAGCACAGTTATCCCGTTCAGCAAAGCACTTCCCGATTATACATGACAATAGCCTTCAGGAGAACGGCTTTAAACCAGAACAGCAATCTCATTACTTTTTTGACAAGATGTTCTGTAAAACAACAGCCAGTATAAAAACATAGCCTCTTTTTGAGCAGGGTCAAAAAACAAACACACATCCCACAGGGGAAAAAAAAAAAAAAATCCTCACAAAATCTGTCACAACCCAAAGGGAATTTCCTGACTGTGTAATAGCCACTGATGTGACTCAATCGCTTTCAGGAACAAAACTGTGCCCTCCCTAAACTACTTGGTATAACACTTCAAACGGGCTCGTGTACACGAGGTGCGCATCCTCAAACACTCAAGTGTCCGAAATGTCACAACACAGTGGGAGCACATGCTCCCGCACCTCCGAGCGCCCCCGGGAGGTTTCGGCACACTCGGGTGGCCACAAGCCATCGGTGGGGCCTCGGTGCCATCTGGTGGCCACTCGCACGGCTGCTGCTGGCCCTGCACCCGCAGGCAGGGCTGGGCTGGCAGCGGTGCCAGCGCGGGCAAGGGGCTGCTCCCAAAGCACTGAGAAGCCACCGGGCAAACACCGGGACCTCTGAGCCACACGCCCCTCGAGGCTTGCTCAGGAGCTCCGTAATACAAAAGCCCTGCCCAAGTGTGTCAATGACAATGGCTTATTGCTCATGTCGGTGCCTACTGTTTTCACTTTTTCAATGAATTCTTTCCCCTACGCTTTTCATTCACTTCCCAGCTATACCAGCTTCAGAACCATTATGTACCTATAAGCTCCAGCAGTAAACCGAAGAGGTGTTATCTTTTGTTAAACTGACTGTTAAAGGTGGGAGAAGAGAAAAGGAGAAAGTCATTTCACACACTAAAAACCTTGTGCAGTTTTCCTCTCCTCCTGACAGATTATAAAAGCCAAAGGTCATGCAAGTTTACATGAGACCTTTTCTTTTTATATCTTGAAATTACTACTGGTAAAACACTTCCACTAGAATTACTAACACCACCCACCTACAACAGCTCCAGGACTCTGGCTTCTTTTGCTTTCTCTTAGCATATGTCACCCAGCTCCAGGATATTTGTTTTGAGGTGAGCATCTAGCATTGCCACCATACAGAGATAAAAGTCCACCGTGCAGCATCCCATAATATGGGTGATATTTAACAAAATATTACAACTGTCCCCTGACACCCTAAGAGCAATGCCATGTCATTTGTAACACTTGGGCACAGACTCCAGGGAGCAGGTGTGGGAAGCACGCACTGGCAACTACAATTCAGAGCCTTGCAGGGAGGCACAGAGGTGCAGCTTCTTCAACACCACTAAGAATGGAAGGAGTTTGTAGCACATGCTGCATATGCTTGATGAATAAGTTGTAAAACAGTCAGAGGCAAAGGGAGAAACAGTAAAGTCAGGACTTGAAGGATAAATTTGAATTTGGTCACTCCTGTTTCTAGTTTTTTCTTCAGATCCACCAAATACTGACAAAGGTGATGAGTCATGCATGGTTTTTTGATGTCTCAGTAAACTATTCACAGAAAAATTAATGTCTTGCAGGAAAAAAATAAAAAAGCTAGAATGCTTGAAATAAAGCAATAAGTGTAAGTAATAACTGGGACACAGTGCCCAGACTGTATTCCAGTATTTGTCTGGAAACAGATATACATCTCTGTAGCCACTCTGCATGACCTGAATCAGTGAAATGTGGCAAAATTATATCATACAATGATTGCTGGGAGGAGAATGATAGAATGAATGGGTGATTGCTTCTAGCAAATACGCAGGAAATTAAAGTACCTTCCTTCCTCCACTCCCAAAAATGGTCTGAGTACATGGAGCAAAATTTAGAGGAAGCACTTAAGCAGCAACAGTGCTAACAGAACACTCTGGTACTGACAGCAGGCATAGAAAGAAACATAGGTGAAAATGTTGTGAAGGAATAAAATAAGGAATAAGCTTGATTTCTGGCAAGTAAGAGGGGAGTTACCAATGTAATTCAAAAAAGAAAATTTAGAGCTCTACAGAAAAAAACCCAAATCAAAACAAAACAACCAAAAAAATCCAAAACAAACAAACATCAGCCCCACCTTTATCCAAGCATTATTATAAAACTATTAAGGGGTAAAAAAGTCTGGAACACAATTGTGGTAAGCACATCTTGCTGTTCCACACGGGCTCTGGCAATGCAGTGCAGCACAAAGCTTTAAGAGTAGCCCAACTACACATGTTCTGCCTCACTGGTCTGTGCTCTGAGAAGCCTTGTGCTCTGCAGAAAGCATCAGGCCTACAGCACAGACTGAAAGCTTCCCAAGTGTGTGCTGAAATCCTGTAATTTTGGTTTGCACCAATCCTCCCTGCACACTGGCAGAAAGGTGAAAGAACATACACACTCCAAATCTGCTGCCTAGAAGCACCGATTTAACACACAAAACATCTGTAGCTACAAACGTCCCTGTTTCTATAGAAAATTGTGCTCCACACATACTCCTGCCAGAGGGGAAAGCCACACATGGCACAAGAGCCATCACATCCAGCAGCTGTTGGATGGTCCCCAGTTCTGTTCCCTGGTTTTGACATGGGTTCTGAGCCTGCTAAGCCATTTAAAGCTCTTGGTCATCATCAGAAGTTTTACAAGCCTATCCATAGACCTTCCCATGGTTCTGAGAAAACATCTTTCAACTAAAAAACAGCACAAAAGACTAGAGTCAACATGTTTTAACCACACCATTAAAAGGCTACAAATGAAACACCCTCTCTCTGATCACCTTTGTTGCTCCCACTCCCACACCCCACCCTCAATAAAAGCAATAGCAAATCACCACTGGCAAATTGATTAAACAAGTGAATTTACCAATTCAGTCAGGTCACCAAGGGAGAACTGACATTCTGCTTTCTGTGAAGGTTAAAATACAACACCCAGGGTCATTATGCAGTAAGCTTTGTTGCTGTGATCATGCAGCACATACCAGACATAGGGCTGAATGTCTAAAAGCATAAGGACAGATGATGAACATTAATACCTTAGGATCAATTCCACCCTGCTGCTGTAAAAGTGTTCTTGCTGGGTGCCATTCTCCAAGACCCTTCTCATTTCTAAATCACATGGTATAAGACTATGCTCTGCAACATAATTATTCTCTCAAATATGCTTTGAGACTACAAACCCCATTCAGTGCAGACCACTACAGGTTGGTGTGATGACCCCCGAAGTACTAATTTTGAAATATTATGAAGTCTAAACCCAAAATTTTCTGCCTTGATGTCTCATGGTTCACTAAATAAACATCAAGTTACTGCACTGCACACCAACACTGTACTTGCTATTGGTGTTGTGCAATCACAGTTGGAAGCATGAAAATATAATCTTAGCAGGACAGCCACCTTTTCCTACTGTTGACATTAGTATTGCTCCTGGTAACAAGTATTAGAGATCCCAAGTTTTTCATTAAGTAATTGAGTTGTATATTTTCTTCATATTTTCTCAGTGGGCAGAATCCTGGAAGATCTAAGGAGAAATTTCCTGTTCTAGGAAAAAAAAAAAACCTCTTGTGAAGTTTCCATGCATTTAATAACATCCTTCTCTCTAGGAGGAAAAAAAAAGTGTCAATCACCACATGAACAAATTTCCTGCAGGGAACTGATATAATCTGTGGTGATGATGAACAAGCAAATGCTTGAGTATTTGGAAAATAATTTCAAAATGCACAAGTTAAATACTGCTTCTAGCAAAATGAAATTCTCTGAATAACAATATCATTGATGCAATTCATGGCCCTTACAAGAGAAGAATATGGTTTTGGGTATATGAATTGACATATATTGCACATACCAGGACAAAGCTCAGTCATGACCATTATGAAAAGTGAACTTTTTTTTTTAGTTCACAATTCCGAGAACCTTCTTATACTAAACTAACAAACTTCTGTTTTGCAGTAGCATTGCAGAACAACAACAGTTAACCTCCAGGCTAATAATCAAGACACTGAAGGTTCATTGATATTTGGAGGTTTGGGAGGCTGGAAGACCTTCAGCAGTTCCATGAAGAACTGCTATCAGAATCGAGAGCACCACTGAAGCCACCACCACGAGATATTCATGCAGTCAACTCTCTAACCAAACTTCTTAGCACGTTTGAACAACAAAAACCAATTCTATAAAATAGTTATATTTGGGAACCAGACTAAGATCTAAATATATAGGTCAGGTTCCACATACAAGTTATGAGTTAAGTACAAAGAGTAATTTATTTATTAATTTTCCATTTATAAAAATTAACACGCAAAGCAGAAAACGCAGGCTGCAAATCTATCAGTTCAGATCCTGCCAAAAAGTGGCACAGAAAAATAATCATTCCTCACTTTCACATCACACATATTAACAACTGGAACACTTTTAAACTATACATAACATGATAAATGAATGCACATGCTATGAAATAAGATATATAATTAGCCTAAGTATCTGCAACTATCATCCTTACATGTTCTTGTCTGTGCAGAGACAGTTCTGCAGACCACAGTCTTCTGATCCAACACTACAGTTTTAACACATCACTTACTGAGAACTTACTGTAAAAGGAAAGTGGTTTTCTTCCTCATTCTTTTCTGAATGCTTCATATGCAAAAACATGTTTGTTTTAAGAACAAATAATGCAAAACTACCCTTCCCTATGCACTTGCCCAGGGAGCTCAGGTTCAGACTCAAGTGAAAGCAGACTCTCTGCCACACCCACTGCTTCAGCACTAGTCTATTATTCTTTTTTTTTAGGACTGAACTAAGAAATTGTAAATAATAGTTAAAATCTAAAGAATCCACCCAGTCTTTTTCCACTATATAACTTTTTCCCAGTGGTTGCAAAGATGATTAAAGGTAATTGCAATGAAGATGGTGCCTAGAAAGTCTGTAAGGCTACAGAGGACTGAAACTCAGGCTATGGGCAAAGTTAATGAACTTTTTAAGATATTAGATAATTAGATGAGGATTTTAAGAATACTTAAAATGAGTACATAAGCATCTGTTCAATAGAAAGACTATCAATATAATTTTAAATGATCCTTTAACCAAGGAAATAAATTTTGGCATCATCATGACCTACCAGGTAGATCTAGTATGGACTAGCCTTATGCAAATTGGTCATTTCAGTTTGTGAAAAGCAAACAGCTGGGAGACTGAGTAAGTGAGTGGAACTGAAATTGCCAGAGGCAGAAGCTCTTGCCATAAGTTGTAAGTTACAACAAGAATGTACACCCAAAAGGCAAGAAGAAACTCTTGTCCTTTCTAAAACTGTATGCAGAAAATAAGAAATGTTTGCCATTTTATGAAAGTACCTTTGGGTTACAGAACATTCTTCTGGTTAATTTATCCTTCTCCTTGACGAACAGACACATATCATAATCAAAATAGCAGAAAGAAATAAAGAAAAAGAAAGAGAGAGCAGGCAGAAATTGGCAAGGAAACACAAGCATCAGAAAGCCCCAAGAGCTGACTCCAGACACTTGTTCCACAGCCTGGCAGCTCCCGAGATAAGGAGGTTTGGAGACCACAGGCAGGACTGCCTTGGGTCCTACAGTGGCAGAGCTACTGGAAGACCATTCCACAAGTAAGACCATGAGGATCCCATGATTTTGTCTTTTAGACTTTTTAGGACTGCCTGTCTATGTCACAGCCCTATTTTTTTAAGGATGAGAAGTTTATACCCATTGGGCACATGGTCCTACTAGCTATATAACATAAAGGGAACAAAACACCCTCTTTGGTTTCTTAAATGTGTTCCACATCTTTGAACAGTCTCCAAGCTGGATCTCAGCTTCATTTTTGGTAAACTTTAACAGAGGTTGGTGGCAAAGCTGTTTAATGGGCATGTGACACAATTAAGTAAGTCATTTTGTAAGCACTGGAACTTACCCTGCCTGCTCCCCACCCCAGCTTAGATTCTTTGCTGTGTGGTAACACAGCTAAGCCCACACTACAGTGCATGAACTGGGAATGTGAATTTGTCCGCGCACCTATTTTCAAGAAGCTTGTGAAAAACTAGCTTTGAACTATTTCTGCTCTGTCAAATTTAATCAACAGCAGCCAAGAAGTTCAGAATGTCTTGAGAGTCAGTAGAGAGATACTGACAGAAAGGATTACCGGTGCAGGGAAACCCAGACGAAAAGTACATTCTCTCACCAAAAACATTCTGTCAGCTCATTGCAGAGTCATGTATTTAATAGGTCATACAGTAACACACTTGGCAGATGAAAGTCTATAAATTATTTTTCTGAGATCTTTGTCTTCTCAACCAGCTATTCCCAGATGATTACATTCTGTTAGCAGAGCCACCATGGGCAGTTTCAGACTTCTTCCCATACTTGGCTCTGCTCACAACTTCTGCCTTACTTCTTGCAGCTGTCAGCTCCTGCTAGAGTTCTTACCAGCCAGCAGAGGCTGTGAAAATGAGAAATAGGACAGCAGGTCACAGTAAATCAGCATTCTGTGCCCTCCTCTCTCCTCTGCCTCTCACCAGAGGTGCCTCTGTCCATGCCTGCTGCCTTCCCAACCCAGCTGATGACAGGGGGCTGTGGAAACAGCAAATCAGTTGGACACAGGCAACAGGAATGGAAGCAGACACCAGGGAGGTTCACAGCTTTCCCTCATTGATTTCCCTGCACATGAGCTATGTTGCCACTAAAGCTCTTCAGACCTGTACGGCTTCAGCCTCTGTGGGGCACTGGGCAAGCAAAAGTGCTTTGCATATCAGATCCCATGCATTGGTGCTAAACCCAGGCACAGACTGATCTAATCTTGGAGCTAAATCAATTTAATGCAAGTGAAAATGAAATAATAGCTCCCCTTTGACTAAATGCAGGAGTTTAAATAGCTACAAATCACACCCTTCCTCCAATACCTTCCCTGCTTTCCCAAAACATTCCAACAGAATAAATTGTTTATACTTCAGAGGCAAGTGCATACAATAGGCATAGAGCTTGTTTCCAACACAGCAGAGAAATAATTACACTGAACTTTTTACCTCCCACCTGCAATTCCTCCCCAAAAGAAACAATTGCAAGGCTAAACAATGATTTAGCTGAATGTTGACACTGTGGTTCTACAACCTCCACAGAGCTCACATGAAACAATTTTTATGCATCCTCAATAACCAACAAAACCCACAGCAGCAAAAAAACAATAAAAGGAATGTGTAATTTCCTAATCCTGAAGCTGTTAAACCTTTGAAAGTATACATTCTTTGGGGAAAAAAGAGGTAAGTTCTTTTCTTTCATTCTCCAACGGAGAGATTCTCATAATAAAAACAGATTTTTTCACACCTAAAATACTTAGCTGAGCCAAGCTTCCTTACAGTAACTGATTTACAGACCTATTTTTTATCAAGTGAACGCAACACAAGATTTGTGTTTTAGTTTCAGTTTTAAGGCTTCAGTTCAGTTTTCTCCATCTTGCACTGAGCCTTCCAGGAAGACTGACTCCCATTCACAACCATGCTACTGATTTCTGCCTCTAATGCAGGACTACATGCCTGTTCTAAACAATAATTCAGTAGGTGCTACAGTCCAAGTGAAAGCATAAATAAGCCCAGGAAGTATCCTGAAATACAGTCAAAAGCAAGAAAAAACAGCACAATATTAGTATAAATTGGGCAAAAATTCTTTTACTCTCCCTTTTTTGTCAGGGAGTAAACAAAAATCTTGTACTGAAGGGCACTGCAGTGGAAGGCTAGAAAGTCATTCAAACTTCATTAATTTCAGTGTAAAATTAAACATCCAGTCCTGACTCTGAATAGCCATTCAGGAAGCAAAGTAGTAAACTTGGATCATAAAATCAGGTTAAAAAAAGCAACAGCTCTGAGGGGGTAGTTATCCTGTAATTTTTTGTGGTTTTCCCTAAAGACCGAGTCTTGCAAAATGCTTGTGACTCTGCAGTTGATATTCCATATTTGATTTCTTATAGGCAAGAAATCATGGTCATTGAATTTATATATAAAAATAGAGCCCACATCTCCAGAAGAAATTAGCCTGCAAATAAAACTGAAAAGAGAAATACAGCTTACAGAATTTTCTTAGCTGAAAAGGTTTACAGTGTACAGGGCTGTTCACACAGCTCCTGAAACAACTTATTCCATCCCCCACCCTCAGGGACCTCACAGTTCTGCAAGACACTATTTCAGTCTACAGTTTATGAACATTATGAACTAACCAGCAGAGAATAAGCTTCTCAAATCTCTGTCTGCTTGCTCACTTTCTCAAAAGAATGAGCCCCAAAATCTTGTGACTAAAAGGCATCAGATTATCCCAAATGAAATAATGGGGAGGTGGTAACTGTTGGCAAGTATAGAAATGCACATATATTATCTTTTTCTTCCATAAAAGCCAGTTCTTACAAGCCTGACTTGACAAAAGCACACATAGTATTCATTTGTATCACTTGTGATTCCCAAAATGCCCTTTTGTGCAGCTGTTGGAGGGAACTCTAATCACTATTTGTAAGTAGACTAAATGCGATGAAAAACAAACCAGACCAAATTTGGGAAGATCCACAGTCAAACATCTTAAGGCCAAACTATTAAATTTAAGATAAAGCAGCTGTTACCATCTTTGCAGTCTTTATGCCAAAATACTCCCCATTTCTCAATTAAGGAACTTTCACTTATAAGAAAGTATTTCACTTTTCAGTTTCTGTGACCTTCTTGGCCACCAGGGCACACTGCTGGCTCATGTTCAGCCAGCTGCTGACCAGCACCCCCAGGTCCCTTTCTGCCTGGGCACTGTCCAGCCACACCATCCCCAGCCTGTAGTGCTGGAGGGGTTATTGTGGCCAAAATGCAGAACTCAGCACTTGGACTTACTGGACTCTGCCCATTTATCCAGCCTGTCCTGGTCCCTTTGCAGAGTCCCCCTACCCTCCATCAGATTGACACATGCTCCCAGCTTGGTGTCATCTGCAGATTTATCAATGGAAGACTCAATCCCCTCATCCATGTGGTCAATGAAATCATGGAACAGAGCTGGTCCAGCACAGAGCCCTGGGGGACACTGCTGGGGACTGTCCCCAGCTGGATGCAGCAGCATCCCCACCACTCTCTGGGCCGGCCATGCAGCCAGTTCTGAGCCCAGCACAGAGTGCTCCTGGCCCAGCCGTGGGCTGCAGCTTTTCCAGGAGTGTGCTATGGGAGACAGTGCCAAAGGCCTTGCTGGAGTCCAACAACACATCCACAGCCTGTCCTGCATCCACCAGGAGGGTCACCTGGTCATGAAAGGAGACCAGGTTGGTCAAACACAACCTACCCCTCCTAAACCCTCAAGCACAGATATCAAGCTGTACTTAAGTATTGTAGGACAAGAAAAAATGTGATAAAGAAAAAAGAAAAATTGTAAAAGCAAAATACTCTGCATCACATTTTCCTAGACACTGGCATTTGAAACTGTCTTACATTGTAAGGTGCTTGCTTGGGGGAAAAATCTTTGTATTCCCAGTACTGTGCATGATTAAAAATCTAAAAGTACTCAAAACATCTCATTTCAACAAGAACATACCACAATGAAGAATGATATCTACAGTGGAAGAACATTAAGTTAAATCTCATGCACATGTTGACTACTACTTTAAATGACAGGCCTTCAGTTACAGGAATCAGTGGAATGCAGAGACCCACAGATAGTCCCTCAGAACCCTTGGGCTTTGAGAAGTGTTGCTGACTCTATGACAGTGCAGAATATCCATTGTTAAGTCGATTTGAAACTGATCTCTTCCTAAATGCCATATTTTAAGACCACCCCTGATCTCAGGAATTTACAGAAACCACCTGAGCTCACTCAGCTCTCTGGCCAGGCAGCATCAGAGCTCAGCACTGAGAGTAAGGCCTGCATTAACCACAGTCATCCTCAAAACCCTTCTGAGGAACAGAACAAAAATACACGACCTAAACATAAAAACCAAGCAGCCCAGTCTGCCCTGCAATCATGCCAGAGTGAATTTCAGAGGATGAACCTGAGCTGTTTGTGACCATGAACACCATTTTCTGCTGGCTGGGGTAATCTGTGCCCTTAAACACCCTGAAGTCATTTGTTTGGAACATAACTGATGCTCATGTCCTAAGAGCAGTGGAAAATCTGTCAAAATTAGCGCAGTCCTGAACAGTTTATAATTCCTACCAAAACTACAAGGATACTGAAAGGACTGGGAAAACATATAACATGCCAAAAGCATTTGTTTACATCTGATACTCACCAGCAAGTAGTGGAGTGGAAGGAGATAAGCAATGAAAAGGGAAAGAATACCTAAGATATTTGAAGTTTATATAGTTAAAAGATTTCCAAACAAGAACCTGAGTAAAAATCCCCAAACATTATATATGTACTGAATGTAAAGACTTATTTTCACTTGTTCAATTAAGTACAGGAGAAAAATGATCTGTATACAAATGCAAATTAAAGAACTTCCTGCCAGTCCTAAAATATACCACGAAATATGTTTCTTCCACTTCAAACCATTTTACTACAATCTAGGGAAGATTATTATTACATTACCCTCTTTAATTTCTTTTTTCTACTGAGTATGCAGTTTTCTACTTGGCTAATCACGTAGATGTGATTATGAAACAAAAATATACATTTCACTGAATCTCAATTGAAGAGCAGGGAGCTCATTTATTAGAAGTTAGCCATGTCAAAGAAATGAAAGCAGATAAATGGCATTTTAGTGCTGACTAGCATCAAAACAACATCAGTTTTCACACAGGGTTTTCTCCCCCCAAGCTGTGGCAGGAGATAGGGAAATGAGAAAAATTATTGCAGCACTGTATTTATTTAACAATTGTTATTTAGATTAATTGTTGTTTATGGCAATTGTTATTTTAAAATAAACTACAATATTTTATAATGAATGAATGAGTTTAAATACAGATTAAAATATCCTTATACCACATTAAGATGTACATTAAAAAAGATTAAGCAATTGCTACCTAATTTTTTTGCTCTTAATTGATTTAACTGGTAATAAAATGAAACTAATCTCTGGATCCATTTTCATATTTAACTAATTTTTTACAACTAGCAGTTGCAAAAGTGGCCTTTCCATTTTTAACAAAAGCATTTGCTCATGATTAGATATTCCAGTGAGTTCTGCACACTTGGCCCCATCCACTTACTGCACCCAGAGATGTGCTGTGCATTTCTTCATCTTAAATTCTACATCTTCACGTCAGGTTGGGCTGCCTGGTTGGTTACACAGGGCACAGTGCTAAAAACCCAAAAATGTAGTGACAGACATTTGTGTTGACAAGTGCCAAGAGAGAAATAATCACAATTAAAAACAGACAAGAAGAAATAAATTTCAGATGAGTGATTGACAGCATTAGTGCAAATCCCCAAGAGCAGAAAATGTTATTTCACCCCAGATTTTTAGGAAAAAATTTAGGCTTTGGGGGAAATCCAATATCAATGGATATTGGAATGGATGGTTCTCCCTGGTTTAGCACTCAGAACAAGACTTCAGATCATCCAGCAGTCCAAAAAGCAGAGAACTCACAGTAGGATGCAAGAGCTCCCTGTAGTACTAATGGGAAACATGACTGATATCTCAGAACAAAAATGAAACATTAATTTACACTGGTGTTTGAGGTTTTGTTTTGATTTTGGGTGGGTTTTTGTTTTGTTTTTTTCCCTTGGAAGACAATTCAATGGGTTTGGAATACAGCTGGTTCCACTGGAATGGAAGTATTACATTTCACTAGAAATTGGAGGATTCTGAGTAAAATAAATTCTTGGATAGTCCTTCTGTAGTATTAATTATAGCAATTTACTAGCAGATATTTGAACACCACAAAATCAGTTTTCAAATGTGCTTTTACTCAAACAGAGAACAACGAGCACCGCAAGTTTTACCATCATCTACCTAATCACTATGAAAAAGAACAGTAAATTGATGTTGAAGTAGAGAACGTTACTCTAATGTCAGTTGCAGAGATTATGCACCCATAATCAGCTTCAGGGTTTCTATCCATGTCAGCAGGATTTTGAGCCCCAACTTCTTTTGGCGTGGTTCATTAAATCAGAGGCTGTTTTGCAATGACCAGTTTTCTGTTCCAGATTCATTGCAATCACACACAAACACATTTGTACATACAAGGAGAACAGCAACACCTGCATCACACACAGCAAGAGTGATCTTCCACACAGCATTTGTAGGGGATGGACCTTGACAAAACCAGGAACTGAGCACCTGGCCCTGACAGAAGTGCCAGCAGAGGGTGTACTCAGAACTGCTGAACGTGATCACATAGCAGCAGTCACACCTTTTCTGTTCATCCTTTATGACAGTCATGGGAATGTCAATTACCATTTCTTAACTGTTCTACTATTGTTATTTTAATAGTAGTTGCTACAAGAAAAATCAATATAATGCATGGATACACTTACAGGATGGTCAAACTCATTTCTACATAATACTTTAAAATACAAAACTTATATCAGTGCTTTCCAAGGTGCTTAAAGAGTTGTGCTGAAGAGTACTGTACATAATTTTAACTGACCAAAACCCTAGCAAGGGCACTGAGCAACTACTGCAGCTGGATGTGCTACACTGGCATCAGCAACAAGTGATATAAACAAGAAAAAAGGAGTTTTACGTACTAAAACACAATGTTTGAGTGGTTTATTTACACTGCTATTCAAGTGTTATTCAGATACTAGTGTCCTTCATGCAGAAGACTTACCATGATTATTATGCTGAGCTGCCAAAATCACCTGCAGCATTTGGAACTGGCGCCAAAATAAGCAGATAAAATTACAGGTGTCTAAGACCATTACTTCTCTTATTTGATTTAACTGGTAGTAAAATGAAACAAATCTCCAGATCCATTTTCAAATTAAACTAATTTTTTACAACTAGCAGTTGTAAAAGTGGTCTTTCCATCTTTAAGAAAAACACATGCTGCTGATTTGCTATCCCAGTGAGTTTTGCTCATCTGGCTCCATCCACTTACTGCACCCAGAGATGGAGCAACCTGAATGACACCGATTTTTGTTCCTAAGTGTTACAGTCCAGTTACACATACCATGTGGCTGACTAAATAAAATTATCATTCTTTTGCCTCTTTCATTAGAGTACACTGTCTTTAACTGTAGGGAAAACAGGGTATAAAAGAAACATTAAACATTAAATGCAGAACTTGCTCTTACTTAGGAGCATCTTTTTACACACACTCATTTTCAGTATAGATTATCTATAGTGGGGACATAAAACTGTTTCTGTTTCTAAACTTGTTTCTCCCTAACATTAAACTTTTGTAATAACCATATTTGGAATATCCCCTCCCAGCAGGGAATATATCTGAGCTCAGTGTGAGGTTAATTATCTTTGTGCATTCATTTTTCAAGCTACAGATCACTACTGAGAATTGTATTTTCCTTTGCTCCTGAGTTTGATCAAGGGAACATTGTTTGACAACACTACATTCTTTGACAAGTTCTTTAGGAAGATGGACACATTAAAGACAAGAGAAAGAGACTGGAAGAAAGAGACATGCACTTCATTAGAGTTATGATGGTTGGAACAAATGCAACACCAAATGAGAAGCCCTTAATCACTGCAGAGCCATATTGTTACCTACTTGTAATGTTGTTACCTACTTGTATCACTGTAATGAGACATTCTAAACTCCTTATAACAATCCAGTGGAATTAATTTCTAGAACAAAGTACATGGCACTTGGAAAGCAGTTTAAATTCAGCCAAAAAATACAGTTGTTTCTACCCTGTAAAACAAAAATTCACTATACTAGTATCAAAGCAAATACAGCACTATTATTAAAGTGGAGAGAAAGAGCCACATGAACAATAGCATTCAAGGTGCCAGCCAGGGACAAGACAGCTCTTAGAGGGCAGTAACAGAGAACACTACCTAGAATTATGATTTCTTGGACAAAAGCTGTTTGTTTTGCTTTTTTATATCATAGACATCCTGATGGGCACATGAATGCAAATAAAATATGAAAATACTGGTATGCCAGCAATGCAATTACTAAATCAATCACAATTTGTAATAATCATCCAAAATTGGGAGCTAGGTTATTGTCCAGAAAAGAGACAGACAGAAGTATTTGGAAGAGCAGTTAGAAGCAGCACAGAATTCCACTGTCCTCTCCCACATGAGACCAAAGGACTGATATCCACTGAGAGCTGCTGATGGTGATGGAGAAGGGCAGGAGGAATGTTAACAATCTTCCCCTTTTGACCCACATCAGACTGAGATCACAAAGCAGCTTTGCACGAATGGAGCCCATGGAAAGAAATACAGGCCACCCACAGGAAGGTATGCCAAGCTGACACAGACTGATGCATCTGCATTCTTCTCTTTCTTTTCTTCTTGGACCCGTTTGATTTATGATTCAATTAGAACAGCAGACTGTATATCTTATCTTTATATTGAAGCACTGCTATTATCCACGAGGCTTGATAAAAATAGCCTCATCTGGGACTTACCGACCTCCTTATTGCTAGTCCCAGGCTTTTCCAACCACTAAACCAGGTGCAGGTGAACGTGTCACAATTTTTCATTCCCTTCCAGGAAGATGTTGCTTCCAATGAATTTCCCTAGATTAGCTTCTAGAGGATTAGCTTCTACAAGAGGACTGCTAGAAAACTATATCACTCTTCAGACTTGTCCCATTGTTTCTCAATGTGTTTGGCTTGCTGCCTCTGACTCCTGGGTTTCCAACACCACAGTGCTTATTTATGAAACATTACATCACAGAAATCAGAGGCAAGGCTCAACCTATTTACATAACACTTTTTGCAGCAGTGAAACCAGGTAGCAAAGCACCTGCTCTGCTCCCTGCCACAACAATCCTATAGCCCCTCTCTCCCCAACTTTCATTCCCAGCAATGAAACGTTTCTCAGAAATGTGCTGTGAGCTACACCACCAAAACAACTAAAGGCTGCAAAGTTTAGCCTGTATCAGTTGAAGGATAAAACAAAAACTCCAAGAGCAAGAATACCTTACTGAATTAAAATCTTCACAGAGTGATAACAGGAATGGAGGAAAATAAACAGGATTTTTGCAGAGGATTGCAAGGACGAACAGAGTTCAGCAGGAGATTTGATGCACCAAAAGAGGGAGGAGGACAAATTTAAAAAACAAACAAACAAACAAACAAAAAAAACTAAACAAACAACATGGAAAAGAAAGTTCTCTGCTGTGTAAAGAGTAATTGGAACTAAGGCACCTGAATGAGATGTTGAAGGCACAGGTTGAGCTCCCAGCTAAGGACATAAGCAGTAAGACCAAGCAAGCCCCAAGACCAGCCTTGTGAGCTACACATGACCCCAATTAAAAGATGAGGTCCTGCACTGCTTGCTGCTGTTTTACATGGCAAATGTTTATGAGGTGGATGCCATTCAGGAGGCTCTAGCCTTTTCCTTCTTCACTGTTACTAGTTCCCACCAAAGGCTCCTATCACAGAGTAAGGCTGTCTCATGCATTTGCAAAGTCATGACCTGTGAAATTATTTGCCTTCTCAGACAAATGCATATGTGCTCTCTCTGCAATATTCTTTGAACAGGAGCAAGCAGAATCCAGATATAGAGAGGAATATAAAAGGAAATTGGTTCTGCTATTGGAGATTTAAAACACTGAATCACACTTATAGATCCTTTGCCTGCACAATGGGGTTGTGTCTGTGGCACGACAAGTCATTACTTTCACTAATTTAAAGCCCAGTTAAAATTGAACACAATCTCTTTGTAGCTATTATGCCTAAAATCTCCAACAGCTTTGAGAGAGCAAGCCTAGGTGTATGTAATGTTCTCAGTTAAGTGTTGTAAGAGGCTGTTAAGAACATATTCCATCTTCATTTTCCATTCTCTTACCACACTTTAAAGACAACTTGCTCCACAGTTCTGGGTGATACATGTACCAGTTTATGTACCTGGGATGTTGCACCATGCAGTCATATGAGTAAAGATAGGGGTAAAAACACAATTACTATGCCTGAACTCTAATCTCTGCTGATCTTGACTTACAGAAGTGGTCTAGGATATCTACAAAAACCAAACCCACCAAAATACAACACAAAGCAATTTCTCTGTTTGAATAAAATACAAAAATACTCATACAGAGTCACCCTCTTTTTATTTAGAGATTTGCCAATAAGCTGTTTGCCTTTACAGAGCAGCACTGTGGTCACTGGAGGGCAAGTCATGAAGCATTTTTAAGTTTTGAAAAAGTTACCAAATTTATTCATTCCTCTAGTATTCCCTTGAAAGATAATGATAAAGTCAGTACTACTCCTTGTTTGGCCAAGTTAATTAACCTCTTCCTTACTACTCATCACATGATAACTAGTATATGTTACTTTTTAATATTATAGAATACTTACACTATAATTAGATGTCTTTTTGCTCTCCCTGAATGCAGTATTGATTGTCAGAACAGAAGACCAGCT
This sequence comes from Vidua chalybeata, assembly GCF_026979565.1. NCBI lineage: Eukaryota > Metazoa > Chordata > Aves > Passeriformes > Viduidae > Vidua > Vidua chalybeata. The sequence goes on from NC_071537.1 coordinate 29,325,557, forward strand.
GACTCACTGCTTCTGCTCAGATTCCAGTGTTCTATTCTACCACAAAGACACAATTTAAAGAGCACTGGCATCACTCGACCTTGCACACTCCCCCCTCACCATGCACACAAATCATCCTTTACCTCCTCACCCAACATCACACATCCATCCCAAAAACACCTCCATAAAAGGGCCAGTCCTTCAGAGCAGAAGGAATCAGCTTCTGGAGATTCCTCCACAACAGAAACAGAAAGCTCCCAAAGAAGAGGAGAGTTAAAGAAACAAGGGAGATTCTAATGGCTTAAATTAACTCTCCTCAATAAGCAACACCTGCACCTCCCAGAAGCCTGAATTTTGTGCTTTTAAAATCACCTGTGGGTTCACATATAGATCAGATTATCTCAGTGAGAAAAGGCAAACAAGTAATGATCATTTTTCAGCATTGTCAGATCCCTTCCGTGGTGTGACCGGGAGTTCTTTGCTCAGCTAAGTTCAGCAACCTCAAGATGAGTTTTCTTTGACCTAAAGCTGAACAGATGTTCTGAGGGAACTGAATCTGCACAGAAACCACTATGTTGGCCAAGGCAGCACTAAACTATTAAATGGACAGAAACAAGTCTGAAATTACAGGATGGAACAGAGAGCTTAAATAAAATCATCCCTATACAAACCCATACCCCCCCCCCAAAAAAAAAAAAAAACCCAAAAAAAACACACCAAATTAGGGCAAGAAACAGAAAAGCAGATAATCTTCTAAGAGTGAGACACATGCAACAAAAATCTACAGATCAGTAAACTGGGTCAAAACCAAGTTAGAGCTGTTTGCATAACATTTCTTTAAAAATTGAGGTTTCCCACCATAGACGGCTTCAGACTTCTAAATTTTAAATTCAGAAAAAAACAGAGACAGCTGCTTGAACATCTTCCTAGTGCTAAGGAATTCCTCACAAACTACATCATCAGTACCCTCCATACAGGAAGCAGACAGAAATTCTGACCCTACAGAAGTAAAAACAGAGGAACTTCTGCTGGTGACAAGGTCAGGGTGTGGTCATTCATAATCTTGTTAATTTCTTTTTAATAGAGCAAACTAATTGTCATGGACCCTAGACATTCCATATTCCTTTCTTTAAAAGGCATACATTCTTAAATTATGGTACTAGTAACAACAGCATGCAAAGATCATAAAACTAGCTCACACCTGTTCTGTGCATGTCATCTGAAAATCACCTTTCTTAAAATTCCTTTAAAAGTATTTTCCAAAACAGATGGAAAATATCAGAGGTTTTAAAACCTAAAAACCCAGTCTCAATGAAGTCTCTGGTAAGAAACCATCTCTCTTACAACATTCACATGCCATCGACTCCTCTGTCATTGCAGAATGCTACTTCAGATCCTCCTATTAAAAGGAGCTGTCATCACAGCCTGTTTTCAGTAATATCAGCAGTTATTAGTGCAGTGCAGAAGCTCAGCCAGGCCTTGCTACAGCAGTGGAGCATAGGGCAAAAGGAAATACTCATGGTTTTGCCATGCAAGGCTCCTTTCATTAGCTCACAGCTTTTTCCAAGTCATGATCAGATAGGATCAATAAAGTCCTGATAAAGTCACGATGCATACTCCAGATATTAGATGGAAAGTTTTCAGAATTTCTCCTCTGAAGGGCACCAACCTCAGAATGCCCTTGGAAGAGAACAACTTCCTGAATTTTAAAAAGTGACTGAAGTATGGTGCCCTTTCCTCACCAAAGAGTCAGTGGGAAGCTTTAAGTGCATTTAAGCTAAGAAATTACAATATAATCAAGTAGCTAATAATAGATTCATTTTCGTGGGATATCCCAGGGGAGTAGAGAAGAAAGAACAGCCACTGCTCCAAGACTAAACAGGGTGGGTTGTGCTCAAGAGGATATTAAAGCTGGGCAAGACTCTAGGAGTGCACAACCATCACATGAGCAGTGAGGCAATGACTGACACAAGCAGAGCCAGGCTTCTCAGAATGTCACAATCACACTAGTAAATACTTTATTGAAGCAATTTTCTTTGCTGTCCTCTTCATCCTCCTCAGTGTTACAGAGCCTGGGACTGCATCCCCATGGCAAGGGCAGCAGAAACACACAGTGCAAGCAGCTATTATTTTCTATGTATTTTATGTGCACGCTGATGTAATTCAACAGCTGAGAGGGCAAAAGTGACCAGAACCAACCAGCAGGCAGCACATGCAACTCATAAAAAAATATAGCAAAGTTCTGGCACTTAGTAACTACAGAATATGAAAGTAACAGTTCCTACTACTCTTCTTCTTCATCCCTAGATTAAAAAAAAAAAAAAAAAAAAAAAAACCCTAAACTAAAGACACCACAGAACATTTCCTTTCCCAATTTTTGGCTAATTACAAAAATTTTTCAGAGAAGAAAAGAATAGAATCTAAACTGGCTTTATCAAATTAAAGAAAAAAATATGCTTAAAACTATTTTGAAGGATTTGTTTCGGAGAATTCAAGCTTCAAAACTCTTCTTCTTAAGCATGTCAGCATCATAAATAGCTATTTAACACTACATATCAGAAGTCAAACACAAAACCACAGAAATAGAAAATATTACCCTCATGCCTCTGATTCATCATCACTCCATGCCTCTGGAAAAAGCCAACAAGTGCCACCAGCTGTTAAAGTTAAAAAAAAAAAATCTTCCTTAGGCCTAGAGTAAAACTCCCTCAAATAGCTAATGAAACTTTGCCTGATTAAAGTTTGCAAAACCATGCTTTTCTCAGAATTAATGCAACATGCCAGGTCTTATTTTGTCATACCAAGAGCCGTGCCAGCAGGAGCAGAAGGACCATTGTCAACAGCTTATCACAAAACCTAATGTATACGGGAAATATTCTCACTCCAGACAACAGAGAGTGGCAAAAATAACTTTTAATAGGTAATCATCAACTGGATTAGTATGTCAATAGTTTTTACATGGTGTCAAGAGCACTGAATTTTGAGAAACAGCGTATATAAGAACAGAACTCCAAAAGTTTGGAGTGGAGAAAAAAAAAATAAGCTGATAAAAATGTAGGATAAAACCAGAGTAAACAACAAGGACAGGAATTTGCCTGTATTGAACAACTGTTTAGAATTGAGACTCATGTGGCCTGATCTGTATGCTACACAGGGAGGGGTTTGGGAGGATTGTTTAGGGTTTTTTTTTTTAACTGCAAAACTCCCTTTTCCCCCAGAGTTTTCAATGACTGAATAACATTTGCATGTATTATTGTTTTTCAGAGCAGCTGTGATTGGACTTGCAGACTCACAGATCACACTTAAAAGCTTACTCTGTGAAATAAGCTTTCCACTTTAGCAGTAAATTATTTATTTTTATTGTTATTAGTCATGGGATAATAACATGGCTGTTGTATTTGAACTGCATTTGGGTTTTTTCCTCCCCTCTACCCAACAACTTGACCACTGTCTCCTCTCTTTCCACAAACACCCCAGTTTTAAGCTAAGTGGCATAAAGCATAAAAGTTTTTTATTTCTGAAGTTCAAAGATCTCTTCCAAGCCATAGACAATCCCAAAATTTCCACTACCTTAAATATAGCAAATAGAAACACTTCGGAGCAAAGCACAGCACTGCAGGTGACCTACAAGCATAATTAACTTCTAGGCATTGACTTTAAAAGTGTCATTTTGTCCATGGTGTTGAGGCCAAGAGCTGTCAAAACAAAAGAACTACAACAAGAAATTAACAAAACTAACTAAAACAAGAAAGTACATTCTAGTCCTCCTGTCACGTTTTAGAAACACAAGCTTTTGAACAAAACATTTTAGAAAACACTGAAGTGAAATAAATACCAAAGGGCCACCCAAATAATCAACAGCAAAGTATTGTAGGACTATAAACAACCTTGAATAACAAATTATTTTCTTTTCTTATGCCATTAACAATTTTGGCTCTGCAAAGCCAGGAAACTGTCTTAGGAAAAATTGTAACTAGCTTTTTTTTTTTTTTAAAAAAAAAGGAAAATATTTAGCCACACGCAATTATTCACATGATTTTGCAAATCAGTGCATTATAACAGACAGATCTCATTATCTCCAAAAAGAACATGAGCAATAAATTAGGATCTGGAAAAGACAGGAGAGGTGACAGTTTTTCAATAATGGAAATCCCCAACCTCATCCTCTGGCAGGCATCAAGAGAGTAACAGCATATGATAGTACAGTACCATTTGGAACAAAAATCATGCAATGAGCATTAGTCAACTCCCAGAGAAATGAGAGACAGATTAATGGTGGCAGAAATACTTTTGTAAGGAACTCACTAACAAACACTGACTGTGTCAAAGCACGTCCCCATTTCCAACACCGAGCACTGAGAGTGTCTCAAGATCTGAGCACCTTACATAGCCACCACACAAAGAGACACCCTGAAAGTTTAGAGCCTGACCTAAGAGTCTTCTCAAACCAACGGGAAATAGGTTGCCCCTGATGGACTGAACCATCAGAGGACAAAGCTGAGTCGCTACTGATCCTGAGGTTACTCCAAGCCCAAGATTGTTACACACACGATTTGGAGACTGATAACAGTCACCTTCTTTAAGAACTCAACACTTCCAGCCCAGACGAGGTTACAAACCTTTCAGAGAATAAAGTTTTAAGCTACCCCCTTTGTGAACACACAAGGTCGTATTTTCTCTCTTTATCCTTGAGACAATTGATGAAAGAGAGGCAGAAATGCCTGCAGCTCTGACACCACAGTAAGGAGCACTGTCTTCTTGTTCAGTGAACTCTCCTTCAAAACACAGGGCTCACAAAAGGAAGAGGTGCTGGGCAGGGGGACGAGCATCTTGCCCAACCGGAACTTAGAGGACCTGACTACCAGAGCAGTGACTTATTTCTAGCTGATCAGTCCTCCTGGGGTGTTAATTTACATTCCATTTCAAAGCACGAACACCACACAGATTTGAGGGAGAAATATGAGAAACCATAACAATCTACAGTAGAACAGATAATATTCCATCTTCTGTGTCCAGTTAAGTGTTTCAAGTAGTAGCAAAAGTGGCATTAAAAGCAGGAAAGTTTAATGATTCAAAAGATACCAACTTCAGGGAAGAAAAAAAAAAACAAACCACAAAGAATAAAGCTTATTCAGCCTTGATTAATTATAGCTTTAATCTTGAAAGTTTTCAGTTTTAGTTTCAAGAGTTCTGGGCACATAGCCCAAGGGGGAAAAAAAAAAAGGGGGGGGGGGGAGTGAGAGATAATTCAGTTATCATACTTTCCCAATTCTTTTTACTAAACTTGCTTCTAGTGGAAGAAGTGTCATTTTGCCAGTAATATGCCAAAATATACTCTTTCTTTGCCCTGAGAACACAAATCTTCAGAGGTACAATGGATTTCAGCTCCCATTTGTGTTTAGTAGGAAGAGTGTGGGACCAGTGCACTCACTCACAACACAAGGCAGCATTTGTGAGAGCAATAAAACACAGAATGGTCACATCGAATACCTGGGGGAGACAGACCACGGCAGCAAAGCTCCTTCACCTGACTCTGCGGCCTCGCTCTAACCACTGCGGAGGAGGGAAGGCCAGGGAGAAAAACAATTCCTGTGGCCGCTTGTGCCACGGTGAAGTGAAGCCTTCAAGAGCATCTTCTGCTCACCTGCCCTGCAGCAACGCTGAAGGTGGCTGGCTGTGCATGTCCCTGCGCAGCCCCCGGGTGCCGGGCTGGGATGTGAGCCGGCCCTCGCCGTCCCCTACAGCGACCCGCACACCGGGGACGGCAGCCCGGGCAGGGATGTGGGAGCCTCCAGCCCTTGCCTGGCTGGGTTTTCAGCCTCCGTCCCACAAGCACATCGCTGCCTCATCACAGAGGTGTGAAACACAAGCAAGGCAGACACGCGCCCCAAAACGCCACATTCCCAACAGAGCGGGGCATTAACGTGGGGGGTCGCGTGCTGCTCTGGGAGACGTTTGGCCATCGCTGGCCCCGGCAGAGGCAGAGCCGCGCGGCCATCACGGCGGGGCCGGGGAAGGCGCTCCCGGCTGCAGCCTCGCACCTGGGCGGGCGGGGGCACAGCCCGCTCCCCTGCCGGACCCGCCGCTCGCAGCTGCGGGCGCTCACCCCGCGCTGACCCGGAGCGCCGACGAGAGCGGGGAGGAGGAGGAGGGAGGGAAAAGAAGGAAAAGCAGAAAGAGCCGCCGGTCCCGCGCCCGCCGCTCCCCGCCCGAGGGCTGCGCGCTCACCTGGTCCCTGCCGCCCCGTGCCGCGGAACGCGAGGGGAAGGAGCAGGACGAGGAGGAGGAGGCCATGTTGCGGCGCTCCCAGGCTGCGCTCCTCACCTCGCCCAGCCGTCCCGGGCTCACCCCAGCGCCGGGCCGTCCTGCCCGCGCCGCCGCCCCCGCAGGTGGGGCCGGGCCCGCCGCGCTCTCCTCCCGCGGCGGGCAGGGCACGGGGGGCGGGCGCGCTGGCTCCGGGACCGGGACCGCCGCCGCCCCGTCCCGCCCCGTGCCTGGAGGTGCCGCAAGGCGGGGGCAGCGTCCCGAAGTGCGTCCCGCTGGAAAACCGGGAGAGCGGCCGCTGCCAGGGGGCTCCGGAGGGCCGGGGAGCCCCCCCCCAGCCACCCGCACCGCGGCTCACCTGGACACGGCGGGCTCTGCTCTGCCCGCGGAGCGCCCGCAGCGTGTGAGGGGAAAGTTCAGCTGAAGTTTGTTAAACAAAACTGCAAAGCCACCAAATCTTCGCGCTGGGCGCTGATGAACTCCGTCCCGCAGTTCTCGCTGGTTTTCCATCGGGAGTGCCACAGGTGTAGTGTATTCGCTATAATGCAAATGCAAAACCGCTCGCACATGGCCATCGGGAGCTGCACCTGTGGATAATGATTAGCTGATACTCCCTCAGAACCTGGGCGCTCGAGCCTGGGGGAGTCAGCCCCGATTTTCCTCCCTCCCCCAGCCCAAGATGAGGGCTGTGCAAACCTCACAGGTGAGATTCCACAGTGATTAAAACAGCAGTTAGTTCTGCTTGTATTTTTTCTCAGTTTAAAAAATGTTTTAATAAATCTCATTAAAACGTATTTTATCACAGCACAAAATTGTGAAAGTATTGTGAAAGCAATTGAAATTACTTTAGTTTTGACTTAAATTACTTTATCCTATCATTACGTCTCACAAGGCTGTCCTGGTGCATCAACCCCTTTTCCTGTTTTAATTAGAACCCATTTGTAATGGTGAAACACAACAAATGCTATTAAGCACTAATTTACCTAGAAATATTGGTGATAACAGTTTAATCCAGCTAGTTGTCCTACCGTGGGCCTTAGTGCTGTAGGTGTAATTTACGAAACGTGTACCCAGCTGCATAAACTGACTATAGGTGTTTCTACATCTTTGGATACTGTGTAACTAATTGCTTGTCACTCCCTCTCTCGTGTAAACTTTTTTCTTTGTATACAGAGACAAATAAAAATATTTAAACAAAGACCTTGGCTGTGTCTCACATGGAGAAGGCGATTCCCCAGAATGTTTTTATCCCTCTTGTTTTGGATGTGACTCATTTCCTCAGCTCACTTGGAGAACTGGGAGCTGGAGGAGATGGGATAAAAGGATCACAAGCTCCCCTTTGGCTAAAAGCAAGCGTGAAGCAAGGCTGGTCACATCCACTGATGGGCAGTGGCAATCAGCAGATCTGTGCCTGGGTCACACACTGGTTTTGTACAACTCATGGACCACACCATCACGGCATGCCATCTTCCACTGATCCTTGGGAAGGACAATTAGAGAGACTTAAATGGGATTTGCAGATTGAGAAAGAAAATAACACCTTAAGGGGGAAAAAAAAAGGTTTACTTGAAATGAAAAGTGGTTTTTAAGCCTACTCTTACAATTGCTAGGAGGAGGAATATTTAAACAAAGTCAAGTGTGATGTGTACATGTAAATCCATATTGTATTTCCGCAGGCTTATAAACCTCACTTGTCTCACCTACACTCCCACCTGGAAGAGTACAGCTTTTTTTTTTTTTTTTTTTTTTTTTTTTTTTTTTTTTTTTGGCAGCGGGAATGATACCTGGAGGGAAAGAAAAGTTGACTTCCCTTACTTCAGGAGAGGTTTCAGGTCAGGCTTCCCTGACAGAGGTTTGGAATTTAAATGTGCTGTTGCAGTGCATTTGATCTGATCGAGCACAGTAGTGGGTGGTTGTTGTAAGATGAAAAATGATAAACAGCTAAAACCTGAGGTAAATTGGAAAGAAGGAGTATTACATGTTGAAATGAAACAGCCATTACAGGAAAGACATTTTTAATGTGTCTCCAAGTGAGGAATGTTGCTGACTGAGTTACACTGCTGCCGCAGACAGGGCCTAACGTTTGTGCACAGCCTTGGGGTTTGTGCCTTGTTCCCCAGAGGGATGTGCTGCTACCCAGGGCTGGGTTTGTGCCTTGTTCCCTGGAGGGATGTGCTGCTACCCAGCCCTCCATACCTACCTCAAAAGCAGCCCCCTCCAGCCAGCAGGCACTGCTTGCCTGCACATCCAGGCTGAGGGAGCCGCAAGTGTCACCTCGACTGCACCTCCCCTGCTCTCATGCACCCAAACAGAAGTTTAAAAGCAGTATATTGGGTTCTACCATTTTAATTCTTGAAATGTAAACTAAGTGAAATGCTAAAACCTAAAATCAGGAACCAGCCACCTGACCTGGGGTCAAGAGTGAAGTTAATGGGAGTTTTGTCAAAGACTTTGGTGGAGCCTGGCTTTTTGCCTAGATGCTCCAAAGAAACAAAACCAACTTTTTTTTTCCCTCTTCCCCAGGTTTGATACATATATGCTTTTCACCTTTCTCATTTAATTGCAATTATTAAAATAAAATCCAGGTTGGACATCTGTAGGTATTTCTCTAAAGGTTTTTATGAAACCAGCTGTGTGTCCCATCATGAAGGAAGATCCACAGTGACAGTGGGGCATTCCCTACTGTGGGAAAGGAGTTTGGCACAGCAGAGCTGGGAAAAGATTTCAGCCCAGCAGTCACAGGTTTCAGCCCCTGGAAGCCATTCCCAATAGGCTCAGCAGGGACTGTGTGCACCCCTCTGCTCCCTCCCACACCGTTCTGACACTCTCCCCTCGCTCTTCTTTGTGTGCTGCAATGTTCATTGTAAAACTTTCCCTGATTTTCAGCTGAGTTTTCCTCCAGGAAGTAACAAACCCATGAATAACCAGTGACCATGAATAACCAGTTCTTCTATCTACAATATCTCTTTATTTGAAATGAAGGGATGGTTTATGATATTTTCATTATTGCAATCATATCAATATTTGGGATTTTCAGGTGAAGTGATTTAGTGCATGTTACATAAAACAACCTTTAAAATAATTTTAACCTAAATTCAAGTACTTTAAGTTCATTTAAAATATTTATATTAATGCTGCAAGGAGACACTGACAATTTAATTACTTTTTCTAAGCAGCTTCCATCCTTTTTTTTTTTTTATTTTTAAACAGTTCTCATGAGCTTTTTGTTTTCTGGCATCCTATCAAAATGCTAATGCGGAAGGAGAGCAGCAGAGAAGTTCTCCATGCTTCATGATAGTGGGAACTGTCCTGCATAACGAGAGATTTAACAGGTTAAATGTATCATCTGAGATATGCATTAGAGGTACTATCCCTCTAATATTACCTTGCATTCCTAAGTGGTAGTACATCTCTCCTACTATACTTTTGCATTTGTCCTCCTAAAATAGTCTTTGAGTTTAAATAAATGTTAAAAGAAGCCAATCAATGTTTGCACTTATCTGTTTTCAAGCACAGTGAACACAACCTATTTTAGATACTCTCATTAGTATTCACAAACCAGTTGACCTTTTTAGTCCCATCATTATGTAAATGACAGAACACACTTTTTCTCTTCCTTACAGTGAAGTTATTGCTGAGGAGAATATGATTAATATATGAAAGACAAGACGATATTGACTCTTGCAGCTGCCCTCTACTCAGCAGAGAAGGAGTTGTTCAGAGCATTACACTGGGTTCTCAGCCACGAATATAACTGTAATGCCGTAATCCCAGCTCGGCACTGTCGGTCTGATCCCGTGTGCCTTGCACAAACAGCGCTGCAGTTCAGGCAAAGGGAAGTCTGGGATGCCAAAGAGGTTTTAATATATGTGCCCCTTGGCCATTTATATAAATAAAATGTAATTAACATGGTGTTGTCAAGATTCTTTTGCTGTTTGCCTTGGAGTTTTCCCTCAGTTCTGCATTTCACTGTGTTTTGCTGTGAAGGGGAGCAGCAGTCCTAGGGATTCCCACGTGCATCCATCTGTGACTCAGTTGCCAGCAGGCTCACTGCTGCTGCTTGCTCCTTCAAGCAGAACAGTAAATCCCTCCAAACACAGAAGTCACAGCAAATGTACTTGTATCTCTTGTCTCAAGCAGCATCATTAGCTCCTGCCATGTCCAAAGCAATGATCAACCGAGATAAGCACTAAGGTACACAGACAACAAGAGGGAGGAGAACTCAAGGTAAGTGTCAGACACGCGTTTGACAAATTAATGCTGTGTCGAGTCTATACTTACACGCATTCGGCTCCGAAGCAAGGCAGCTCTAAGGGAGGGCCGGAGGCAGAGTGCAAGGCAGCCTCTGCTGCTGCTGGAGCAAACCAGCACACACAACTGCACCCTCCACTGCTCTGAGAGCTGGCATGGCCACCAGCACACCCAACACGGAGACCACAGCAAAGTAATGTCCCTGAGCTGCTTACCTGATTAAGCCAGCACAGCCTGGGCCCTGAGGCAAGAGCTGACACAAAGGCAGGAGCAGTGATTTCGGGCTTGAGTGCAACAGCTATCAGAGGGATCTCAAAGCCATCCACCTTCCAGACCTTTCCTAAAGGTATCAGAAAAGGCTAAACTTGTCACCCTAGGTGCTGACCAAGGGGATGACCAATGGCCTCAAACACATCACAGTGCTGTGTGCAGCTGGCTCATGGAGAAGTCCCCTCACATGTGAAACAAGTGGCATTCCTTCGACAAGAGAGAGCTGCTCTTTAACCAGCTTTCCTTCTGGTGCCTCCTGGTCTTTCCCATTCAGAGCCCATGACACAATGGGATGTATGGAAAAGACATATTCTCAAAGAGTTTGAAAATTCAGCAAGCGCTCTGAGAATGAACAGTTAGTGTCCAGCAGGAAGGACACTAAGAAATTTATATTTCTAAGAAATAATATTTTCTGAGCACAGCTAAGAAATTCTTGTGTATATTTAAACTAAAACTAGAAAAAAAGACCTCGCTTTCAAGAAAATTCGGATCAGTGTATTCAGTACTTTCAGACAGTATATTTTATATATAATCTCTATATTTTAATATAACTTATAATAATTTATAGTACTGTGTGATTATGATACCACCACCAACCCCTGTAAATTAACTAGGGTTACCATATGTCTGGGACTTCCAAGAAATGTTTTCTTTCCCTCTAAAGGGAAAGTTGGACTTTGGCAACCTACCTAAGGTCCCTAGGACTGGTCCAGCAGCAGCAGCCGCAGCCCTGTGCTGGCAGTAGAAAACAACTCCCCAGAGGCGCAGAGCCAGGCCTGAAGGATGTGTCCTACACTCTGTCTGAGCTCTGCAGCTGATCCACAGGCATTGCTGTGCCCACACTGCCCTGGCTGCTTTGGACTTGTTACACACACAGGATAGAATTCTGTCACTGTGCAGGGCAGAGCACATCAGGCTTTTTTTTCCTATGAATTGCACAAGATTGCACAAGCCATGTTCCTGTATCGAACTTCCCAGATATACAAAAGCCTTGTTCTAGGCAGGTAAATCCCCAGCCAGTGGTGGGAATACAGAATTCAAGGTAAACAGAGAGCCGCGAGCATGCACACCATATGCTGCAAAAATTCCCCAGGAGGGAGGGGAAAGTGGAGGGGCTTTACGCCTGAAACACACTCAGGGGGAGGAGTTGGACGGGCTGCCTCTTGCCTTTGCCACGGGGCAGGGATGAGAAGAAGGAAGTGTACCATAAATAGCCCTGCTTCCTGGAATCGCCGTCCCAAATAAAAGCTTTAAGGGAGAAGCTGCACGTTTTTGTTTGCAGCGCCCTGCCCTGCTTACGTTTCAGACAAGCAGCAAAGCCATCCTTCAAAAATGATGTAAACCAGTGCAAAGAAGTAATTAAAAAGGGCAGTAACATCAGCAGCGTGAAGAGGTGCCTGTGGCTCCCCCCTGCAGGGACTGTAGGTTTCCACAGAAGCTGTTGGTCCAGGACTGCCAGTGCCCGTGATAAATTGGTGCTAGAGTGGGTCAGCAGCACCACAGAATCCACAGTGGAGCTGTCCTTGCAGGGGAAAGACTTGTAAAACTAGAAACACGTGACCTTGGCTAATCTATTTAGCATTTCAGTTTTTCAGTAACAAAATTTGTTTGGAGTAGTATTTTCCCAGGCTTTTTGTTAACTCGTGTACTGTAGCACCGCTTTCCTGGGTACCAGTGGAGGAAGCTTGCAGCTGGCAGAGTGCTCACTGAGCAGGGCCCACAGGTGCCTCTCTAATTACATCCCCAACCCTTCTTTCAGAAGCTGGGATAGCACAGCGACTAATCTTTCTTAATCTGGGAGGAGGGATGCAGAACTTTAATTTGCCTACAGACACACATCCCAGCTTCCGGGGAATTAAGTTACCCAGTGACCTTTCATTAAGGCACATGCCTTAAAAGCAGCTCCCAAGGCTGCAGCAGCGCTGCCCAGATCAGTGCCCATGCAGCCAGAAATAATGAATTTATGGTCTGGCTGGCCATGGGATCCAAATCTAACATTCTTGATTAAAAGGAAAAGCTGCAGCATCCAAATCTAACAGACTTGATTAAAAGAAGAAGCTGCAGCCAACACCTAGCCTGGTCCAAATACAATTATACTCCCCAAATGATTCCAACAGCCCAAAGTGTTATTCCAGTGGTACGCAGGGTCCAGTGAAGAGACAAAGTTGATCAAGAAACTGGAGCATCTCTCCGAGGAGGAAAGGCTGAAGGAGCTGGGGCTGTTCAGCCTGGAGCAGAGACAGCAGAGAGGGAACATCATCCATGTGTGTCCTTGAGAGGAAACACCATCCCTGTGTGTCCCCGAGAGGGAGATCCCTGTGTGTCCCTGAGAGGGAACACCATCCCTGTGTGTCCCCGAGAGGGAACACCGTCCCTGTGTGTCCCCGAGAGGGAACACCGTCCCTGTGTGTCCTTGAGAGGGAACACCGTCCCTGTGTGTCCCCGAGAGGGAACACCGTCCCTGTGTGTCCCCGAGAGGGAACACCATCCCTGTGTGTCCCCAGGAGGGAACACCATCCCTGTGTGTCCTTGAGAGGAAACACCATCCCTGTGTGTCCCCGAGAGGGAGATCCCTGTGTGTCCCTGAGAGGGAACACCATCCCTGTGTGTCCCCGAGAGGGAACACCATCCCTGTGTGTCCCCGAGAGGGAACACCATCCCTGTGTGTCCCCGAGAGGGAACACCGTCCCTGACCGCAGGGAGGGCTCAGAGCAGGGACCAGGCGCTGCTCCTTGGGACCAGCAATGGCACCAGAGGAATGGGCAGGAACTAATGCCCAGGAGTTCCACGAGGCACAGCTTTACTGTGCGGTGACCGAGCACTGGGACAGATTGCCCACAGAGCATGTGGATTCCTACTCGCTGGAGATATTCCAGAACCGTCTGGACACGATCCTGTGCCATGTGTTCTCGGACGGCCCTGCATGAGCAGAGAGGTGGCACCAGGTGACCCACGGGTGTCCCTTGCAGCCTGGCCCATTCCGTGACTCTGGGATCGTGACCAGTCCGCCCAGTGGCGCCGTCGCGGCGCCCCCGTGTCACCGGCTTGGGGCTACGCGGAACGGCCCACCCGCCCGGCCAGGCTGCCTCCACTCGCGCCGGTGGCGAACCAAGGGGACGTCCGGTGCACGCTCAGCTCGCCGCGCCCGGCCGCGCAGCATTTCTCTCTTTCCCCCCCCCCACCGCGGAGCCGAAAGCCGCCCTTTGGGCCTCGCTTTGGCGCGGAGCGCGCTGATTGGCCGCTTTGAACGGGCCCGGCGCGGCGCCATTGGCGGAGCGCGGCGGGCGGCCGGTTCGAATGCGCGGCGGCCCCGCCCCCGGCTCGCGCGGCGCTGCGGACGTGCCTGTGCGGCGGCGGCGGCGGCGGCTCGTGCGGCGCGCGCGCGCAGCGGCTCCGCAGGTGAGGGGCGCGCGGCGGGGCCGTTGGCGCGCGCGGCCGCGCGGGGGGCCGGGGCAGAGGGATGCGCGCTCCCGAGCCCCGCGCGGGGTCCCGCTCCCCAGCCCGGGGGCGCAGCGCGGCCGCCCGGCCCTTCCCGGTCTGCGGCGGGGGAGCGCCCCGCAGAGCCGCACAGGGAGCGGGGGAGCGCCTCGGGCCGGCGGGAGCGGGGCGGGGGCTGGGCCGCGCCGAGCGGGGCCCGCGCGGCCAGCGGACGGTGCCCGCCCTGCCCGGAGCCGGAGGTAACTCGGCTCCGCTCGGTGCCCGTAACGCCGGGGGAAGTGCGGAGTGCCAGTCCCGGCTGTGCGGGGCCCTCCGCCGGTGACACCCTGTGCCGGTGTCCCCTGGCTTGGCCAACACCCGCTTCCCGGAGTGTTACACAGCGGCATTCCTGTCTGTTTCTAGCTCGTTCTCCTTGAGCCAGTAGTTAGGTAAAATTGATGAGTAGGTTGCACTTTCTTCAGTTCCCTGGAGGAGCTTTCTTCAAAGCTTTTTAATTTTTTTTTTTTTCTCCTTGGAGTCATTGCCCATTCATACCTTGGAGAATAGTTTTTCTAGCTGGAATTCGGAATAAATATGTTCTGTGTTTTTGTTGGTGAGAATGGTCAAGTGTTTTACATTACGTCTTAATTTTGTGAGGCACAACTTGCTTCTAAAGCCTTGGCATAGGTTCAGTGACTTGTCTGTGCTCAGGACAGCAACTGTTCACCCTCATTTTCTCTTTCTTTTTTCCCGTCCATTTCAGGAATAACTACAGCAATGGATGACTACACAAAAATAGAGAAGATTGGGGAAGGTAAGTATGGGGAGCAGTGAGCTTTTAAATGCTCCACAGTTTGAGCTATGAAGTGTCCCAGAAGATCTGTGCACTCTGCCTGTTACAAGAAACACAGATTCAACCAAGTGGCTAAATAAGCTTGTAGCTTAATTTTTGTGGTAGTTATCTATATCTGTAAAGGCTTTCAGCCTGCTCTTTTTTCTGAAAGTGACATGGTCTTTTTAAAAACAGCTGACCAGTGTTGAAAAGTGTCTGCCTTCATTTTGATGGCTAATGGTGTAACATTAGCCATCTCCAAAAGGCAGAAGGGAGAAAAAAATATGTTCTGAGTCCTGAAACCAGCTTACAGTTTAGGAAGCTCCCCCATTTCTCTGAATATAAACTTACCATCTGCCCCTGAAGTTGTGCAATGTGTTGTTTTGCTTGGAGCTGCTGGTAGGGAGTAGTATTTTCTGGATTGTTCTGCTCTGATGATATACGGGCAGTGCGTGTGTCACAGGAAAGCAAGATAGCAAAGCTCTGTGGAGAAGTGAATTTTTAACAATTACTTCACATTGAGGCACTGAGAAGATGGCTTCAATGCAGGTGTTAGTCACAACCCCCCTGTTACTGGAAATGCAGCCTGTGTTCGTGGTAGAAGTCAGTGTCTTTGCTAACACCCTACATAAGGCCTTATGTAGACTTGGAAATTTGAAGTACCATTGCCCACCCTGAGGCAATAGCAAAAGGTGTGCTTGGATCCTGCAACAAAGCTTTGTAACCAAAGCCTTGTGTGTGGATCTTTTTGAAATAAACTAGTTTGGGCTTCATTTGAGGGATTAATGCTTCAAGAAGGGTAAAGGAGAAGGCTTACACTCTCTTGGTTTGAGGGCTCTACTTCTGTGAGCACTGATAATTAAGATGGATTGATTTGAGATTTACTCTTGGTTCCAATTTCAGCTTCTGCTGAGACCCACAGCACTAGCCTCTCTCCTGCACTGAGCATTGTGCCAGAGGTATTTCTACAGCTCACACCCATGGATGGCTGGATCTCAGACTGCAGAAGGAGCACTACTTCCATTTGCAGCTAAACCTGTAGCATTTTAATATCATGTATCAATGGCAAAATCATAATCCTTTATGATGATCTTGTCTGAAAGTTAATCAACTTGAAACTCAAATTGTATCGGATTTTATAACTACATCTTGCAAATACTCACCTTTCACACTTAGGCTTCTAAGTGCCCTGTCCTAATAAATGCTACGCTTCATGGGTGGCATGCTTTAAACAAACAAAAATATTGCTCAGGTGAACTCCACAGCTAAATAATACTTTGTAATTTAAACCAATACTCCATTTGTAAGGAATTTTCCTCTGTTAGCAGCTCATGTTTACAATATTATTTGTACCTGAAGCTGGTACTTCCTATATTTGTTTCACTGTCTTTTTGTTCAGGTACCTATGGTGTTGTGTATAAAGGTCGTCACAAAACCACAGGCCAAGTGGTTGCAATGAAGAAAATACGTCTAGAAAGTGAGGAGGAAGGTGTTCCAAGCACTGCTATCCGAGAAATTTCTTTATTAAAAGAGCTGAATCATCCCAATATAGTCTGGTATGCATATACTGGTATTTAGCTAAACTCTTGGAGGGGCACTAGGTCCCATCAGATCATAAATTATTTTCCCACTCATCTAGTGAGGTGAGAACCTCTCTGTTTAATACAATGTCTGCTTTGCAGCAAATATTTTAAATTCCATGTTTATGCCAGTTTTCTAATTAAGTCTTTCTCATGCTGCCTCTTTTTGTTCCAGGAATCTAACAAATTTTTGTTAATTTAGAAATTTCTGTAAGTTCTTTTCAGAGAGGTTATTGTGAGAATGGAGACATACTTTATGAAAACTGGCTGTAGCTGTTACTTCAGGCAGTCTCAGAAGTTTATTTACCACCTTGGAATAGACCATTTGACTTAAGTGTTCTGATGTTCTCCCTGCTGTTCTGTAGCAGGAATTTAGATGTGTTTTGATGCTGTCATAGCTGGCACACCTGAGCTATGAGTGAAGTTTCCATCAGTGACTGCTTGACATGTAAAAATGATTGCAGCCACTGTCTTCCCCCAACATACTTGCTTGCTCTTTGATGCAGCAAAATACTTCAGTGTGCCTTAAAATTGGCCAGGTTCCAGCCAGGTAGTGTTTCAGTGTAGGTATGCTTGGGTTTAGGAACCCTTACTCTCCAATAAGGATGAAGAAGATACTTAAAAATGTGTGCAAATCCTGCTGTGTCTATTAGAGTCCTATTAAATATTCCCTTAAGTTCCTAGTAATTCAGGCTCTGCTGTGACAAGCCAGCTTCAAAGAGAAGCTGGGCACCAACACCCACAGGTGGGTTTTTCTTAATGGCAAAAGTATTTTTTCTTCAGACTCCTGTGTCTGATTTGAGAGAACATAAGTTTAGGAGGAAGCATATAGGCTTTTATTTCAGTTTGACACTATTTCAGATATACTTGATTTTCCAGATGACAGTATAACTCACAAAGTCTGTTGTTTGAAGACTTTTAAGATTTCCATAATAGAAACCTGGAAATATCAGCTTGTATCCCTGTTGAGAAAAGAAGCAGGAGGAGTTCATGCATTTTGCAGTGGAAGTAATTGTATATTCAATTTTTAGTCTTCAGGATGTTCTCATGCAGGATTCAAGACTGTACCTCGTCTTTGAATTCCTTTCCATGGATCTCAAGAAATATTTGGATAGTATTCCATCTGGCCAGTATTTGGAGCGTTCACGTGTTAAGGTAATGAGGACAATTTCTTAACCTAAGAGGGAATTTAATGATGACCTACTAAACCATAAGCAGTTCTTATTTCCAGTATAATTAACTCCTTGAGGAGAAATGAAAGGTTAAATAAGCAGCCGTCAATAATAAGATGAATGTGAGTTTTGCTTTCAAATGCCACTTGAAAATCTTTTCATTACTGAGATGAAACTGTCTTAAACTAATCTTCAGAATTAATTTGTGTAGCTTTTTGATTGATATTAACTCCTTATCTGCAATGCTTTGGATCTCCATTTCCTGCTGCTGTAGGGAGAGCTACTGAAGGGAACACCTTTGTGTTGCAGGACCCTGACATGTACTAAAAGTAACTCCTTTTTTTCTTTCTTTCCTCCCACCTCATCCTTTCTAGAGTTATCTGTACCAAATTTTGCAAGGTATTGTCTTCTGCCACTCAAGAAGAGTTCTGCACAGAGACTTGAAACCTCAGAACCTCCTGATAGATGACAAGGGAGTGATTAAACTGGCGGATTTTGGACTGGCTCGAGCCTTTGGAATTCCAGTGCGGGTCTACACGCATGAAGTGAGTTGGGACATACCTCTGGTGGTTTGGATAGTGTGTACTTGCTACCTGCTAAGAACTGATTCTGAAACAGCTAAAAACAATCAGCTTTTTCAAGCTATAAGCCAACAAAACTATGAAAAAGTTAGGTTTTGTTTTCCACTTCTTTGACTGTGGTTTCACTCTAAGGTTCCAAAGCATTTTATGAATCCCACTCAGAGTGAGTCAGATGGACTCAAACTTGTTGCTCACTGTCTCATAAAGGCGTTTTTGCTTTGCAAAGCACTCAGGTTTGAGGGGTTTTGTGGCTGGGTGCCAAAGGATTCCTGCTTTTGGGGAAGTTGTGCAGGCAGCTGCTTTTTTTGAAGTAGAAGCTACTGCAATGGAGTTGCTTTGTCTACAAATGAAGTTTGAAACCAGTATTAAACTTCCACTAAAACTTAGAGTACTGGGTATTTTTAGCAAAAAACTGTGAATGCTGCTTAATAACAAATGAGCTATTTATCTAGCAGTCAATTAAAAGACCAGATATTCCACAAACTTAACCTTTCCTTGTTCCACAGGTAGTGACACTGTGGTACAGGTCTCCAGAAGTGTTGCTGGGATCTGCTCGTTACTCTACTCCTGTAGATATCTGGAGCATAGGAACCATATTTGCTGAGCTGGCAACTAAAAAGCCACTTTTCCATGGGGATTCAGAGATTGACCAGATCTTCAGAATCTTCAGGTATGTAAGGCTCTACCTTTCCTTGCTAGCTGTGTGGCACCACACAACAGTTGTGTGTAATTAAAAGTGTAATAGCACATAACAGATTTCAGACTAAATTGCTTAATATTTTGCTTATGCTTGCACAGAGCTTTAGGGACTCCCAACAACGAGGTATGGCCTGAGGTGGAATCCCTGCAAGACTATAAAAACACATTCCCAAAATGGAAACCTGTCAGCCTTGAAACACATGTCAAAAACTTGGATAAAGATGGACTTGATCTGCTGGCTGTAAGTAGTCTGTCCAAAATCTGCTGATTAACAACTTGAGTGGGCTGTTTGAAATAATCCAGAATACACAAAGCTGTACTCATCAGTCATGGCTTAGAAGGAAAATATGGAGATCTTCAAGCTATCAACAGTGGTATGAGCCTTCATTCTTGTAGAACTGACACCTTGTGTGACACTCACTCCTTTCACAAGTAATACCAGACTATTTTTCACATGAAGCAGTTGTGCCTCAGCTTTTTTATAATAATAAGCCAGGTACAACTTGAAAGCTGGAGGATGAGTCTTTACAAAGATGTTTAAATGAAGGCTTCTGCCATAAAGTAGCTTTCACCTTTCTGCTGCCAGCTCCAGTTGTGATGTGGCTGTGTGACTGCTGAGCCAGTTGGAAATGTTGATTTTATGGTAGCATGTGGATTAAACTTGGTGGGCTCATCTTGGTTAAACTTCTTTGATGGTCTTAACTGAATAAACAAGGATAGAAACAGCTGAATGTATTGATTAGCTGAGACAAGAAACTTAGCTGAAGTCTGTCTTTAGTGTCTGTCTCAATTGCCCTTAAATTTGGAGTTAAGTATTTTTGGCTGTGGTGTATTAACTTGTAATTGGTATCTTTTGGGTCTAGTGTGAGTTTCCTTTAGTTCTGTGGCCAGGCAGTTAAACTACCACACCAGGCTTTTAATTGGCAAGCTCTTCATCAGTCTTTTCCATTTAGTGCTCTTCCAGCTCATGTGCTGCCACTGAGGGCTAATTTAGGTCACATCCTAGGTGTGCTCTTAGATGTCCTGAGGTGCAGTGATGTACCTTGGTTGTCCTTTGGCTGTTCTAAAGCTGCAGTTGTACAGTGCAGACCTTCAGACGGGAGTGTGGGTTGGGTGCTCTGTGTGTCTCAAGGCAAGCTGACACTCCAGAGCCCCTTTGTAAAGCAGTACCTGTGTACCTGGCTCATGGCTGTAAGCAGTCACAAAACAGTTCATTACCCATATTGGTATTATGGCAGAATACCCTGAATGAAGCCATGTTGCCCAAAAAGCTCAAATGATCACAATTTCTCTCTTTTTTTTGAGGGAGGCGGGGGGCAGAGCCCCAGTTCACACTGACAGCCTGAGCATTTGTTGAACATGTAGATGTCCTGGATAGCTCTGAACCGTGCAGCACAGTTGTCTTACAGCAATAAGACCCCTGACAGCATCTTTATTAAATCAGTTTGAAATAATTGTTGCTGACTCTATTTACAAACTGAAATCAAAGGAACAGGCAGGAGAATCTTGTTGAAACAGTTGTATGAAAAGAACCTGCCAAGGGCTCATCTGAGCTTAGGTGAGGCTTCACTGTGTGAAGCCAATGGTTGGGGCTGCTGCTAATAAAGGCAAAAAAATACTTCATGGTGCTCTTCATGGTGTTAGCATAATTCTAGTCTCAAAGCATATTAAATTCTCTAAAGTCATTTACAGTTTTGCCTTAATGTTAACATTTTAGTTTCCTGTTAGTGCCTGGTGACAGTGGTATTCCTGACTGGAATCCCTTTAACTTTCCTATGGCACTTCTAAACCTTTTAAACCCATAATATTACTTCAAAGGCAACAAAACTAAATAGTTTGTTCTAGAGCACAAGCTCAGATATGTCAATGAAAATGTTTCAATGTTTAACTTTTTTCTATAGACAGTTGCAGATGTATGTAAAGGAGCCGTCTTTAAAAATGTCTTAACACAAAAATGTGTAATTCAAATTCCATGAGTGAGGTTGTGAGTTTAAGACCTTCATAAGCTACATGACTTCTATGGCCAGCATTTCAAAGAACTTGATGGCTGTCCTCAAAAACTTTCAATTATCAGAACAGTAGGTGCCAGGGAAAACTAATGCTCTAGACCGCAAGAGAAGCTTCCTTCTCTTGCTCCATCAGTTGTGGTGCAGTGTCACAGCATCCCTTTTTCAGAGAAATTTCCCTCTTTGAGTCAATTTTGATAGAACCTTTAATATCAGAATTAACTACAGGAGACTGTTCTAGGTATAGATAATGGGAACCTCTGCCACAAGGTAAAATTGGACATGCAAGGTTAAATCTAGAGGCAGCATTGCATTTGGCAGAAGTTCAGAGAATATAAATGCAGATTCAGTGGTTTAAATCAACCTGAAGACTCCCTGTAGAATGAAGTGTAAAGATAATTAAATGTCAAGACTGAATACTGG
This sequence comes from Vidua chalybeata, assembly GCF_026979565.1. Taxonomy (NCBI): domain Eukaryota; kingdom Metazoa; phylum Chordata; class Aves; order Passeriformes; family Viduidae; genus Vidua; species Vidua chalybeata. Next base: position 29,347,031 of record NC_071537.1, read on the forward strand.
GCAGAGTAAGACTGGTTAAGTTTTGTTCTGGAAGACAGATTTGTTGTGCAGACAGGGGAGAGGGCAGCTGGTGGAATCCTGATTACTTGAATTTGAAATGGTCTGTTCTTTAGTAAGGGGAAATTAAAAGACTTTGCTTGTTTTGGGTCTAGTACAAAACTGAATGCTTCATTCCTTTTTTGACCCCTTGTATGAGAGAAGCTATAGATACTTTTTTTTTTTTTATGGCTTAGAAAAACAAATTTCCTCCTGCTTTAGAAACTTCTGGGGATTATTTTAATGCCTGTGACACCCCCTCTTTTTGCTCTCATCACCTTTATTGAGGTATTCAGTTGAAGTATTTTATTGCAAAGAAACTCAAGTTTTAACTGTTTTCTTCAGTTCTACCTGCTTGTAGTGTACTTTCCAATTTGGATTTTGAAACTGAGTGAGCATTCTTTTATTTTAATAGTCAAGTCACCAACCTGAGCAGAAGCCATTTGACATCACTTTGCTCAATGTCAGTAACAAAAAAAGTGTCAGACCACTTGTCCTTAAAACATTTAGGGCTTTACCAGCCTAAAGCTTATTAACTTGCCTCAGTGAGAAGCTGAGATAATTATTGCTGCTTGGTTGCCTGGTTCTGGATTTAGTTCAGTGGATGTGGTACCCAGGCACAGGCAAGGGCTTGGTTATTGAACAGGGGGTTAAATGGGATTTTTCATTTTCTGAGCAGTTATGCACTGCTACTGACTTGTAGGGGAAATAACCTCTCCAACTAGGAGAGCACAGAACAAAGGGGGAAAATGTCTTTGTAGTTACTTTATTATTATGGTTAAATATCTATTTAACATGATTTTAGCTCACATTTCATGAGGAAATAAATGTGTGGGTTTTTTTTTTTTTTTCTTCCAGAAAATGTTAATTTATGATCCTGCAAAAAGGATTTCTGGCAAAATGGCCTTGAACCATCCATATTTTGATGATTTGGACAAATCCACTCTTCCTGCTAATCTGATTAAGAAATAGACCTTTGGACTAAATCATCCAGAGTGAAATAATTGTGATTACTTTTACTCTTAAGTCTGTCATTTGTATGTCTGTCTTTTTGCTCTTAAGATTGGCTGTATTCATTTTGTTTTGGTTTAAGTGTTATCTAAATGTAAATATTAACCTGTTAGTGCTGAGTTCAAATACAATGCAAATATTGCTGCAATTAATGCAGTCAACTTTCTATAAATAAAGCTTTAACCCCGGTGAAGGACTGAACTTATTTCCAGGCCACAGCTGCTCTACAGCAGGACTCCTGTTTTCTTTGGAATGCACTGGAAAGGTACCACTTGGCTGAAAAAGCTGCTAACCCAAACTTCTAAATGGTTGTTCCTGATACGATAGGAAGTTGTTTCAGTGTCATGTCATTTACACTTTTACTTGAGCATGGCAACTGATGTGCCAAAGGACACTGTGAGATATGCTGAAGAACAGCAACTTAGAAAAGTGTGGATGGCCAAACTGATTTTGAGTTTTTGAAGGCAGCTGTAAATCATTATTTGAGATAAGTCCCTTGCTCTATGTTTTTGTTGTTGTCTTGGAGGCCCAAGAGTTTACCAAGATGTTGGCATGTGAACTCCTAGGAATTGTAATCATAAACTGAGATGCCACATGGCTCCAGGCTTTTCCGTAATTAAAACAGAAGCTTTTTAAAGCTCCCTGGCAATTTACTGAACAGGTGAGAGTATTGTTAAAAGTTCAAATAAAGTTCAAAGGCGTGTACTAATAACAGATTGTGTGTTAGTGTCCAATTCCTACCTCCATTGTTACCCTTCAGACACATCACTAGGGATGGGGGGTACATCTGGTCTGAGTTTTATTGGCTCTAGGCACTGCAGTGCTCCTTTCCTTGCTGGTTAGGGGCCAAGGCTTGCAGCACAGTGGGGAACACTATTGAAAGTGTTTAGATTTCTAAATCAGGTGTGTGCAAGCACTGATATGAACTCTAAGCAGTGAGGTTTGTAGGAGCCCTGTCCTACAGCTGCTGAATCGACACTAAAGGCAGTGGAGACGACAATATCTATCCAGTTCATCACATATTTGTTGTGTCCTTGAGTAGCTGAAAGTGTTAGACCTAGCTTTTGTTAACAAGCAGCAGGGTGAGAGATAAATACCCACTTGGGCTGTTACCACTGTTCTTTGCAAAGTCCTTCTTAATCTTCAGAAATATTGGAAACTTGGTTTAATAGAATCACTTGATAGCAGAGCACTGAGGAGGAGAGGATTTTTGAAATCGTACAGGTAAGTTACTTAATTGAAGGCAGTGGGGGAGAAGATTGTGATGGCTGACTCCTTTCTGTTAACACCGGTGAAAGGATGCAATTTCAAGATAAAGTGGGATCTAATTTGTCTCTATTTGCATGTAGTAACTTGACACAGGGTTTACAGGCCAAGAGGTTTGTAATTGTTGCTGCTAATTGGTTACCTTGGTGTAGAAAAATGGGAACCTGCCAGTAACTGCATTAAAAATCCGAAGCTAGTGCACAGACCAGGTTCTGTATGGAAAATATTTCAGCTGGGCAAAAGAAATATTTTGCTGCAATAGTGGTAAAGCCCAATATTTATTTTGTAAGTAACTGGTGTCTGTCTCAGCTTAATGTGATACGGGGAATGCTTTAGCTTATCTTAACTAACAACTTAAGTACTAAAATTTCCAAAGAGTTTTTCAAACAATAACTTACTCCAAATCTGCAATCTTTCTTGTTTAGCCAGGCACTGTAACAGCTGCTGTGACATCAGTGTAGCTCTGAACAAGGTATTAGAGTGCTCTTAGTAAAGGGGAGGGGCGGGGGAACACAATACTGTCTATCTGTGCCTCAGTGAGATCAGGTGCTGAATATCATACTGAGACACCTGACTCACTGGCACAGCTCCACTGTTAGCAATGAGGCAAAGTTATCAGTCAGGCAAATCACTTCCCTTATGGAAAATAATATCTGCTCTTGGTAACTGCCCTGCTGCCTGCACCTAGCATGTGCAAGGTTTCTGATGTTCAAGCTTTGGCCACCTAAAACTCAATTTTATTCCAGTAAGAACTGGGCATCCCTTGCCCTTTGGGGTTTTAACCCACTGTGGGTGATAATCAGCAGACCTATTTATTGATACCTATTGCAGTAGCTTTCTTCTGAATGTTGTAAGAACTGGGGATAAAATTACTTCATTTAAAAGCAACGTGCTCCTGTCTAAAATGAAGTTCTATAGTGTAATGTTGCATCACTATTGCCTCTGGTACTATGGCTGCTCAGTATCTTGTTTTCTACTAGTGCACAAGTAAACCCCAGCTGAAAATTATAAACTTAACTTGGTGTTTGACTTCACTTGCTTGTCCTCCATACCATTAAAAAGCAATGTAGGTGAAAAAGTTTTGTGTATACAAGAATAGGATTTTACACAGGATCAAATTGGGGTTTTGTCAGTGGGTTGGTTTTTTTTGAAGTTGCTGAATGCTAGCAGGCTGCTGAAGTTGGGGGTAGGTGTAAGTTTTATATTGGTCCAGAGGAAATGGGAAATGCACCTGCTGAGTCAGAAAGAAGACACCTACTCAGTCCAATTGCATTTGCTACACTTAAAATTGCTTTAAAGCAGCAAATGACTGGCAATTTACCAGTATTCCCATGTTGGTATCTGGGATTACTTCTGAACAGCCAGTTTTGACCAGCACTATTTCCTTCTTGGTGCCCACAGACTTGCACAAAGGCACAGCACTACCACTGCTTCTGTTTTATTTTATATCAGGTTTGTAAAGACTGCGTGGGAATAAGGCAACACTGATATATGGGCCCTACTCTCATTAAGCCTGACTAGTTCTTCACCAAGCTCCTTGCCTTATTTTCTGACAAGCTGCATCAATTTATGGAGCAATCTCAGAATTTCCCATTGCTTTGACCACCAGCTGCTCTGGTTTACATCTGCTGCATCAATGGCTCATTCCAGGTAATGGCTTGTGATTTTATTCCCACTGTATTCCTGTATAAAGCATTGTCTCCTCATGTGTAAGTGTCAGCAGGGTACTGAGTGTTCTCCACTGTTGCTGGGCATATTTTACTTCAGCCTGGCTATTTCAATAAATTCTTGTTGCGTTTGAATCAATAGCAGGCTATTGATGCTGCTGCTAACAGATTGAGTGATCTCAAACATGTATCTCCAGTACAGGTGGCTGGCTGCCTTTAATGGAAGAATTGGAGGTGGGAGCTGGTCTCTCCAAATTGCTAAAGTGACAGGCATTATGCCCTGGGGAATAGTTAGTGGTTTTACAGCAACAGTTATATTCAGTTCCTTGAAATGAATGAAAACCTTTCTGCTGACCTCTGAAAGGTTTAGATTAGACTGTTGGGAGGGGATTAAAAAAAAAAAAATTCCCCCAACTATTTTAAGCAACAACCAATTGAATTCTTAAAAAAAACCCTGCATACAGTACACAAAATACCTGGCCAAATGCAAGGCAGAGTGTTTGAGAGCCAAACCCAGGGATCTGGGTAATTTCCAGCATGAATCCTTGGGCCTGCGGAACATGTTTTTCCCATGACAGCTTGGACTTGCTGAGCAAGGACCATGGGCCCTTCTAACCTACGTGGGGCTGAAAGACCTTCCCTCCTTTTCATTTGCTCTCCACCTACTGCTTATCTTTGCAAAAGACACATTAACTATCACTTTTCCTGTCAATTGCTGGTCTTCCAGAGGAGGGTGGGGTTTTTTGTGTAAAAAAGGAGAGATTTTGTGCCTGTATCATTAACAGTGCTCATTGCCATTTCCAATTACCCTTCAGTGCTATTTTTCTCCTCTCTTATCTATTGCCTTAAGAGCTATCACAGATGGACTTTTATTTAAGGCCATTCCCCTTGACAGTGGTTAGAGGAAGAGCATCACAGCCTAGTGAAGGGCAGGCTCTGCATGTCTTGCTTCCAATGGGGACTAAAGACAGCGAGGAGGGTGAGCTAACACCTGAGGGGGTCCCATCTTGACTCTTTCATACAAGAGCAGGGCTCTAAAATGCTCCCAATTGGTGGCATGGGGGGATGAAAGGAGAGGTCAGTCCTTTTCCCCCTGTAGGTGCTCTCAATGGATCTGCTGTGAGCAGCTTCCTGCTGGGGCCTGGCACACCTCAGACCCCTGTGAAGATCAGGAAGGATTTAACTAGTTAAAGGCAGGCAGGGAAAAGACTGTGACTCTTGGTGTCCCTCTTGGTGGGTCATCTTTGGTAGCTTCCCACAGGATCTCAGCCTTTTCTGTGTGAGCTCAGAGTGAGCCAGTCCTTGACTTTCTGTGCTTCATTTCAGCCCTTTGCCATGTAGGCTGTGGTCAGGAGTGTAAATATTTCACAGCTGTTTGCTGAACTGTGTTTGATTTGGGCTCTGAGCATATAACAATTTATATTACAAATGTACCTGAGACCTGTCAATTTTTTTCCCCACAATCAGATATCTTTCTGAAATATCCATAAACTCACCGGCTGAAAGAAAGAAAGGGGGGGCTCTCTTCTCTTAGATTTTTCTTGATTCTTTTTTTTTTATTATTTTAAAACTCATCTGAGGATGAGGAATTACAACTTCTATTAATTACCTCACCCAGCTCAGAATCTCTTCCTGAAGTGTACTGGAACTACTGAATTCCTGGGAAGCTACTCAGCATCCTTTGGTGACAGGCAAAAGGATTAAAAGAGGAACCAAAACAGTGTAGAACATATAAAATTGGCAGATGGATAAGAAAGCATAAATTATTTTGTGTTTCTATAAGGAAAAATTATTTCTTAAAAGTTGTCAGAGAAATTATCATGAATAGTATAATAATATTTTAATAATATTTAAAAGATTTCAGGAAAGTGTAATTTTTTTTTAAAATCTCAAGGTATGAATCTGGTACTTTTCCCTAAATCAGTAAGTAAATAAATTTTATTTTCTTTCTTAGTATTTGGGGCTTAATAGATACATATATGAAAATAAAAACAATGGAACTGTAACAAAGATTATTTCTGAAGATCTGCAACAAGACATGTAAAGTCCTGATGTGTATTTGGGATAAAAGTTACATTTTCTTATTATTCCTAAAGTTTGTGTTGCCTCCCCCTTGGCCACGCGGTGTCACTCTGGCACCTCGGTACCGGCAGCCAGGCAGGGGGGCGGGGAAGAGCAGAAAAACTCCCTCAGACTCTCCTGGCTCCATGAAAAATTGAAGGGTATTTATTTTCTGGTAGGCAGCCAGGCTGAAAATAATATCTGAATTGAAAGCCTTTCATGAAACATCTGGGCAGTTAAATTTCGCAAACTTCAAAGATGTCCAGTACCGTACTGACATACTGATTTCTTTCTTTAGTGAAGAATCACTTAGGCTAATGCACAAAAGCCTCTGTAAAAAACGTTTTATGCTGAAATTAATGATCAAAATGACTATGCTTAATAAAGCAACTATCACAGGAGTGCCAGTCAACATGGTTAAACTACAACAGGCTCATAATCAGTCTCTCAAATCACTATCAATTGTCCACAGTGGCCAGTTTTGCAGTGATTTTTTTGAGGTCTGCATGCTTAATCTCCAGATTTTCCATTTTGGATTTGATACGTGTGTGCAAAATTGCGCCTGTGGTTTTCTTTTGCAGGCTGTCATTTTTTAAGTACCTTTCATAAGCTTGACTAGAATCTCTGCTGGTAAACAATAGAAATAATAGAGTCACATTTATAGCAGTTGAGAAGCTGGTCCTCAACACTGACTTCAAATATAAGGTCTTATTTTTACTTGTTGATGTGTTCTCCTAAATGCAAAAGCTAAAAGCAGAAGTATGTCAAATACTTCTAGATGACTCGATCTGCTCTTAGAGCCGTGGGATTATACAGTCACATGCCTGGTAAAATTCTCCCCAGTGCTGGTACATGAAGCATTAGGATTTTCTTCTCTCCTCTCAATGTACAGAGTGATGTACAGCTAAATAACCTCCATAAGTTTATAGTAATAATTCTGTTCACTGAGCTGCTTGAGGCAGAAATGCAAGTGCTAATGCGTAGGAGCTGTACTTTGATAATTATTCTTGGGAATGAAAAAACACACTAATAATTTCCCAGTTCTCATTCAAGTGCTTAGTCTAGGTAAAATGGCATTTTTCACATAGTAAAAGATCATAAATAAATGTAAATACACAGCAGGTGTCCCTCTGCTATGCCATGTGGACCTGACAGAGTACTTATTCTGGTAAGTAGGGAAAAATACTAAAGCAGCTGCTTTATACTGGAGGATTTTCAAAGTGAAGTAAAAATCACACATAGCATACCCATTTCCATAAGTAGCATTAATTTTATAGACAGAGATTGAGCACAAAGAAAAAGAAAGTCTTTAGCAGAATCTGTCATTGACTTAACTCTGAGAGTCCCCATACATCATTGTTCCACTCCTGTAAAGCCCAGCCAGGGACTGAGTCTGTGATTTAACTCTTACTGCACATCTCCAGCACCCCAGGCCACAAACCAGGCTGTGCCTCTTTGCACCAGGAATGCTAAAGCTCATGTTCAGGAGGTTCGGGATGGCTTGCAATGCAACACACACACTGTCAGCTGCAGGAGAGGCACCAACAAGCACTGCAGTGCTTGAATGACCCTGTGCTGGGGGAGCTTGAGACAGCACTCAACTTCTTCCTGAAAAGCTACAGGAAAGAAATCTATGCTGCGAAGATGCTCTTTTTTTCCTTAAAAAGTTATTAAATGTATTCTAACTAGAGTCATCAGGTGGCTACTGCTATATACAGTTATAACTAGACTGGTCCCCTTGAAGAAAAAGCTATAGAAATTAGGTAGAGTTTAATTTGATCTCATGTCAGTAAGAATAAAGAAAAATAGCTCTAACATTATGGTTTGCTGCAATGAAAAAATGATACATAGCATTTTATTCATCTATGTAAAATAATTTTTTCATGTAATGTTTTCTTAGTTAAGATAACCCTGACTTAGAAAAAGACAAGTTTATGGATAACAAAAAGCAGTGCTTATCCAGGTTTTCCCTTCTTCAAGCTTTGAACAAGTATCAACTGTTTTAATTAGCTCTCAACATCTTTATATTGTCATATGAACTGGGAGTACTCTGCACACATGTAACCGTTACTTTAAACAGGGAGCATTTGCAAAGCAAATGATTGTGCCTGACAATCTCTCTGCAGCCAAGCAGCACTGAAAAATGGCTTTGCTTTGGTTCCATTGCTTGTTTGATTTGATTTTTGTAATTTCTTAGGAAAGGAGTAAATGGCCCTAAATTCCATTTAGTATTTTGAAATATGGAGAGTATTTCCCAGCTGATGAAGCCAACAGGCTCAGCCGAATGCCTTCGTGTCTAGGGAGGATGGACATAGCTCGGAATTTGAACTTTGCTGTTTCCAGCACCATTTGTGCAATGAGTTTTGTGGGACTGTGGCTGTTTGCCTGGGAGAAGCTAAAGCAAAGTTGCAGGCTCTGAGCCTTCCATTTGTAGATCTCATATGCCAATTTTCCTCCTGAATGTGATTATTACGTTTACAGCTGAAACTTCAAGAAAACTGGAAAATAGTGTTACCTCCAGCAGAGAGCAAAATAAACACATTCCTGCAGTGTGTTTTTCCATGGCCAGACTCAAATTTCACATCAAACAAATCTAGCAAGTGACAGGTCACAACACATGCCTTTAAAATACCAGAGGAAAGAAAGCTTCTTCAGCAGCAACCAGATAAACAAAACCAAACCCCCAGAATTTTGAACAGCCTCAGAGCATGTTAAAGGCAGTTTTCACTTCAGTAGCCAGCCCACAACCAGCACTAGTTATTCTGCAGTCATTCCTTATGTTAGGACAGGGATTGTCCTGCTGTCTGGATCTTAAGCCCTATACTGAAAGTATTCTTCAGGTCTCCTGGGGGGAAAAAACAACCAAACAAAGCAAAACTAACATGCCTCTGCATTACAATTGTGGCTTGCTAAGACTGAGGAGGAATACATGACAAGGAATAAGCTCACAGGCTTCCTTGATTTAGCAAAGGCATGTCCAAAACAGAAAGGTTATTCTGGGACATGACATTACCCTCAAGCAGCTGGCCTTCACCAGGTGATACGTGCTGTTAGCCTATGATAAATGAGAGGTAGTCCAAGTTTAGTTCTTGAAACATGCAGAAAACATACTTAAAAAACCACCCAAAAGCCAGCCTGGTCTAAGTAGCTGAGCATTCAGAAAGTTCCCTGACCAGCAGAAAAGTTTCTCACCATCTGGCCCTACAATTTCAAAGTGTCAGGCTCAAAGCATTTGCCATGATTTTGACAGTGCTTGACTTTGCCATTTTAATAAATTGGCTTCCAAAGGAAAGATTTTTCAATTCAGTGAATTCTCTTATAAGGGCCCAGAAAGACTTTCACCTATTGAAGAGTTCAAGTCAGCTTTTCAGATTTTACCCTTGGGATTGTGGCCATGGGAGTTATATGCAAGCTGGAGGAATTATCAGTCATAAAGACTTGTCATTAAAGTAAGTGAAGGTTTATTATTATTACTTTATTGTTATTATTTTAACAATATTTAACAATTTCTGGGTATAAAATTATGAGCTATGTGATCTCAATTGGCCCCATAAGACTTTCTGACCAGATAAATGAGTCAAAGTGAGACATCAGTACTGGAGGCTTAATGTCCTGTGGCTACGTGGGATTATCAGTGTCTGCTCTCATTTAAAAGGCTTTTTGTTTCAGAGAAGTGGTCACAGCACCAAGCCTGACAAAGCTCAAGAAGCATCTGGATAATACTCTTGGGCACATGGTGTGGTTCTTTGGGGATGGTGCTGTGCAGGGCCAGGAGTTTGACCTTTGTGCATCCCTTCCAACTCAGCATATTCTGTGATTTTAAAGTCTCTAGGCCTCTCAGAGGGACTGCAAGATAAATAGCCCCACTGTTATAGGAACTGTATAGCTGTACTTGATTGTGGTTTGTCAGCCTGCATCTATCTGCTGGAAGAACACAACCACTGCCTTGTGCAAAGCACCTCAAAAAATTCCACATGCCCACACCAGCCTCCTGCAAGGGCCCAGAGGGGAGGGTGTGAGGCTTGGCTCAGCTGTCCCCATCTGTGTGCAGGGACTTGTTCCCCAGAGCTCTCTGTTGATGGGAGCAGATCCATCCCAGGGCCCACCTGGGCCTGTCCCATGTCCGATGACCACGGTGGGCTTGGGAGGTCACTGCCCCAAGGAGCAGTAACAGGGCTGGCAGGTGCAGGTGAAGGGAACAGTCCCACATCTGTTCTATAAAATACCCATCACTTTCCTGGCAGGAGGCATCTCCCCTACAGCAGGTAAAATTACAGCATTAGGAGTGTTTACTTGAAGAGATTGGCAGAACATCCCCAAGAGCTTCATCATGCTGAAGAAAACACACAGCTCTCTGATGGACACATCTAAAGCATGTGAGTATCCCCAGTAATTTCTTCATATATTTAGTCACATGCACCTGTTCCCTACAAGCCCACAGGCTGCCACCAAATGCAGTGTGTATGACATGGGCAGGTACCGCATCAAAGAAAGGCTGCTCCAAGGAAGGGCTGAACCTCTCACCTCTATGGGAGGTCAGACACAGAGAGCAAGGAGCAGACACAGAGGAGTGTTTGCCTTCTGTTGTGCAAAGGACAACAACACTGAAATCTTTCCTCAGGCCTTGCTGCCTGATGTAACCAAGGAAGAAAGGTTACATGTGAACAATTTCAGGAAACTTTCAGCTGCAGACTGAAAGTGAAGCAACAGCACACACAAAAGGGTTAAACACCACTTTCTCTCATGATCAGCAGAATTCTCTTACCTTTCTTCCTCAAGAGCCTCTGAGGAGATGCCCTCTTTGAGATCCACGCTCCAAATTTTAGACAGGGCTGTAGCAGATGACTCCACAACAGAAGAACATGCCAAAGTGTATGAGTAGGTTTACACTATGATGTAAAAATATCTTTTATTAAAGCTCTTTTCCAAAAGCAAGAAGGTATTATTGTACTTAGTAGAACAAAATTTCAGCAGAAAAAGATGGATATAACAATTAAAACCTATGCTGAACTTTGTAGGTTAAAGCCCACTGAAATAAAGCCCAGGGGAGGAGGAAGAGGAGGGGAGGGGCTGCAAAGGCAGAAGGAGAAGGAGTGCTATAAAAACTGAAGGTGCTAATTCAGAGTTTCTTGCTGGAGGACAAGAGAAGAGTGCTTAGAGCTAAAGGAAGTAGAACGTAAACTGCTTCACGCTTCTTGGGCTTAAGTGGATTTTTTTCTTCTATTATATATGAAGTGTAAACTGGAAAAGGAGATTTTTATATTCCAAAACCTATAGAAACCCTTTACGTAAAATCTTCCATTCCATGGCACTTCAGTGGTTGCCTGCTCTTAGCAATTTAGGTCTGTGTTTCTTTAACCTGTATGTTTGCTTCTAGACTGAGCTAAGGGCTCCTTACAGTTTCATCTGTCTAGTTCTGGCATCCAGGACCTCGGCTGGCTATAAACCTTCTTCTGCTGCTTTCACTGGGGCTGGCTTGTGCTAGTTCATGACACTGCTGGATGCCTCTGGTAAGAAAACAGTTGTAAATTCCCATCATCTTTGGACTTCACTCACTGCTCCCTGCTGCTACACTACACTATTGTGCTAAAGAAAGAGGTGTTTAATTAAGGAATAAGTAGTAAAACATCTAGTAACTGTAGGGATGAGCTGCCATGTGGGATATCTTGACCACAAATCCCAGCTGGTCACTAATAGCAGGGCAAATGCTTTGCTCAACACTGTAAGAGGGAATTGTTGTTGTAGCTTTATACAATGAGTATAAAGCTACAAGTAGGTGTGGGGCTCTGTGCAGCTGATGTACTTCCAATTAACTTCCACAGAGTACTTTTCTATTATTTAGGGAGGTAATCCACCTACTTAAGAGGTGTTGTGGTGCTAAATTAATTAATCTTAGTAATATGCTTTTATAGCACTGCCTGCTCTACTCAAGAAAAGTTAATGATCAGCTACTACTATTGCTTGAGGCTCCCAACAGCCCATTCAGATTTTAACTTGCCTTCTTTAGATGTTGTAATGCCTTTTTGTTTGACACATTTTCCTCTTCTTCTGGCAATCCTTAAAACCCTTACAACAAGCAGGTAAAAGATCCCAAACCAGGAAATGAGCCTCCTGTTTCTGAGGGAATATGATGTTCTTTCACAACCATCCACACAGCTCTGTTCTAGCTAGCAATGTAAAGGCAGATTTGATCTAAGGCAGGCTCCAATACCTACAATTCAGCAGAAAGCAGAGCCAAGAGGAAGCCATCTGTGCAGGTGGCACTCATCCAGAGGGAAGGGTGGGAAGGTTGTGCTAATGACTCACCTGTGGCCCTGCCTAATGAGTTGCTCCAGTGCTTCCCTGCAGCTGGAGGTCAGAGGGTGATGGCACCACAGGGAGCACCTGAAGCTTAGTGTGTGCATGAGGCTTGCAAAGATCCTTCTCAGTTGAGGTGAATGCAGGTAAATCCACTCATTGGGATGATTCTGCATCTACTAACAAGGCCTGGTTTCTTCTCCTGTTCCCTACCATGAGCACTTCAGCCTCCTCTAAATACTCTTTTCCTTTTTCTTTCTACCAGTCCAAAAGGCAGTAATTGTCACAGTACTACCAAAGGCCTAGTCTGCCCAACAGGATGCCAGTGAGGCAGGGCAAGGACAGAAGGTGCTATTCTCCCTGAACTTTAAATCCTCTGAATCTGTCTTTAGGAAAAGCTGTGGGTTTTGTTAACCAGGTTGCTTTAATAACAATAGATTCCATATACACTCCATTGACAAATATAGGTGTTCTCTCTAAGGTTTGGGTCTCTATTAAAAAATCCTGGTCCTAAGCCTCACATAAACATGGCTCTCATCTGAACCTGGGCACTTCCCAAAAGGCATTTATGGCAGATCAAGTGATGTGCTGTGACTGAAATCTGTTTATCAGCATATCTGGGAGGAGTGTGTTGCCTCTTCATCCTTTCTCAAAAAATAGTGAGGACTGGGCAGTGTCTGATGGCTCTGACTGTGCCTTGTTCTGTCCTACCTGAGGTGCTGCACAAGCTCTCAGTAACTGATGGCACTTGCACAAAAACAAGTGTAACTTTAGCTGTGCTCTGATGTGAGCACACCTACAGCTAGATTTAATCACGCTTGTTGCCCACACCTTATGGTTTACAGAAAGCTTGTGTTCCAAAAGGGAGCAGAATGTATGGAGAAGAAAGAACCACTTCAGTTTTAAAAGCACGAGTAGACAGAGCCTAAACTTTTAAAACTGTATGTAAGAAATCCATGGAAAAACATATGTAACTTAAACTAAGGGCATGAAGCCAGAAAACCCAAGCACAGCACCTCAGAGGGACAGTTGCAGTTTGCTGTTTAAAGGGTCCTCAACTGCTCTGGACAAAAGTGAGAAGCTTCCACTACAGGGAAGGTGCCAGGCTCTACTGTGTCTGCTGGAGTTGAGAATTGAACTGGTGTGAAGTGGCAGAAGTCAGCAGGTCTGGAGTCTCATTTTTAGGTGAAAAATTGCACTGTGAAAGCAAAAAGCTACAGTAAAAAAATCCCCACAGCACTGATCCACTAGCCAGGAAAGAACTCATCAGAGACATATAAATACAACTTCACACACTTCAATGTGTAAACCACTCAACAAAATAAATTATGCTATGCTGGAAAAGTAGTAAAAGGTCTTAAGAAAATTGAAAAAGCTTATAGCAATGAAGGATTATTCCCAGTGCAATAGGAGGAATGTGTATCACACTAAGTGATGGTGCTTTGTCTGTGAAAATCAGCCAAGTGAGGAAGAAGCAAGGCCGAGGGCGGGCAGAAGTGATGCTGGACACATATTTACCTTGGCTCTCTGCAGTCAGCAACAGGCTCAGGGCCATATTTAAGGCAAGACATATCTCCCTCTTTCCCTATCACTGCTCACAGCAGGGATTTCTTTTGTTAATATGCTACTGTGCAGCTCTAGAATTGGAAATGGATTCATTCCCAAGAGGCAGAAGGGATTTCTAGAGAGCAGGGCAGTGTAGGTGACCCCGGGGATCTACAGCATCACTTAGGGTGCTTGGTTAGGGCAAAATGATTCAAGATTATTTAAAATCCCTGGCAGACACTATTTGTGCTGTGCATCCCCATATGATTTACATCATCTGGAACAAAAACCAGCATTCACTGAAGTCTGAGGGCAGATTTCATCATTAGGAATACTGGGCAGGACTAGAACATCTCACTCCCAGGAGCTGATGCCTGGGTGTGGCTCCTGTAACCAAAGGGATGTCTGTTTTGCAGTCTTTCAGTCCCACAGTCCCTTCATGGATCTGACCTCTTCTGACCTCCTCTTTGGCACACAACAGTGTAGGAACACTACAACATTCCAGGAATAGATAGAAGGGATAGAAGGATAAATCCCTACGCTTTCCCTCCTCCCCTTTCTTGGGCTGAACCTGTACTTGCCATCAGGCAAGTGATGAGCTCCTGAACTGACACCCAGTAGAAGCCAAGGGACTCTGTAGCAGAGGGAGGGGAACAGCAGGTTTGGGTCTTCGTAGTGAGGCAGGAGAGTCCTTAATCACAAACTCAGGAATAGCCACAAGCAGATAACCAAAGGTCTGCTCTGCCCCGGTTCCTGTTTCTGACAGTGGCCGACAGCAGATGCTCCAGGAAATATACAACAAAAGTAAGGACAAAATGTTATTTGGTAGTATATTCCCAGCTTCCAACGTCTTGGGCTTAGGTTCTGAAGTAAAGGTGATGATCTGTATTTGATAGGTTTCTTCCCTAAAGGTTTCTTTCGGGAGCTGTGTAAGCTTCCAGCCTGTGTTCTCTGGCAAGAAATTTTGCATCTCAGCTAACACTGGTGTGAAGAGGAGCTTTTGGTTGTGAATCTGCCTTGTGCTAGTTTCATTTGATGCCATCCAACTTGCATGCTAATGGAAAGCTTAGTTACTCCCTGAGAGCCCTTCCACCTTCCTTAAGTTTGGGGTTCTCTGGTTTCCACCTCAGGCTGAAGACCACCCTCCATGCACTACAGATGCCTGCTTTCTTGGCTGGCTAGAAGGGCTAACTCTTCCCAAGGAGCCTGCTGGCTTCCTACAGTATGCCAGTGCACAGAGAACTCCGAACTAATACAGAGACTGTGCCAGTGTGCCCTCCCTGTGCCCAGCTAAAGCCTTGTCAAAGAATGAGGATGCTCAGGAAATGCCAAGTGCCCATGTCAAGTGGTTTTGACTTGGATGCTTCACTCAGCTGATGCTAAATCAGAGGATGATGGTGTAGCTGACTGCTGAAGCCACAAGGGGAAAATGTGGTGGCTGGATTTTACTCACTAGGTATTGCAGTTGAGGCCAAAAGGGAAGTTAAAGAGATCTGTCTTATACTTACATGTCCCTGAAAGAAATAGCTGATGAAGCAGTCGCAGAGAGAGCAGTTGAGCCTGTAGCTTTCACCTGACAATCCATTAAGCATTGATTATGATCAGTTGTGCACCTAAAGGAGAGGGAAGATCAGGGGCAGGTCTTGATCATTTGCATGACCCTGGCAAAACCATTTCTGTTTCAACTCTGCTGAACAAGAGACACGAATCCGGAGAGCAGTCTGGAACAAATTTTGGATAAACATCCAGGAGGTGCAAAGTGTTCTAGAGTGGCTATGGGTGCTTGTGGATGCTGGCCAGCCTGCCAAGATGTGGCTTAGTAGACGTGCAATAATTCCATTCAGTGCAGGTGGTGCAGTGAAGGCACACTGGAGTGCTGTGTGTTAACCTGCTGCCATCACTGTCACCTGGATTTACTATTAGCATTTACACCAATAGCATTTAGAGGATCACAAGAACTTTCAATAGTGGAAGGTGATCAGCCAAAGGGCATGGAAAGAACCCTGCTGGATAGAGTTCTTAGGTGGGCTCATTGCAAAGGAGCACATGGTTAGGTGGGAAAAGCCTCCCTCTTGCACTGAATTCTTCATCCCAGCACTTCTGGAGAGAAGAGATGATCACTACTGGGTCAGATCAAGGATTTGTCTGTCCCTTACGCTGTGTCTGACAGTGGCCAAAACCTGATGCCCAGAGCAACAAAAAACAGAATGACCATTTAGCAACAGCTCTTCTGCAAACCCCCAGCTATTTGTTTGACTTTAGAAATTGCTCATTCAGGCATGTTTTTCTATGAACTTATTAACTTCCAGTAAACTTCTCTTCCACGAACCTTTCCAGGTTACCTGGGAACTCAAAGCTCTTCATATCCCCAGTGTCATGTGGCAAGACAGCTTAGAATGGCTGAAGGTTCAGTGGGTAAGACTGCTGGATTTCTGTTCAGTGTCTGGGTACCAGATATAAGAAAACAAACTTTTGAAGCCCAAGTGGAGAATGTGGTTCTAGGATGACACTCCCTGGCCCAAGTCTCTCCATGAATGGGCTGGGCAGGTGTGCAATGTCAAAACAAAAGCCACGGATCCAGGAGAGAGCAGCAAGGCCCTTAAATCCTACCCCTACAGCTGCAGCAAGTGCCTGCCTTTTACAGATGCCTGGCACACGTGCTCCCCACTCCCTGTACCCCCACGCGATGCAGGGCACAGAACACTTCCTGGAGCCCTACAGCACCTACTGTAGTGCCTTGCCAAACTCCCAGGCAGCAGCCTGCTTGTCCCTCGGTTCAGCTACAGAGGAGCAATCTGTCCTATTAACAGGAAAATTCTGCCCAGCAATGCCTGCGCTAACCTTCAGTCACCTCCTCACCTTCAGACATCCTGGAGGCCTAAGCAGAAAGGAAAGCAAGTCTTTAACCTAATTACCCAATTATCTCGAGGTAATCACCCAATAATCTTTGGTACTGTAATTTTTTAATTTCTTATTCCTCCTATCTTCTTAACAAACAGCTTCCAGAAAACAAACCTTGCTGTGACTACAGCAAACAAACAAACAGACCCCCATAGCAGATAAAAAAAAAAAAAAGCCATTAAGGGCAGACATCTGTCTGCTTGTTACCTTTCCTACCCCGAGAGCTGAGAAGGGCAGGGCTGTGCAGCTGTGGGAGCTGCAGCACCTGCCAGAGCTGCACTGTGCTCAGCAGGCTAAAAAATCACCTCTGCATGCTCGGACTTCGCTGTCCTTGGCCAGCTAAAAGGAAGGGGGAGCAAAGCTGGGGAGGACCTGCCTCAACAGAACAGCCTGAGGAAGTCCTTGGGAGATGAGCAGTAAATGTGTGAGTGGTCACACCTGGTTGAGGCTGTTTCAGAGTGCTGTGGGATGTCTTACAGACTGCAGGACTGCTGACACTTGATCACATCCCCTGCAAGCTGATGCAGCTCTTCCTGTGCAGGGAGAGCTGTCCTGTTCCTGCAAGAACAGGAAGGATTCACAGAGATCTTCCCACCCCAGAGAGTCCTCAGGGACTCTTCAGAAATCTCCTTTCTTTAGAGTGCTTGTGGGAAAAGGCACCATCATCTGATTTTCAACTCCTGATGAGATCTGCCAATTATTTAGAAACTCACCCTACACACTCTATAACTGAAAAATGTAAATGTGATACAAAGAGCACAGGGATCCACAAAATTTTACAAGTAGCTGTAATTGAGGACCCGGGAGAAATATGTAAAGACATTTCTTTGTAGTATGTAGTGCATAACTAATATATAAAATATTGGGTGGTGGAGGCAATCACATCTGATCATGTAGTCAGAATGACCAGCTTATATTTAATGACTAAGATGCAAATGTAATCATATACTCATAAACTGCTAATTGTAGGGGTTTTTTTATAACCTGTGAGGATAATTTGAATACTCAGTAGTAATACCTGGAATGCCATGTAATCCTTATTATACAGCTATAAATTAAAATAAAAATATTAATCCCAGTGGGAACTAAAGAATCCTTTCTTTTTTTAATGTCAAAGGCAAGATTTTCTTATGAAAATCTTCACTGTGATATGGCTTCACCTGGCTGCTTATCAGATAAGTGTGAGGGTGGGGGGTGAGACAGCCCTCCATGGCCTCGGACCTGTGCAATACAGAGGGATGGCACCCAGCTTGCTAATTCTGTCTAATGGTGAAGGCTGCTTTTCTTTAAAGCTGAAAATCAGAAATGTTATGTCCAGGGAATATCCCCCTCCCAGTTTAGCATCTTCAGATGGTACCTGAAATACTCTTGTCCATGCAGGCACACAGCTCATGCCTGTGTGTTCAGTCACTCAGTCTCTGACTTTGAGTGGTTTTGCAAATTTGTTGATTTATATTATTTTTATCCTGAAATCCCTAAACAGGCCAATACCTGGCTGCCACAGAGCTTGGTTCCAGGATCTGCAGCCACTCGGAAGGAAACTGCCTGGAGATCCTTTCTGTGTTGGGGTAAGGTCCTTGCTGTTCTGGAATATCCTTCAAGATGGCACAAAAACATATACAGATACAACATATACAAAACAGATATATGATGTCCAGGAGGTGGTACTGGACAGCTCTGCAGGCCAAAGGACAGACAGGTAGCAGTGTACAGGAAAGGACTTGAGATGAATTAGCAATGTACTGTAATGTTTTCACTGTAACCTGTGCCCCCGCCATGGTGTGGGGGTGGGATGCAGGACCGGCCTCTTGGCAATGTTTGTTGCTGCAGAACATCCCAGTGGGATGCTGTAGCTATGTGGCCTGCTTACAAACCAGCAGGTGAGGCTGAACAGTTATAAAGGAGCCATCACAAGTCTGTTGTCCCATGTTAGGCTCGCCCTGAATCACAACTTTACCTTTTCAGTTTGATTTTCTCTAGAGCTGGGATACATAAGCATAACCATTCTTGCATCTTCTAATGTTCAAATTTCCATCTTAGCCTCCTGTAGCCTTGATCCAAAAGCTTTTCATATTTATACCAGAAATCAAGGTTTTTATGTAAGCAGCAGTGAGGGATTTAGTTTGCATATATAAATATACAATAGTCTCACTACTCTGGCTGCTAGTGCAAAGTGAATCCATGACATGGGTTGTGTTCTCTTAGCTAAAGGCATAGGCATCAGTTAAGTGACAATGAATTATCCTATTGTAGAGCCTTCAGGATGGGGATTATCACTGCTAACACACTGTCTTATCCTGCATGCAGTACACAGAGCTAACTTCTTTGGGAGATTTGGAACACAGGCAAGCGATAATGTGGAAATTCATTAGGCGGCACCTCAAAGCCCCAAGTGTGCGTGTGTAGTATCTCATCCATTTCAATGGGAATCTTGCCTGCAGGAGAAGTAAACTCATGCAAATGCTGTTAGATCATTTTAATAGACCGAAAATCTAAGGGGATTCAGGAGTGGCAAGCATACCCCTTAAAGACAGCTCACTGCATAGTACATACTTTGGAATCCAACTCAGAGTAAATAAATGCTGGCCTATCCAGTGACAAGAGTAGCAAGACTGTGATTTAAAAAAAAGGGACAGAATAGGGACAAAACTGTAGTTTCATCTGACAAAGCAAATCTCTTCACCAGATTTTAATCCTAAAGTCTGTAAGAATTTAAATATGTCACGATCCTGGAGTTTGCGTAGCAAAATTAATCCTATTTAGTTCATTAGATCTTTATCTAAACCTCTTTGTACAGAGGATGAGAGACCTGACCCTGAGAGAAGGATTTCCAAGATGCCTTCAGTTGCTCTATCATTGCTTGTTATTTGAACATGGAAAAAAGAAATCCCCCAATTTTACAAATCAAACACTTTTAGGCATAAACTATTCTTGAGGGCTATCTCTAGACAAGCTACTGAAGAATTAGGGCAATAAATCACTGTGCTGCTTTTCCTTACTCCCTCTGTTAGAACCATGCTTTCAGTGCTCAGAAGGGATTTCCGATCACTCTCTTCTACCCTTCTTAACATACCCACATTTTTAGTACTGTCTAGCTTACCTTTGCTCGCTTTGAGGCCTGATCTGACTAAAGGACTGTGAAGAGTATGTCTTCAGTGAATGAAATCAGGGAGTTGTGGCTGAAGTCTGGCCACTCCCATCTTACACAACAACTGGCTATTTCTGGCTTTGGTGGGCTACTTGCAGGTAGGAAGCCACAGAAACTGGTTTCTGTTGTGGTGAAGAAAAACTTGCTGGCAGAAATTCTGTCTTAAAGAACAAATAGGAAAACATTGTTTTCTAAGAGGTAAGATGAATGAGACTCCCCAGAAACAAAGACTTCTTAATATTAGTCTTAATATTTCAAACAGTATACCCTGGAGAGCAATGCTTCTGATTTGCTCCTTCCTCCCATGCTACTGCTTTTGTCATAAACAAGAGAAACATTTTTACACCTGACATCAGCAGGCTTTCTTTTGAGCCTATTACCTTTTACTAATGGTAAGTTCAAAGAAATAAAATTTTGCTTCCAAAAGTAAATTAGATATGTAACATTTTCATAAATTACCACTTGAAAAACAAACACTGTACTGAATGTACTTATTTTCAGTGTCATTTGCATTGCTTAGTGATTTTTTTCAAAGCTCTTAACATGGCATTCTTTGCATGATATCTTTCAAAAATTGTCTAGAAAAGTGCCAACTTTACACATATATCAATTAAATAAGCTGTATTCATAAAGCTGAGGGTTTGCTAATAGGTAATGAGGAATTCTGTAAGATGGTTAACAACTAAGGCAGTAAGAAAGTAGGAAAAACAGTGTTAGAGCATACTGAAAACCTTACAGACATCCTGCTGTTTACCTACATTTTTCCTCCCTCTGTCTGTCATGACCAATTAGTTTCATGTCCCTTGGGTAATATCATGCTAATTAAATATTAGAAACCATGGGGAAAAGTGGCAAGAGGTTTGTTTTTCTTTTGCTGTGCAGTTTAACAGTAAGTGACAAGCACAAACCTTCCAACACCATAAGCAAACTGTAGGATTTCTTTGTGACATTCCCAACCATAAATCCTAATGTGCTATGTAAATATGCAAAATTTAAGTAAAATTCAATGAATGATAGCACAACTGAATGCTTACAAGCAACACTAAAAAGGGAAGGATGCAAGGCAAAATTAAAGAAGCTTCTTCAAAGAGCTAGGAGACAATTTGTAACTAAACAGTTTTATTGATTTTTTTTTTCCAAAATAAAAAACACAAAATAACCACCAAGATTAAAGGCCATAGACAGCATTAACCAAATGAACCAGCCACTTGGTTATAGTAGCTGATAACTAAAATAACTGGATATTATTGCATATACCTCAGGTTCATTTATATATCCATTACAGTTTGGCAAGATTACAATCATACAGTAGCTTTGGTTGTGTAAAACCTAGTAGCAATACTTACTTAAAATGTGACAGGTTAACATTTTATGACAACAGCTATTTTTCTGTCTGGACACATCTTCTCTTATTCCATGTTCTTGTCCACATTGTCACTGACCAAGAATTAATGAGACCTATTTGCAACCATCGTTTATAGCCCTTCTTTATCACCATGTGGTGATTGATCTCAGAGGGGTAGGAATCTCTCACTTGCTCTCCTCATGAAGGTTTGTAGAGCAGCCTCTCCTCCTGTGCTGCTGGCTCCAACCACCCAGCTGTGGAAGCCTCAGCCTGGCGTGAGTCCATGCAGAATGCAAAGATGTCGAGGTGTTTATGGCTTTCAGGCCACAGCCTTTCCTGACCTACAGTGCTGGGGGGTGACTGTACTGCCTTGCCTTTGGATACAGAGAAAAAACCACAAACAAACAAACAGCTTTTCACATTGGTGTGCTGAGCTGCCAGCACAGAACAGTATTAACAAACCTAATACACAATACTATCTTGGTTACAGAGTTGTGCCTGAGACACTGCACAGGATTGCATGTGTATGTTCTACAGTCTATGTATTTTAGTTTTGGTCTTTTAAAAAATGCTCTCATCCTTATATAATCTAGTGTAACACTGCAGCTTTAGAGTAGTGGTTGATAAAAAGTCATAAACACACAGGCTATTTGGAAACACTGGAAGCTTGTCTTGCAACACTTGGGCAGAATTCCTGCCTTTCTGCCATCAGTCTACCCCCAGTGTTCTGGGAACATCTACTTCCACAGGAAATATATCACCTACTTAAAAATAACCTAAAACTCTCTGTTCTACCTGGGAAAAGCTATAAAATAATTTGGATTAAACTGAAGTAATCTTGTGTTTGAAGACCCTTCTTCACTTACAAAATGCTGGAACACTAGATAACATCTACTTGTTTGTGCAGCCCTTTAATTTGCTTGCACTGAAGCAAAAAGGAATTCAGCATGAGGAACAGCTGCATGGTGAAGATCCTGCAGAACAAGGTAACTGCCATGCAGTAATTCAAATGCAAGCAGTGTAACTGCTTTTTGCATTCAGATCCATACTTGTATAAGGATATAAATTAATAAGCCCTTCTAAATGATTTTAGAAATATCCTCTTTGATCTAGACATATAAAACCTCTGAATACTTAGAATCACTAGATTTCACATGGCCCACATAGTCATAATTATTTGCACTTACATGGCAAATATTAGAAATACATTTGCCTGCAGTTGAACAGGTAATTATACTGTCTATTATTCAGCTGAGCAAAGATCAAGCACTCTATATCTTGCAGTTATTGGATCTTATTCTAACCCTTTGCTTTAGAAAGGGGAAATAACCATCTAATTATATTACCAGTGCACAGTACTTAGTTTGAAAAAGACAACCTATAGTAGACAGCTAGATTTTTTTTCCTAAGATGACTTTTTATGAGATACTCTAAAAGCAGTCTCTTATGACTGAAGATTGTCTATTTCACTGTACTCGCATAGTAAAAATAGTTAAAATCTAATTACAAAGCTGCTACATGGTTATTTTGTGGTCTGTAAAACAAAACAGTATCCAGAATTTTATCTGAACAAAATACACCAGACAGTATAAAAATATTTCCCAACTGGAGATTGAAACATTAATGCTGGATTTGGTTTTCTTTTTTGTATAAAAAGTAATGTAATAATGGTTGACATTTATCTGCTTACCAGTCAAAAATATACATGTGACTTCAAGGAGCTGTTCCAGGCTCATTTTCGGTGAGCTTGTGCTTTTGACCCTAGAAGTAATAAATGCACAAGTGGAACACAGTTTCCTGAAAACCTGAACTTTATCTTATTTCTAACAATAAGAGTAACTCCTGGCTATAGATTTCCACTTATTTGCTTTGTTCAGGCAACTACAGCAGAGGAATTCCAGAAGCACCACTTCCGCTTTGAATGATGTTTGTTCAGTGCAACATCTTCCTTTTCTCTCTCCTTTTTGACTCGCTGGTAGTGATCTTCTTCCTTTAAATACCACACAGGTGGCCACCGATGCCTCTCAAAATATTCTTGATTATCTGACGAAAAAAAAGCAATGAAAAAAATCCCAAAAGATGCCAGTAAGTTACACAAATTCCAGAAATGTCTTGCAAAAAGCTATGCAGTTAATCATTGATCCATTCTCTATGCTGGCTTGCTTATCAAGGATTCACCCAGTTTCCTCAAATGCCTTATGTGTGAAAAGACTTTGGAAGTGGTTACACACAAGAGGCATTAGTTCACCAAAACTATAAAAAAAGCAAGGCCTTTACAGAGTGCACTTTTCATTGCAGAGCCTGAAAAAGACCTCTGTTCCTTTTAGCATCACTGAATTAGGTAAAGAACATGATGCTTGCCCAGCAATCAAGCTAATGATTATAACCTTTCTTTGCAGATAAGAATTTATGAATGCTGTTCAAGATAGCACAGAGGTTCAGTCTCATGGCTTAGCTACGTGAGTTCATCTTTGTCTTTATGTTTAATCAACTGGGTGGGGAGAAAGATGGGGAAACCTGATGAAAACTGGCAGGGAAGTTGCCCATACCTGAAGATTTAGCTTTGATTTCCTTGCGGAACTTGGAGCAAACGCTGTTGTAATTGGTGCAGATGTAGTGCAAGCACCAAGCTGCCAGCTGGTTAGCATTGTGAAACTGTGAAGAAAAACAAAGAGCTTATTCCATTTCCTGGGGTTATCATTCATTTTGCAGCCCCCATTAACAGCTAAAGCTGGAATGGTCCTAGCAGATGGTACCTGGCCGTACTGTCCCAGGCGTTCATTCTGACTGCCAGCTCTGGTCTTGGAGTATAAACATGAGCTAGGTGCTGGCCACAGAGGATATTCTAACAGTAGTTAGAGATATTTCTTCTGTCTCCAACCAGGAGAAGGAAATAAAAGAAAGATTGCCCTTCTTAAGATAAAAATGAAGTGAAGTGAGCTGCTTTCTCTTGGGAAGGGTTCAGCTCTGGTTTCTCAACAGGATTACAGGTGTTGCACAGAGGGTCTCGAAAACAGCTGCAGGGAATCTTGCATGCTGGCCAGCATTTCAGTGCTACTTTTGTGCAGTGTTTTAGTGCTACTTCAAGCCAAGCTGCAGCTGACTCACTGTTAGTGTGAAATCCAGAATAATAAAATTTAAATAATATTTTAGCTTGTTCCGCTGTAACTGGGAGTCTGCTGCATTTTGGGAAACAGGTGTGCAGTTTAACTGTGAGCTGGGAGCTCTCTCTTTTAATTATTTATGGGACTCAAGAAATATTGAAATGCACTTGAACATAAAGAAGATTTGCACATACTCTGAATTATCAGATGATTGACTTTAAGTAGCCAGTTTAAGGATTCAAGAAATGTTGTCTTTGCAGTACAGGTCTAAATATATCTCCAAGAACTGAATTGAAAGGAATGCAAGAATCATTCACCATTACAAAGCTGAACAGCTTCATTACATTTCTTTTCATGTTAGTTAGTGCACCATGGTCATGAGAACATGGAGCTTGGAAGTTCCACAATCAAGACAAACTAAAATATATATTTGAAAGACAACTCCTTGGAGGTTACTTAAAGGGATATTTTACCTTTGAACTAATGAAGAAAACCTTCTTTAAAATAGAAGATAAAACTAAGTTTTATCGTCAATCGCTCTCAGAACTGCACACTTTGAGCCACTTAGAAGCAACGCTCAGAACCAGTAGGGAGCTAAAAGCAAGTTCTGCAGCTGACCAGAATCTCTTCAGAAGGCTGTGTACACTGACCTGTGCCAGTTCCAAATAGGAGAGGACTTCTCCATCTATTGCAACCCCACTCATGGAGGCCTTTGTCAGCTCTTGCACTGCATGCTGCTCTGTTAGGGGAGAAAACTCATCACTCACAGGGCAAACAGTCACATTGCAAGGTCATACCATGGTCACAAAGAACCCATGCACCATCTTCTCCCTCCTCCTGGTGGTAACCAGCATTATGCAGGGGCCACATACACACAAGTATCCTTAGCAAGCTGAGATTTGGGGGAAGTCAAATTCTGACCTTTAGAGCTGTAGCTGAAGATGTGGCTCTTAACCACTTATAGAAACACAAAGTTCAGCAGCCACTAGTTTTTCTCTGGCATGGGTACAATATTCAATTTAAATTAGAAATATGGATCAGCTGTCTCCTTTCAGTCATACAAAGTTTTTAATCAACAGTGCACTTGCCACTGAATTATTTATTAATGAGTATACACACAGCACTGATAGAGAAAAGGTCACTTCAGGCCCTCTTTAGGTTTTCAAAGTGGATGCTCCTAGGGATTCAGATGAAGGCTGACCAGCCCCCCCCAACAATCACCTCAGTTCAAGATTCTCCTTAACCCTTTCCTAGACTCTTAAAAGTCTGAGTATTTTTTGGGAAACATTGGCAGTTGGTTTGATTCTACTGGTTCGGTTCTTGGCAGTAGCCTTTGGACTCAAAATTATTTCACCAAGAATCAAATGGAATGAAATATTCTTAATACTGTATGTATGGTTACGCTGCAGTTACCTTAAAAAATACCCAAAACTTCAGCTAAAATGTGCAAATAAAATTTGGCAATAAAGATTTGGTCTGTCAGAACCAGTAAAGACAACAGGCACAGTCCTGCTACACAACTGAAGGAGAGCCAGAGTTTGGTAAGTGATTAAATTTTTCCTAAATGTAGTCCTGTAGGTAGGTGTAGCCTTGTTTCACCTTTCTCTGAGTTTTGGTCTTGGTCATGTCTCCAGAACAATGCCAAATTACTGACACAGAGAGAAACAAATTAAACACAACAATACAAACCAAACAAACCCAGAGGTCAGGGTTGTGTATGTATTTATTTTTACTACTTTAGTGGTATTGTAACCTGTCATTTTTCTTTAAACATGGGATTGAAAAGGTTTTCTTTCTGAAATGAGGGTTGAATCCCCATAGATATACCAAAATATCCAATTCTCATCTAGTGAAAAGGGACCTAGACAGCATTTCTAAAAACATGACCATCCAGGTAAGTTTTGAATTGGCTCAGTTACTCTCTTTGAACAGAAATATAAAGTGGGGCACTTCATTCATTACTTAATGGAAAACCCAGAATCCTTCCTGGTTTTAGGTAAATTAACAAGAACAGAATGGATATTACAATCCACAGACATTATCCTCAATGCTAAAGACAAGGTTTACTCTTTTTGTTTTTACAGGACAGAAAACTTCAGTGTTCTGAGCTGGACTAGCACAAAACTAAAAAAGGCAAGAGAGAGACAAATACATTTCTCTGTGTGAAAATATCAATTTGCATTACAATACCCCTCTCAGGAAAAAAAAAAAAAAAAAAAAAAAAAAACATTTCTCTGACACTTGAGAAAATCCTGTGTTCCAAAAACCATTAAAGCAAATTTCAGCGGTTGCAGAAGATACTGCATTGGACAAGGCCACAAATTGTTACCTGCTAGAGCAATCAGGTGAGGAAGGCAAAACCTATTTGCCAATGCAATTAACTCAAGGGTGTCCAGTTCCTGACTGGAGGATAGTTGCTTAGTATACAAGTAATCTAAAACTGCTTGCATGGAGGTCTTGTTTATGTTGGGCAGAGCTACCTGAAAAAGATATTTAAGAAGAGAATTTATAATTATTAACGGATTTTCATGTAGCAGCTATATTTCACTTCTTTCACTTTGCTTGGCTGTCTCTTTTTCTCTTGAAGGCATTTGAGAAATGCAGGAAAAACATTTTTCAAAGCAGAAATTGCCCATTCAAGTTCAAGACACTGCCAACAGGTAAGCATTGCTCCAGAGTCAGATCCTTTGCCAGGTTATATCCAAGCTGGAACTGGATCTACATCAAACAGTGACTCTGTTCAATGCTCTCTAGCCTACAAATTGACAGCTACACATAACAGTTACTGAGCACTTCCCATGCCAAACCTCCCTTGGTGGACTCCTTGAGGAATGCAATCTATCTGATCCTGG
Source organism: Vidua chalybeata (assembly GCF_026979565.1). Classification (NCBI taxonomy): domain Eukaryota; kingdom Metazoa; phylum Chordata; class Aves; order Passeriformes; family Viduidae; genus Vidua; species Vidua chalybeata. The sequence goes on from NC_071537.1 coordinate 29,374,264, forward strand.
CAAGGGGTAGTCTGTGGATTCTGAGAATAACAGAAAACAAAAGATAACAGTGAAACCACTCCTCTCAGTCTTTTGGTAAATAACTAAATTGTCCAGGTAAACAAGGTTGAGAAGGAACTGAGAACTGAAAAATGAGGAAAAAAAATATAAGACCTTTTTGCCGCACACAAGTAATGAGTGTAACCAGCATGGGGTTGAAGCTACCAAGACTAAGATAAAAACTGTCTAATTTCTCATGCTAAAGCATAAACCTTTCATGCACATCAGCCACGCTGGGAAGCAGCTCTGTTCTCCAAGTGAGAGCAGCTATCTGTGAAACTCATTCATTATTGATATATTTTTGTTAATGCAGAGAACTGTAAATTTAATGAATGAGTTTATAAAATTTGCCCAAATACAGAAAAAACAGTATGTAAAAATAGATGTTTTTTATTATTTGTAAACCATTCCATTCATATTTACCTATATTTTAAAACTTCCAAAAGCATTACTGAATGCTTTAAACTCTACAAAATGGAAGCTAAATATTTTAAATTGGAAAGATAAGCTAAGACTGTGAAGCTAATAATTAGAAATAGGCTGGTAGAAAATAACTGCATATTCTTCACTGCCAAATGCTGCATACTAGAATCAAATTATGTCTTTTTATTGAACCACTTGTTGAGTGTGTCTCTGGGAAAGGAATTATGTTTACAGCTGTATTAGAAGAAGCCAGAAAAATCTAAATAGAAAAATATCTATCAGGATATTAAACAAAAAAACCTGAACACTTCATATGAGCATAACTATATGGAAAGCAACAAGAAAAACAAACAAACACAACAGGGTATGGCACAAGAAAAAATATTAGCCGAGTATTCAGAATTTGAAAAACAGACCATGAAGGCACATGAAAATACAGGGATTCTGCAAAATCTAATTCAAAGCATTGAGATTGTTTAAACTGTATTGCATACCTGCATTATTCCAGAGGACAAGATGATGCATTGCAGAATCTATGCTGAGTTTCTACTAAAGTTAGTAGAACTTCTCCTAAAGTTAGCTCAGAATCTACTGTTAAAACAGCTTCCTTTTCTAGTTTAACACTCATATGTCTTTAGCTCTTTTTTATTTTTAATTTCTTTATCAATGCCCCTGCCCCAAGAATTCTTTGTAGTGATTTTGATTATATAAATATATATTTACAAAATCTAAAAAAATATTTTAAAGGATTTCACAAATTCATACTTAATTTCCTTCCCTACATTTAATATTTTACAGGATTTTGGGTTTAAACACACATTCCAGTGCTGGAGGAAGACTTGTGCATTGGAGAAAGAATGTTGTCTTCCTGGGCAACCTTATTTAATGCCTTAAGAAGAAAAGCATCCCAGGTTTGCAAGGAAGAATAAATCCCTGATTGTAGGGATTGTTGCAACCTTTCAAATAAATGATGCTTCCATCATCCTAAATCCATCAGACATGGTAAACAAAAGAGACAAAAATAGACAAATACCTCACTGTTGGAGCTTTCAATAAATGATCCTCCAAACATAGCAGACATCCACTCACAACTGCAGATCAGCAGTGGCTTGTGGGCCTTGATGCTTCCATCGTCCAATTTAAATGTCACATCTGCCATGGGAACAAAGACACAGGAGTGCTGAAAGTCTGTGTTTAAGGTGTAACCTTGTCTCAACAATGCGTTTCACTTGCATGCTGTTAACCAAGAACATCCTGCATTTCCCATGACCTCCCCCTCAAAAATAACTCTTGCATTTTAAATAGTTAATGAAAAGCTTTAATTGTAAAGAGGGCTATTGAATGTTCAACATTTCTGAGAATTGGGTTGCTTATTTAAAAGCTCTGAGTAGATTTTGAGAAATGAAACTATAGAATCCCAGGTTGGAACAGTTGGCCTGAGTAACACTACAATTTTGGGGTCATCCCTCCTCCCAGAATAATGTAAGATGTCACATTGTTTGAAGTCTATGAAGTGACAGTTAAATGGATGAGAATAAAAAAATAGCTCTCTTCCTGCTTAAGCATGTATTTACTTACCAGAAAATGTCCCTTTGCAAAGGCACTCTTTTATCCGATTAGCTTTTCTGACATGAAATGCTTTAGTAATCTCTTGATTCATGAAGGCTTCTTTATTCATAATATTCTCCACCATCATTCGCAAGTCAAATACTTCCAAGATTTCAGCAATCTGAGCCAGTCTGGTGAGGTCTTTTTCGTTTTCATCCAGTTGGCCTGTGTATAAAAACTGCAAAACAGTTTTAAAAGGTGCGGCCTGCACAGAGGAATCCATTTTTACCACAGTTACAGGACACGTCCGCTTTGAGACAGGATTCACTTGCATTTCCTTGTGCACACTAACAAACCCCTTACCCCAGGATGACAGAGATCTTGCTGCAGAGTTTGTTTCACCAGATTCAGGTTCTAGCATGTTTAAAGACTCACTACTTTCTGGTGGGGGAATTTTAACATCAGGAGATTTCAAGGATGCCTCATCACTGTCACTGTTTGTCTCAAGGTGACTTGTCAGAACATCCTTATTTGTATTTTCTTTATTACACTGTGTTTCATCCAAGTATGGACTTTCCTCACATTCCATTAAGAAAAGGTCATAAAACTTTGAAGAGGAGGTAGCTAGGTAAATCTTGTGAGCAAAAATGCAGTCCTGCTCCTGAAGAACAAACATAACATCTGCACACAGTGGGCTGTCCAATAAATATCCAGCTTCATTCATGCTTGGTGTGGGACACTCAGGAATTTTGATAACTGGAGGAGGGGCTTTTGGAGGTAGGAATGGAGCCTGAAGCAAAGGTTTTTGGACCTTCTTCAAATGAGATTTCCAGAACTGCAGGTGTCTTCTGGAGATCAGGGCAGCTCTAATTGCATTGTCAAACACATCTTTAATTCCAAACTGGTCAAATACACTGGTTTCATAGTAGGGTATCCCAAGTTCCTTGGCAACCTCTCTGCCTCTCTCTGGTGGCAAAATGTCTCCCCTTTTTATTGGCCTAGGGTAAAAAAAAATGAACCTTGTCACACAAAGTCACGCTAGAAAGCATGGAATTTTACCAAATATTCAGCACTAAATCTGAGATAACTATCATTCAAATGAAACAAAATATAAAACTAAGTGCACAGAGCCCTTTGGAAATCTACAATCATGACTCCACAGAGTTTTAGAATATACTTCTAATTTAATTTAAGTTTGGTGGTGTCTTTGCAATGTTACTAAATATATGTAGAAATCATTTAGGCAAAATGGAGCTGCCTCTTACTTAAAGTGAAATTTACAGTTAAAAAGTTTGATAGGATACTCAAGAACTTCCATTATTTAAAATCCTCCTACCATCCTTTACTACTCAGAAATTCTGTCACAACCATCATTTAAACACAAATGAAAATTCTCATGACATAAAAAATGCCAGAAATACAGCTAAATATGAAATGGGAATATTTCTTAAGCGCGTGCTTTTTAAAGAAAATCATAGTAGCCTACAACAAAAAAGTAACAACACACACTGCAGGAGATAGGCTTGTTTTGGCTGCAGAAGTATTATGTGGGAACGCATGAATTTCCAGAGCAGCTCTAGTACATGATGCAGGGTAAACAAACCAGTAAAAAGTCTGGGCTAGGATCCATTTTCCCAGCAAAAAAAATCATCCCCCCAGAAGACACGACCCAAGAGTGTGTTCTCTGAGCCCACCGTATTGGGCAGACACGAGCTGGCACAGATGGAACACGCCCCAGACAACAGCTTGCTGAGTGCCCGCTAATAAATAACCAGTTCAGGTGGCAGGAGTTGTGCCAGACACACAGAGTTCTGACTCAAACCTCCTAATGGTGAAATCAGGGAGCAGGATTAGGGCAGTAGAGGAGTTTTGAAAATGATAATTTCCTTTTTTTAAAGAGTCAAAAAGCCCACCCCACCCCCACAAAAAAGAAATGTTTAATAAACAAACAGACCTATAAAAATCATCTTGCTAAGTCAAGAGTTTGACTGCAATGCAATACAAAGTTTTCTAAGGGCTCACAAACTATTAATTCAATCTTTTTACGGAAATTTGTTACAATACAGTCATTAATTACACAATCATGGATATTACTTCCGTGAATCTGGTCTCACTGAAATTCCCATAAAAGGAATAAATTAGGAGCGAGCCAGTTATTGTGGGATTGTTGTGGCCAAATACGTGGTTGTATTTTGTATCTGGGAGAAACAAAGCTTCTCTAGAACAACCCCCAAACTCTCTTTTAATCTCAGAACTTTTAGAAGTTTAATTTGCAACCATTTCATTTTCTGCTATGATCTAGGATTACATTTAGAAAAAAAAAAAAAAATTGAGAATTAAGATAATTTGAGTAGAATCTGACAGTTTAAAGCAGTACCTGACAATATTGAGAGGGTAGGACATGATACACATGTTCATGGAGTAAAATACATAAGAAAACATTCAATAATCATTACCAACTCTCTCTTACTGTAGTGTTCTGCCACCCAAGCACATTTAGATATCCAATGTGCAAAAATTTTGTGGGAAACTTAGTAACTGTGTGTGTTAAAGAACTAACCAACTCAGAATTAAAAAAAGAAGAAAGCACATATATTCTCATTGTACAAAAAAAAAAGGAAACTAGGCTCTCCAGTTTCTCTTTCACAAGCGTTGTACCTGACTACCAAGGTGATTTTTTTTTTTTAATTCTCATTTTTGTTTAAACTTTACCTTGCCAGAGGCCGTCTGGCTCTGTTAACAGCCTCGAGATCTGCGTAGCGGAGATCCAGCTGGCAGCCCACCAGAATGACAGGTGTGCGAGGACAGAAGTGCTTGATTTCTTGATACCACATTGTTTTCACATGATTCAGGGAATTAGGATTAGCAATTGAAAAGCACAGAACAACAACATCAGACCTAGAAAGGCAACAAGAAAATACCTGATGAAAACCCCACAAATTATTTTTGCTCCAGTTTCAGCTATTTCCATTACTACTCCGCTCTGCTCTTTGACAAACGTGCTGACACCCAGATGTCAGAATACATGTTGTTCGTGCAGAGGTGTGAGAGAAGCTACACATTTCACCACAAAAGCATGGGAGCACAAAGCCACATACCCAGGAAGCACTGCCCCTTCATGCTGAGATGATCCCAGCATATGTGAGTGGAGCACTGAGAAGAGAGGTAGGGCTTTCCATTCTCTACTTTTACACAGCAGTTACTCACTGGCTGCCACTGCTCCAGAAACACCTCTGCTGACTGGACACCTAAATTGCAGTTCAAAGATCATTGGTGCTTAGGAATTAGAGAGGAGCTGTGCAAAACTTCAGAACAGCCACGCAGGCAGACACAGATCACTTGTGAACTTGTCATGGAGAAATACCTTTATTGCACTGTTTAAAGTACTGAGGTGGTTGCCTTCGCAATGTGCTTTGCACAGCAATTCTCCAACATCTTTAATAAATAACCTGTTAGAAGGGCACACTACTGCAGAATGACCACTTCTACAATATCAGCAAAAATAAACATTACAGTGAAAATAAGGTCAGTAAACTGTAGAATAGGATAGTGGCTTAAATTAGAGTAAGCATGGCAAAATTTGCAGGTTTTTAAAGGTTTATAAGAAAACAGAAACTAAATAAACTTGCTTCACTAAGTAAACTTGCTATATAAATTCTAAGTATGAGGATTAAGGTTGACAGTTCATCCACTGAATCACAGCCTAGCTCTTGTCAGAGCTGGCACCCAAAGGCAGAGAAATGATTGAATACTTGTCTCTTGGTATACCTAACTAGAGCAAATTTCATTATTTATAAACAAGCAGTTCTCAAGCTCTTGGGTCTCTTATGGGAAAATAAAAAAGAGGGAAAAAAAAGTTGAATTTAAACTCGAGAAAAATTGAGAAGAAGGGACATTTTGAGGAGGCAACTTATTGCTACAGAATTGTCAGCAGGATAAACTCAGCAATACCATCTCTATCTCAGTTTTATTATTCTTTAATTTAGCACCAATGTGTTGTATCTGCAGTTTGTGTCATGTACAGAGCATCAGCAGCAGTGAATCTTAACATTCACCTTTTAAATAATGAAATACCTCCTCAGTAGTGCTGCTTTCTACATTTCACTGAGGGCATAGATATATTCAGCTATTTCTAAAGATAGCTGCCCACAATACGGAGACTGCTGTGAGCATCAATTTAATGTGAGAGAAATGCTCCTGCTCCAAATTTCTATCTTATATAAACTGCAACACATCTGTCATATCTAGGAACAAGGCCTTTTCAAACTGGAAAGTTCTCTAGGTAAATAGTGAAGAACTAAGCAGCCAACACAATGGTTTGTTGCATAGCTGAGGCAAACATGCTTTAAACTCAAAATTGCTCTAGTCAAGGTCAGGTAGGAGTAAAACCGAAACCCCAGCAGACATTTGCTCAGCTCCCAGAAAGAGAAATCCATGTACAGCTAATGTACAAAACCCTCTTTGTTACATGTATTCTAATATGGTCAATTGTTGTTTAATTCAAGGCTGTCACAATTGCTGGAGTGGCAAGCGTTGGCTGCCTGGCTGCTCCTAACTACAGCTAAGCATCTTACAGAGACAGCCTGTCAGCATCCTTCAGAAATGAATACCTAAGCCCAGTAACTGCAGTCACGAGGACCCAACCCTCCTGACGTTATAAGCCACAAGACACAAATCACATCTCCCAGAAAACCAAAAGGAAACAGCTCCAGCAGGCATTCACTGGCAGGACACACCAGGCCCCCCCGGTGCCCGGTGCTGGGCTGGACACAATCTGTGCTCCAGAGGGAGCCAGGGGTGAGCCATGTCCCTGGGCAGGGCAGGCCCAGAGCACCCAGCAGGCTGGCCCCAGCACAGCCCTGCATGTCTTACAGCCCTTGCCAAGGGAGTATCATGTTTTTGCCACCATGGTTCTTGAGCAGCTCCTTGCCTCTGACCTTTGCTGGGCAACCGTAAAACGGAGATGAGCAAAGCTGGGTTCGTCCAAAACTCACTGCACTGCACTAACAGGACACTGTCGCCTTACTGCCTTCCACATGAAAAGAATAACAGAGTAAAGAGGTAAAAAAAAGTGATTTCCAAATATTTATCCTGTTTTAAAACCTGGACTTCCCCACAAAACAAAGATTCCTGAGAGTTCTGCACTGGGCAAAGGGAAATTAATCGTTCTGTGCCATGAACAGGATGGATGGGAAATCTCTGGGTACTGGCAGAGTTCACACGCCAAACCAGCACCACAGCTGGCTCTGCTAGCTCACAAAATACAGCCACTCTATCACAATAAATTAAGTTTTCATTCAAGTCATAAGCACAATTTGCACTCAGTACTATCTGGAGACAGAAATGCATGAGGAAGATTAACCAGCTACGTAGAATTGTGAGCATTTGAGGAAACGTGTCCTTTGGAAACTTTAATTAAAGTACCTACAATTCCTACTGATGTCAAAGGCACATTTACAACTTGCTAACACTACAGTATAAAGTTTGGTTCGACATTTGCTCATAAAAAGCAGACCCTGTCAGGTTAAAATAATGCATGAATATTTCCTAAACATTAAAAATTTACCAATGTTATTTTAATATTCTCAGGGAATGTAAAAGGGTATGATTTTTTAAAATGCTTTACTACCATTTTTGTGCAGTTACTTTTTGTGTTCGTTACCTAGAGAACAAGAAAGAAGAAAACAGAAGTAAACCTGACTTGTCCTTTCTCTCTGCAGCAACATATTCACAAATACAAGCTGCACTTATTCTAAAAACAGAATTTCATAGCCATTTCCCAGTAAAATTCAGGAATAATTCAAGAAACATTTTTATAAACCTGAACACCAAGAAGTGCTTTATAGAATCATTGAACAGTTGGGGTTGGAATAGACCTTAAAGACCAACACTTTCCACCCCCTGCCATGGAAAACCAGGAAACCCAGACTGGCATCCTGAAACCCTTAAAGTGGAGAACAGCTCAAGAAATCCACCTAGTACCTATTCACAAAGAAATAATTCACTAAGATCAAGATTTTGACAGAAGGTAGCTTCCCACACTTATCATTTCCAAAAGATTTTGATGTTGCCTTGCAGCCTTTCAGTGTAGAGCCCAAATGCCCCCCTTCCACCCAGCCCCTGACTTAGGAAAGCAAGGCAAAATGTGAAATGATGTAACACCACAAATAACAACTGCCAAATACTTTTTTAAACCTTAAGGAAGGCTTAAAGCATTGGAGGTGTCCTTCTATTATAGATAAATTACATATACATCAAGCTGAGCCTCAGGCCCACCAACAGCACCATTTGGCACACACCTTTCTAAAGAAGGAAGGATTCCTAACAGAAATTCCATAGTAACCTCTTTCTACTCACAGTATGGAACCACGGTGGGATGTAGAGGAGAGAAGTAGATCTGCACTAATGTCAGTGGCCTAAGTATATAAAAGCATTTACTTCCCCATCAGCTGAATGAAAAAGCCTCAAATGTTCATGTAGATAACAAAAGAAGAAAAAAAACCAGTGCATACACACAGCATATCAGAATAAAGTTACTGGAGAAAGCTGTCTCTGTGACCCTCTCTGATTATTACAGTCTTTCTTGAGCCTAAGGCAAACTCAAAAGAGAAAAAAATCATAACAAATATATGCATATGTTATAAAAATTGTTTTTCACAGTTCTTCATGATCATATGACGAAGATCCTGAATAGGTTATAAAATACTGTAAAGTAGAAGGGGAGGCTCATAAATTTGGGTAGCTGAAGATGATTTGAAGACACTGCCTATCGCATTTTTGTGGCAGAAAACATAACAAGAGGAAGCAGCAGAGCTGAGAGACACCTGAAAGTAACTGGATTCCCCATCAGCTGAGCCTCTGCTAGTGAAGCAAGAGACTGTGCTGTGTCTGTTTAGTAACTCTGCTCTAGAGAGACATCTCTGAGGATCACTTCCAACCCAGGCCAGTAATGGCTTGAGAGGCACAGGGAATGTGTGAGCTTTCATTCACAAGGCAATTCTGAAACCTCAGACCTTCTCTGAAGAAAGGAGGGGAGCTGCTGGCCCAGCCTCAGTTTAGGTACCAGCTGCTCCATGACAGAGGGCACTGATCTAACTAAAGGCAGACCAAGTAACTCTGGGAAGCCATAAACCTCACCCTAATCCCACTGAATTTGATGAATGCAAATACATTTTTACATCAAAGCTACCTTGGTTTTGTTCTTACAGAAACAGCATCATCATTGTCCCTTGAGGAAAAAAAAATCAGAAGAAGGTTGGTGGAAGGCTTCAGATATCAGTCATAAAGCCCTGTTCTCATGGACTCCTTTCAGCAGCACTCCAAAGGTATATTTTTAGGGATTCAATTACATTGGAGTAACTGGTAAAGGGAATTGTAATCATTCAGAAGTAGTTGAATGCATGTGTTCCTCTGCATACATACAATACCCACAAGGCTTACAAAATCCATTCACAATGGAGGACATACTCTAAACATTTTAAGAGGCTCTGTCAGCAGTCTAACAGCAAGACTCATTCACATTTGTAAGTCATGAGGAAAAAGCTGCTTTCTGTCCATGCTGTATGAACAGATTTTGTTTGGTCTACAGCTCATATTTAAGTTGCAAGTAAATAAGGCATCCTGGCTGAATTAGCTAACAACCCCCATTCATGGTATTGAGAATAAATATTTGATTGAATTAACTCTTTGCAGGTTTGTGCTCATGTTTACATATACTGGAGCTGCATGTTAAAAAAATCCAGGATATTGAGGCTATTTATCAAATTAGCCAAACATGTTCACCTGGGGGAGGAAAAAAAAAAAAAAAAAAAAAGCAGCGAGAAAAAGAACTACAAGCCAGCTTCTAGAATTAGCTTGAACATGATGATTTGTTGACACTCTCATTCAAAACCAGATTGGACAGGAGGATGGAAGATAGTGAATCCTGACAAGTTGAAACGTAAATTAAGATGTTTTGTCTTTACACTTGCCTCCCAGAGAAACTGCTACAGAATAACAACTCGGGCTTTAAATGAAGTTCACACCTTATCTGCAGGCTTAGAGAATACAATAGCACCAAGGGTAGATTGTTATTAAACAAAGAGGTGCCTAGGAGCTGGAAATCAATACACTAAATCATAACCAAGACATTATCATTTTACAGCATTTTGGGATGATTGTGCACCAAATGAAACCCTATGGGAGATTATTAATAAATGGCTGTTTGGCATCACATACTGCCTAAGCTGAACTGAACAGGATATTTCCAAAACTAAAGCACACACTTTAGTCTAAAGGGAGGGGAAAAAAGGTCATTCTGTAAACTGCAGCAAATATTTCCACAAGTCTCTGCAGCCACATCCCCCTCACTCCCTTAAGCTGTCAGGAACTGTTTCCCAAAGCTCCCAGAGGAGTGTGATTATTAAACTAAACACCACAGAGCAGAATGCAAGCTGATCTCACTCTCCATACTCCCATTAAGGGATGGCAGAGAAACATTAACTATTCCATCCCCAGTAACATTTATATGTTCCTCTTGATCTGTCACATAAAAATAGTGGAAAACAGATTCCTTTTCCCCTCCTTTCATGTTTCTATCTGTGAAAAATAACATTAAGAAGGATTTATCTGTGCTACAAGCCTTATTAACTGCTCACCCTCCCATCTATAGCATAATCTATTTATGTAACATTTTCTAAAACTGTATGGAGCAAACTTTTCCAAGGAGCAGCAGGCGAGTTAATGAGTTGCTGGTTCTTGTTACACCAGGTTTAGGACAATTAGAGGTCTTGGCTGAATGTTTGCTGGAGTAAGCCTTCCCCTGCATAAGGTGCAGATGCACAGAATTTTTAAAAGAGAATCAAAGGATTATATTATTATATGATCCTTCAGACAATCAAAACACAGGGCACTTGCAGGTGTAACCTTGAGCAGTTTGGCATAAAATAGGCCTTTCACTGTATTGCAAGATTTGACACAGCTGCCTAGACTGCAGCTCAATGTACAGAGGTGAATTAAAATAAATTCCTATAAATACGAACATTCAGCATTGAAAAACTCTTTTTAAAATGCCAACCCAGATGAAATACTAAACAGTCTGCTTTAAATGCAACATTAATATTCTTAAAACAACCAAGCACCTAAGCAGTGCTTACAATCACCACATTTTAAAACTAAAATTCTATTTATAATGTATTTCTGTAGAGTTTCCAGTTACTTCCTTCATTAATAGAGTTGCAGAAAAACCACTAACAGGAGAGCAGGCTTCCAGAACAGCCTTTTAAAGCTAATTAGGATATAGCAAACCTCAATCTACACAAGTTCAGTTCTGCAAACCTCACAAATGAATCACTGTGTTCGTATACTTAATCCTCGAGATCTCAAGTTATTCACGTCCTCCTTGGCGTTTGCAGGATTAGAATCTAAGCATGTTGTTTCCTCCCTCTCCCATCCTGTCAGTAAACGTGGGATCAGGGTTCAGAACATGCCTGATTCTGTTCTCCTAATCTCCAGTAATCTTCTCAGTGACACAGGATCTGTTGCAGAATATCGGGAGGCCACATCAAAGCGGAACAGTGAGTGGAAACGTGAAGTTACATCCAAATTTATCAATGCAGGCTCCACATGCTGCCAAAAGGTAAAACAGTATCTGTGGACATCTTCCAGTAGCACTAAATATTAAGGTAAATATTACCTTAAAGTCTGTAACTTCTCTCACAAAGCTTATTTACAAATGGTACAGGTCGTGCAGCCCAGATATATTGCCACTTTAGCTCCCGACAGAAAATTCCAGGTAATTCATGACTCTGTGAATACTCAACTAACACACTGCTGTACACAAAAGAGGGTTTGTACAAACATACAGAGTTTTACAGCCTGAAAATTTAATGGGTGGATTCAACCAGCAGAACCCTCTACAGCTAAGGGGTAGAGAATAGAAAAGACCATCCTCCTTCAAAGTCACTTGTGTCATCAGGCAGCACAGAGAGAAGAAAAACAGCAAGACAGTACATTTTGGCCACATGCAATAGAAAGCTGGGGCTGACACTCTACAAAGGGCATTCATTCCCAGCTGGAAAAAAAATGTGTCTGTCTGTGAAGGTCTGATCAACTGCAGTGACTGAAGCAGATATGAAAAGGTTATGAAAAAGTTCAACAAGGTGAAAAAATGTGTGAGGACTGAGACCTCTCAAATGTGAGTTATGAAAATATATGTCCAAAACCCACCTTCAGCTCAGTATTTGCCTAATACAGCTGTTCTGCTGTCTGTACTGCCACAGGTCAGATCTAATCAAACAAACCAGAGAGACTATCACTGGCTTCAGTCCTTGCTGAATATATGCTGAACTTTTACATACATATGTATATACACACACATATATAATAAATGCTGGAAAAATCTAGATCACCTTCATTTAAATATATATTTATTATATATGTATTTTTTAGAATTTCTAGGATTAATTGATTCACTAACAGACATTTTATATTTATAGAAGAAAAACCTCAGCTTTAATTAAGGAAACACAGAAGAGCCTCATCTTTCATTAATCTAGCTCTGCTGTCAAGAGGTTAGCTGCCCATTCAACATCACAGGTTTTAATAAAATAAATATTTCATTGAGTGAGAGTGATATTTCCCAACATCTCTCCTTGTTTGTTGCTTGTTAGGCAATTACATGAAACGCTGCTTATACAGGCAGAGAATGCTCATGTTCAATTTTGTGAAGCTACAATCTTATTTTGGAGAATGTTCTTTAAAATTCAAAATAGGACAACAGTTGTTGACAGAGCTTAGCAGGCTGTTCAAGGAAATGTAGTGTAGTAAAACTATGCTGCTTTTTAAATATTTATATCTTTTTAATCCTTGCAGCAGATAATCCTCTTTGCAATGGGCAGGAACATGAACACCCGTGATTGCCAAGTCCTTGCTTTGCAAAATTTAGATTTGCAATTTACTTCTAGCCCAAAATTTGAATGGAAGTATTTCTTAAAATTTTACTTGGATCAATTTACCTTCCATAAGCAAAGCGCCTGTCTTTGTGGTGGTCCCCAAAAGTATCCCACAGCCTGAGGGAAACACTCACTTCATCCACAACATCTCTTGAGCGTTCAAGGACCTAGAAGAGAACACACAGAACATTCTCTTTCCCTCCATCAGACAATTACTTTGTAATTCACCCCATCAAACAGTCCAAAACATACTAGGTGAAGGGTCTACCTCGTGCAGTTTTTACCAAATGATGTATCTTATAAAACAGGCAGAATATTTATATCCCTAAAAATAGGTTTGCTAAAGAAATTACTTTAGAACAAGAGGTGTATCAGAGCATGGCTGCAGTAGAGGTCACTCATAAAATACTTGTGAGCTCATTGCTGCATCCTGGCAGGGTAAGGCTTGCCAAGAAACAATAGCAGCACCTCACAGCATGTGCTGCACACCTCGCACACCTGCAGCCCTTACCTCCTGGCAGACACGGTACTGATCAATGGCCCAGACGGTCGGGACGTGCGTTGCCAGCAGCTGATACTGAGTCAAGGTTGTGTTGCAGGCTCTGGCACAGATCAGACGAGTCTTTCCCACTGCATTATCTCCAACCACCACACACTTGATAGTTTCAACGTTGGGTCTTTCGTAGTCCATGTCAATGTCCATTTATCAAAAACTGGAATAAGACAGTTAAAGTCGTTTTCTACTTCTGTGTGAAAACAGTGCTGTTTAGAATCAGAGCCTTTTACTTCCTCTTCTTGAGAGATGCCTGGACTCTTAAGGAAAACTCTTAAGGAAAAGTATGTAGTAAACTGTCCCAAAGTAGGCCAGCCAGTCCTTTAAATACTGCTCAGTTATGCAAATACACAACAATTTGGACCGCAGTGGCTTTCTGCTGCTCACATGCTATTTTCACTTTGGTTTCTGTAAACACAAGCCTGTTTGCAGAAGATAGATCCTGGTGAAACAAGGACAGCTAGCATAAACTTACCTCTTGCTAATACTTTTTATGCCAGGAGGAAAAAAAGCCTGGCCATCAGTGGGTTTAGCCTGAAGGATACCAGTATAAACCTGCCTTCTGCAATCCTTCCCATTCAGGATTTGGTTTAGGGCTGTCCAGACAATATTGCTAACAGCAAGTCACACAGATGGCTCTAGCACACAGCAAAACTCACTCGTAAGACAACTCCAGAGACTGTTTGCTAAGAACCCTAAAAACCACAATTTCCATTACATCCTGCAAGTATCACACACTCTAAATTGTCCAAGGAGAAGTTTGTACAGATCATGGACTAAAATGAAACCAAAGAGCCAAGCAGGAACTTGCAAATATACTTATCTATACCTAGAAATTCTTTTTGATGTGAAATGGAAAGTGAAGTTTTTTGAAGATACTGTTCTCATGGAAAGGTATTATTGAAACTATTTCCTTAAATATTCCATGGCAATATATTGAACAAATGCCTGGATACAAAGGCAAGCTGGAAAAAATGGATATTTGAAAGACTAAAACCAACTCTTGCACGTTTACTACAGTCTGTCATTTTCATATGTGGGATCATAGTTTGATATATCTGAATTTGATTTTCTAATGTCTAGCAGTCTGCTGAGCAATCTGGTCTCTGCCAGGGAATTGTAATCAAGGAGGGAGAACAGGGAAAATGCAAGTCACAAACCTTTTCAAGAAGGCTTGCCTAATAATTATTTCAGCAAGGAACCTACAGCAATCTAATTGACAAAACACAGGTCATCATCTGGAGTGATGGTGGCCTCTTTTCTGAGAAGAAAGCACTATAGATAAAGAAATCCAATGTCTTGTTTTAATACCTTTTTTAATATTCACATCTCATTCACACTTAGTTTTAGACTATATATTAGCTGTCAGGCTGTTTAAAATAACAGATTCAAGCTATTTTGGTGCCCATTTTTCACTGTCAGAGGCACTATGTTCTGATTTAAGAAAAAATAATGTTTAGTAACTACTAGTCAAACACTGATTTTAACTGTATTCTTTTTCATTATTTAAACTGATGTACACCAAGAAACAAAAGTCTTTGTTAGAACTCAAGGTTACCCATTTAGATAAAATTTTGACTATGGACCGTGTGCTAATAACTATAATGGCTAAGGCACATTTGTAATCTTTATTTACGTGTGGAGGGAGGAGTTAGGGACGGCACAGACAAGGTGCAAGAGTGATTTTTGCCACCGCTGTATCACACTGATGTTTCCACACACACTGAATGCTTCTGGAAATGCTGCAGCACAGACTCTCAAAATAAGAATACATTTTGAAGTTATCCTACCCGAGACTGAAAGGTGGGCCCAGACCCTTGGCATCCTGGCCCAAGCACATGGTTGCACAAGCAGAGCTCTGTAATGTGCCAGATGCAGAGCAGAGAACTCGACTTTGAACAAACACAGACAGACAGACAGACAGACAGAGATAAACACACAGACACAGACACACACTGGCCACACGTGAGCCCTCAGGGCCTCGTGACTCTGGCCTGCTGCGCCAGCACTGGGCTCTGGGCTGGTGAGGACACAAAGCTGCTAAGAGACAGCCTTTATCCCTGCACCTGCCTTCTAACCTGCATCCTGACAGGTTACTGCTCCTGAGGGAAAGCGCTCCAGAGGCTTCCAGCTCCCTTCTGTGACCCAGCCCCAGCTGCCTGCTGGATGGAAGCTCCCATGAGGCTGGTACCTGGGATGGCCATGGGCTCTGTACCCTCTCTGTGATTCCAAACACAGGAACAGAACCAAGAGCTTACTCCTTGCTCCTTCTCAGAATCTTTGTTCCTCCTCAGTCACGATATAAATAAAAGTAAAAAAAAACCCCTTTTTTTCCCTCCACACTACAGAGACCGTGGCACGTTCATACACCACAGCCTCATAGGCAGGGCCCCAAATGAGTAGCAAAACCCCAAGAGATTTCAGCACGTGATCTTAAAAAGTTTCAAGTCTGAGAATAAGCAGCAACCCCCTTGACATATTATGTGGTATTAAATTACTTCATATTTTATTCATGCATGGACTAGACATCACAGATGGAATGTGGAAATGTTTACAAGGCTAGAAAGCAAAATGAAGGAGTATGGCTAGTCAGTGTGTCTGGTTGGTTTAAAACTACCAAGCAGAGATGCCAAATCAATTTTTCTTCCAACCCAATATTCCATTAAAAAGCTGTTACACTGATTAGCTGACATATTATATAACAATTTGATTTAAAAATTCTTCCAAAGTTCTTAAATGGTAGCTCTGCAAAAATGTGCTTCAATCAGTCACAAAATATGTATTAAGTACAAAGTCCAGAATCTTAAAAAAATTCCAAGAGGATAACAAAGCCAGTTTAAAATTAACAGGCAAATCTAAGTAAAAGTAACTAGATAAATCAGTGCAACTATCTGAGAATCCTAGAAAAGGAACATATGAAAAAAAATATTACTGGGGTTTTAATTTTCCAATGTACTTAATAACTTAAAGCAAAGTTATCACAGGACTCAGGCACAGCATGCCTGAATGCCCTGCTGTAGATCAATGGCAATCTAATGAAGATATTTTTAGCATGACTCAATACTGCACAGGACAGAGATTAAAATAAACTGGCAATAAAAACAAAAGTAGAGCACTGTGGCTATGTTAAGGAAAGTTCTTAAATACCTTCCAGTATCTATAATGTAACTATGTGTTAAAAATCCAGATCATTTTAATATTGTTCACTAGTTTTCAGGAAGGGATTAAAGCAGAAATAGCTCCTGAAGAGACTGACAGACAGAAGCCCAGACAGATATTTAGACACCTCAAGTAAAACCAGATGCTAACAACAAATTCCAGTATAAACAATTAGCAAAACAAGTTGATTAAATGCTTACAAATGTAGCCAGATGCCTTCTGGCTACTGCAATGATTAAAGCCAGGAATACATACAAGATCTAAAGAATACAGCCACAGTTAGTTTTTTTTAAGGTAGCCTCTAGGTTAAGCTGGTGCTAAACCTATTATATAATCACACTGATTAAAAATGCTGAACATGTATTTAAAAACTAGAATAAAAAAAAAAAAAAAAGGACAACTAGATTTGAGCTCTGAAAGTCTGGTAATATCTAGGAAGACCAACTGGAACTGAAATTGAACTGGTTAGACAAGAACAAAGCAGCGTATATAAAGTTAAAAAAAAAAAAAAGGCATAACACTCTAAGATCAACTAAAAACTTGCTAAAACCAACCTACAACCAGCAACAGCTCAATTTACCAGCAAAACAAAGCAGGGTAAAACCTATGAGGAAAGTTACTGGAAGTGTGACCAGTCCCAGAAAGGGTACTGACAAAAAAGCCAGAGAAAGACAGAAAGGCCATCAAATGAGGGGCAGCAAGGAACCTACCAGGGAAAAGGTCTGATCAGAAATCCACCTTTCCAAAATAAAGGTGCACAAAATTCAGCTGCTTAAACCAGTTCTAAAGAAAGATGAGCAGATGGATGGAAATGGAAAAAGATACCCGTAAGAATAACACAGGATCTCAAAAATCTCTTAGGATGTTCTATTTTTACATTGTCACCTGTGATTGTTTGCAGATGAAGAGAAGACAGAGGCAGCTAAAAAAGCAGGAGATGTGAGCAGACTCAAGATCTAACATAAAGACATTTAATTAATTCACTTGATTAGCAGTTAAGAAATATTCCAAATAAAGCTGATTTATTTCCAAAGAACTATAAGGCTACTGTTTTGAACCACGGCTTGCAGATGGTTATGATTGCCAAATTCTTTTTCTTTTGCTTCACCTTAAACTGCTGTGGGGTGCTTGGTTTTTCATTTAGTTTTTCCTCATTGCTAAATGAGTTGTTATTATAATCACCATAAAACAGTTGTGGTTGCCATAGCATGCGAGTTGGCCAGCTTCAATAATGAAGCACTCCCTTTCTGGAGAAATTTTCCAAAATTGTGCTCCAGATGTGCTCACCTGTAGATGAAGCACATCACCTGATTATCGAGCCCACTGGTACACAGAATAAACACAACAGATGCACACAATCCCTCTAACTCTGTATTAGTGTAGGTGTATTACTATACAATAGATAACCAGGTCATAACCATGAACTTGTTTTAAAAATGCAGCTTAATATATAAAACTACGTTTGCATTTTTCTCTGCTAGAAACAAGGTGGATGAAGATCCAAACCCAATAGCGAGCTGCCCGTGAAGGATCAGGAATCCACTCCTGTGGATCTCTAAATGCCCACTTTGAAATGTCCAGATGTTTAAAATCCTCGCTTAGCAGATACAAAACATAACCAAGATTTTTTTTCAAAGAACAATAGCTAATTATCACCCTTTTCTCTTCAGCACAAACCAATCATTAAGAGTGTCTACGTTAATCAGTGATTATGGGGTGATCCTGCAGCCATTTACTTCTTAGCTGTGTACTTACAGGACCCCTCAAAGCAAGCATTTTCTTTAGCTCTTGTGCTAAGAGCAAACTCTTCAGATGATAGTTCAGAATGACAGCATGTAAGAACCTTGCCTGCTCAGCGGAGTTTTTCTTCAAGTTATTCCATGGGGAAAAAAAAATTAATAATTTCAACTTGTGTCAAGTAATCTGACCAAACATGCAAACCAGGAACTCCTTCAAACAAAGGGGGTGCCAACCACAATTAAAATGTCACAATTTTACTAGAGAAATCTAGTGGAAAGAGACACCAAAGTCTAATATTACTTAATATGAATGGTGGGCATGGGAATTATCTGAAAAACTCAGGCCACCAGTAAGGCAATAAGATAATCAAAAATTTTCTCCAAAAAACACACTTCTCTGAAACTATGCAAAAGTGCATTTGTAGCTACTTCATATTTCAATCTATTCTGGAGATGTATTTTTTAGTGTAGTTTCGGAGTGACTCTTTCAGAGAGCCATTAGGCAATAACATGTCAAAAAGAATATAAAAAAATTTACAAGACTACACAACACTCTTGCCTCCATCCCCAAGTTGCAAAAATTACTGCTTGCAACCATGGAAACTGGAAAAGGAGATACAAAATGCCAAGTTCTTCAGGCACTGAAATCACTACCTTGCAGTGCAGAATCCCAAGGCACCAGCACGCTGGCAGGGACCAACGAGCTCATGAGCCAGAATAAGTGTGTGAAATGTTCGTTCTCAATATATAACCCACCATGTGCTGTTTCAGAATCTTGAGTGGATTAACACAGATATGCCAGGGGACAAAGCAGGGGAAGCTTAGTGTTCACCTGTGCAAGAGCGTAGAATTCTCAGACAGCTCTGATTTGGGGAAAGGTTAAGGGCCAAAAGGCTGTTTTGTGGTTTGGCTCAATTTAATCAATTAATTTAGGGCCCCACCAAGTATATTTGTGAGGTTAATCACAACATGGGATCAAGCAATAGATAAACTACCAGCAGCTGAAAAAGCATCACAAAACATTTTTTACAAGGTGTACATTAATATTAATATTTTGTTAAATCATAGGAGGCCTGTTGGGGAGACTGGTTTCAAAAGGAAAACGATTCCTGGTCAGCATCAAAGAACTATCTGGTGACAAAGGGTAGTAAGACTCAAGGTGGGATCAGATCACTAGGTCACTAGGGGACAAACGTGGGCATGATCCATATCAGGCTGGATTCTTGTCCAGGATGAAGCAGCATTACCCTTTTGCCATTATATTTAAAGTTCTGGCAGTTTACATGGAAAGACTGAAGAAACTACCTCAGAAGGAAGAAATTCAAGATTAACTCTGGAATTTCTCACCTACTTGCCCTACCTGGTCCATCAGCAGAAGAAAACAACAGATATACCAATGACTGGGGAAAGAGAAAAACCCTTATATTCTAAAGCTGACCTGGTTGCAAATGTGAGACCCTGGGCTCTCCCGTGGGTAGAAAGAGAAGGGCAGCTGATGGAAATCTTTCACTGCACAAGGTGATAAACGAGATAACCCTGGCTGTTGCTGCCCACAAGAGTGCAGGTCAACAGAAACACCTTTATCTTCCACATTGGCAGAACCTGGTTCTACACTTTTTCTTCTGTCCGGGGATAGCTTAGGGCCAGTATCAACAAAGAAATAAATCCCTCAGAATGCTGCTAAAATTTGATATACAGCTGGAGAAGTTACACACTGAGGCTGTCATCAAGAGAGACTCCATTTGGCTTGCCTGAACCAGCTTCTTTCATGTCAGCTTTTGATCAATAAGCATCAGATTCATTTCTGGATGCTACCTCTTACTTTTTAAAGACAGAAGTTCTCAGAACCTTCCATTCAGCTGCCATAACTCCCACTCTACCCCTCAAGTTTTAAAGGGGGTGAAAAATTGACCATGACTTCACACAGAAATGAAAGCAGCAGCCCCTAATAATGATGTAAAGTTGAAAACAGAACAGATATCTCTAAGTTTGCTAGGAAACTTCTCAGTCAAATGATCACCACAACCCTCACAGAAATTGTAGAGACAGGGAATAAGTCCTGCGTTCGATGCGTCAGATGCCTGTCACTCTGCTCTTTCTCTGCCTGCATGACTCCAGATTTGTTTGTTTCTGTTAGTTATTACGATCCTTTGTCAAGCCCAACTTACCTTTGTGATGACACAAAAACTTTTGATCACTAAGAATGAACATTTCCTCAGATGCCCAAAAATTAGAGATACTTGTAAAACAAAAATTCTTCCTACATAACAATGTGTAAAACAGACTGCCCTCTGCTGAGGGCAGACAGCTCAATAGCTGAGAACGAAAACATTCAGTTTTAGGTACGATAACAGATTCTCCTGAGCCTCCTCAAAAAAAAAAAAAAAAAAAAATGCAGCTCACAAGGACCTGTTTTTGTATTATTCACACTCAGTCTATCAGACCAAATAGAGACCCAAATGTAGAGGTCAGCATTAGACTTGAGCTATGTCAAGTATCTGACAAGTACTTCAGGAAGACCTGAAGGGCAGAAATCAACAAGCTGATTACACTGAGCAGCTTACATATTATTTTGACCTGCGATATACCTTGGGATATCCTTTGAGATAAGATCATCGCCCTAGAAATTAACCCACATGGCAGGTGAAGGACATTTAACCATTTCAGAAACCTCATGTGTGGGAATCTGGGATGAGTGGTTTTTACATGGTGGCAGAGCTGCAGCACTGCCACTCCTCCCTTCACCAATTTTCCAGAGTCTACTACACAAGGTAGTCTTGTGCCTCCTTTTGCTTCTTCTTTCTTGGTGTATACAGAGATGTGGAAAACAGTGCCCATAGTGGACCCACCCCTGGAAAGGGGGAAACATCCCTAGAGCTGGCACATGACTGATTTAAGGCTGGCATTTTAGCTTTGCCTATGCATCTTGTGAGGATTCCAGATATACCTGGCTACAACTGACTGTTCATTCCACTCACCAGAGATAATCATAGCAGACACAAGGGACTAGGCAGTGACCAAGATCTGGCATTGCTGTGGGTCATAATCTGTCACATCATCACAAACCGAAATTAACTGGGGCTGACACGAATAAAAGTGGCTGAGAACCAAGTACCTGAAGAATGGACAATACCCATTGATGGTGATAACCATCACCAAACAGCTGGCACCTTTTAAAGCAGCCACCCATAAAATGCACAAAGTCCTCAGATCAGTCCTCCTTCTGCAACAGAGAATTATGCTGCAAGAGCTGAATAAGGGTGCACTGCTAATAGCAAGAATGTATTTTTGAAGCAAATATTCCATGGTTTGGTTCACATCAGGTGCAGCCAGAGTGCATAAACTGAATTCTGAAAGGGAAAGTGTGCCACTCACCAGTGAATGATAAGCATTCAGTCCATGGGACCAGACTAAAGGCAGTCTGAAGTAATGCCCTTTGTCCCTGAGCTGTGTGCAGTATGGATGCTGGGTCCTCAGCACCTATTTTTTCATTCCCAGACCCCCTGCTACTGCACCACATGATCCATCAGTGTAGACAGAGCATCAGGTGCTCTGTATTGGTATTTGGATTAACATAACTGGGGCAAAGCTGCAGCTGAATCCTTAGGGACTGCCATGCCCAAGAGTATCTGGGATAACATATAGAACTCAAAGCTTAAAGGCAGATGGGTCCCGGAAAAGTCTGACTCAACACTACTTGGTTTCATGATTAGGTTTCAAACCTTTTTTAGGTTTCATGATTAGGTTTCAACCTTTAGCAGAGGTTGTTAGTGATTGTACACATACATGAAACAGGTGTATGCTGTTCCTAAGCAGTGTTCCCAACTGAAAGAATACTGAAGAGTATTCTTTCAGTTGGGAACTGAGTACTGAAAGAATAACAACAATAACCACCAAATAAGCCATTCTCACAACTTTTGTCCATTTCTGTGGGGAAAATATGTATCAAGGTTCACTAGAGCTACAAACATAGAATATTCCAGAGACAGTGGTGACCTTCTAGCACAGAGAGCTGTTGAATTAACTTTCTGTACTTGTTCTCTTTCCAAAAGATAGAATCAGGCTCTTGCTTCCTGAACTCTATGTAACATTTCTTATGTATTCTCTTCTTTGTTAATCAGTGATCTTAGAAAGACATTATATGTGCTTTTATTCATTCCCAGACACTACCACCACTAGGAAACTACCAAAGGACAGTGAGACCTCATGACAGCAGGAAATACCCACACAAGGACCTAAACACTGACTGGAACAGCAAACACTTCAGCATGGCAGACTTCTGGTAAATGCTATTTTCAGATCATGAGTCAAGTTCTGCACTTATATCTCAAATCCAACAACATTAACGGAGTAGTGCAGGAGGCACAAAGATGGAGGGTTTACTTGTGATGTCTAGTGCCACACAGAGACTCATTTGCAAAGAAAAAAATAATTTAAACAAGAAAGAAATTGCTATCTTGTGTCTCATGTCAGACAGAAAACAGAAGAAAACAGAAAAGTAGAATAGTGTTGGATAGGAGGCAAAGGGAATCCATATTTTTATTTAATGACCTGTCTTTAATGCCAAAGAGCCCCAGCTATGACCACACACACTGCAGGTGCACCAATTATATATATGCACCACTCACTCCTTCAGCAGAAAGTTTTGAGCTCTTTTATGGAAACCCAATCCAAGGATACAATCACCCAGTCTCTGAGCTGCTCTGCAAGTCTGCTGCATGCAGCAAGGATGCCTGAGCTTTTCCTTCCCCCCCTTCCCAAACACATACTTTGCTCTACAAAGTTTGTATACTTTTCTGGCAGGACGGAAGGGAGCAAGGAAGGAGCATATCAAACACCTGTTGCTCCTTTGCTTCTCCTCCTTCTGTCCTTTCATCCCCTTCAGCACAGGGTAACATCTGGATAAAGGACTTAAGTATTTTTCCAGCAAATAAAATGTATTAACAAAGAATCAAACATCAGGATTTACTGGTCAAGTGATCAGCTCTTCCTCTCAGCCTAATGCTTTACAGTATTTATGAAGCTTGGAGTTTTAAAAGGGCAGGAGTTTTAGAAAGCATCCCAGAGCTAAAACTGATGTTTATTTCTTCTTGGATAAAAATACTTCTGTGTATCTGAGCCTGTCCCAGATCTTATGCTCATTAAGTATTATGTCACTTAGATAAAGAACCCTAGTACAAATACTGAACTCACTTTTTTTTTCTTGTTTAATAGCAAGTAGATGCACTGTATATCTGAGACATAGAATCAGGTGTGCAAATGCAACATACACAGAAAGAAAAGCATAACCTAATGGAAGAGGACCTCAGAAAAATACTGAAAAGAAATGCAGCCACTCCGTTTCCATGAGGTGTGACTCCTGATCCTGAAATACAGACTGTACTGAAATATTATTGCTTACACTGAGCAGTAATGACAACTCTTCAGCATAATCCTAACAATGGTGGGTTTCTCCCTACATGCATTATTTTTGCCTAGAAAGACCAGCAGCTAAAGGACTCCCCTTAAGTACACTGGAAAAGCTAATTTCCACCTCAGCTTCTAGTAGAGCTCAAGCTATTACAGCTCAAGCTGAACATTTGGCTTCAAGTCAGCTGTGTGTCCTGAAATAGTACACAAACTGAGGATGAACAAAGTCATTGAGACTATTCTGGCATCACTTCCTTGCTCTTGCTGTGACCATATGCAGAACCTCAAGGGCTTTCTTTTATTATTATCATTTTTAAACATGTATATTGTTGCCCTCAGAGCAGTATCTTGACCAATAGAAGGCAACTCCTCCACCTAGTCTCCCTCAGTATGTCCAGTGCCTGATTTCTCTTTGCTCTAGATGTCGGATGCCACAATACCTACTAAAGGCTGACTAAACAAATGAAAAGTCTACTACTGTTTGTCTCTACAGCCCCTTTCTATGGTCCACAGATAGGTTCCGACATAGACACCTGAAAATCTGCACCACAAGACCCCCCAACAGCCTCCTGTTATTGTCACAGCAACTCACAGCAAACTCCACAGACACAGCAGGGAGAAAGGGGAGGGGAAAAAAAGAGGGGAAAAAGATATCCTTCGGGTTTTCACTAAGTGACACTCAGAGGTACCAAGCGCCAGGAGGTTTGTGCTTCCCGTACACATCATACCCGTCTATTTTTGCCTTGCACCTCGTGGCCTGGCTAGAAAAGGAAGCCAGACAGATCTGCTTCATCAAGGACTCAGCCCTCTCTGTCCTTGGAGGAGGGGAGGATGCCACCACCTCCTGCTCTCTCCGGACGAAGCAGGAGAGCACCTGCGGGCAAACGGGACACCGCCACCCGCCCCCTGCGGAACCTCCGGCGGCCGGCCCGCCCCGGCCCCGCACACCGGCAGCTCGGAGCACGATCGCGCTCGGGCGACGCGGGACCTACCCAGGAGGGCGGGATGCCCGGAGGCCGGGGTGCGTGCAGCGGGGCTGGCCCCGGCCCCGCGGCACCGGAGGGGTTGGCGGCCGCCGCCGCGCCCCCTTCCCGCGGCTCCTCACGGCGGCGGGGCAGCGCCCGGAGCCGGCGCGGCTCGGCACGGAGGCAGCATCGCCGCCGACGCTGCTCCGCCCGCCCGGCCCCGCGGCGGGGTCCCCGCCCGGCCCGCCCTGCGGCGCTGACTGGAGCGGCGGCGGGGCCGGCGGCAGCCGTGACGTGCCAGCCCCGCGGTCTATTTTTAGCGCGGCGATTGGATTTCATTCATGAAACCGCGGCCGCGCGTAAAGGGGCGGAGGACGGAGCCGCTCCCGCATGCCCGCCCGGCGGAGCGACCCACGGCCTGCAGCGGGGACGGCCGGGGCACGTCCCGCCCCTGCCCCACGGCCCGCGGCGGAGGCTTTCTGCCATAGCCTCGGACGGTAAAAGCTCGGACACGAAACAACTTGCAAGCAAAGGAACACCCCCCATAGGCAGTCTTTATACGTATACACTGTAAATACTGTTAATCCATTCACAGTGCAAAGGTCCTGAAAGCCTCCCTGGATGATGCCCTAAACTGGGCATGCGATTTCTTACTGCAAGTGCTGCTGCTGTGTTTTGAAATCACTTCTCTCTATTCTCACTAATTTTTTGAAGCCTTCATGTAAAATACACACATCACAATTAAACCTCAACCTCCTTTTCTCTTACAGTGGTAATCCAGACTCTGTGTTTTCAAACCAGTGAAAGCAGCCCAAGGCGCTGTGTGTTACAATCCAGACCTGGCTCCCTGCTAAAACAGCAGTCTCTGGCTCTGTGTTTACCACCTGACATCAACAAAGCTGTCACTAACCAGTAAGGGCCATGGACACAATTGCTGCAGCTAAGGAGAGTTTTTGACATAGCTGTGACTATTTAAAAAGTAGTCACTATTCAAAAAATATTCTCTTGCAGCAACCTGGACTCACACATTGCACAGTCTTGTAGCATTAAGACAGCAATTTGTTGGAAAACATTATAAAGTTGTTTAAAACTCCACTTACAAGAATAGTTATCTGTACCAGTAACAGGTTAACTGTATCCAAATGCACTTGGATATAGTCAATTACTTACATTTTTCAAATACTCAGAAGCCAAACTTACATTAACCAGGTCAGACAGCAACAATTTTCAGTTGAGTACATCTATGTCAGGACAAATTACAGTTTGCAACTTTGTATCAAAGGAGGCTATTAGGGGCAGGAGAACAATGTGAATCATGGCAAATATTGTTATTTTCCTAGTTCTGCACAGTTTGGATGGACAAGACAAATGCATCAGAAAGTAAAACAACTCTCACTCAGACATCTACTTACAAGCAAAGAAATATCAAGTTGATAATGCAGGCAACAAAAAGTAAAAATAATAAAAAAAATATTTAAAATGTGTAGTTGTTGTTGTAGGTTTCTAGTTGGGGAATAATTAGCATTGACTCTGATTGTAGAAGGTTGATTAATTGTTTTATTATATAATTTTACACTATATTATACTATACTTATTAAGAAACTCAGTAATTCTTACAGCTAGTATGATACTGCTTTGACTTAATTGGTTAATCAATCTAAACGCTATCTAGTGTAATTAAGAAATTACCTTTTGGTAAACAAATCTCTATGACACATTCTACATGTGTCTACAAATCTCTATGACACATTATCTCCACTAGGTGCAACTAGTGGAGATAAGAATTGTTTCTCATTCTTTTCTCTGATCTTCTCATAGCCTTCCCCAGGAAAATGCCTGGGAAAGCATGTGCCTGCTCTCTGTGGCCAGAGAGCTGCTGCCACATGTAGTATAATTAGCTTCTGGTTTTTAAGTTTCAATTTCTATGGGAATTTTTCTTCTCCACAAATGAGAGCTAAATTTTTCATTCTGTGCAAGAACAACAACATGTTTCTCAGATACACAGTTTTTAGGAAAACAAATAAACCTCATGTTCATCCCATCCAATTCAGGAGGCTGGACAAAGCAGTGTTATACAAAAGGTATTTCTTTTACTAAACTGTTTCAGTATGTTGGTTTTTCATTCCTTATTGGTACCTTTTTTCTACAGTCTAAATGATCACTTTCTGGAGAAAAATCAGAGCTAGAACTCATGTCTCTATTAAAAATACCTAGACTACCACTGCTGCAAACAGTGAGTGTTTATGTGAGAATAGGAAAGTTAGCATCACGTCAGAGAAAACTGATACAAAGCAACCAGACTTGCCATGATACTGACTCAAGAAGTCTTGGACTGCAATTCAAAAAAAATCCCAAATCAAGACAATAAAAAACCCACAAACCTTTAGATCTGATTCCCAGCTCTTTACAGAGCTTTTCTACAGGAAAAAAAAAAAATAAAAAAAAACCAAAAAAAACCAAAAAAAACCCAACAAGCACACAAAAAAACCAAAAAAACCCAAAGAAACCCCCCCCCCCAAAAAAAAAAACAAAAAAAGGGAAGAGTACAGGAAGAAAGTGTTATTTTTTACTGCACAATAGTAAATTTAGCAGAATACAGCAATGACAAAGATTAGTCAGGTGGTTAAAATGGGAAAAATAGAAAGAGGGAATTGCTTGTGATGGGGATAAAGAAAAGGTCTCAATTTCTCTCTTTTTTCCTGTTTCATCAAAGGGTGATAAAGGCTTCTGCTGCTGTGGAAATAGGTACAGGCTACTGTATCATTTCCATTTTAATGACCACCTACAGCAATTTTTACCATTCAGTGCTTTCGCACCACAAATGTAAAACTTCTTACATAATTCAGATTGCAGCTTTTCCAGCAAAATATAAAATAAAACCCCAGGACAACCAGAAATTCTCTGTTCTCTGATACATAATCCTGTATGGAAACATATTTACATTTTCCCAAACTTTTAAAACAAACAGTTTAGTTCTGACCATAAACTTGAGTGACACAATGAGAAGTGGTTGGAGTGCATCTCTAATAGGGTGTAGAGCAACTGACAGTTTCTAGGCTTTGGTACAAGCAAGCAGAGTAATAAACCACAAGTATTCCCATTGATTTTGCATAAGCATTAAAAATACACAAATGGTAAAGTTTTATTCATTGGGATGTTTAAGTATTCCAGGTAGCCAGCTTGGATTTTTCATTTTCATTTGTTTTTTTTTTTCAGGGAGGAATAACAACTAGAGGGAAAGGGAGAAGGGAATAAGCTCTGTCTTTGCAAGCAATCCTAAAGGACATGGCATTGGACCATGGTAGCATTTAACTACAGTCTGCTTTTGCCAAGTCAATACAGCTTTCCAAAACATGTTTGTGGGCTGCCAAGTGAGCTCCGTCACTGCAGCTCAGTTATGTGCTTTAAACACTATCTCACAACTGAGAGAACAACTGGATAAAAAAAGACTAAAATAATAATTTAAAAATGCATTCACTCCCATGGAGAATTGTATTTAGTTTTGCTAAATTATAAAATGCATTTGAAAGAACAAGTGTAAATCCACATGCCCATATGCTCCAATATATTGCTTTTTATTCTGGGGCTAAACTAACCTTTTGGTTTTGAGACTGTATTTCTCAGATGATTAAAAAACATCAGGAGAGAGCATCAGTTGTGCATAGACTGTAACTGAGTTTACAAATAACCTTTCTACTCCTGGATCTTGAGAGGCAGTTTAATTCCAGAGGCTGCTCAAACATGCAGTGTTAGCAGAACTCCTTAAGGAACTTTCTACCAGCTCAGAAATGCTGAAGCTCAGTGCCCTCAGGCCCTTCCATCCTCTGCACTTCTGAGACACTAGAGAAAGGCTCAGGAGGAGACAGGTTGAAAAAATACCAGTCAAGGATAACAGGAAGTGCAGGAAACAGGGATTACAAGCACTTGGTTTAGCTTCTTTGACAAACTCTTCTGGAAGGGGAGCCCATGCTTCTCACCATCCCATCATAATCTAAGTCTGCTGCATCTGCAGAGGATTGATAGTCTAAGCATGGTAACTCTGGGGTTTAGATTTTACATTTCTGTTTATCAGCATTCTGAGAAAGTCCAAATCCCAGACCCAAGGGCTATGTGAAAGCAAGAGGCTCTTCCCTGTATTAGATGTCTAGATACAGTCTGCTTAAAAAAAAAAAAAAAAATTAAAAACGTGGTGATGTGGCTCTTTGCTCCCTCTGAGGACCTACTCAAGCTTTTAATTCAGGACAACTGAGATTATTTCCCTTCTGCTTTAGGTTGCAACACCCAAGCACAAATGCAGTTTCCTATGACAAGCTACACCAACAACACTCAGGAGGGACAGTTACAGAACTGAGCTTGTTCACTTAAAGAGGTCAGGTCTGACATTGCAGAGACCGCTTGGGACTGTCCAAACCCAAAACCAAATAGAATAGGACATCCTAGAGTTTCTCCCTTACCCTTGAATGCAGGGGCCTTTCATATTAGAAGACTTCAGGACCGTTTTTGGATTAAAAAAATATTAGTGGAAATAATTTAAGGAATTAAGTAAAACAAAGTAAGTTAAATTGTCCGGTATGGGCTCCACATTGCATATGGCAATCTCATAGGGACAGAAGGTGCTCTCTTCAGTCCATGAAATGTGCTTTCAATAATACAAAGAGAACATGAGTGAATGTTGTACAACCAAAGTAAGGAAACGTGGTACTTCAGTTATGGACTTCCCCATCCACCCATTTCATGTGGAATATGTAGTCTCAGCCAACTGGCAGCATGTGAATTAAAGCATCAGAATTACCAGCTCCTGTCATTGTAGTCTACTTTTCCCCCACAATTAGGCTTAGAGACTTCAATGACGTGGGTAGATCAAAATAATTTCCAACTACTTTTGTAATAGTTTAGGATATATTTCATTAGATTTTATCCATTAAAAAAATCAGAAAGAGAACAAATGCCTTGAATAGAACAATGTAAAAATATATTCTATAAACATTGAAATAAAATTCAACTAATTTCCTGTCAATACAATTTTTGTATTAAAAGGTTTGCATTCAGGGCTGCAATGTACCCTTGCCAAATGCTCATGCATTCCTAATTAGCTTTCTTTTCAAAACTATTGCACATTGTACCCAGTCCATTCTTCTCTTTGGTTGGCATTTGATGTAAGGTGTCTCTATTTAGTGACATCAACATCTCTTCTCAGCCAGCTATGCAAATTGATTAGGCCAGTTGCATCCCTTTTCCTACAATCCCACATTTGTCTTAATTTTCAGAGATGGAGACATGTAACACACACAATGATACCTTCACTGTGTTCCTTAGACACCAACATAGACCACTATACATTTATTTGTTAGGGGTTTTTTTCAGTTCTTCATTGAATGCTAAATATAGTGCAAGACCATGGTTGCTTAAGAAGCCTGCAGTGCACCAGATTTTATTAGAGCATTCTGTGAATGATATATAGCACCAGTGGCCTTATGAATGATATTTCCCAATTCTTTTTCACTAGAAAAGGGATATAGAAGGCTTAATACAGGCATGTATTTTGAACAGCTGAGTAAACAGGAAAGAAACTATCTACAGAAGGAAAATGCCAATACTTATGATTTGGAATAAAAATTAAATATCTACATTATTTTCAGAGGATTCTATTTTGACAATGCTTTAGTTTTCAGTCTAATTATGTGTTTTCAGTCTAATTATGTGAATTATGTTCAGTCTAAATATGTGATATTGGCTTTTGCATTTCCCTGCTTCCATATTTAATCTTGTTAATTACAAGACCCTAATTTTCTCCACCTCACTCCAAAACAGAATGTCAATTTAGGTATGAAGAGTCCTCCAGAGGTCATCTACTCCAACCTCCTCCTCCATGCACAGCTAACTTCAAAACTTTATCTGGTTAAGGACAATCACTCCACAATTTCCAATCCACATGTTCCATTGCTTAGCCACTCACTATGAAAATGGCTTTTTCTAACAACAGTGAGAAACTTTTTTCTTTACACACACCTTGCTGCTACTTGTGACTGCTGCCTTTTGTCCTTCTGTCGCACAACTGCGAGATCTGGTTTCCCCATAACCCCTTGTGACTACCTGAGATAATAATTAGATGACCTCTTAACCTTCTCTTCTCCAGGCTAGATAAGCAGCTCGCTCAGTGTCAGTGTATATCTCATGTTTCAGTTTCCCCACAGTATTAGCAGCCCTTGGTTGCTCTGTCTTCAGTTGGTCAATCTCTCTTTGGAACGGTGAAGCCTGAGCAGAGTTTCTCAGAAGCCGCCTCACAAGTGCCAGCAGAGGGGAATGAGCCCTGCCCTCGTCCTCCTTGCTGCTCTCAGCCTCAGGCAGCCCTGGACATGGCTGTCCCCATTGCTGGAAGGGCACTTAGCCGAGCCAGGTATGTCCCAGCCTGTTCACTTGCGCTGTCACAGTCTCTCTGATGGCCCCTTAAACTCTGATAAACTGCCCTTCTCTTTCTACTGTGGGGTCTGGTCTGAAAAGGGAGTGGATTCACTTGAACAGTCCCAGTTTGCAAAGTGAGGTATACCAGGATACAATTAAGCAAAACAAAATTTTAGCTTAAGAAGAACAGCAAGAGAAACAGCTGAGCATTTATGTAAGTCTCCCAAGGGAAGAAGTGGCAGAGTTATGGCTCACTGCACTCCCAACCCAGAGAGGATGAGGCTGTTTCAAGAATTGGTTATATGGCAGTTTTGTATCACATGTGTAATCTTTACTAATGGGAGCAATTTTGCAACAACCTGTATTTGCTATATATTCCACACTTCTAGCTCCTCAGGACGACAACATGGATACAAAAGATTTAATCAACTTATAAAAACACTTCCCCCCAAAAAAACCCTAAATAGCAAAAACTGACTAGTAGGAGGATTTCTTCTTGGCTGTGTCATTTTGCTGTTTGGCAAGGGAATGAATTTGGAAGTAATAGTGCTGGCATCTGCATAACTGTTCAGAGCTTCTTAAAATGTTTCTGCCATCTAATCAGATGTTAATGGAATAGAAAGAAGTCCTTTGTGGAATGAAATAAGAGTCATAGCAAACAGTCAACTGGGGAAGATTTTCTGTCTGTCTGTCTGACCTCGTGGCTAGCTGTCAGTCTCCACCTCTCCTCTATGTAGATCAATCAAAATTCACTTGCCTCTGAGTACTGAGTTTCCAAGAGACTTGAAACATCTTTATACTACAGGCACAGAAGGTTTTCAATGACATACACAGATTTTGCTTCTCACTCTCGATCTAAGCTATTGAGCTTTAAAAACTGTACGTACATAAATGGATCAGCCCTTTTTCTTCCAAGCATGATAAATGCTCTCTCTGCCTTATGAGGACTGCAGAAATCACCTACTAAAAACCTAGGAGATTTATACGGAGGATACAAAATGTAGACCAAATTTCAGAAGCTAAAATATTGGTCAAAGATTTCAGAAATTCGACAGGAGCAATACACAAATAGAGATCTTTGCAACAATGTGCCACCCTGCTTGGAGTTGCTTCTATTGGTGGTATAAAGAGATGATGAGGACAAGTCTTGAACACAGATCCCTGGTTACAGGAACTGGAAAACGTTGGGTAGGGTGACAGGAAGAGAAACAAAGTGGATTTTGTGGCCTTTTTCACAGTTGCCAAAGCCTAGTGTTATTGGTCTCTGAATCACTGCTTATATACAAGAAAAGCAGCCACTAGCCATACTCTGATCTTTATAGGCTGTCAAACCAACAGATGAGGATTAAGTAGAAGAATCAAAGGCAGCTTAATCTCATCATCAGTGATCTTAGAGAAACAGCCTTATTAGCTACAACTTATTCTTCTGCACCTCTGTCCCACAGTGAGCTAGACATGAAAGTAAGACCCAGTTATGGTTTTAAGAGCCTGATATAAATCCTCCTGAAATTGTTGAGGAAAAGCTTCCAGGGACTCCCCTGGGCTTCAATTTGGGGAGTAATTCAAGAAGAAAAAGTCCACAGAATTAGTTGCTACATGCCTGTCTTAGAAAGATGATAACTTAAAGCAGCTGAAACAAAACAGAAATGAATGAAGCACCTGTAACTTCACTATTTTTTAATTAGGTTATTCAAAGAGTGTGCTTATTTGGGTTACAATCCCCCCCCCCCCTCCCAAGGTTACAGTACAATTCTTCATTTATTTTGAACAGTGTGATTCTGCACAGTAACAACACTGTGGGATTTTATGAATTCAAGACCAAATTCAAACTTTGTTATATTCTCTGTAGTTTATACCTTAGAACCACTCATTTTTTTGAAAGAGAAAGTTTTTCCAGGAAGGTAAGACCTTTCCAGGAAGGAAAGACCTGACATGATTTAGTCACGCTAGCAAAGACTGCCTTGCAGAGCCTGCATTTTTGCAACACAACAAATTCAGTGGGTTAGACTGGATTATATCAACATGAGGTTTATACTGTCCAAATGCCACTCATGTATTTTAGTGGTTTACTTCAATATGTCAAAACAAATCTAGTTCCCTTTTTTTCTTTTTTTTTTTGTTTCCCCAATGAGTTAAGGTCATAAACCATATGCAGAAAAAAATATTACCAGGATTGGTTCTGATGAATTTCTTTTACTCCCTGAAACACTTCCTATAAATTCTAGCAAAACAGTGTAGCTGAAGGATAATGGTAATTGCAGAAATTGCAGAAGAATGCACACAAGTGATCCATACAAGAAAACACACACAAGTGATTCCAAGTCTAAGCAGCAGGCAATAAAGAGAGTTTGCATGTTTCACCACAGGCTGCTTGATGAGACTTCCCTAATTATGTTTATTAGGAATAGTTTCCAAGAAGGATTTTGTTCTTTTAAACGCTACCATTCAAAAGCTATCAACCATGAAATCACATAGTTCTTGCATATGTTTGCAGTTTTCACAGAGGCTGTAGGACTACTTCCAGGACCTGCCTGAAAGGTATCACTGTTACAGGTTTGAACTACAGATTAGGCACAAATAAGAGGGCTTAAAGGAGTGTGTGTATACTGCATAATTTGGAGTACTGAGTAAAAGACATCACTTTCCTATTACACTTAGAAGTTCAGCATTTAAATACATCAGGAACAGAATATACCTTTGTAAAATTAAAAAACTAGAACCAGCAGCAGCAGTGGTTTTGAAGCTAATCAGGCATTCAGGGAGCTTTAACAAAATCAAAAATATTCTAGTGCCTTGAAATTTCTCATCCACTCATTGCTTGAAATTCATACTGCCAAAGCATCTACTAGCAGGGTTTTTTTCCTCTTTCAACTAAGTAGCAAGACTTTTCCGAGTCAGGCAAGAGTTCTTTTCCTGGGTAAAGGAAGAAGAGAAGAACTACAAAGGTAATCTTATTTACTCCCATACATATTGACAAAATTTCTAGAGCAGGGTGCATTTTGTAGCATTATAAAATCTTCAAGAGAATTAAATTCCTCCCACACCTTGTCCCCAAAATATTTTTGCAGGAAAAGGCACAAATTATTTACAGAAGAAATTGACAATAAAATGTCATCAAACTGCCTCTGTTACAGAAGACAAACACTCCTCCACCGTTCCAGTTTTTTACATTAGGCTTCTAGCTGAAATTCAGATCTACAGCTAAAAGACTATTGTACCGTTATAATAAGTTAAAAGTTTCTTAATTATAGTGTTGCCAGTGGGGAGCAGTGTTGCAAACACATTAGAGAATTAAAAGAACAAAATTCACCCCTGGAGAAATTCAATGGAGACAGCTGGATTGCCTCAAGGAAAGCCTGACCCACAGGTATTTTCCTTAGAAGACAGTAAAGTATTTTATGAAACATTCTTCTGTATTTAGTGACCAATAATCTACACTATTGTCATAAGCTCACATGATAGTCAGAAAGATGTCTCTGAAACAGAAGTGACAAATTCAGGAAGTTCAAGTGCTATGGAACAGCCATAAATCCAAAACTGAAACGTGGACAGCCATAAGGCCCCACAACACATACATCCATCTCAAGTGTAAACTGTACCTGTTGCTCAGGACAATTACTGGGACACCTGCCCATGCTGAGCACATCTAGGAGCCCATGCAGAGAAAATTTCACCACTGACAAAGCAGCTGAAAACAAAAAGCAGCTAAAGCTCAGGTACTCTTACCATACTATGTTTTTATTACTCCAAATCCTCATTTTGAGGGTGCTAGGCCCTTGCTTCCAGAGGTGTGAGAGACAGGTAATTCCAGCTGGCAAGAGAATGTTTTGATGTTACAGCACTGATTTTATATCCCAGCTTTGATTTCTTATGTTGGGTACCTTGATGCTTAAGCTCCCTGAAATAACGGACATTTCAGAGCTGCATAATTTCTTTTCTTCCTTTCCCAGCTAACTGTAACAAATTGTTCCTGATTCTGCATAGGTGTTGTGAAAAACAGTAATTCTCCTTTATGTAAAGCACAGCAAATGCCATTAAAAAGTTAGAAATATGGATTTCAACAGTATGATAAACAGTGCTAGAAAACATAAATTTAATTACAAAGATCAAAAGCAACAAACAGCAACACTGCCCTTCTTTTCACATCTGAACCACCCCACAAGGCAGTCCCCCACATTTCTAATCTCTAGACACAAGCAGCTGTAAGTCTGAGAAGAACTAGTTCAAGCAGTTTTAAAATATAAAATTTCCTCTGATAAATTTAATTCTGCTGAAGGTTGCTGTTGCACACGCACCCCTCTGCTGGCTTTGCACAGTCCAGAACTTTGTATTTACCATTCTGAATTGTCAGATACATTCAAGTGCCAGATTGCACTGTAGAGGCAGTAGCTATTTTATTCCACTGACTGTGAAGACACTAATCTCTGAGAGAGCAGTAGCTTCTTTACCCAGACAGCTAAATTTACTACTACTTGTCTTATAATGCCTCAAGTGACATAGAAGCCCAAAAGCAAATAACCTTTGACTGGGATATTAAGGAGTAAATAACACCTCTATAAAGACACATCTCCCAGAGATGTAGCATTTTCTGATTCAAGCACATACCCATCCACAAGTCAGCTTTTTTTCAAACCTCCAGATAATATTCACTTTGAGAAGAGACCAAATCAGAGAAACAACAGGAACTGGTGTGGAAACAGCAAATTTCTGAGAATATTGTTCTGTAATTTAGCTATATGAGCTATACATGTTACTCAGAAATTCATTTTAAAACAGTTTGGGAAGCGAGGCTTGACACTGGGAGCAGAGGTGAAAAGAGATATTCGGATTCTTGGGTGTGCCATTTCCCTCAATAGGTACTTTTTGATGGTGAGATCAGTGAATGCATATTAAATAATTCACAGCATCAGTGTCCTGGTTTCAGCTGGAATACAGTCAATTTTCCTCCCAGTTGCTGGTACAGAGCTGTGTTTTGGACTCACTTTGAGAAAGCTGATGACGCACGGGTGTTGTAGGTGTTGCTTGGTAGTGCTCACTCCAAACTGAGACATTTCAGTGCTCTGCCAGTGAGCAGGTACACAGAAGCTGAGGGGGAGCAGGGCAGGACAGGTGACCCAAACTGGCCAAAGGGATATTCCATACCCTAAAAGGTCTTGCCCAGTATATAAACTGGGGGAGTCAGCTGGGACCTGCCAATTGCTGCTCAGGGCTGGGCTGGGCCTCAGCCAGCATGTATGCATCACTTATTTTTCTGGGGTTTTATTTCTCTCCCTTTCTTTTCGCTCCCTTTTCATTCCAATGATTATCATATTGTATTTCAATTATTAAACAGTCCTTAGCCCACATGTTTTACCTTTTTTCTGATTCTCTTCCCCTCTTATGTACTGGGGGTACCTAAGCAAGCAACTACATAGTACTTAGCTTCTGGCTGGGGTTAAACCATGACAATCACAACTTGCATATGTGTAATACTTTATACTGGCTTTCAGGAACTGCATTACCTACAAAATTACTTCTATTTTTATTCACAAAGTATATGTTTGTCTTTGATGACGTCCTGAAAGGGACTCATTAAATTACTAATGTAACTATTAAAGCTATTAAATTACCAATTTTGAGGGATCAATTCAAAGCACATTGAGATAAGCATAAATCCAAAGTAAACCAAGTGTCTCTTCACTTCATTGACCCTCCTATGAGGCTCTGAATGCTAAAATGTCTTTCTCCTGACAAGATTAACCCCTTCATTGTATAATCCTCCCTGGCCAAAACAGTGGAAGTAGCTACACCTAGGGCTCACAAAATGTTCTTCTTGGTAGTACACAATG
Source organism: Vidua chalybeata (assembly GCF_026979565.1). Classification (NCBI taxonomy): domain Eukaryota; kingdom Metazoa; phylum Chordata; class Aves; order Passeriformes; family Viduidae; genus Vidua; species Vidua chalybeata. Next base: position 29,411,260 of record NC_071537.1, read on the forward strand.
ATGAGGGCAGGAGGGATGCTTGGTTTGTGTTTACTTTTAGAGCCCAGGGGGGAGATTGCTCCCTAAGCTTCCTGACAAGATGTTTATTTTTATTCACATTGTCACTATGTTTTCCCATGAACAAATATTTATACTTTGGAGGAAATGTTTCAGTAACAAGTTTCAGACAGGATAAGAAATGTTCACTTCCCTTCCTTTTATTATGAGAAAGCAATTTTGTTTACAGGAGGAAGTAAGTAAATCAATTCCCCAGAGATGCCTGGGAAGGGGTAATTCTTGCAGGGAACCTGTCTTGAAAATACTGGCAGCATGACATTAGGTCAGTATTAGCTGACCTGTGGAGGTTTCATTTGCAATTGCAAGAAATGAACACATCAGAGATTTATTGTTTCCTTTGTTCAGAGAAATAGACCATTCCTGTGAAATCCTCTCTTAATTAAAACATTCTCCCTTCTGACAAATTTAGTAGCATCTTATGTCCCTATCTGCATTATTATAACGTACATTTAATACATATGGAAAGCTATAAATCCATCTTTTGTTAATACTTCTGAACATATAACAGACTGAGAAGGCCAGTGGATGAAAATGACCTAAGTTCATTGACTACTCCAAATTGCGAGCAGAGGGTTTGATTCTATGATCTCCTGAAGTTCCTTACAACCTGAATTTTCCCACAATCCTAAATTAAGGACATGTATTTGTATTTACTAACTTACATACTTACTGCAGGAACTGTGAAGATTTGGCTGTGATGCTTGACAAAAGCAATATAAATATACACCTGTAACTCAGGCTGGCAAAAGCCCTATTTTTCCCTAGGCTGCATAGAGCAGGAACTCAGAAAGCTGCCTGGATGCATGGAAAAGTACCTACATATCTGTGGTACAAACTCTTCCTTCATCCCAGGATCTCGCTCATTTCCTGCACCTGCAGTTAGTCTGTGTGTGAGTATTCGCTCTTGAACATCAGACTTTGCAGCTTCCGTTTCTTTGATGCTTGGAAAAAAGCTTGACATTGGGTCAAAAGCTACTCTGTGCAGAAGCTGCTCATTACCAATCCTGCAGCACCAACATTTGTTTTTATCTGCAGGAATATCAGAACAAAGCTGACTAATCCTGTAAATGAAAATATTATTTGTAGGACTTTTCAGTTAAGACTTTTGGTACAAAGTTTGCCAAGACACAAATGTTATAACTCTAAAACACTTGACCAAAAGCTGCTGGTCAGAAGAGCAATGGTGATAGGCAACACTAAGTGAAACAAGTCAGGTTTTTGTTTATTTCTCCCTGTCGATACTTACCACACAGGAGAAAATGTTCACATCCATTTTTAGCAGCTTGATCAAAAGCAGAATTACTTCATGTAAATAAATACTTCATGTCTTTCTCTTAACGTGGCACTCCTAAAGAGGAAAGAAGGAAAAAAAAAATTTACTATTTTCAACCTAAAATTACCTCACATGCAACAGCAACAACATCTTTTATGATGCATTTTATATTGTAAAACAGGCCTGCTTGGTCAATAAAACAGTCTTTTAAAGTTTCAAACAGGTAAACTTTACTAAAGTAAAGTGCATCTTTACTAAGACACTCTTTGCTCCAATGCAGTGAAGAAATCATGGGTAGCTTGATGAGCTTTTGGGCATAACTGGAGATTGACACAACTCTGTCAAATGAAGCTTTTTCATTAATAATTTCCTTATGGATTTAGATTAAAAAAAAAAACCCAAACCACCTTAGGTGTCAGAACCTAACACTGCTGTATCCCAGTTAACCAGCTCCTCTCTCTTAGGCAAGAGACTGAGGAGGGATTTTTTGGCCACCTTCAAGGTGACAAGACTCTAAAATATGAGTTGACAGCCTGATGACACATGAACTGGGAATTCTATGTTGCTTCCCCACTTTGGTAAAAAATGAAATTAACCATAAATGTCCTTCATTGGGTTTGGTAAATGCCTACTTTACTGTGGCTTGGTTCCCATCCAGGAGCAAGGTGGAGGTTTTCCAAGAACTGAAGGTGGGAAGAACATTGATTTCACTTCAGATGCTGCCCTAAAATCAAAGTTCGGGGGCACAAGTAGGCTTCAGAGGTTCAGGATAGCTTGAATAGCAGCAGTGAAATGCAGAGTCTTCAAATGAACAGAATAGTGGCCCACTGGGCATTTCTCCCTTCTTATCAGGTCATTTCAGAACTGAATTTAGGACTGAAGTTAATTTCTCACAGAAATTACAACCTTCTGTAGATACCCAGCACAACACAAGAAAGAGCGCAAACAGAAAATGAATACTTGATTCCACCTCTGTGGAATAGACAAGCCCCAAGAATTGACACAAGAGCTAGAGGCATGATGTTTATGTCCTCTAGGAGTCCTGCCCTCCCCTTTGCTACTTATCAATAAGCATTTTAGTGGCAAAGACATATCAGTCTTCCTGAACTGCCATGTTACATGCAGCTACTACTGTGGAGAATCTTCTCACCATCTTTTCTACCATGTTCACCCTTACTTCCACCAAGGCAGGCCCAGACAACCCGCTTTGTAAGCCCTACAAATAACAGCCTTAACCCACAATTAAACAGCTCCCCAAATTATTAATTAGTGACATTAGCATACTCAGGGCTCTAAAACTCTTTAAATAGATACCTTATGTGATAGTGTACCATTCATAACTGTTTACTTGCTTCTTGAGTATTGATGGCAGATTAGAAGTTACTTGCAGCTTCTTTCAGAACATTTATTTAAAAAAAAAAACAAACTAAAAAAAGAACATCTGGTTTATCTGATCATAAACCCAGAGCTTTCTATGTTTTTACTTTACTGAGATTTCATTTGCTTCTAACAGCCTTTCTCTGCTTCACCCTCATTAAAATCTACAGACATGACCTCAAAGGACATATCAAGATCCTTCTTACTCTCAGATGTGTAAAGCCCTTCCAAGAGCTCATTCACAATTCTTTTTTATCAGTCATTAATCATTTACATTATTGTCCTATTAAAGGTCACATTAAGACTCTTCTGCTTGCTGAGATATTTTTTAAATTGTTACGCTGTAAAGTGAGACCAGTTGTTTGAAGAATGTAAGCAGATAGAAATGCAGCTAAACCTGATTTTCATCATTACTAAAGCATAAGCCTAAAAGTTCTACTTCACAGATAAAAGTTTATGGCCTTCATCCCCCTGCCCCTCAGTCTTCCACTTTCTGGTTTTGAAGACAGTTGAATTCTTAATTAGCATTGTTCTATTCTATTACAACTCCAAAATACAACCATCTCTCACACCATGGTAGTGGAAGCAATCTCTCTCTATGATGATCTGCACTCAGAAGAACAGAGCAGCTAAATCTTACATGCACCTTCCGTACCAGAGTCTCGAGGAGCTCCCAGCTGAGAAGAGAGCTGCCTTGCTGTGACCCTCACCCTGTGTTCCTGCAGAGAAAGCATCAGTTCTGGTCATGGCAGTGCACTTCCTTCTCTCCCCCATCTGCTCTGCACCCAGGCAGGCAGTACCCCAACTAAAGCTCACCCACAGCAACAAGCACACCGTGATACCGTGTGCAGGGCATGCAGCAAGGTCACCATGGGCTGAGGGAAACTAAAACCTGCTGGAACACAGAGTAATTCGGTGAGGGAGGTAATGGTGTAATTCTCCTAAGTGGGGAATTTCTTTTAAATAGGCAGGGAGGTGAGAAACAGGAACACCTGCTGCAGGTTGGCAAGTGAAACATTTGCAGTGCAAACCAGGCCCAGAAGGAACACAAAAGAGGCCAGGTGGAACACTGGGCTCCCTGGATGACTCTTTGTGGCCAACATTCATGTGTAATCTGGTTTAGAAGCCTCTTCTGTGACAGACAAGACACTCTTCTTATACACTGACACTACAGAAAACTCAAGAAAACTCAGCCCAGTTTTTCCCTCAAATCCACCTCACCTTCACCTTTGTGTTGTTAAGAAGCCTTAGCTGATCCAGCCTTTGCCCCACTCCTATTTTGTTTGATTTGTTGGGGATTTTTATTATTATTATTATTACCAAACTAACAATATTGCAGAATTCTATCCTCTCAAGTTTTAGTTTTTTTTTTTTTTTTTTTTTTTTTTTAATGAGTTTCCTTTAACTAGCCCATCATCTCTGTGCATTGGTTTCAGTTTCTGTAACAACATGTATTCACAGGACATCTGCCCCAAATCTCTTCAACAAACTTTGAAGGATTACATGGAAGAAAACTGCTTTTAAGCCTTATGTTTCTGACTTAATTAATATGGTCTCACTTCAAACTTTTGCCTTTAAAAGCTCAAATACTGGGAGAAATTTAAGTAAAAGAAACAGCAGAACCTTAGTTCACTGCTGTAATCTTTACTATGACACACCTCACTTGCTCTTCATTGCATGGTTGAACAGACAGTAAAAATGTTAGTTCCCATTGATACCTAAATCAACATTTCCTCTCAACATACATTCAAACCTTTAATATTGCTGGATCCACAGCAAATGCAAGTGTTTTGCCCTTTCTATTTCAGTTTTGGCAAGTATGTTTTTTTCTGGGATCTCTCAGAGAAGAAGGAACTTTTTCCTGTATTGATTACACATACAACAGCATGATGAGGTGTGATATAAATATTTCCATTTAACTAAGTACAAATGACAATATCTGGTGTGAAGTTGACAATCAGGTTCTAAAAGAAGATGGGATATTATGATTGCCACTAGCCCTATCTTAAGAGCACCCACAACAACTCAGTTAAGCAGCTGCTAAACGAAAGTGCAAGTAACTCTAAAGCTCTGATTTCCTATGCTCCCCAAGCAGGGAAAAGGTCTTCTCCTTTATCATTCATTTTTTTTCCAAGAGCTGCAGAAGAGTTGGGCTAGGTACGGCCTATTGCTTCTCCCCAGAGGTTCTCAACAACTGGAAAGAAGAGAAAGAGCTCTTGAATGTCATTCTCCTGATAGGTCTTTTAGGGAGGCATGTCCTCCTTTATTACCAGCTCCTCCTGTATTCAGTTCTCTACATGCATTTGCACTCTGTACCAATTACGAATTTAATTCTTGTAATGCAAAGAACCATTAATAATTTAAGATTAAAAAGAAACCTAAGGGCAGGAATATTCCATTTTTGCTCACGAGATTGATGGTACGCTGCTAGTATGTCAAGTTATCTTTGTGCATGCTACGTTAATTCAGCAAATTGCTTTTCAAACAAAGTGCATGCAGAAAGTGCCTGGAGATTCGACACTGCGGGGAACGCTGGGTCTATTTCATCTTCCCCAACACTACAGGAGAAGAAAGTTTCATTTCTATGGCAAATGTGCCAAACCCAGAAAGTGAAATAGGAACAGATTTTAGTTTTGTCCATTTCATTTTCACAAACAGGGGTTAGCCAAGAGCGCATAAAAGTCATGCCAGGTGTAGTGATAAAGAGCCCAGCGCCCTGCCTGCACCGTGAGAAACCAGAGAAACAGCGAACGCGTCTAACGGTACGGAATGGCTCAGGAGCGATGCAGCAGGACCGCCTGACAGCCAAGTGAGCTGTCAGCATTTCTGACCTTACCGCGGAAGGGAACGGGACATCAGGGCGAGGCGGGCAGGTGCAGAGACTGTCCTGGGGCAGGAGCTGGCCCGGAACGCGGAGCGCCCCGGCCCGCCGGTCCCAGCCCCGCGGTGCCCCAGCCGCCCGCCGCTCCTTCCTCCGCCGCAGCTTCCCACGGCGTCCGGCCGCGCCGGGTCACGCACAGCGACCGGCGGCGGCGTCCGCCCGTCCCGCGCCCGCCACCGGGGCCGCAGCGTCTCACCTGAGGGCGGAGCGGGACCGGCCGGGGACAGGACAGAAGTGGCGCTCAGCGGGGTGCGGAGGGGGTGCGGTGTCTCGGGTGCGGTGCCGTCCCGCTCTGCCGTGCCGTGCCGTGCCGTGCCGTTCTCTCTCTGTGCCGTGCCGCTCTCTGCCGTTCTCTGTGCCGTGCCGTTCCGTTCTGTGCCGTGCCCGGCGCGGAGCGGGCGCGCGCGTCCCAGCCAACCAGCGCCGTCACGTGAGCGCGCCCCGGCACGCGGCGCTGCTGCCGCGGCCGTTACGGCAGCGCGCGCGCGGCGGCGGCGGGAAGCGCGCGCAGAGGAGGGCGCGGGGCGGCGCGCGCGCTGCTCCGCTCTGAGGGGCCGGGGGTCGCCGCGCCCCTCACGGGGCTCTGGGGCTGCCGGCGGCGGTGCGCTCGCCCTTCCTGCCCTCGGGAGAGATCGTTTCCAGGAATTGAGGGGCTACGGCGGCAGGAAATCCTCCGGGGCCCCGTGCGGGGAGCGGCCGCAATGGCATCACCTCCGTGCGCGGGAGGGTGGGGTCCCCAGCCGCCTCCTCCCTGCTCCCTGAGAGCATCCGCACAGTGAAATGTGGATCGAGGTGTGTGTGCTTCCCTGAACTGTGAATTCTCCTGTGTTTAACATTGCTGACGAGTAAATCCTACCGCACCGCTCGCCTCAGTTTACCCACACAGAACTTTCATGCTGAATCGTAGCTAAAAAAAAAAAAAAAAAAAAAAAAAAAAAAAAAAGTTAAGCCTGTTTTCCGCTCAGGATGCTTTCCACTTACACTGCCCTCAGGGTGTCTGACCTCTCTATCAATAATACGCTAAGAGAAGTCTTTAAAGAGAACAATAGCGGGATTCCGTAAGTAAACCAGCTCCGTCAGGCATTTAAAACGGTTGTAGAACGTATTGCTGAAATGCTTAGGTAAATTTGACGAATGGCCCAGTAGTCTGGTGTTAAAGGAATTTTCTGCCTACTCAGGATCTTGGACTCAATTTTCCACCCTGGGTCATCCTGTGCTGCTGACGGGGATTTGGGAGGACTGTGGGGGCCAGGCAGTCAGCCCTTGTGCCAGTGCTTCACGTCGGTGATGTTTAATGGTGGTCACGGGGAGTTTCTGACACCACAGCCCTTCTGAAAGGGAAGGGCTGAGATACAGGGTCTAAGGACAGCAGGAGCTGGCAGTATTGCAGGTAGAGAGGCAGGCTGGGCTTGCGGCCAGACTGCTCTCCTATCTCAATGGCAGAGATCAGGCACTCTGTGCAGAACTAATGAACCTAACACCCATATCACAAAAACCGTAAGAGAAGCAGGGTTCATTGAATCTTTCTTCTTTTGATGATTTTCATTTCATGTTCTTCCATGTGGACTCATGCAGGCTTGACATGTACCTGCTGTATACTGTATGAATAGTGCAATATACATACATGCTGTATCAGGATGCTGAACTGTGCAGCAGGGGGAATTAGCCTGTGTAGAGCTCTGTGATGGACAGACTGCCTTCAGCCCATAAATCAGCTTTAGACTGCTATCAAACACTAGCATACCCTGTTTTACATTTGTAAAAAAATGTGGGAGAATGATCACAGGATTTCAGGAGCTGAGCCTATAAAATAAATGGCACTGGTATTGTGAAGCCCTCATTAAGACAGAAACTGGTAGCAACTTGGCTAAATGTAAAATTTAGAATAAGTGAACAAAAGATAATGACCTTTGTTGCATATGTGGTACTAAGGACAAAGAAGGATTGCTAGGCCATAGTTACTCCCCAGTATTGGAAGGATTATTTTATTTGGGAAGAATTTATACCGAATCCTGGTAACTCATATTTAGAGCCCCAACGAGGAAGCCTCCACCATGCTCCCACAGTATTTGTGTGCAGAATTGTATAGTTGTGCAATTTCACTCTGTACAAACAAACTATCTAAATTCCTGTAATTTGTGCTGGAAACACACTATCATTTGCAAGGCAATTGGAGCAGACAGCTGAGCTCACACGGGTTATCATCTGCATCTGTTCAGAGGACAGCCCCCAACCTTGTATTGGCTAATATTTTTAGCTTTGCTAACTAAACCCACAGGAGATAAAAGTCCACCCACACAACAGGTTATATAGTTTGCTTTAAATCAGCTGTGTTTTGTGAACACTGAAGGGCTTGATTCTGTTTCATGTATTTCCTTCAGCACTTCAAAATGAATTTAGGTTGTTTGAAAGGTCCTTGACGGACAATTTTAGAAATTGAATTCTCGTGTTTAATCCCAGACTGAGTCCGACACAAGGCAGCATCTCAGCTGTATCAGAGAGGAAACTTTGCTAGTCTGAGGGTAGTCTTATTTACTTACTTTCACATGCCAGTAAAGGCAGGATTTCCTGTTTTTTCACTGATCTATAGTTACTGGGTGTAGGATATTTTCATTACATTAAAATTATGCCTTGGATACTAAGATTGTATGTTTAATTTGGAAAAAAAACCCAAGTATTTAGTAAATCATCTGCCCTTGAAGGTATGATAATTCAATTTCAGCCTTAAATTAATTAGGCAGTAGTATGGAAAGCTAACGATCTTCACAGAACACTTGCTTTCTTTCCACCAACTTTCATTTGTAGTTCCTTATTGATTTTTGAAAAATTAATTTATGTTTTTAATATTGTGCTTGTTTTTGTGCAAAATTACAGGTGTTGAATCTATAAGCAGAGATGGAGTGCCATGATCTTTCAAAGTGCACATGGAATAGATAAGGAGAAACTATGTAAGTTCTAGGCTTCCAGGAATGGAAGACAAAACTATTTATAAAATTTGCTGTTAAGAATAATTGTTGGCTGACAGCTGTGTAACTTTTATGACAATATCTCTTGAATCCAGGACATAAGACCAACTGATACCAGTCAGGATGCCAAGACTGTGATTTTTCCTCATTCACAGAAGATATTGAGGTGACAAAATTGTTTATGATTGTGAGTCTTTTCATTGGTACACCATTATCAAGCTGCAGTTACATTAGTCTGACTAGAGTAGCTCCAGGTGACTCATGGCTTTCATTATATGTCTGAGTTCTTAAAGCATAAAAAATTTGGTAGAGGTAATTTTTTTTCTGCAGAAAAATGAAACAAAATATGTTTTGTGATAGTAAGTGCATTTGTACTCTTCAGCACTCATTACATGTTATAGGATGGAGGTAGATTGTGAGCTTTCTGGAAGTTCTCTTAGCTGTTTTCAACCAGTGCCTTGAAGCAATAGGAGTCACTGACAGTGAACCTAGCATAGATCTTTGTGCTATGGTGGAGCAGGGAGTGTTCCTGTGTTCAGTTCTGCCAAGTGAACTGTGGTGACATAGGAGGTCATATGGGACATGGGGATGAGCAATTCCCAGGCTTTCCAGACAGGGTTGGAAGCCAATGGCTCATTATGCTACAATTTATTGATATGTTTCTAATGTTTTATCCTCTATTGTCTTAGGGTTATGACTGTAGTTACTGTATCCCTTTACTGACACATTGGTCTGGAACAGGCTTCAGACAGTGGCATTCTCTTGCTGAGTATTCTCTGGCTCTGCAGCAGGCTGTGGCCAACTCTGGCTTCCATTCCTATTCCCTGTCATTTGGTGTTAGGGCAGGTGGAGCTCCGGTTCTCCACATCTGTGTGTGGCAAAGATTGTACTGGCTTTGAAGTCTGCTTCTTTGTCCTAAGAGACATCAGAATCACTGTCAGGAGCCTTCCTGAGGGCTTTCAGAGCCTTTCTTAGAAGGCCTTATTACAGCTTTAGTACAATAAATCAGAGGAGTGAGAGGTTTTAGTTCTTCCCTATGAGGATTTGGCAAGTCCAAACCTAAAACGTTATAAATAGTTCAGTAAGAGTTGTGAGCAGAACAAGAGTCAAATAAAACATCAGGAGGTCCACTAGAACCTTCTGGTGGAGGTATATCTTATCCTTATAGAGTGTTATAAAAATAATTTTATAAACACTGAAGTAATCACTGCCATGAATCACATTGTGTTCATACCAGACAAACCTACGTAAGACTGGCAAAGCTTTATCTGGGTAAAGATGCTGACTTGGAAACTGTGAGAGAGAAAAGATTTCACTGGCAGACTGTTGTAACAGTGAAATATTTTATCCTGAGGAGAAATAGCTTGTGGAAATGTCAAATCTATATTATACAAAAGTAATGCAGAGGGAATCCATTCCTGATCTTGGAAAACCTACCTGAATCTCCCACTCCTTTGGGATCATAAATATCAGGAGTGTGACAGCAGAGCTCCTGAGTTCTAGTGGTTCAAACAAATAAACATTTATCAACTCTGGTTTGATGAACAGTTCCTGTTTATCTGGCATTGCTCAAAATCATATCTTAATACAGTTTGTTCTTTTTAAATAAAAAGGCTTATAACTAGCTCAGACAAGCCTTTGAAGAATACACTCTAAAGAACACTGGAAAGAACAACAATGCCATGGAAGAAGGATAAAGACAAGCCTTTCCACTCATTTATTTTCATAGTTTTATTAAATGTAGTTAATATGTTTAGCCACACTGAACTAGCCTTTGGTAAAGCACAAAATTCATCACAAAAATCTTGCATGACTTAATAATTACACAAAATTGATCCATGAAAAAGAGATCATCAACTAATGTAGAGTGTTAAACTGTCTGAAGCTTATTCATCCTTATATTCAGATGTAAAACTGAGGCAGTACAAGAACAGACCAAAATATTCCTATCCCATCCCACCTCTTCTCCTCTCCTCCCTCTCCTCTCCCATCATTTTTGTACACATGTGACTACAGAGCTCATGGATGAATTTGCTGTGGGGAAGAAGTGGCTAAGTCCCTCCATTTATGTGTGCTTCTGCAAGGTAAGCATTTGTGGCTATATAGTTCCCCTGTCTAGCCTGAGTTGCAGAATTTAATCCCCACTTGAAACCTAGATGGATTGCAACACTGTGTAGTGTGTGTGGTTGTTTGCTCTGCCAATACAGAGGATTTGCACCAACGTAGCTGCTTTCCTAACAAATCCTCTGTACAACGAGCCAAGATCTGTGATACCATGTAGGCTTAATTCTCAACACCCTTTCACCATAACCTTTCACCATGCAGCAAATGTGAATTGCTACCAAACTAGAACAGAAGTTTTACCCTGTTTGGAAAGCATTTGTGATCAGCTGTAACTCAAGGAGAGCAGGCCCACTGTGAATTAAATACTGTTTGCTGAAAATGTGTATTGGATTTAATCCAATTACTTGATTGCTGGCACAGATTCTTTTGGTGACCATGAGTTTCCAAGAAAAAAGATATAATTTTATCTCCCTTCCTAGATTTAGCACTATTCAAATGTCAAATTGTTTTGTGTGTTTCCACTCCTGATCTTGAAGTCTGGATCAGTGTGGAAGACAGAATGAGCACACCACCTCCAAGTCCTTATCATCTAGGCCCAAACTCCTCTTGTGCAGTGTGTGTGGGAATCTCTCACAAGCATCACACTCAAAAAGCATATAATTTTGTAGTGATTTATGCATCAGTTCAAATGCTGCTTGCTGTAAAAGAATTCCTTGTTTCTGTCCTCACAAATACCAGTTACTGTACCAAGGGACTTTGGCCAAAACTAGCCAGCCTGTATAACTACAGGAAAAACAGTGCCTTCTGATAGCTCAGATTATGATATCCATGCAAAAATGTATGCACACATACATCTGAAATGTAGACATTGGCAATTTGGATAGTTCTCAAGCTGGTCCAATATGTTACAGTAGTATGCTTCGTTGTTGAGTGTTATAATCTCATGCTTTTCTAGACCTGGTAATAGGCTGCTATCCATAAAAGGATATTTAACTGTAAGTAGTATTTTTGCATGCTGTTTAATCTACTTACTCTATGTTTTCACTTCTTTGTTTTGTCTCCCATTTATCAGCTAAAACAAAATGTAGGTGCTTATATAAAACTTTTCAACAAAAGTTTTTGCTGCTAAAAAGGCCCAAACACAAACCTCAGGTTTATATGCTACCCTCTGCTGTAGCTGTGGGCTGTAAGCACCATGGTTCATCAGAAGCCAAAATCAACACAGCACAGAGCCACAGAGGACCTGAGTGTCAAATAGAACTTCTCCTTTGTTCCATGTGCTCTTGGAATCCGTATTTTGTTGTTAGCTTACGAGACCCTAGGAGAGGTTAAGAATTATCACCTTGCAGTGTATCACTAGTGGAGACCAGAATTGTCTCACTGTGAATAAGAGAAGTCTGCTACAATGGCAGTCAGTAAATAATCCTTGTGTCTGGATTCAGATTCTGACTTCTTTGTTCTAGCAAGATGTTGGATCTGATGGTCTGGATTTTAATTGTTTGTGGAACTGGAGGGTTAAAGAGGATCAAGAAAGAGAATTATGATTTTTATATTGCCTCTACATTTAAAGATTGTGGTATACTACATGAGGAAACTTGCTCTGCATTTTCAAACAAAGAGACATTGAAAATATGCCAGATGCATTTAAATAAACCTATTAAAAATTTGAAAAATGTGAAAATATGAGGAAAAAATAAAGGGAATACTGATTATTGCTTTCAAATGTTCAGACTTACATTTTAATTGAAATAGTTAATTAAATTATGCCAAACTAGTATTTAATTTGCAGAGCTTCACTTGGGCTTAAGATCTGTATATCTTGATAATCACAGAAAAGTTGTCTTCTGCATACATAACTAGATCCTGTAGCTCAAAAAAAGAAAAATGTGAAGACAATTTTAGTACATACAGAAAATTTTGGCAATGTCCTGTGCTTTGTTACCAATTGCTTACTCTTTTCAGACTGAGGGCATATGACACTAAACTCAAGAAAATTTTTCATTGTCTCTAACAAGATAAATCACTGTCAGTGATCCATCGCTGTTTCTAGATACTGATTGCTCTTTTGCTAGAACTTTGAGAAAACACTAGAGTGCTTGAAGAATCATAGTTTGAAATATTTCAGGAAAATCCAAATGTCTTGAAACCTGAGAAAGGAGCCGACCAGTTGGTGCAGGCAACGTTGTTACTTGAACTACTTGCTCTTAAGCAGGTGCTTTCAACATTTTATAAAGAGCTGATAGACATCTTTACAAATATTTGATAGTTTGTTTAAGCCTTTACCAGATAATACTTCTTTGCCCATGACATGTTTAGAGCATATGTAAATCATTCAAAGAACTTTGAATTATTGTATTTGAATTTCTATATAGTTCATAAACTATGAACTATTTTGTTTTCCATTTAGGGAATTCTATATATTTAGTGATAAATGTCTAAGTAATTTTTCCCTTCTGTTAGAATCTATTGTGAAGAATGTGAGTTTTGAAAACTTCTTGACAACTTCCATAAAGAGTTCTTGGCTGTATTTTCATGTTCTGAAGATGCAGAACACTGTCTGTGATGCGACTCACTCTTTGTAGCCTGCCATTTGTCAGTGTTTAGGGTTTGTGGCAGCAGCTCTCTGGCCACAGAGATCAGGCACAGATTTTCCCAGGCATTTTCCCAGGGAAGGCTGTGGGAAGATCAGAGAAAGGAATGAGAAACAATTCTTATCTCCACTAGTTGCACCTGCTGTTATGCACATGTGGAATGTGTCATGGAGATTTGTTTACCAAAGGGTGATTTCTTCATTGGACACTGGATGGTGTTTAGATTGATTGACCAATTAGGTCAAAGCTGTATCAGACTGCCTGTAAGGGTTACTGAGTTTCCTAATAAGTATAGTATAATATAGTATAGGATGATATAATAAAGAAATTGATCGGCCTTCTGCAATCATAGAGTCAATGCTAATTATTACCCGACTAGGGGCCTGTGGCGACAAGGGTTAACCCAATCCATTGGCATAAAAACCATAAATGGATGTTTGTGCCTCTCAACACAAGTGTGCATCATTTTATGCAGTTGGGAATGTACACTAACCAATCCACAGAAGATACAGGGGAAAAGAAATAATTAAATCTGGGCAGAAATGCTGAAACAGCAAAATAATAATAGAATCATAGAATAGTTTGTGTTAAAAGTGACCTTTAAAGTTGCAACCCACCTGCAGTGAGTAGGGACATCTTCAAATAGATTAGGATGTTCAGAGCTCTGTCCAGCCTGACCATGAATGTTTTCAGAGATGAGGCATCCATCACCTGTGGCAGCATTTGACCACCCTTATTGTAAAAAATATCTTCCTTGTATCTAGTCCAAATCTTCCCTCTTTTTGTTTAAAAACATTACCCCTTGTCCTATTGTACAAACCCTACTAAAATGTTTCTTCCTATTTTTCTTGTAAGTCCCATCTAAATTTCCAAAAGCTACAATAGGGTCTCCAAAACCATTTCTTCTCCAGACCAAACAACAACAACTGCCTCAGCTTTTCCTCATAGCAGAGGTGTTCCATCCTTCTGATTATTTCTGTGGCCCTCTTCTGGACCCACTCTGGCACGTCCACATCTTTCCTGTGCTGAGAAACCTAAAAGAAGCATCCTACCAGTTTAGATGGCAGCACCTAGAGTTGCTACAAGAAACTGTTACAAATTATCTGCATAGATGTCAGTTATCCTAACGTCCCTAAATAAACTGAGTCACAGAGCCAAAGGGCTTTTAAGGCTGCCAGTGAATCTTCAACACACAGATTCCAGGCTTCAAGGACTAGGCATCTCTGGTGCTACAATCACCAGCAGCGTCTACAGGGCATCAAGATTCAGTTCTAGGGAAAGGGATTTGAACTTGCAGTGATATGCACTTTCCCAACTTAGTACAGACAAGCAGTGCTTCTGCAGGGTCTCATTTTGAGGCTCATCTCATCTCATCAGCACGTCAGAGACCTGTTACTGGTAGCAAACCAGTTGCAAGGTCCTAGCCTGGCAAGTAAGGCAGGAAGAGAAATCAGTGTCAATACTTCAGACTGTAGAAATTTCCTTTCTTTCTAACCCTGAATCTATTTTGGCTTTCAAAAGATAATATGGTAATCTGTCCCGTCATCTGTTTATCACAGCACTTGTACTGTTACATATTGTGGCTCCCAATAACAGAAATTAAAGTGGAAAAACTTGTCAAAATCTATAGTTATTTTTAAATTTTGGATTTGTTTTGTGAAAAATAGATGACTTCGTCTTTTCTTAGTCCAAAGGAAAAAAAAAAAAAAAAAAGAAAAAGCAGCTGTAACCTTAGTGACATGACTGACTTTCTGAATTACTTGGCAAGGGCATTTGTATTTCAGTATTAGTCTGGGCCATTAGAGAAGTAAACAGCAATTTGTGATTGGTGACTGCAAAATGTTATTCACAGAGCACATGCATTCATCTGAAAATATTTTAGTTCTTAGGCTGTATTTCTGAGCTTTCAAGCACTCTCAATATTTTTTCATTGATATTTGATCCTGACAGGAAATAAAAGCAAAGACACTGCTGCCTGGATAGTGAGAATAAAAGGGATTCACATCTACTTTTTAGTGTCAGAATAAAGCAATGAAAGTGAAAAATCCCATGGCACAAATTGGCGTAAATCTGATAAATTCTGTCCCATGGGAATCTTTTGTCTGGAATGACTCTCCTTGATAAACTCAGTGTCTTCAGTAGTTGCTATATTCAGCACCTGGAGAAGAGAACTGTAATTTTTGAAAACTAGAAGGCTACCAAGGGAGAAAGTCAGTGAGAACTTTGGTGGATCTGCCAGGATACCTTGTCTCGTTTATGTCTCTTGGATTACAAATAGATCTGCGAGTAGCAGAGCTGAGGAAGATACAATTTCATCTTTGCATCTTCTGGGGATCTAATACTGTCTGCACCATGGCTATACTTTACTCAACAGTTGGCATAGGCTGAAATGGTGAGATATTTGGGTAAGACTAGTTACATGCATATAAAGAAATTGTCATGCCATAAGAGTGATTGTTCATTAAGGAGTTTTTTTCTTACTAGCCTGGTTTTCTGTGAAATACACTGTGTCTTACTTCTCTGCTGCATAATGGATTTGGGCATCTGGGATAAAGCCTTTCTTTTTTTCCTTCTGTCCCCTCTTAGAATGCAGCATCAGCAGCCTGCCAAGTAGTTTAGGTATTAATAAGGTTACTGCCATAGGTTCCATCTGCCATTAGTTCAAATGCTGTCTTGGGCCAATGAAGTTACATTGCTTTTGGTACTGGAACAGTGTAGCCTTCCTGGAAATGTGTGGTGCTGATTTCCTGTCCATGTTCTGTGGGAAAAACTGGCCTGTTCTTAAGGCTTTTTTTGTCAGCTAATGCACAATTGCAGGCATTGTCTCAGCCCTAAAAGATTTAGCAGGACAATTTTCTTAAGGAAAGATTTACCAATATGAATAAATGAAATACATTGGGTTTGTGAGAATTTATGCCCAGAGTTTACAAATGAAGTGTGATAAAGTCTCTGTGGGTTGAAGGTAAAATAAGGTGTATCATAAACAAGGACTTTACTGTTTAGCAATGCTGCATATATGAAACATTTCATTTCAGTTTATTTTAAGCCCTGTACTTTGCTGCCTCAGTGTTCACTTTTTCCCGACCTGTAAATCATAGGGTGAGTGTTTGAAGATCATATGTCTCAGAGCGTGCAGGTGAATGGAAGGTTAAACATTGTGACTGGCATTCAGGTGACTCTTGTGCAATCAATCCCAGTGATATGATACTCAGTCATAAGAACTGACAGTCATGGGGAGAAAAAAAGGGCAGAGGAAGATGAAGAGGAGGCTCTTGAATGTTTTCAAATGTTGCATTGAAAGAAAAAAAAATAGCTGGTCTTTAATTCTTGGCTGCAGCTGGGTCTCTGGCAGGCATGAGGATGAGCTGACTGCTTGCTCAAATTTTCAGGAGCACAGGGGAAAGGGCTGCAGTCCAGAATCCCCCTGTTCCTATTCTTCCTGAGGTGGAAGGCAGAGGGGAAGGGAACCAGGACCATGGCTGTATCCTATGAAACAGTGACTGTTTCTTTGCATGGTCACAGAAGAGCCAAATGTATTTGCTTTATGCATCTTGTGCTATCTGGTAAGATGCTGAAATGCATCAGATATTTTGATCTTCATAAATACACAAGGAAGCCAATGTTTAGATAGTCCAAGGAAGATTCTAAGGGAGATTTATAAATTCAGTTCAGCATGGAGCTCAGGGTTTAATGGGCCAGTTCTAGCAATGATATCCACACAGTTATCTTTGTACAGTAGCTAAAAGAAATTAGTTTAAACCTTAACCTGAGAGACAGAAAATCCCTTTGCAATCTTTTCCAGTTACTGTTTCAGTGAAGTGCTCTCAGCATATTGGTAGCTTCCTAATGGTTAGCACATATTTCATATTCTTGCCCTTATGTTTACAAATGTATACGTGATTAGGAAAAAGTCTTTCTGAGGGAGAAGAGGCAGTGGAAGGTGTTAATAGAGGAGGCATGAAACTTCATATTTCCATAGGCCTTTGGAGGGATACAAGGAGGGATTTAAAATCTGAGGAGAGGCAGGACACAGAGGCAGCTGTGGATGACAATGCACTCCTAAGCAGTTTCACAGTTCTGTACAAGGAGTAAGAGGTACAAAATAAAGGCATGGACCCAAAACGATGTATCATCAAGTATATTATCCTCTTAAAAGTGAAGGATGGCCTATGCCCTCCTTTGCTTTCTGGCTTGCTGCAGCAGTGAGTGCAGCTATCTGAGTACCTCTGAGGTCACACCTGACACAGTTACTGTGAGAACAGTCATGCTTCAAGGTCACTGCACACCAGACACTAGGGAAATGTAAATAGAGTTTATCATAGAAAGATGGTAGAGTGGCTTGTACCCCTCAACCTGCCCTGCCCCTCTCCTCCTGCCAGTAAACCACTTACCTTTTTAGCACCATCACAGAGGAAGTCTTTGATTACATTTATTTAGTTAAGCATGATAACTAGGCACAGCACAGCAGAAAGGACATATAAGCTAACTAAGGGAATGACAGTATTCTCCTCTGTGTAGGTCTTGTGACATCTACTGTAGCTGTTTCTATTTCATGATTTTACGGCAGATTTATGAAAAGTTCTGTCTACCTCAATGGACACAGCAAGGGAGAGTGTTCTCTAAATACAGAAGTTTCCACCTACTAATAAAGGTATTTTATGGAAAATTTACTTTAGGATTTCATAGCAATCAGTTTCCTTACAGCTGCCTCTTCTCATACAATCATTTAATCACATAAGCTTTGCATATGCTGGTGGGGTTTTCAAGTGCCTAATGCAAAATGGAAAAAGGACATTTGTCCTTAAACAATTTTTCTTCTTGGAATAAAGCATTTATTTTCCAAGATTTACTGGCTCATTGCTTTTGATGGCACTCAAGCTACCTTCTTTCTGAAAACAGTGGATTACTTGTCCTTTGAAACCCCAAGCTTTTATGATGTGTCAAATTTAATATCCCAAAATAAGGCTCTACATAGTCCTGGCTGTTATCTTTACTCAGCCCAGGTGACCTCACATTGCACCATGGGGAATTTCCTTATCATGAATTTCTAGTTAAGTTTTGAATCTCTCTCAGGCAGAGCTGCTACATTATTGTTTTATTCTATATTAAAATACAAAACCACATTAATGAAACCTACAGCAGTGTTTATTAATCCATAATGAACATGGCAAGTTGACTCCATAATCTTGAAATTGCATATCAAATCAGATTTTTCCAAGTGGTATTCTATAAAACAGCATGTAATTTCCTCTCTTACACATTTGATACTTCATGAGCTTGCACAGAAATAACATTACCTGTTATAATTAATATAACATAAAGAACCTAGTTCAAAATAATGAGGAAGGGAACTCTTGCAGTAGTAGGTCAGAAAGTACTTGTGTCTGTGGGGATCTCTTATCAACCTTACTTTTTTTCTCAGCATTATTACCATGGATGAAGTTAATTAAATATATTTGGTGTACTGGAGATATAGAGAACACATACATGTTTTGTACTGTAGTAGCATTCTCCTCACTTGCCTAATTATTGATACTACAGTATAGTTGTTCAGACTGACAAAGGCCATTTTTATGCAAAATAGCAAATTACTTTGAGCCCAGGAGCAGGACAAGTGAAATATAGTCCTATTCCAATAAAATATGGCCTTTGGGATCCACTGGAAACAGGAATGCTAGACTAGGAACATAGCTTGTACTTTCCTTGAGATGCAGGTCTTGCATCTAATTCTGTTAGAAGTTAAGATTACCATTTTCTACCACTGCCATAGTGAACAGGTAATTTCAAAGAAGAAGATTTAATGTGGTCATATGGTGTTCCTCCACCACAAAGCCTGGCTGTGTGATCCCTTGATGCTGATACAATCACTAATTCCTGGCTGGGGTCCTTAGGGCTTATCTTCTATGCCTGGTTCTGCCATTTGCATATGTACATAAGTGTTCTATGCATGCCTGTATGGAATTTCCTGCTGTACTCATTTGAGGTTCTACTACCTACACTGTTATGTAGAAATAGACATACTGTAAGAACACAAATGCATTAAGCCTTTAAGAGAAATGATATGGAAAGACATAGGTCAGTGAACAGGCAGTGGAAAATTGAGCAAAATTATCAGATCACAATCTGGGTTTTGTGAAACATACTGTGTAGCTGCAATATGTAGCAATTTCTTCCAAAAATCTATATTTTAAGTAATTATGTAAAAGAAAAATAGATCCATACACAGAGAATCCAGAGCTTCCTGGAAAAAAACACCTGCAATGCCACCTTTTTGTGTGCTGACTTCAATCGCTGCACTCTGGCTGTGCAGGTATGCCGTAAGTCATTCCTGACAATCCCACCTGCCACGATTAATATTGGCCGAGTATAAAGGCAAACTGGCTGCTTGGCAGCTTGCACAAACATTGCAGCAGGGCAGTCCAGAGTCTGGTTGCAGCTGGCAGAAAGCTCCACTCTGTGGCTGCAGAGCTGTGCCTGTCCCAGTGTCACCAGCACAGTGGTAACAGCCATGGCCCTTGGGATCTGTGCCCAGCAGGGAGTGCACACTCTCTGCTCCTAACTATGCCTCTTGCTACAAAAAAGGCCCATTGGAGGAGATGGTGAAAGAAGCTACGCTGGCATCTCCATGCCCTCTGAGAATTCTTTCTCTACTACACTGACCACTCAGTCAAATTCAAAAGACTTCAGGATGTTTTGAACATCCCAGAGAGCAAATTGATTAGTAATCCAGTTCTTACATTCCATTTGATTGCTTTATTGAGCCTGTATTCCTCATGCCAAAGGGATCCCTGGGGTCTGATAAATTTGGTGTGAAAAGAGATGTTTGAATTAAGCATTTCATGGATGAAGAGGGCACAACAGATCTATTTAGAAACTGCACTAATACTTAGATTCTGCCTGCTTTTTAATGGTTTTAAATGGAAAGATCGCCTTTCTCTGCTATATTGTAATGTTGAATACATTATATATAGTAGGTATGTAATGCAGTTATGATACTATTATGTGTAATTCACCTTTGTAAGCAGAGATAAAGAAAGAAAGCACCTACTTCTGTCACATTTGTAATTCAAAGTGTATCAAAACCTAGCAGCAAAAAAAATTTGCAGGCCTATGAGTGGAAGTGGCTGTAGGAGTGTGTCCTCCACATGTGGGAGGGAATGTGAGAATTTTTCAGTGCTTTCAAAGGGAGTGACTGATAAAGCTTTGCACTTTTATTAGTGGTGCCCGTATTTACTGAATGGTACATTTACTGGCTTTATTTGTGATAGCAAACATTTGTGTCTTGCAATCATGTTCCTCAAGTGTGGATCATTCTCCCTCAGTTCATAAACAACCCTCTCTTCAGAGGCCCTCTGACACAACTCCTACAATGGGAAAATTTTGTTTTCCTTTTGTCTATCTCTGTTTGTACTTTTCCTGTACACTAAACTTCATGAAGTGTCCACTGTTGCTGGTATGCTTAGGAAGCAGCCGCAGAATTATGAATGTCACTGCAAACTACTAGTTTCAATGAAATCTTCAATCATCCAAATGCATAAGCAACCTGACATATATAAGAGTAGTCCCAGTTGAGTGAGAATAAGATAAGAGTCTAATGAGCTCATTCACACATATAAAGTGATGGTGATCATGATTATGCAGAACACCAGCTTTGTCAGAAATTAATTTTTATGCCATCAAAAGATATTAATACTTTCATAGTAATTTTCTGCAGCAGGCACTAACAAGAAAACAGTTTGGAAAAAAATGGTTGAAAGGCCCATTTACAACTTGGGAATGTGAGATTACATCAGTCTGGAGGTTTCTGATGATTAAACATAGCAGTTGAAAACCCAAAATGTAAAGGTTAATACCAAGTCATTATCGAATCACAAATGCTCATTGTTGTCAGGTTTTCCTGTGTATTGCTTACAGCTTCTTCTAATTCTTCAGGACTTACTCATGGATGACTTATAACTCATGTTGGAATGAATACTGTGTACAGTAAATTATGTAAGAAGATTGCACAAGGTGCCTCTCCCATGATGTAACTAACATTAAATTGTTAATCATAAACCTAGGGCTTCTCAGCTTTCACGGAAATGCAGCTGTTATACAGCCAGGTGAAACACTCTCCGAGGAGTCTGCTGAAGTTGCTCTGTTCTTGCTGACATTTATTGAAAGCATATGGCTGCACATAAACCAACAAGACAGCACAGCCTTGCTACAAAAAATAAAACCTTTGTGTATGGAAAGGATGCTGAATTTTGAAAAACTGCTTTATTTTAGCAAGGACATGTTTTTATTTGGTCTTTTCCGGACACATGGCAAAACCAAACCCTAAGGGAAATCATTTGCTACAGCTTAGTGGTGTGTTGTGTTATTCTCTGACAAGATTTGTTTGTCAGTTTTAAAAGCAGTTTATAAACCAGTCATGTAGATCAAATAAAACTGAAACATTCTTAAACATTCATCGTGCAAGAGGTTTTTTTCCCTTTAAACGAATCCTCTTTCCTTTTTGCTAGCTTGACTAACATAAACTTTTACTCTAATGATGACTGGGGAAAAAAAAGGTAATCTTTTAAGCTGGAGTTGTGCATGTCAGCTGGAGTGTACCATTCCTGGAGTGTTATTAATCATAAACCAGTCTATAAAACAATGTTTCTCTGTATGGGGTATGCTAACTAGCTTCATTCTCTCTTCATTCTCTAGTGATCGAAATCTGCAAGTAATGCCTATATCACCTTGAGAGGTGTTTTTCACATCCCATCCTCCATTTTATTGCATGTTTTTTTGGTGCTCTGACATTCTTGTCCTTCTGCAGATACCTGTTACATCATGTTTATGGAAGGCAAATGCAGAAGCTGGGAAACTACCAGCATGTTGCAAATTACCAAATAATAGCACAGTACCTTACACTATAGGAAATAATGAGAAATATGTAGGAGTGGTCTAGATCAGTTCCTAACAATCTGAATGTTCTGATAAAAAACTCATTAGATAGTAACTGTGTCTCTATTTACTGGTACAATCACTGGATGAAAAAAATACTGTTCCATGAAATCTGTAGACCCAAGGTTTTAGGTCTTGCCAGTGAAAATTAAATGAAGTATAAGACAGTTGCTTGTTATGGTAACAGTTTCTTGTTATGGTACTCATAACTATGAACAAGACATTTCCATAATTCATGCACTGAATTTTACTGAAGGGAGCAAGGGTCATGCATCTCAGTGATTAGCATAACACCTTAAGAAAGGAAAAGGATAATTCCATTTTGCAGTATAATGATTATTTCTGACTACCATGTCATCTTTGAGTTACAAATAGTAAAAGAGTGGATCTACCTCTGTGGAGTTTACTTTGCATAGGGTCCAGGTTCTCCGGTCCAGATGCCTCATAATGCTTCAGTGACAGAAAATTTGTTCTTTACTCCTGTGAATTTTCTAAATTTTACTTCTATTTCCACAGCAGGTCTTCCCAAGATGTGCTGTTTACCCCACAGGACTAGAGGAAAGAGTATGAAGTAGCCCATGAACCAAATATTTCTGGCTGTATTTCTCTGAAAGAGGCTGACAATAGCTGATGAAGCAGTAGATTTTTCATGTCTGCTCCTGTGTTTTGCAAGGCCTGGTAGACAGTTTGGAATTCTGCTTTCAGGATGAGGATATGAGGAGTGGGATAAATCACCTCCTCCTCTGTGCTCACGTAACCTGACAGAAAGTTGAGCACAGTTCTCTTTCTACTCTGGCAGTACCCTAACTACCTGAATTGAGAAAATTAGGTTTTTAGAGAATAATTAAAATCTCCCATGCAGTATACGTGTTTTAAGAATCCATTAGCAAAGGGAGGATTTTACACAAGTTTCTATAAACAGTAAACTATGGTTGAAACTTGTGATTTCTCCTTTCTGTGTCCTGCTGGCTGTTGAGTTTTCTTTGGTAGCACATTCTTACCTGTCAGTCACTTGCCCAGGCAGAGATTAGTCAGACCTCAGCTCACAAGTCCATGTCTAGAGTTGCCCCCAGTGTCCCAGTCCTCTTTGGCTGGCGCTGGCACTGGCACATTTTGCCTGGGGCTGCTGGTGGCTGAACTCTGTACTTGATGACATGGTGGAAAGAGGCTTAAAATATTGCCGTGGGTGCAAAAGCCAATGTGTCACTGTTGCTGCCTGTAATGGCCTTACGTCAGTGCAATGTCATGACATGCCACACTGTTTTCTTCCACTGCAGGCCATATTCAGCCTGTTACAGTTTGATCTGCTCAGCAAAACAGAGTGGATTCCTTTTGTCTGTAAACAGCAGCTGGGTGAAAGGAAAGGGTAATGGAGCCTGAAGGTATTTGATGGATTGGCATTAACTTTGAATATATTTGCTGACCAGATAACAACCCATATGTATATTGCCAGTGTCAGTTTGTAGTTGCTACTGCTTCTAGAGCACAGTTGTGGTGTAAGACAATCTGCTCTGATTTCACCTTGGGAGGTGTGATTCTGGAGGAAAAATGTGGCTTGGCTAAACTGGTGTGCTTTGCCTTCCTGTGACCCTCTTGTCACTTGAGCTATTTCAAATAAGACTCTCCTTGTTCTTGGCAAAAAGGACATATTCTCTGGTGGGTGGCTTGCATGTCCTGTTACTGCTCAATATGGATTTTCACATTTTAGGCATTCCAGCTATGCAAATGGAGTGTCTGTACTGTTCATCAGATGCAAAACTAACTTAAAATGAGCATATGGAGGCATATGAAAGGTTTGCACTGCAGTTAAACCTGTCTGAGAATCAAGGAAGACCAAGTAATTTAGAATAAATACTTGCATTTTAAAACATCTATTCTTAATCTGGGGCAAGCGTGCCTCAATCTTTACAGATAGCATCATCTTATCTGACCTCATGTCACATTTTCTAAGCAAGTGTTCATGGTTCACATCTGCTTTATTTACTGCCTGTTAGATTTAATGCCTTCTTATATATTAGAAAATAAATATATCTTCAGATAAATGTGGTTTTAAAATGGGATTATAATCCCAGGGGCCTCAAACACTCATGTTTCAGTGAGTGAAAGCAGACTTTTCTGATACAGTTGGGGCTGAAATGCTTATTGTATGGCTCATACTGTGTAAAATGATATAAAGCAGTTCTCTCTTTCAGTATTAAATCACATACTTGGTAACAAGCATGGATTTTGAGTGCACAATTTGTTAACTCTTACAGTAAAGTGTAGAATGTGAGACATATTAAAATTCTTAGCATACCAAAGGGTGTGAACCAGATTTGGAAATGGGACAGTGGTTTTTAACACCTCTTTTAAAATGAGGCAAATGCAGAATAATCTAATCAAGATGTGTATCCAGAGTATGAAATGAAATCTCTTCTGAACTCAACTTTCTGCAGTCATGAAATGTACATCCATGAAACTCTCAAATAAAGCAATATGCAGCCCATGCTTCTTCCTCTTAGAGAACAGAGAAAATGTGAACTATTTATTATTCAACTGTACTGCTTTTTGTGTGCTTACTGTGTACACAATCCTGTGGTTTTTTTTTTTTGCAAAATCCTGCTCTAAACATAAATTGCTTAAAAGCAATTGAAAGTGCAGCAGCAAATGTGCCATCTCATGTGCATTCACAGCAGGTCAGCTGTGATTATAAACATATTGTTGATTGTGGTGGAGGGGCCAGGCTCATGAAGGCTTTGTGTAGAATTATGTATTTGCAAATACAAAGTGTCTGAAACCACTCACAATGACAGTGAGACTGCTGCAGGACACAAACACAAATTTTGTCCTACTCCTGTGAAATTACAGGCGTTCCTCTGTTTGGTTTGACCCTGGTTAAAGGAAAGCTCTTTCCTTAGCATCCAAAGTCGGGAGTGCTGGGGTGAAAGGCAGGTTTAAGCCTAGAAGTGGTAGGGGACAAAGGCCTTTTGCCTTAGCAGAAAAAAAAGGAGCCACCTTCATTGCTTTCTATGCTTTTCTCTGTCTCATCTTTACACCATTAACCTGAAGATCATTTAACATTACTAAGTTCACTAATTTTTCCTGTTGCTGAAATTTTATTTAATTTAGCTGCTTTGAGTTAGATATCTGCAGCAGTAATCAATTGCCTAAACAGAGACCTGTATTGCCATTTGAAATGCCCTCAGGTCCTGCCATAGGACTGGCAGGTATGACACAGGATCTAAGGCAAATTGTTGCTCTTCTGGGGCAGCAGTGGTTATATTAAGGCATCTCACATGGGACCAGACCCTTGCTTTTAGTCCATAGCCCACACAATTTTCTTGGCTTCTTGTGTGGTCACAGAAGAGAGAAGCTCTTTCATCAGATGGTTGAGAGTGTCTGCCTTAGGCATGGAGACAAGTCAGTCATCCCTGTAAAGTATATGTCTGTTCTTTTACCAAGGAGTCCAGGCAATAAGTAAGTTTAGGATTTCTAATCTGTGGAAGACAGAAGTCAGTTCTGGTGAATCTTGTCCTTTGAGAACCTTTGAGAAATATAGAAATTATGGGCTTTTAAAATGAAGAGCTTTATTTCATAGTATTACCAAGATTTATTGCTATAGATGAACTGTGGGAAGTCCCAAGGATGCAACTAGCTAAATCTCATCTTTAATTAAAGGTGCAACTGAAATCTGAATTATTATTTTTTCCTAGAATTAGTTGGTATTTAAAGAATTATGGCAAGGCTTTTATTTGTTTAATCAACCAGAGGAACTTAACTCTGCAGTGTAACTGGAAGATAAAGGTATCTATTTATATTAAGCCATTGCTCTCTGTTTTAAACTGGCTTCTCAGCTGTCATCTTTCTAAAGTAGATTTTTTTGCAGCTGTGATGATCTGGGGATACAAATGAAGCCTAGTTTGTGAGTGGTAGCATTATATTATCTTTTTATTAGACTGCTACTGTAGCAGGAGAAAACAGAGGAGTATTCAGCACACAACCCCCTCCTTTAGGGTCTGCAAGCTTCTCTGTTTTCTTCTATTATTTCAGTACAGCTATTAAAAGATACTACTCTCCTTACAAGACTAGCCTCATTTATTACTGTCTTAAGGAATGCAAATCTATTAATAGTGGAAATGAGGTAAGGAGGCCAGGACTGTGAACAGAACACAAGATACAACCTTTAGAGTTCTCCCTGTCTCATTTCAATTAAACACAAAATGATAAAAAGATCCCTTTGACATTCTAAAGCAGCACAGGAAACACAGCAGTACAGTTTAGTGTGATATGGTTTTCAGTGCCATTTGAATGCCAACAGCAGGATTCCGAGGTTCAGCCAAGTTATTCAGCACGAAGCTCCAAGAGGTAGGAAAGGAATATTTATGCCACTGTCATATATCACGACAGATTCACACAGGGTGGACAGACACATCCTGTACAAGAGAAAAGTCCCTTCAATGTCTTACGGTGCAAGTGAAGGCCTGTGGAGTGCAAAGCATAATGAAGTCCAAAACTGGAACTTTCCCAATTGTATAAATATAACTCTTAGATTTATTTCATGTCACCTTGGTTTACCCTTTGAAATAGACATCATTACTTATACAGAACCCCTCACTGTAGATTTAGGGTGTTCTGGCATTTTGAAACAAAACAGCGGTGGAAGCAATATATTTCTTGGCTTTGATTTTAAAAGCTTAGGGACTCTTAAAAACAAATTTTACAGTGACCAGCTTTTGAGTTAGCTCTGCCAACAAAGAATTTACAGCTAAGAAGATGTCTTGAAGGCATTACCTGGTGAGGCTTATCCTGCAACACTGAGAAAAACCTGTACAAAGCCATCTGTAGGATATTTGACATTAAAATGAGATTTAATCAGCATGTAACGGCTTAATAACTGTCTTTTGGGCTTGGGAACTAAAGTGATTTTCTGCCCCTTGGCTCTTTTGACATTGGTATTTTGGTGCTGGTATTTTAAATGTGTGCAACTATAATGTTATTCTCTTCATACTGGAAAATCTTCTGTATAATGTCCACAACTTGCTGAACTATGAATATTTATTATGTTTGTTTCTTCCCTGTGCTTCTTTGCTTGTTTCCTTGCACATGTGAGAATATGTATGTATAGTTTCTTTTGTATTCTTTTCATAGACTATTTTAGGGTAGGTTCTGATCTGCCAGTGATTTCTGGCCCACAGGGTGAAGAAGATTTTGAACCATAAATACTGTCTTGTATGTGCTGTGAAAGTTCTGAAAAATGTAACTTTTTTTTTGGTTAAAGTGAATTTACAAGGTTATTTGCTGTTGAAAAAATAACTAATACTAGTATTTCTAATTAAAGGGGCAAAGTTTGTAAGGTAATTAACAGATGAGATAGGATA
The DNA here is from genome assembly GCF_026979565.1 of Vidua chalybeata. Lineage (NCBI taxonomy): Eukaryota > Metazoa > Chordata > Aves > Passeriformes > Viduidae > Vidua > Vidua chalybeata. The sequence continues at coordinate 29,438,757 of NC_071537.1, forward strand.
CAGTCTGCTGAAAAGGACTTCCTGAGGATTTTATGCCATATTTTTCTGTTACTAATAGAAAGGTAGTAATGTACTTTTGATGGTACTAATGATGAGGCTACATAAAAGATCACATTTTGCACAGACTGAAGGGTCTGAGCAGACAGGAATGAAAGATCTGCAGAATAGCCTGGGACTGAATTCAGCACTGGGCCAACAGCAGCCTGTGTGCAAGAGGTGTTTGGGGCTGCACAGGACCCCTGCTTCCAATAGGCTGTTTGGTGTCCTGGCACTCTGCACGTCAATGACTGTTAGAGAGAGAAGGTTACCATAGTTCCTTATTTTAAAGGTTTTCCTGGGAATACTGAATTAATTAATTATCAAGCCAATGTAATATTCCTAGCCAGACTAAGCAATGCAGCTGTTGTTTAATGTTTGATTCTACTGTGGAACTCAAGCTGAAGGGTCTATAATGCAGGGTCCAACAATGTATGTTACTGGTAAAGGTGTGTGATGTTGTCTTGATAAAAACTTTCAATCACCAATCCATCTTCCTTAGCTACCAACATTCTCCAAAAGTACATGTGTTTGTTTTGTCAGATTTAAATACACAGAAATGTTGAAGCATATCCTCAAAAAGTAATTTTGTGCTTTTTGAATTTCTTAGTTTCTGTTTCACATTACGCTAAATTTTTTATGATGATGATAAAATTAAAACAATTTGATACTATGAGTACTGCAATTTATGCCATTCCACACTCATTGAAAGGGTTAGTTTGGAAAAAAGTTAATGGATGAGAAATTTGTTGTAACTTCTTCTGGAAATACAAAGAGAGGTTTAAAAGCTGAAATTTATTTTATTCAGAGCTCTCAAATACCTTTTTCTCTTCAATTTCAATGAATAAAATCATGTTAACCTAATTCAGATAATCCCTTAAAGAATGGTTTATGTTTTAGAAAGTGGTAACTTCACAAAAAAGTGCATATGGATTATTTGAGGACTACTATGTCATGAAAGATTCAGTAGAACATGTTCTCACCTTCAGAAACTTGGATTAGAACATGACCAAGCATTCCATTGTCTCATTCTCCATCCTCATATCCCAGTTCTTTTTGTTTACTGCTATTTGTTATATTCTGTAAATTTGTATATTGAACTACTGCATCTGAAGAACTGTTTTCCACACATAAGGAAACTTGGACCAGTATGATTGATTTCCTTTAGGCTGAGGTTCAGATCCACACTGGAAAGTATTAAAAGGTTCATTGTTTAGATAACAGATCAGTTATAAAACTGGTTCTGTTCTGTTAAATGAAGAAATTCAGACCTTTGAAGTGTATTAACATCTACAATTATTTCAATTTTAGATAAAAAAGGAAGATATGAGAATGCTTTATGCACTGCATCTTTGAGGGCAGTAGAAATATGCAGTTGAGATGATAAAGTGTGGCATGTTAAAGAAAATATACCTTCCCTAAATTGTGCCACATAATAAAACATCATTTATTATTTTTAGCTGGCTCATACATGGCTATTTATATTTGTTTATATTGCTGTTTCTTCTCTAGAAGAGAGCTTGTCACCATATCTTGATATTCTTCAAGTACAACCCTTAGAGAAAAATGCTGGCTGTGGAAACAATTTGAGAAAAGTGACATAGCTTTTAAGTGTAACCTTTCCAGCTGAGATCAGTGCTGTAAAAAAAAAAAAGTTTAGGTACAATAATATATAGCATTGTGAATAATATAATAATGATACAAGCTTTCTGCTGTTATTTGCTTCCTTGCTTTCTCAAGCAGGAACATCTGAACTATTTGATTTTTTAAAAAATGTTGCCTTTCTGGAGAAGTCTTTCCTTGACCATTGTAGATGTGGGGCTTCAAGATGCCACTAGAAACTGTATCAGAACATGAGAGTCTATATACAGCCAGTCTAAAATGCCACTTCAGAAAAATCTCTCTCACATGGGGTCAACAGAGTAGAGACTTGCTGTGGCAGGAAGAGCTCAAACCACTGAGTAGTGATTGTGCCCATACATTTTCTCTTATAAAAGTCAGTAAGTTTTGATCTAAGGATGGTAGGACTATTTGGTATGCAATAGTCCTGGTAAATCTGTTACTTGTATTTGAATGTGCTAAACCAGCAGTTCAAGCCAACTATAAATAATCCGAATAACAGGTTTGCATTGCATGTCTATATGAAAACCTTCGTCAGATTTTTTGAGCTCACTCAGATGATACAGTGAAATCTGAAGAAATATTGATGTCAGTTGAGTACTGCTTAGGAAAAGTTAATTTATTGTCTTTTGGAGAAATTGTCTAATCTATATATCTAATTAATAGGCCAATGGCCAAATGATCCTAACACATAATTTGCTCAAAACCCCTGAAGTGTTAAATGGGCACTTGCCTAATGCACTTACCTTCTAATCCATGATCAGATCAGTGGTAAAATTGAGCAGAAAGTTTAAGTTTCTGCAGAATCAGTAAACTAATATAAATATAGTACTAAATAAGTATAGTGGCTATTAGTACTTTTTGTGTCAAAAATATTGGCACAAATAAAATCTTCCTTTATTATTGCAATTTCTTGGTAGCAAATATATCAATTAAAGCTTAGGAATTTTCAACAAAAGTCAGCTCCTGGATGATGAGAATACATTTCTCTGATCTACTGGCAGTAGAAGAAAGCTCAGCAGTGACATCGAAGCTATTGTTATCCCACATCTTCATCCAGATCTGATGAGGAAAGATAGAACAATCAACGACTTGGTGAGCTGGAAACATACTTTAAAAATTAAAGTGAGCCAAATACAGTAAAATACTGAGTAAAGTGATAGATTCTCTATGTCTTGGTAAATTTAATCAAGTCTGAATGCCTTCTGGGATATATTTGGGCAAACACCAGTGTTGATAGCAACGTAGAGGTAGGAGGGGAACTGTACGATTATTTCAGTTTATTTCAGTTACGTATTAACTGATCTTTGACACTGCAGTCATGAACATAATGTGCGTCAGAAAAAAGAAAAGCTCAGCTGCTTCTGGAAATCCATCTGTAAAATGCACAGTGGTACAGCAGATAATATCTCAGTATGGGGCACCTTGTTCTCAGTCACAATTGACTGTTCCCATGTATCATCCTCAAAATCTCATGGGCATAATAGAAATGGCAGGAGTCAGAGCTTATCATAGCATAAAACCATGGTCTTGTGGTCATGACTAATAAACTACCTGTATGAGAGCATTGAGTCATATCCTCTGCACAGCTCTGCAAGACAAGTGGTTGTTTGCATTGTAGCAACTGCCGTATAGCCAGCACAAAATAGAAGAACACAGTTGTCGTCTTAACTGCCACCAGAATAACTTTTTTTGATGTGCTGAAGGTATCAGCAGAGCTGTGTTTAGGTGAAAAGTAATAGATTGTGTCATGGAAAACAAGACTGGATCTAATTACTTTATTTAAAACTTATGAAAATATGAAAGGTAGCATCAAAGCTGTTCATTTTTTACAAAGACAACACACAGTCTCCTCTTATCAAAATTTTCATAGGCTCAGTGACAACTTCTATATTACTGGGCTAGTTCTAGCAAAAGCTTTGTCTTTTTCTTTAATGTATGATCTTTACAGATCCAGGAGTTTTTCTAGAGAATTCATGGTAGCATGTGTGGTTTAGTGGCTCTTGATCTTTCTGGCATTGCCAATGAGATAAACACTGCTTGGGCAGACTTCAGATAGAGATTTGTGTCCCATTTTTTGGCTTTTTTGTCTCCAATTGTTATGTATTTTTTGTTTTGTTTTTCTTGACACTGGCTGTGGAACCTGAACTCTTCCAATGACAGCTATGTCAGCTGGAGGTTGTTGGCTACACCTGCCAAGATGCTTGCACAAGAGGGGGAGGAACTCAACATTATGTCAAAATCTCATCAGTACTTTAAGAGAAATACCTCTATCTGGAAAATCAGATATTTATCCCAATTTTATGTGCTCCAAGAGAGTCCCTGGAGAGGGAATGAAAATCTGCAAGATTGCAGCAGTACTTGATTTGCTTTCATTACCTACAGGAGTGAAGACTTTTTCAGAACAACCAAATGCCAGCTACATAACTGTCAATGGTGCAGGTTCTTAGGGCATCCTCTGAATTATTACTTATCCTGTAACAGTACCCAGTCTCCTTCCACAGCAGTGTTCTTTTGATCAAAGAAATCAAGAAATTTCTATACTAGTATAGAAACAATTCCAGGAGCTTACTAGAAGTGGCACATTTTTTATGGCTTTAATAGAATGTTCATGCATTACATATCTATGCAGTTGCTTTACTCAGAGGTTTTTCTTGATGCATCTTGCAGAAGTAATGATTGTTTAAAACTGTGCCAGGTATGTTTGAATTAACTACTTCTCTAAGGAAGCCACTCTGTATTTATATAGAAGAACTGAACTTTCCCATAATACCTCAATAAGAAAAAATGCTATTTCTCTACTTATTACCCAGCTGTAAGTTGCTAAAGATGTTATTTGTAAGTTTGTGTATAACTCTTGCCTTTAGGAAAAATTTCCCTTCTTTCTTCTGTTACACAGCTGAGAAGCATGGAAAAAAATGAAGAATACATTTGGTATCCATTCACTGCTACTCAAATATTAATTTTTTAACGCACTATATTACTTCTCAAAGTTTAGCATTCACTGAACTAGCAAGAGTGGTTATAAATATGCTTTACTGAGTATTTATGATCTCATGGATGGATTTCATATGCATAGATGCATATGCAATATGCCTATGTATAAATTATGACTGAAATATAGATGCTCTGGTATTTGTTCAGATACTTAAAAATCCAAGAAAATTCATATATTCCTGTTAATATTGTTTCATCTGTTTCTATACCTTACAGTAGATTGTTCTATTGATGTTGTTCTACACTGTGAAAACAGCATATATTGCTTAGGCAGCTGCTTCAGGAATCATCTAAATGTGGATCAAACAATGACTGCTCTATCTAAGTGCTAAATAGAAAATTATTGCAGCCTAGCGTGTTAGGTTGACTCAGGCTGGATGCCAGGAGCCCACCAAATCTGCTCTATCCTCACCTCAGAAAATATAATGAAACACACATGGGTCAAGATCTGGGCAGAGAGATCACTCACCAGTTATTGTCACAGGAAAACAGACTTGACTTGGGGAAATAATTTTAATTGATTACCAATCAAACCAGAGCAGGATAATGATAAATAAAACCTGAATCTTATATCACCTTTTCCCCATCCCTCCCTTCATCCTGAGGTCAACTTCATCTCTGAATTCTCTACCTACTGCTGCCCCAGTGGCAGAGTGGGATAGGTAATGGGGGTTGTGGTCAACTCATTACACATTTACTTCTGCTGCTCCTTCCTTCTTAGGAGGACAACTCCTTACACTCTTCCCCTGCTCCAGCATGGAGTCCCTCAAATTGGAGACACTCCTTCAGGAGCAACCTGCTCCAGCATGGGTCCCCTATGGGGTCACAAGTCCTAGCAGCAAACCTACTCTAGGGTTGGCTCCTTTCTCCATGGAGCCATAGGTCCTGCCAGGAACCTTCTCCAGCATGGGCTTCCTATGGGGCCACAGCCTCCTTTGGACATCCCCTTGCTCTGACCTGGGGTCCTCCAAGGGCTGCTTCACCATGGACCTCCATGGACTTCAGGGGGACAGCCTGTCACCACAGGCTGCAGGAGAATCTCAGCTCTGACACCTGGAGCATCTCCTCTACCTCCTTTTCCACTCACCTTGGTGTCAGGGTTGTTTCTCTCACATATTCTCAGTCCTCTCCCTGCCCACAGCTGCTCATGCAGTTTTTCTGCTCCTTCTTAAATCTGTTATCCCAGAGCTGCTACTACCATGGCTGATGGGCTTGGCCTTGACCAGCAGTGGGTCCATCTCAAAGCTGGCTGGCGTGGCAGATAAGGGAGAAGCTCCTAGCTGCTCTTCTTGGACCCACCCCTGCAGACTCTGCTGCTGGTACCCACTGCTACCAAAACCTTGACACACAAACCCAAGACACTGAGTTAAGCTGTATTTTGATAGAAAACAATTTTAGTGTTGGCCTCTGGTCTTTAATTTATTTATTCTTGTTTTTCCAAGACATTACACATCAGAGAGGTTCCCTCCATGTGCCATCTATTTCCTTGCAATTGGAAATGGTAGAATAATTTTCTGAAGAATTGCTGACAAGATGTGGCAGGGGAACAGTAATCCATAAGAATGAGATTTCTTACTAAAGTCACTCAGCTCATCTGTGATACAGTAAGCTCTTGATTTACACTGGTCACCTCTGGAGCAGGGAGGACAGTGACTGCTAAGTTACATTTCTTATTGCACAGGCTTATGGTGAAGTTCTTGACAGTAACTGGGATTGCTGTCAGATCACTTTTCATGGCACAGACACACTTATCTAGTGAGATTATTCTCGTTAGACAGTTTCTCATAATAACAGATGTCATCATAAATGCCTCTTGACCTTGGTTACTTCATGATGTCTTAATGTTGGCTGGCTGTTGTCATGTCATTCCTTAGGCTTTTGCTAGAAAGAGCAGGTGGACTGCATAAGATCCCTTATGAATTATAGCAGACCTCTTTTTTTGGCCTCTTAAATTTATTTCCTGTGTGTGCCTCCTGGTCTTCTCTCATGAACAGAACTTTAGTGCAGATCACTGCTGCTACTTTTGCTGAGCAGCCAGTTTATGACATACTGGCACACTGGACATGTCAGCCAGCTGATAATAGTTGCAAGCAGACAAAGGAAATTGCTCTAGGACAATTTAAAAATTAAATATCTGCCATAGAAGCTTGGGTGGGGTGAAGAGGGTAAGGAATAATAATATGATAGAAATGAGAGAGAAGGTCGCAGAGCTGGTGGTCAGAAGGGGTGTTGCAGGTCACTTAGTCTGGCTTCTTGCTTAAAGCAGCACATTGGAGGCCTCAGACCATAGGGGAGCATGCATGGATAGGAAGTATACCTGGACTTAAACAGGAAACAGAGATGTTTCCTGTTTCCAATTGCAGAACCAGGCCTTTCCACAATACAATGAAATCTACTTTTAAGTCATGATCAGCTCTTCCCCGCCCCTCTATTTCTACGCTTTATTTAATCATAAATGCCACCTGTCTTTTCAACAAGGTCTTCAAAGTATTTGAAAATACAGAGAAAGTGAAGCCTCTATATAATGTGAAAAAAAAATCCTATGCAATGTGAAAACAAGAAAGAAGAATCCATTATCATTGTGTAAACCATCAGCTGGAATAAATAATTTAATTTTCTGATAAATGGCAGCTCTATGCTAATTTTTTTATTCTTAGTGAATAAGGAGCCTTGGGGTAAATATCTTTTCCTATCTTACACAAATCTGAGTAAAGAAGTATAGAAGCTAATCGGGTTTCAAGCAGAATCATGTTTAGTCTTGAGCTGCCAGTATTGTCAGGTGAATTTCAGAATGTAGGTCTGTGTGCCTTCTGGCATAGCCACTGTTAACAGGAGAAAAATGAAAAATCTAAAGTTGGACTTCTATCCCAAGCCCTGAAGAGACTAAGAGATGTACTTAGTTTCATATAGAAATGTAGTTAAATGATCTCAGAACATTATTTCAGCTGAATTCATGTGTTTGGAGTAGCTCTTCCCTAAGTATCCATGCCAAAGTTTGGTAATGGGGTGCTACACAGATTTTAACAAGAGTGACTGTCTGTTAAGGTAAAATAGTCTATATTACCCAGCAGATCTGAAAAATAAAAAAAATTTCATAACTTTTCACTCCAAATTTTGCCTTTAAAGTTGGTTATATTAGCCCTTCCTTCTCGCAAATGCTTCAAGGAAAATGTGAAAATACATCTGGAGACTTAAGAAAATGAAGATCACAGCACAAGGTAGAATATCTAATCAGAGTAGCTGTTTGGTGGATAAAAAGGTACACACCTTAAAGCAGTGAGAGCTCCAGCTCTGTCATGACGTGGTAGATGTACTGACCCATATTAGGGTGTTCTGATTTGCATCCTGGCATGCAGATTTGTTTTGGTTTTGTTGCAAACCCTTTAGTTGGGATCCTCTGGAAACAGGAGCCTAGAGGAACAGCATGATTGGCTTGAAAGATTATTTTGTTGTGATTGCTAAACAGCTGCATTTTTCCACTAGCTCACCATGTCAGATTCACATAAGTATGCTCCAGTGCCTAAGCACACTTGTAAGATGCTAAATTCAGCCAACCATCTCTTCACTCCTTAGGGGCTGAAAGAGGATTGTGAATGGCAGACTGTGGAGGAAGAGACTAGCAGATCACACAAAGCCAGACTGACTGCTGAGTTCCAAGTCACTTAGTCAGAACCCTCTAGAACCACCTTAATAATTCAATAAGGCAGATAATATTTTGAACTTGGTGAATAGTAATGAAAGACTCTATAGTAGTCACCTCATTAGCCTTTTTTCACAAGTATGAAACATTAGAACAAAGTGTGGTTTTGTAACTCCAAGTAACTCCCAATGAAGCAACTTGAGACAATGTTCCCAGAGAAAGTTCTATGGTCCACCTATCCAGCATGATCTTGTTGCTGGCTAATAACTTCTTGCTGGCTCTTCCTCTAAGCAATGTACCCATATGTGTGACCTCAGTCTGAATCTATTCTCTCAGTTTTCCAGTATACAAGCTAGCTCCTTGAATTGAGATCCATAACTCTCTCAAAAGATAATAATACAAAAACCTGAGTCAGACCAATAACTTCACTTGGATAACACCATGTAAACAGAAAAATCCTTTTTTTGTTGGCTGAAATGTTGCCTAGAATCATTAGAGTTAGTGCACAGACACTTGAATATGCTGTTAACATGTAGCTTTGAAAGACTGGTAATTTTTTGAACAAAAAATATGCAAAACATTTAAGATATTGTATATGAAGATGAAAGATGTGTGGTTTAACTTGAAAGCCATGGGAGTAACACTGGAATGAAGGTACTGTGTCTAAAGAATGAATTAATCAAATGATTTTTGCCAACTGTTGACTTTTTTTCAGAAATAAAGAGCAAAACTATCTACTTGCAAATAGGCAATTCTAACTCATCCATGAATGCTGTTTGTGTAAATTAGATGTGGGTTGTTCAAAACCAAATTCTTCTTGTGTCTTTGTTCACTTGCTTTTGCTATCCTTAGTATTTCCAATGAGTCTGCTAATGAAGCCTCCAGCCTGAAAGAATATGAGTTTTAACTCATAATTGTGAAATAAGAATAAATTTAAAACTATCTTCAGCTTTCTTTTCATCATGAACATAATGTGAAAATTTACTACTTCTTACGTGATCACAGCTATGTGGATATTTGCAAGTTACATGAGGTCTCAGCAGCCTTGAAATCATCATAATGTGAAATTTTAAGAATAAAATAGTGGTCATTGACAGTATATTTATCATCATGGATCCTTTTGCTATTTCTTACTTGGCTTGCATAGGCAATGACAAGGCTGAGAAGAGCAGTTGGTGATTTCTCTTCATCTCTGTACCTGGGCCTCTCATCACGACAGGTTCCTTTTCTACACAGAAAGAGGGAAAGCTACTGCTGTTACAAATATGCTCATTAAATCAGAATTATGCTTTCATTCAAAACATATTTGCATTTATTTGGATGTTTTTCTTGATGTATTTTTTCTGTCTGTGTTGGTGGATGCATACACTTCAATACATGCAAAACTTAAATGCACTGAGTGGAAGCCCTCAAAATGCAAATCTTACACTTTTTGAAGCTAGATGTTAGTCTCATATTTGACAGTGAATATTTAGATACATACCCAAAAGGAACACATTCACATTGCCTTTTGTCTTAATAAACATGGTCCTTCTTATCCTATGATTTGTGATGATTATGAAATGATAAGACAAATGTGTGCATTCTGAGAACATGCTGAATAGCTGATGCAAGAAAAAGTAGTTTTGAAGAGATTTGCAACTGAAAAGTCACCTGGTAGTATGGCAACATGTTTAATGAACCAAGAGTAAGCTAGTTCAACGTGCTTTTCAAGGATTCATAAAAAAGGCCTGAAGTACCTCTGTGCCTGGTATCATGGCACTGTGTTTGGAGGCCTTTTAAAACAGACAAAGCCTGTTTTGTTAAAGCAAAACTGCCCCATCCTGATGTTCTTCACAAAGATAACTTACAGGATGACATCACAAATGGACATGGACTAGAACAAGCATTTAAGGTTTATGTAGAAAGCTTTACCTCATACCAAGCATGTACAATGACAAATACATAAGGGCAACAGCATATTAGTATATCTAGGAGTTTGGGCTTTGATGGCTGCTGGAGAGAAGGACTCTGGCTTTTTATCACCTACACAGCAGAATGATTTTGAATGTTACCTTTAGCACTTGCTAAAGCATTGACTGCCTCCTGCTTTGATAGCCCATGCAAGAGAGAAGGTGTTTGTCCCATGCTGCAGCTTCTCTTAGATTCTTCTAGTCTTTCAGTTTGCATCTCAGGGGCTTAAAGGGAGTCTCTGTTTCCTTTTACCAGGACATGCCTGCAAGGGATTTATAATGCCTTTCTCAGGTACTTTTTTTTCCTCAAATAATTTTCTCAGATGGGTGGGGCAAAGAATGTCTTGCTAAATAATAGAATAGGAAAAGACTTTGTCACAAGCACAGGCTAAGTACATCTTATTCACTTAAGTTCTTGTCCCAAGAAGAGACTTTTATCTGAAATGCACTTCCTTAGGCTGATGTTGCTAGACATCCTTAATGAGTGTTTCCTTATCAGACAGGCGCCCTGTGCTGGTTTGATTATTGGATATGGGGACTGGGATTGCTTGCACTTTGCATAATGCAAGTACAGTTGTTTGCTGAGACCAGTGCTATTGTCTTTACTCATTGGCTTCTTGTTGTCAGCCTTAATTAAACTCTTCCAGAAATACTCCATAGAAATTAATCTACTGCCAAATATTAAGGGAGAAGTAATATGGCTGAGTCAGACCATTTTGATTAATTGCAAACAAATCTTTCAGAAATCAAATCTTTATACAGACATGAAAGATACAGAAGAAAAGGTAAAGGATCACATCTCCTTAAAATCCTGCTTTAAATTGTATTTTCTGTACTTAGCCAAAGAAGTATTGGTAGTTTCTGATGAGTTTTCAGAAGAACAATAAATAAAAAGTTGAATTAACAACCATTGTCCAAATGATGCCATGGAAAGTATTTGCGGTTTGAGCACTGTAGAACTTTCTGTATTCAATATTTTCTTCTTAGTTGTTCCACTGGGTGGCACAACTCCTACATTGCCTTTTTCAAAGATATCACTCAATATTTGAATATGTTATTTTTTTTTTACTGTATTATTTTGCATTGATAGCTGCAGCCTTGAGTTGTGATCACATTGCCTAGCCAGATGAAATAGGGAATTAAAGTAATTGGGAGGCAATTGCTACTGTACTGTCTTTAATCCAAGACATAACCTACACCCCCCATCCTCTCTCTCCCCACCCATCCTCCCTCCTCCCTCTTCCAAATTGTGGTTATCTGACTTGGAACAAAATCTAATGTGTTAGGAAAACACATAGATCAGACCTTAGAAGCAACTAAAGCTTTCCACAAAGCGCATTGGTTTCCAGACAGAAAACAAAAAATGTTTGCCCCTTTAATGAGAACTCTTTGTCAACCTGTACTTTAAAAATTTCTCCTGAGACCCTCCTGCTTCCAGGGTGGAAGGATAAGGAAATTGTCCTGCATTTTGGATGTATCCACCCAGTCTTTTATTTAATCCTCGCTAATGGCAAGGAAGAATTCTAGACTTCCAAATCCTGTCTGCTCAGAGAAATGGCACTTAGAACTTATGACAGCATTTCTCACCACGTGGTTGCCTTGCTGATGCAGATTATCTGGGTTTGGCCTTCAATGTTATAAAATGTTCTGACAGACTCACAAGACTCTGTTGCTTCACAGCTTCTCTGATTGTTAGTTGCTCTCTAGATCTTCATCTCCTTAATGTTTTTCCTTAAAAATAAAATTTAAAAAATCAATGTATTCTTCACCAATGAGCCCACTGCAATTCCCATTTCTAACCCTATGAAGGACTTCAAACCTTAGAACTGGATGACTCCTGACATGACCAGGCTATCCTGTTACCTCAGATTGTCCTCAGGCAGGGGACATGCAGTGGGCAACAGCAGCACAAGCAACTCCTTTGTAGTTACATGTTTGCTGCCTCTCATTATGGTTGAGTATTATTAAGGACAGAAATCCTGCAGTGTTTAAATTAAGCATTTTGTTATAGTGACAGAGATTCTGAGGTATTTCCACATGTTATCTTTTATATTTGTTCATCAGGTTCCCAAGGAAAACCCTTCCATTGTGCAGTGATTGCCTGTCAGTTCTGCCTCCACCTATATTGAGCCCAGGGATTAATTTCAGTGAAAACTGAAAGAGGAATAGGTAGGACACAATGGTGTCTAAATGGGTAAAAAATATGGGAGACTTGGGCTGTGACTAGAAAAGAGCTGTCCAAAGAAAGATCACCCTGACAGAACTCACATTATGTATAACATTTGGCTATAGCTAATCAGTCAAAATGTACCTGGCCATCCAATTGGCATTTGTGCACTGTCAGATTAGCTCTAACTCTGCTTTCTAGCTGTCTCTTGCAGGATGCAGCTGGAAATATTACTGCAGGAACTGGGTCATGACAGTAGGGGACAAATCTATAAGAATACCATTTCATTAGTTATGCTACTCATGCAGCAGCTAATTTGAAATGAAGAAAATGTCTTACTAGTCAGGTTTATATAAGTCTTTTTTGCAGGAGGTTTATACTTTTATCTTTAAATACACTGTGTTTTAAATTTTCAAATGAATGTGTTTGGGCTTTGTAGATTTAATTTTAATTTGCTGAAATCCCACTAAAGTAGGGCTAGCTCCTTTGTAACTATAAGAGAAGCAAGGCTGTAAGGATATTCTATATGGCAGGTGACAGCTCCAGAGCAGTAAATCAGGATTATATACTGAAGCTCATTAAATTACCCATTTAGGCAAACTTCTACAATTCATTTTTGTGTCTAGAGTGCTTTAAATTTTCTGCTTTCTTTTTAAGCTACAGCTGTACCCCCAGATCTTTATACACATGGGATAAATTCCTCTTGACTTCAGTGGAGTTTTACCAGCCAGAAATTTTGCTTCTGGCCTTCTTTGGGATTTAAATGGTGTGTGTTTGGAAGAAAATGTCAGATTAGACTCAGGAGAAAAAAAAAATGAAGAATATCCACATGTCTAAGCTATGAACACAAAAAGGAAAGTAGGAACTGGTGCTGAATTATTTTAAGTTACATTTTATATTTGCTTAGAAATTCAAATGTGTCTTTAGCTTTCCCAGGTTAGATAACATATCTGAAGCATTTAGGGCAGCAGATATTTATGAGAAAATATTTTATTGGAATATAAATTTTTAGCATCTTTTGTGGTAAGTGTGGTTTTTTTGTCCTAAAATAAAACATGGCATTTTTTTGAGAAATAAGGAGACTATTTTCTTAAAAATCCAGTTTTCAGAAAGAAAGTCTCAAAGGACAGTTTTGCTTTCCTTTTATGGAAAAAAAATTGCTACAAATGTGAATTTTCTTGGCAAAGAACTTTGTTTTCTCAATTGTATTTAATATCTATGTTGCTGCTGCGGTTCCAATCATACTGATGTATCCTGATGCAATGTCTGTTAATCAATGTCCTTGCTAGCTCTTACATTATTAGCTCCCAGTTCCTTATTAGTGTTATTTGAGGTTCATTATTAGTGCTGCAGCTCCTGCTGAAGAGCTGGGGCTCTGGAGGGCTTGCCCTTGGTTAGGTTGCCCTTGCAGATGCCAGGCAGAAATGTGGCTCTGTGAGGGCTCTGAGAAATGAGAGAAATGAAGTTGTTAGTACGTGTGTCTGTACAATGGTGAATGATTAAAGGGTGACCAAGGGGTGGGGCAGATGACACCCTAACTCATAATGCATGTCAGTGAAACAGGAGTGTGGCTGGGTTGCCAAGGGGCTATGATAAGGAGAAGAGTATTTCCCCTGTGAGCACTCCAAGCCTGTGGATGCTCTGGACAACCTTGTTCCTCTTTTGAAAGCAAGACCCATAACAGTGAGAAACAAGGATGTGTGTGTGAAAGGAGAGGTTCTGTATGAATGAGAACCTGCAGCTAACATGGGAGTTCCTCTGACTAGGCGCTCACAGAGGAAAACAGGAGATAAAGTTGCTTGCCACATGTTTTCTTTGCTCTGTTCTGTTCTGTTTTTTTCTCTCATTCTTTTCTGAGAGAGAATAGAGCTTCTCACCCCCTTTGTTTTTCAAAATGCATTTTTCCTGCTGGCAAGTACCAGCTGTGAGCATGATTGTAACCAGTAGAATCCCCTTTTAGTGATAGTTTTTCACTATGTTTATGGAAAAGATGAAAACTATGCTGGCCAAACACTCTTTTCCAAGGAAAAGTGTGTCTCTACTAACTGATCTTCTGAGCACTATCTGCAGCTTAGTTTCTTCCTTTAGAATCTTTGTTAGCTTGGAAAGGAGGATCAGGCTTTTGCTCAGTGCATACAGCAATCCTAATGACTGTAACTTGGAACTTTTTTCTATTCCTAAGGAAATGAAACATTTTGTACTATTTACTACACAAGACATTTTCTTTATGAACTATTATCTAAAAATTGCACATATCTTATCCAAAAGAACAGCAATGAATGCTCATAAAACAAAGTGAGAGTTCATGATTATTTGCAGCTTCTCATTAGGGTGTGAATAAAATCCTTTAAACCCTAAATTGTTGATTTATTTCTTCAAGCTGTTTATCTAGCTTTGATACTCACACGCCTAGCTGGATGCATCATTAGCTTCAGTATAAGAAGGACTTCAAATAAGGCAGTGCTGTGAACTGGGTTGTCTGGTTCCTTCTAAGTGTTTGCCTACTGCAAAACACGGAAAGTGTGGGGGTTTTCCTTCATACTTTAACTTTACACTCTGAGTTGCACAGGTGGCATTATTATCAGTAGTAACAAAGAAAAGCAGTAGATGATTAAAAATTATTTTTAAGAGAAAATTGCACAACATCAAACTCTGTTTAAGAATAGTTATTGAAGTTCTTCTGCTACCTAGTTCCAAGTATGCAAAATTCCACAGCAGAATTTGTATTAGTTACAGAGGAAGGAGCAAATAATGGAATTTTCATACAATTAAGAATAACTGTTTTTAGAGAACTTTCTGCACGGAACGGAGTTATTAGCTTATGCTCTCTTGGGCTATTCTAGTGTCATCTATAAGGGAGGAGGGTTCAAGGTCCAAGAATGTCTGTCATGAAAAGTGACAGTTTTGGGTATGTTGGGTATGTTACGTCTATAGGCTATGTTGGGTTTGCTGTTTAATGTAGAAATTTCTGCTATTTTCTCACTAATACTGTTGTTCTTTAGGCCATCTAGCTCAAAGACAATTTTATCTACATTGTGTCTTTGATGGCAAGCATTTTGAAGCAAAAAGTCTACTTCTCTGCAGCAATAGAAGGCACATAAGTAAGTAAAATTATAAAAGCAAAGATATAGAAGGCACATGATAAACCTTGAAATAAATTCAGCCTCTGTTGCAGTAAACTGGTGGTATCTAGATGTCTTATCTGCTGTATTATCCTGTAGAAGGCTCTTAATGCCTGCAGCTTTGCAAAGTACAAAGTGAAGACTGAAATAGGGCTGTGGCAAAAAGTCCAGCAAAAAAACAGAGGTGTTAATGCCAACCATAAATGATAAGGAATATGGAGGTTGTAGTGATTCAGGTCATGTAAGGACTTAGAGATACAGGGAGGAACTTCACAAATGTCGAGCATCAGAATGTACTGAAGAGAAAATAAGCTTTGATTGATTTTGAATGATTGATTTGATATCAATGACACCAGAAGAGCAGAAACACTTAGCTTTTCCTGTATTGGTGTTTTTACTGTTTTTAATTAAAAAGATAAATAAAAGTAGTAGAGGTGTTGAGAAAAGCAACTGACATGGCAAGATATCTTCTTACTTACTGGAGAGGAGTTCTGAAACCAATATTTGAAGGAACAAGAGGCATCTTTGTTAAGGTATATATAATTTTTTTTTGAAATATATTTTTTAAATGAATGGTACTTCCACAGTACTCACATTGGCCTGTGGTTACTACCAGAGGTAAAAAAAAAAAACCTCCAGGCTGCTGAAGGACACAAGGATGACTGAAATAAAAATACTAAACTGTAAACCAGTCTCTAGAGGAATAAACAGTAAATGAAGTGGGACAAAACTCAAAACAAATTTGCTGGAGAAAACTCCTTTAGTCCTGCATGTAGTAATGTAATTGGTGCTGTATGTGGATTCAGTGTTTTCCCTGTACATATCTGCTTGAAAAATGGGGAAGAGAATGACCTAATGCATGTCTTCTGTTTCCATATTTTCACATCAGTTTAACTACCCCATAACTCGCAGAAACATCTTTTCTAGCTCTGTTCCCCAGTGGCACAAGACACATATCTTTAAAGGTACCAAGGACTATCTTTTTGTATCAGTATATTAGGTGAACCTGATACTTTATTTAAAGAAAAAAAAGTATGGATGAAAGAACTATGAATTCAAGATGTTAAGGTTAATGGGTCACAATCTAACCTAAATAAAACTCTCAGTGAGAATTTAGCCTGGGCAAGGACTGTGGGATTTAACCTTAAGAGAATTAGCAAGGTACATCAGGTCTCGTCACTATTCTGATTGCCAGAAGCCTGTCTGGACAGTGTCCAGAAATACATTCTCAATCACAGCAGATTAAAGCACTAATGCAGGAAATTATGTGTGCTGTTTTACATTGTCTGTTCTATTATCTGGACAGATACAGTAATAATCATAAAAAGAAAATAGAAAGGAAAAATCCTGAATTATTTTAATCAGCTGATGTTTTTCTCATATACTTATTTTCTGGGAAAGTAATTATTTTCATGTAATTGTTAGTTGAGTTTTAAAAATACCGTTATAGTTCTTTCTTCACCTTGGGAATTCTTTTTTATTTTTTTAAAGCTGTTGTGGATCCCTCCCGCTTTAAAAAAAAACTCTCATAAAATGTTTACAAGTCTTGTTTATATTCCCATAACATTTTTCATTATGCTGTGACAGCTTCACTGAAAAATTATTTTAATTATCTCAAAATGAATCGCACAAAGAGGGAATATGAAAATATAAATCTTATGTCTGACTGTACTTTAATTGCTTCAGCTAATGAAAGAGGCATGAGATATCAACACAATGCAAAAGCTAAATTGCATGAACAATACAACCAGTATTTGAAATGTGCTGAATTCATAGTACTCACTCTGCTTCAGTGGGAAGATATGGGGGCTGTACCTGGTTTGCAGTGCTTGTTTTCTGCTTCTGGTATGGCAAACTAATTTCAATGGGAAATTGTGCTGAAAACACCTAATAATTATCTCTTCTGCTCTCTAGGTCAGCAGCATGGAGACATTAGTGAACAGAATGAAGTACATTTATGTTCCAGAAGCTGTGGGTCCTCTCTTGCAACCTGTCCACAAGAGTTCAGTAATGTGAGTAGTTTTTATAGAGCTGTAATGTGAGACAATGCTTGTATAGGGTATTAAACCACATCCATAAAATGTCCATTGATTATAGTAAGTAACCATAGTAAGAAGTACCACTTCCATAGTAAGTAACCCAATTCTACAAAAAAATTTGACAAAGCAAGATAAAAATGGGCACTAGGAGGCAATAGAATGATTTTAAATATATACACATGTAATGGGTCAAATCTGTAGGTCTAATTAGGTATTGTTTGTTCCCATAGGAGAAATTTTTGCCTCATCAGATCCTAACCTTGTGATCTTTGACAGAATTTTATCCAAGACATTGCACATAGGTATTTTATTTTTACAGACTTCTGAACTTTCAGCTGTTAGAAGCTCTTGGTTGGAGGTGATGAATTTAACAAAGAACAAGAGTATGACAAAAAAGCAGGGTTCAAACTGTAACTTTGTCAGTGGCTCTTCCACCAACATAATGCAGGAATGCTGCAAGGTTATTAGCCAACAAATCTCTCCTCTGTAGTCTAAAAATATCTCCCAATTGGGTGCCTCAGTGAAATGCCATGTGTTATAAATGGCAAAGCTGATTTCCAACTTACAGGGATAGTGAGGAAGGACTGCAGGAGCTTTGATATTTAGCAGAAAGTTAACGGACATGTTGTCGCACACGTAGCCAGCCCTAAGTAATTGTTTTCCTCCCTTAGATTAGATGCTTCTTATCTTGTGATAATGTCATAAGTCAAAGTCCTGCCATTGCTCAGCATTGCCTTTAAAGGGTTGTGGGGGTTTTTTTCTGGTTTTTTTTTGGTTTGTTTTTTTTTTTTTTTTTTTTGGTTGTTTTTTTTTTTTTTGTGTTAGGATAATTGTCTTTAATAATTCTTCAATCCCAGAGGGTTTTCCTTTGGTTCACAAATATTGCACTGAGTTGTAAATCTGTGTGATTAGTGGCAGGCATTAACAGAACACACTGACTCAGGAAATAAGTAATGATTAGGAGAGGCTTTCTCTTAGGTCAAATCAGCAGTGACAGGACATTTTCCATCTGATGGCTGGTTTAGGTTCATACAGCTGGGGACGCTTTGAATTTGTGCAGCACATCGCCTCTGCCACTAGGAAGTTTTAACTGCTGTGTTTCCTACAGTAACAGTTTTAGCCACTGTAGCAGTGGGCCAGATTTGTCAGTAGTGTAAATGAGAGTAATACAACACTCACTTCTGCCAGCAGTTCTTCTGATTGCCTGTGTCTCTAATACCATGACATTGAGGATTTCAGCCAAAACTGGCAGGCCTTTTCTGGAAAAGCTAATTTATGCATTGTTCATGGGAGAAAAGATGTGGACATTCGTAATAAATGCTCTCTCTCACATCCAATAAAAACATGCAAGACAATATTAGTTTCTCACAGTACAAAATCAAGCAAGATGCACTATGTAATCAGGATATAAAGTATGTTAATACCCAGCTATGCTATTTATAACTGCTAAATATTTCTCTCCCAAGAATGTCTTTTCTAGTTCAGATTTTTTTGTCTCTTCTTCCCACCTTGCAGTCCAGCATTACGTCACTTTACTGTATTGCCTTAACCAGAGTGATAATCTGGCTATTTGTCAGTGTGAACCCCCTTGCTACAGGGAGCATCATTAGCTTCCTCTCTTCCATGGTAATGTGATCCCTTGGGAGTAACCTCTCATGTGCTATTGAAGCAATGCTTGGGCTGCTAATGGATCTTCCTGTTATTTTGTTGGTTTCATTTAAATTTCAAGTATTATAAATACAGAGTTCATATATAAACCAAATGAACAGGCAGTAATTTCACGAGTTATATTGCAGACAACAGTTACATATATATGTCAGATTAACCAGCTGATTTTACAATCTCATTGAATGAATGTGAGTAGATTTTCTTCAACTGAACATCTACCTTGTCAATTTGTTTCAAGTTGTTGATTCACCTAAGGAATGTCCCACCAGTGAGCAGCAACATCTGTATTCTTCTTTCTAAATATTTAAACTAGATAGATATTATTTTCTGTTCATCAAGCCTTTCAGGGCTTTATAGTCTTTCTAGGCTGTAGCTTGGAACAAATAGTTTAGAATCTGTTATTGTGTGCTCTTGCTGCTAATTCTGTTTAACTATAATTGATGTGTTTACTTAGCTCCCTCCAGTGACTTGATGAGCAAATAAATCCATGGTGTGCTATCATTCTAGATATTGCAAAACAAGTTACCAGAAAAGGCAAGATCAGTTCTTTAAGATGATATTATATATAGCATTCTGCAACATGATGACTAAATACTATCTGCTAAACCCATTTGAGAATATAGTAAACAGAGCATCTAAGATTTACCACATAATTCTACTATTATTTATTATCAATACTTTTTTATCCTTGGCAGAATTAATGCGTTAATTTCAACATTAAGTTGGAGTGGAGAAGCTCCACACTTCTAAAAGAGGATTAGTATTTGTAGGAGAAAAAGGAGGAGGTTCAGAAACTGAATTCATGTTATGAGCTGTATTGAAGATGCTTCTTCAATCTTTGTAATGAGATGCAGAAAAACACTAGCTATGGAAACAAAAAGTATTATTAACTGTATCCTGAGGAAAATCTGTCTGCTTTTACTAATGTTAGACAGAACACATTTTACTGAGCTGGGGTCCATTTGTGAAAATGGTATCATTATGACAAATATATTGGAAGAACAAAAAATGCAGTTGTTTATGAGCTAAATTGAATCAGGAATGCTCTTGGAGCTGAAAAGCTATGGAGAAGTCTGTGCAGACAAATTGCAGCAGTATTCATAATAGGAACAGGGAAAAATGACAGTATAAAGAAAACTGATTCGATTCTCAGAAGGAACTTTTAGTCCCATTGAAGCAAATGGAAATTTTGCAGCTGATTTCAGCTGTACCACAATATAAATATGTGAGAATGAAGCTTTGGGAGAGTTTCTTTAGGTTTGTGTCTCCCCCACTGAAAGTACATCCTTAAAGACTGTAATTTTAGAGGATTGTGCTTTCAGTGTGAAAAAAGGTTTTGTGGTTTTTTTTTAATTTTCTTAATACCCCACCCCAATTCCTTAGGTGCATCAATAAAACCAAACAAAACCAAACTCAAAAAGAAGCCAAATTGCTCGTGCTGAGACACTTTCTCAAGAGTTATAATTTGTTATGTGATTTACCGTAGAATCTAGGAGGTCTCCCTCAGGACCAAGTTATCACTGTATTAGGCCAAAACCCTCATAACATAGTGCCAGTCCAAAGAATTCAGAGAATATGAGAAGTTAGTGTAATATTTCATGAACTGCAGTCAGTCTAGGGAATAGCAGAAATTGAAATTCTGGCTAAGGCTGTTAGCGTCTCATTTTCATCCAAAATAAAGGGGAAAAGCCCACAAAGCCAAGAAATTTTTATTTTCTTGCTTATTTCTCTTTTCTACACTTGGCTTTTCTCCTCTGCCTTACAACTTCCTGTATGTTCAGTGGAAAGAACAAAGAGAGCAGAAAAAAATAATGAGGAAGAGAGAAATAATGTGAAAAGAAATTTACATTATCTTGAAATGATAAAAAGATGCCAAAATTGCTAAAAATCAGAAATCATGTTTCCACAGGGATATAACCTGTGGGAAAAGAGTTTCAAACAACTCCAGTGCATAGAGGTTGATCTACACCTCATGGGTACAGCTGTAGAGCTTGTGGAATCATAGTTCAGAGTACAGCGACACAGGAGGCAGAACAAGGTCTATTCCCTGACCACTATTTTTTATAATTTACAAGTACCAAAGCCAGTTTTAGAAAGTGGGAAAAAAGCTAGTGAACAGATTTTACAAAAAATATGAACTTTCTTGTGGAGATTCGATAAAATAAATTCAAACAAGCAATTGTCAGGAAATAGAATGTCCTGAAGTCTTGGGATTGGATATTTGTTTTTCAAAATTGCTTAATGATAATATTTTTCTGATTTTCTGTACTAGGAATTTTATAGTATAAATTATTTCCTTATGAGCCACACAATTTTTCAGTGTGCAATAAAGTAATACAAAATACATTGTATTCTTATTACAACTGTCAGTGAAAGAGTATGACCATTTCATGAACTTTAAGCCATTCAGTGAGAATTTTTGTCTGTTCCTGCATGGGGGAATGTATGTGTGTATATGTGTGTCTGTGTGTCTGTGTCTATAAAGTGTAACATCTAGTTCCGCTGGAAATATTCATCATTTCACTGTAATTGCCATGGACCTGCATAATTTTACCCAAAGTGAAGCACTGTCTATCATTTCTGTGCTTTTATGCAATCTGTAATAAATTAAGCAGGAAAAGCTGGGTCAGAAAGGTTGGCTTTGTGCTGTGCTGTATTCAGTAAAAGAGCACTGCTAATTCATAACTCCGGTTCCAGAGGGAATGTTCTTCTGTGTTTTGTGTCATTGTTCCCAGAGCTGGGGAGTCACTGCCATGCTCTGAATATCTTCCAGCTTCAAGCTTCCTACAGTTGCTACTGCTGTAGCTCAGGCCCTCTTACAAGCCAATGGCAGCCACCATCAGTGTGACCTGACCTATCTGCTGCTCCTTAGGGGGATATTGGGGACCTCTTTCTCCTTTGCTTTCTGGCTCCTGCTCTTCTCCTGTAAATTTAATTGTTCGGGGAGACAGAGCTGATGCTGGGCATTGTACTTGGGCACTGAATGCCAGGCCAGGGCCACAGAGGCCTTGGGGGTCCAGAGTTTGAGAGCATGGTTCTAATCCATGAGACACAAGTCTGGAAATCAGATCAGTGATGAAGTAGTGGTACACCTTGTGCCTCAAGAACAAAACTTTTCTTATGTACTAGTTCACACTGAATCCCCAGGACAGGTGGTCTTATTCCTGCTTAGAATGAGGAACTTCACAGCAAACTTTGTGGGCAGGAGCACCCTGTTACATAGTCAGGTCTGTGATGGGTCAGATGATGGAAGAGCATAACCTTTTCATAAGCAAGTGAAGAAAAATAAAAATGGGCCTCCAAATTGTAGATGAAATTACATCTATGCAAAAACAGCATAAATGCTTTAGTTCATTTGGCCAGTGAGACAGAAGAATTGTTTATACTAGAGTTGTCTCTCTTTCTGGGCAGAAATGAACAGATGGGGGAATCAACTGATCTGATTAATTCTGTGTGCACATATACTCAGTCAACAAATACTCACAGAAGTAGGAAGGCTCATGCTCAGATGTTACCTATTTAAAAATATTGCACAATGACATACTATCTATGCTGCCAAAGGGGTGGATTGGCTAAGGAAAGTATGCATTATTTATCTGCTTTTTCATTCACAACAGGTTTAATTTTAAAAATGCAGTTTTTCTAAATATTTATTCAGGATGCTGTTATTAAATGTAAATGTGACATTTTACATAATGTCAGTGTTAACATTTTGGATTAAGATTTTAAAGAGAAGTAAACAAATCATGAGTATTTCTTAGGAGGCATTTATGTGCTTTTCATTTCAATAACACCAAGTCAGCTGGTAAAATTGTGTAGAAAACAAGTCTCTGTATCATGTAAGAAATGGCTCTGGAGCATATTCATAGTGTCTTTGACATGTTTAGGGTTGCAAAACCCAGAAAATGCCTCACATAAAGTAGCCTGAACACAACAAAAGATTAAAACCAAAATAATCCTTGGCTGGTAAAGTAGACTGCAAAATTATAGTTCACCCCATGTCATTGTTAGAGGGGAAATGTCTCACAAAGCAGAGTCCAACACCTGGAGCACAGTTGTCAGCCTTGGGGAGAGGGAATGACCCAAGGGAGGTGTGAGAAAACAGAGGCATTGGGGGGGTTGCAGAGTGGCTGCCAGACCAGAAGTGACAGAGTCATTAATCCTGGATAGGTCTCATGCAAGTCAGGGCACTTTAGGTTGGTGGCTCTGCTGAGAAAGCAGGCCCAGACAGGGTTCTTTGGCACAGGACTGCATGCACAGAAAAGTACAAGGCAAGAAGAAGCCTAAAAGTGGGCACAGTGGCTCAGTACTACATAAATGCTTGCAAAAAGTGATGACAAACATGCTTGGCTATTTCTCCATGCATGCAAGGAGGCAAAAACTGCACCTGAAAAGGCCTCTATTGATACATGGATATTTTTTAATTTCCTAAAAGATGGATATTTCATGATATCTCTTTGTCATAATTGCAGGCTCTGCAATCCTCACGGATTGCCAGCTCCTGTGGATACAGGAGGTTGCACAAGCTGTCAGTCAGGGCAAGCATCTATGACTGCTTTTGCTTGATCTTTGGAGATATGAAACAGTGAGAGTGCCTGTGTATTTTGATGAAAAGATGCATGACTCAGTTTTGCTTGTTCAAAGATGTTTGCAGTCCACTTTAAGCTCACAAGGAGTTTGGCTGGATGCTCCAATCAATTTGGTAATAGGGGTCTCAACACCCAGGTTTGCTCCTAAGGTGCCCATATGCTGGCATGGGCAGTTCTAAAGCTTGACCTTGTGGGGGCCCTTGAGGACACAGCAAGCACAGCCCTGCTGAGTATCCAAGAGTAAAAAAGGTATTTGTCCAAAGGAAGATAATTCCTGGGCATCACTAGGTAAACTATGTTTGGAGGACCCTGACTAAAGAAGGAATGCTGTGTTCAGAGGGCAGTTCTGAAAATGAGATTTACACAGCCTAAACGACCCATGATATTGTTTCTAACCTTGAAAAAGAACCACCCACAACTGATTTAACACTGAGCACAGCTGGAGTAATAAAAGACATTTTGCTTATCTATTTCTAACTTCTTTGCATCAGCCCTGCAGAAAGGTGATTTCCCTATTGAATGACAATCAGGCTACATTGCTATTAATAGAATTGAAGAAGAACACATCTGCTCTACCCTCCCCTCTCTCTGTCAAGGCTAAGCACCTAGGAGACAGCAAATGTTTCTGTTTACTAATGGAAAAGTACCTGGACAGACCTCACTTGCCCTGGGAAAACTAAAAAGTGGGCCACAGGCTCTTTATAGATAAAAAAGAAAGCCTAGATAGGAGGAAAACAAAGCCAGCTATGAACCAATACAGAGAAAATAAAGGAAAATGTTGTATTATCTCACTCATCCTTATGAATTCTAGACAAGATGAACTTTCTAGACAGCTTTCCTCTGTTCCTCAGAAGGTCTGTGGTAGAGGAAATACACAATTTTCCCAATCTCAAGCTTTCTAAGAGGACAAGAGTTTCTGGGGTTGAGAAGTTGCCTCTCCTGTCTAGCCTGTCTCTGTCCAGATACTCTCTGTACTACACAACCCTGAATCATTGACAAAACACCTCCTTTTGGTTATGCAAGGAGACAGAAGCCATTTGGAAAAAGCATGGTATAACAAAAACTGAATCTCATTTCATGATAAATGTCTCTTTCAGTAGCTCTTTCCAGAAGCAGCCTTCAGAGCATGCAATTAGTGAGGTCATTATCATTTGGAACAGGGAAACTGAGGCAGCACTTTGCAATCCTTTCATTTAAAGTTGTAAGCAAAATCACAGAGGCATCATTAAAAATTACCAAACATGATAATTGCTGTTTATTCTTCGTGTTGCCTGAGAGCTATAGTGATGAACAGAGCTCTGCTTGTGTCTGTGCAAACACTGTGTGATCTTACAAACACATTTTGAATGCATTATGCACAATAATTTGGTTCAAGGACAATTTAAAGCTTTCACCAGCTTCTTCAGCAGGCTTGACTAAAGGTTCCCTGACCTCCCTGGGATAGGTAGGATTGCAAAGATGGTCAGAAATTATATGTAAAATAACAGAAAGTGTCTCATGTGCACAGTTTTCAAAGGCTCCCATATAATGTCTCACTTGGATAGAATACAGTTTGAATTCAATACACTGCCAGTCTTTGAGAGGGCTCAGATTAATGCCCAAAATGTCTCTTCATGAAGAGCGACCTTGTATAAATAGTAAAAAATATTTACCTCATACATCAATTGTTGGACTTTCCCAACAAAAGAAAGGAAGTGTAAGAATATAAATATTAAAAAATACATTCAGAAAATAGGATCTCATATGCAATTCTATTCTTAGTATGTAAATTTTTTTTAATCAGAATATTGATAAAAGTTAGTAAAACCTCAGATCTCATCTTTGTAAACTGTAATCTAGCTCTGGGCTAGTTCTGTGCTCAAAAACTGCTCTAACTCTGAGGAAAAATGTGATCCAGTGAATTTATGAGTATCTCTGTGGAACAGATCCAATACCGCTTCACCTGGTGTCTCTTTATTTGGGATACCACAGTGCCATCATAGCCCTGGCTTTTATAATAACTTTGATTGTTACAGTAGTCAGAAAATGAAATTTGCTGAAATGAGAAGGTTTCCTTTGATGGTGCACTCAAAGTAGTTTGCTCTCAGTCTTACTGCAGCTGGCTTTGTGGAGCCACTAAGTGTCCTGAGCTGTCTCACTTGCTGAACACGCTATGAAACATGTCTTGATAAAGACTACATGAAACCATGACTTGGAATACATAAACACAACTGAAACTGTGCCCATACATGGTTGTCATTGTGTCTGGAGCTGAGAACTGAACCTTTTGATGGAGAATCAGATGTGAAGGTTTTATTTCCTTATCAACTCCGTGATTTGTGCGTGGTCAATCTTTTGGGCCAGGTATTATCAACATGAACTGATTTTGGCTGGATTTCTGTTGGATAAGAACCATTAGACAGACGTGCTTGCAGCCAAGTATTATCAAATGCTTGGGAAGATCTTAGGGTATGGGAATGACTTCAGTCCTGTGAACTTGTGCTTGTACTTTGAAAAGGCACCTCAGCATTTTCTGCACATTGCTGGGGAACAGAACTCTTGAAATGGTTGGATTTGTGCCTGTGAGTTCAGTACAGGTCTCCTCCTCTAAATAACATGCTTTATACTCTGGAAATCTTAGCACTCTTGTAGTCAGACTAGTGCATCCCAAAACAAGTCCCTGTAAATTACAGAGTATAAAAGCTGTAATTTCCCCTACTCCCTGTGGGCAAAGGGCAATTCATACATAACATTATTTTAATGGACTCTCCTGCTCTATTCCTTGGTGCAGAGGAAATAGGTAGAAAGTATCAAAGAGGCTAAATATTTCTCCTAGGATATTCATATGGATGTTTAAGTTGATTTTTCATTTGATTTAACACAAATACTTTACAATCCCAGGGGAAATTATTTTACTTCATATTTTCAGTGTTCCTGTCTTTCAAGGACTAATTTGTTATATGCAGCTGTTTCAAGGTGGAGGTGAAAAAGGAATGAAAGGAGAAGAAAAAACTAAACTTCAGTAAGAGTCTCTCTTCAGTAAGAGTGAAAAACCCAAAAACCCGTGGAGTATTATAGGACTTAGCCAAGTCTTCTCTACTCCCTGCTAGGCTAAGTTACAGCTGTTCTGCATGCTTGACTCATCTGGGAAACATTTGTATTTGAATAATTTTCACAGTATTTATAAATCCTTCTCAGAAAAAAATCCCATTTTAGTTGCCTATGTCAAAATACCATTTCATCGCAGCATCCTCAGCTCTGTACGATTTCAAATGAGAGCAGAGTCTAACTTAGTGAGGATATTACACAAATCTTTATCAGACTTTTTGAGATGAGAGTTGTTGCCATTAGGGATTACATCACTGTTTTAGGCAAATTGTCCCAGATGTGCTGCTCATTAAGAATATGAATCTATTTAGAAGAATAGAAGAAGTTATTCTTTAGAAATCATAGTGAACTGACAGACAATGATTATATCTAAATGTAGGTTTCATGTAACTTGCAGCTCCTGAAGTGGAGTAAAGAAGGGAAATTAAAGGAAAAAGTCCCATTTTAGTAGGCAGGGAGAAGTTGAACAGTAAATCACTTATTGCTCTCACTGCAACTTGAGCTGAAGACTTTGTCTTTTCTCAGTGGAGGGGGAAAAATGTGTTTTAAAAAGGTTTCATTTATCCTTTTATATCACTAATTGGATTTGTCTAATACATACACCTAATCAGGTTTTGTAAGAATAAAGCTGAACAGATGCTTAAGAAATGAGAATTTTCTGTGCATGACAGTGGAAGACAGTTCTTAAAATTACTGGTATGTATGAATGGTTTTGTTGGAGTTGAAATGTTGTGTAAGGGTATTAAAATTCAGAGGACTGTACATGCAAGAACCCAATTCATTCAAGCCCTGCTATGGCTTGCAGTATTGTGCTTACAAGCACATTTTCCTTTCTTAACATTTGCCATCTGTTAGAAATGACCCGAGAAGCCATAATTTGATGTATGCAAATTCATAAAAAAAGCACAAGACTCCCAAATCTGAACATAAATATTCTTCTCAATTATGCACCAAGAAGAGCTGTTCTTCATGGAGATCCTTCAGTGGCTATGCCATGACTGACCAGATTCTTGTTTATATCAAAACCATGGTGAACGTTGATGACTTCTAGTTAACAAAAACTACTTTTTTTTTTCCAGATAATTACCTTACTTTAGTTACAGGTCTTATGAGAGCAACAGCATCCACGAACAGTGAGCACAGCTAGTCCTTTCTAAAGAACATAAGACTTTTCTGATGAAGGACCATGTTAAATAGTCTTTTGTGTTAGGAAAAGAAGCCGTACAGAAATGGAAATCTTTGGTGTTACTGTGTCTTTATATTCTCACAGCTATATTCCTAGAAAACATTTGTACTTCCAAGTATTTCAGAGTCAGCAGTGTGATAGTTCAGATAATATAATTCATGGAATGTATTTTAGTTGCGTGTTTACATGCACATGCACTCAATAGGTCTGGTCAGAGTTTTTTAAACATGGAAAATTTTTCCTTATTTTTTTCTCAAGCCAGTGTTTTGACTGGCTTGAGATACTAGTTAAGCTTTTGGTGGATTGTAACAGAAAATAGGTAATTAAAAAGTGTATACTATAGAAACGTGGGACAGCAGAGAAGAATGTGTAAGATCTACAAAAGTTATGGTTTGTGGATGGAAAGGGAGCGTGGGAGGGAAGGGGGAAAAAGAAGAAGAAGAAAAAAGGACAGATTTATCATGTGTGCTATTAACATTAAGAGAATAAATAAATAATATAATCTGTCTGCAGAAGTTATATGATTCATTGTGATTTTTTTGGCTATACATAATAATACTTCACTATCTTTTCTGAGTAGGTACAACTACACATAAATGCTAGTTATAACTTTGACATGGCTTTAATAAAAACAAAATTAAATCCAGCCTTTATGACAACATTTGGTTTTGGAATCCTGGAGAGATTAATTCCATGGACTAAAATCATATTTTGAGAAGTAATGTGACCAAAATGAGTGAGGTGCCTTAGTACCATTGAGTGTTTGTAACCTTCAGTACCAAGACATCTGGCCCTCATTATGCACAGGGCAATTAGCATAACTTGTTATTAGTGAAATCAGTGATGCCTGGGAGATTTACAGGGGTGTTTAACATGTAGCAGAATCAGAATCAATGTCATTTATCCTTAAGGTGCTTGAAGAGTAATGAAGAAATTAGTGCACTGTGTGGAGTTACACTTCCTTTGTACATTCTACATTTACAGCTATTAATTCCAGCTGAATTCCTGTCAGCAGATATAAAAGCAGATCTATCAGATAGCAAAAGAAATACCTCTGCAGCTATTTCAATTATGATATAAAACTCAGAGGATAATAGCCTTGATGTATTTCCTGCTTAATGAAGTAACATTCCTGTCAGATGGGTAATTGCTGCAGCAGGGCTCTGTTCAAAGAGATTTCTTCTATCTGCTCTCATTCCACTCTCACTGCTCTGATACCTCACCCTCTTGAAGTTTAGGATGCTACTTTCCTTTTGTGAGTTGCAGCCTTAATGGGGGCAATTGCTCTGTGTTGGCCAGCACTGATTATTGGCAACAGGTCCTATATTGCAGCTATGCTCCGTGTGATCCCCACTGAAGGCAATGGGGCTATAGGCAGAGAGTTTGTTGAAAAGCACTCACAGTTAAATGAAGAGACTGATCTTGCATATAGTATTAAAGACAGAATCTCCACTGTATTTGGTGGGAGCAGGGCAGGAAAGAGTCAGTGACATAAAATATGTCTTAAGCCAGGAATCTGAGGTTCTGAGAGCACTGGCCCAGCAGAATTTCTCTGTGTTTGTACTTGTACTAAGTAAGTATCATTATTGCCAAGTGTGTAACAGGAGGCCTCCTACTAGCAAAGTTCAGTGACCCCTCCACTGGGGAACTGATACAGTTCCTCATTAGTCAAAGCTGAAATGAGAACCAGCATAAAGTAAGAGAACAGATTTTGGAAAAAAAAAACCAAAAAACAAACAAAAACCCAAACTTATGCCAATATTCCTACTTTTGTCAGTCTTCTGCTATCAGCCTTCAAGCTGCATCAGACCTCTCGTCTGAACTGAGTCCTCACACTGATGGTCATAGGAACTGTGAAGAAAAACAGTGGCCAACATGAGCCACTCAAAGGAACTGAGAAGCAGAGAAACATGGATTTTGATCTTTCCCTGATTTTCCTCATTGCTTCTGTGAGCAACTAACATAGTTTAGTTAGAGAATTGCTGCTCTCCCATATTACTGCCTTTGCAATGAAAGCAACTGTGCAGGTGAATGCTTAGCCCATGTGTTACATCATAGCAGTGCACACAGATGAATATTAAGAAAACATTGGGATTTTTGTAATTCAGAGTTATTTCCTATCAGCTGCCATAATGAAGTAAATGTGGGTGCCAGAGACCTGTAAACACCTGTGGATTATAGTCTGCACTCATGTTAAAATATAATGATTAAACCAGCTGAACAGAGAATGTCTATATTCTTTGAGCACCTACATATATATCTATATACATATCTATATAGGTGTTAAAGCACAGGGAACAGATTGCAAATATTATGCATTGCTGTCAAGCTTGGAAATCACATTACGCTTTTACTGATATGGCTTGTACTCTTTCATCTTACACTCTTTCCCAGTATGTTCAGGGCAGCCACATCTAAACACTTGAGGCAAACACTGGCAGAATTTATTGAGCTGAATCAGCTCTGTGATAAAGGTATTTCTACAGAATATTTCCAATTGGATGTTAGAAATATAGAGGTCATTGGCATTTACATAAGCAAATCACATTCTTTCAACAGACAAGCGAGGGTTAACCTTTTTTGTGCAGTTAGATTGAATCCAGTGGAGATTTCACTCAGAACACAGGAGAAAATTGAAGTGCACTCCAAGAAAAATAGTTCTCTTCTTTTCCTTTTTTTTTTAATTCAAATTGGTTCATACTTGTAGAATATGATGTTATAGCCAATTCCAATGACCTTTAATGGCATGAGGAGCTTTGTTTGATTACACATCTAAAGAGACAATGCCAATTTCCCTTTGATTCAATGGCTTGCTGCAATAATACTTGGGCTTGTGAATCATGAGCTGGATCTCTGCAATTTACCATGGTTTTAGTAATTGCACTGATGATGAGGACAATGTGTTCTACTATTTGAAGAAAGAAAACCACTTTGTGCTTTAATGCTGTGTGCATTTTAGATGATGTAGGGACCTGAGCTCATTTTTCCTCCAGGAACATCTGCCACTACACACATCTCCACAGCAGCACTAGTTCTCTGGACTCAGGAGGCTTGTCCTAGTGGAACCGGTGGTTTCCACAGAAATGGGCATCATGGCAATGTGAAAGAGTGATTTTCCTCCTTTTCTGGGCCTTTTCCTACTAGCCTCGCAAGAAAAAACAGAAGTCTGGTCACTGCAGAATATAAATAAAAGTAAGGAACCTGTGTTTAAATGATCCTTAAAGAAACTGCTATTAGTAAACATGAATTTTCAGGATCAAAACACATACTGTAGAATGTCATTAGGAGAGACTGGATTGCAAAAACAACAGCAACAAAAAAAAGGCCATAAATGCACAAGTAATTCAGTTGTCTTTTCATCTGCCCCTTGTTTAATTCTGTCAATCATTGCATGCTCTATATTTCTATTTCAATGCATTATTTAATGGATAAAGGGAGTTTGTGGGAAGGGAGGAAGATAATTTGATTTGGACAGACATTAGAATTTCTGTAAACATCTGGTTCTGTTTAAGAGTGTTTTTAAAGCATTTAATATGAGATGCCATTAGAAGGTAGCAAATGAATGCTAAGTGTTCTCACTGTATAAGAAGTGTAATTTTGCCCTCCTGGAAGTTTGCATACAAGTGAACTTGAGTCAAGTTTGTAGATAGGTTTTGCAAAGAGTACCTTGCATTATCTAGTGTGAGTGAGAGAGATTTCCAAGAACAACAGTTAAAGTCATTAAAGACCTCACTGAAAAAGAAGTTCAAAAGATGATAAAGCCCAACTGGATACATTTCAACCAGCTGGATTTCAGTAATTGAATGAACATAGTTGAACAAGTAGTTAGAGATGAAAAGAGTGTAGAGAATAAAAATGGAGACAATGAAAAATTCATGTCACAATGGTCTTGTCTTTTTCTCATTTGGACAGAACTCAGTAGATAACTTGGAGGACTGCCTGTATCTTTGATATTCTCATATATAAGTGATATGCTCATATGATAACAATGAAGAGTATGTTTTTAGCACAATTCATTATTAATAGCATGGTATTCATTGTCTTGAAACACTTCAATCACATTTTTTATCCAGTAAAAAGAAATGCTCCAAAAGATATAAATAGGATTAGTGTCACATCTGCAAGTAAATGCACTTGATTTAGAGATTATATTGAGTAATTGCAAGTTTAAAAGTGTTCATTCAGAGACAAAATAACATAGTCCAAGAATGAGAATGATGCTTTTGGACCCTACTGCTCAGGCCTTCCTATTTTGCAGGTCAGCTGCTGTTCATGCATGCTGAGCAGGCTGTAGTCAAGGGTGTCCTTCCTGTAAGAGTTATCCTTGAGTCAGGTTTTCATTTTAGAACAGAAACTCTAACTATATCAAAATAGACTAAAGACAGCCAAATTCCTCTCATTTTCAAAGCAAGGACCTCAAAAAGGTACCTGAGGCCTGAAAAAGCATTTTGAGACAACTTCAGGTACGTGTAGATAACATCCGCAACAAATCTGAACAAAGCTCTGAAAGGGGTTGAGCTTAGAGAGGGGACATTTTAAAATCTATTTCACCCTTAGGACTAGTTACCTTTCTGCTTGCTTTTTCTGAAGAATCTCCCCTCAGACTTGCTGGTTCGTGCCTCTGCCTTATATTTCATGTACCTGGTAGAGTTCCACCCAGATCAAAGGACAGGATTGCAAACAAAGCAGATTTGCTTAACATTTATTTTTAATCAGCCACTGTAAATAAGATTGTTTGTGAAAAGAATACTCAGAAAAAATGTTTAGATTTTTCTTCAAGTTTAGATGCATCCTTTCTCTAAATGGCCTACCAGTCTTCCTCTTTCCCACAGACTTTCTGACACAGTCGCTTCTTTGATCAATTCTCATCCTCCTGAGGTGTTTCATTTATAATTAGTTAGTATCTAAAACTGGCCTAAATGAAGGTCCAGCTTTTCAATTTATTTATACTGATGAAATTGCACTTCAGGAATAAACAGCTACTTCCTGCTTAGCTAGATGGGAAATGTAGGGCTAGGGTTTTGCTGTTGAAGTACAGTCTTGGTCATACGTACTTAGCGCTTCCTCATCTATTTTAATTCAGTTTTTTTTTTTTCATGGTTACTCAAAACCTGAAGTGCCAAATCACTACTTTGTCACACAATCCAGTAATTTAGCAAGAAAACATTGCAACAGCTGTTAGAATTCTGAGCTGAAAAGAACTCTCAAAATCAAAGAACAATGGTAAAAGACAAAGGAGAGCTTATATTCCAAGCCTCAAAATGTAGATACATCACAACTGTCTTCTCTTAACAAGGACATCCTGTGTTTTCAGAGTGCTTGCACAATACAGCAACACTATCTTTCACTGGGGAGAAAAAGGATTCTGTATGCCACTGGTACTGAGAGCCCTGAGAACAATACATTTATAACACAAGAAACATTTGATAAGATAAATGACCTAGCTTGGTCTATTTAAATTTTACAATCATGAATACTGGGAGCAACACTTTTTTACATTTAGAGGTAGGGCCAGAGGGAGAACACAGACACAACAGTTTGCCTAATTCATAACATGACAGATTTTGGACCCAGTTGGGCTCACACTGATAAATCTTCCAGGGACAGTTAAAGATATGTCTCTGTTCTCCACCTCACCTTCTGATGGAGGTTACTGAACTTGAAGCAGAAAAACTGGGATGAGGATCATGTGTCTTAACTCCTAGTGCAAAACAAATTTCATGGTCTGGAAGGCAGAGATTCAGCCACGTAGTCCCTTCTGCTGCCTTTGCACAGGGAGCAGTAATGGTCATGGTCAGAAATGGTAGTCAGGAGCAGTGCCTTCTTAAATCAACTCAAGAAGTTATGCTAAATTCAAGGGCATTGAAACTTCCTCTGGGAGCAGTATATTTTACTTGAGTCACCTATTATACATGCTGTGAGGATGGTGAATACTACATGGAATAAAAAAAGTGGAGTAAGAGGGTTGAACATAAACCGCTGCCCATCCCCATCCAGTGCTCCTGACTGACACCACACTTGTGCTGTGTGTAATGAGATGCTGTTGTGCAGCATTTGTCTCAAAAATGCCACCCACAGACTTCAGCTTTGCCCAAGTAAGGAACCTGCATGACACCAGCTTGATTTATTAAGCCAATAGTAAGTTGCTACTTTTATTGTGAGACACCCAAGAAATTAATATGTTTCTCTCTCCTTTCCTGAAAACGGCCTGCAGACCAAGCAGTATGCAAAAAATCACTTTTCCCACCACTAATTTGTGTAAAGGTCATTTGAAATAAGCTGTTTCAATGTCTTGACACTCCAATTATCTGCTAAGTTCTCCCTTACCATAAAGAGCTTAAATAGACAGAAAATTTTGCTTTCATTACATGAAATCAAATGTTTCATGATACTGCTTTGAATACAACTAGTGAGAGGAGCAGAGAGTAAAAGCAACCTAAAAGCAATGGCTTCATTTAAGTGCAGTTTCATCTCAGCTTTCTAGGGCTTCTCTTCTTTCCACTTCAAAAGAAACACCAAAAAAAAAAAGCATATTTGCACATCTGTTAAATTGCAAGTGGGTTTTGTTTCTGTGCAAAACTTCTGTATTATGCACATGGCACTACAGTACATGATTTCTAAATACAATTGCATCTTCATTAGATGGTTTTGTTGTCATGAGTCCCATGGGAGTTCACAGAGCTCTGATCCATTCCTGATACAAGTATACAGGTTTTCAGGAGACTGCATCATTTGTCCCTGGGAAGAAAAGTCATGCCTTTTCGTTTAAGAACAGTTCTGTTAGCTCGCTCTGTTGGTTGTGGAGTAGAGAGCAAATTCTGCTAAACTCTCCCCATATGTCAAATGATTTTACCTCCTTCAATTTCAGTGAAGTCATATCCATTTTATACTACTGCAAGTCCAGAATTAGGATATCTTGGTATTGCATCTGTTATTTTTTATTATTATATTATTCTATTCACAGAATCGTCATGCAATATGAATCACGGAGTTACATTAATATAGGAGATGGCACAGGCAGGCATATAGCCCACAAATTATAGTGTTTTCTGGCCTTTCAGTGAGGGTTGATCTTGAGTATAATGCCATGAGAACTGTATAGATCAACTGCAATTCATGGCTATGACTGTTATTTAGTTATTGTAGTAATACTTTCAGTCAAAGAACAATTCTGCATCTGACTACCAATTAGCAAGAGGTACCCAGGTGGAACACAAAGGCAATGCAATCTTTGCAACCAATTCATCATAAGACACCCCATAGATTTCCTTAAAAAGAACATTTAGGAGGTAGACAAGAGGACTGCACAGTACACAGTGTGTGAGAAATTTAGTATTTCCCCTAAAATTATATTCTCCTTTGTCTACTGCTTACAAAGAGTAGATCATTTCTAGTAAGGAGATGCTGCACTGATACAGGTTGAAACTCTTTTCCATTTCTGGTTGTCTGAATTCATAGTGGCAAGTATGTTATCCCTGCAGGAAAATACAGAAAAAAACAATGAAGTCACTCATTTTCACAAGTCTGTTCTGGAAAAATAACTGCTTAACCTGTGAGAACACAGAAAAATTTCATCTAAACCACTCTGACAGTTCTACTACAGCTGCATCTTCATCACCTGTGCCTGGCTCTTGGTAAGAGAAAAGCTCAGCCTCTCTCCTCCTGAATATGTTGCATAACATGTGTTTATGCTCTGGGTTACATGCACTCTGGATCATAAGGAAAATTAAGAAGATAACACTTTCAAGCACTTGTTAGCATGTTACATGGATATATAATTTGCTTGCCACATAATTACAACTGTAAATATGTAATTTTTAAAAAAAAACTTAGAAGGATAATGAATAAGCCAATGACAGTAGCTATTATAATGAGAATAAGGGGGTTGGAGTTCTTTTGGTTGGTTGGTTTTATGAAAAATACTTTCTTAGGATGTTTTCTAAATTCATTGTTTCATTCAATATGTTACATGCAATAAACTTGGGTATCATGCACGGCTGGACTTGAGCAAGGAAAAAGGGTCTGACTTTTCCAGCATTCACTGCTGTTGGATGAGTGTGTGAGCAGGAAATTATGAAAAACTATTTATTTTCTATTTAAGCCTTATCCCATAAGACTCTGGATGGTTCTTTTCAGTTTTTCCCTGCAAGTCATGTTTACTTCGAATTTTTAACAGGTCAAAGCACAATATCTTGGAAATAAAATACACAAGAAACATGTATTGGAAGATGCCATAAATATGATTATTTTGCAACTGGTTATTGTCAATACACTGTGATTGAAAGATCTGTCTTTGAATTTTGGAAACTTTTGCAAACTGTGACCTCTCCAGTTGTTAGCAGTGCATTTAAAGGGTGTTAAAAGACTCCAGGCTACACACTTCAAAGCTGTACTGAGGGGCAAGGGCTGTACAAGTGCTTACGCTCTTCATCATGATCAGAATGTCCACACAGCTGCCAACCTTGTGACAGCCAACTAGGAAGCCTGATCTCCATAGCTGTCCTGGAGCCAGAAATCTTTGCTATCCCTGGCCAATTGTTGTGGCCCTAGGGAGGATTTGTAGGAAATCTGTATTGGATTAATTGGAAATTTACAAATCATGGGTGTTTAGAGAGAAATAGTATGCATTTGCCTGGTTGACTCCACTTCATGGGTCTGTTTTGCTAATTTTCAGATTTTTTTCCTGGAATTCCTACTGTACTTTACAAGTTCAATAGGAGGACTGAGAAATGCCAGCAGCTCTCTTTCCTGTTTCCACACACAGGTGCCCATGCTATGACTGTGTGCAGATCTCTGTCTGTCGTGATTAGGTTGTGATTGTGCAGCATTTCCATTTACACTGCTTCTGCACTTCCCATGGTTTAACTCTTTAGTATTAATTCTCTAAAATAATTAAGGGGATGTTTTCAGTGATGTTTTCCAGTTCTCTTCTTCCCAGGGGATCCCCTTATTTAAAGGTGTTTGGTATAAGCCTTTGGGGGTTGTGGCACAAACTAAGGATATATTTCACAGCACTGTATACATGGCAGTCAGAAAAGGTGACTTTATTTAGCTTTTCTGAAAATCCAAATACATTTCTGAGTAACTTGAACTCATGTCTTATTACAGTCTGACTGGCAGGCCTAGTCTTGGGCCTTTAAAAATGTCAAAACATTGTCAGTGAGGCTTTAATGAGAGAAGAGTTATTTATTTGTACTTCAAATCCAGCAAGTTTCTGTAGAAACCACAAGAGGAGCTTTGATTTTTTAAAAAATTATTCTCAGTTTGAAACTGCTTGCACTTTATTATAGTGCTGATTTTTGAAATAATAATTAATCATTAATCAGAACTCCTTGCAGTAAATAATTTTGTGTCGCTTCTACAATCGGGGTTTTTTTTTACATTTTAGTCAGTTTCTAATCTAATTTCCACATCCTGTTTTTCTGTGGCACTTACCTGCTCCAGTGAAATTGTTCAAGGAAATTTCATAATCATTAACTCTGTATCTGCATTTCCATGATGACTCTCCTTTCCTAGAAATTGAAAGAGGACCACAAAACTGCTTCAGTGCTGGACAGTCCTCATTTTCTTTTGGCTATAGAAAATTGTGTAGAAACATAAATCCTAGCACTGGTATGTACACCCTGGAAAGAAAGCAACAGTGTTAGCACATCTCCAGCTTATCCCTGATTTCATTGTCACCTGCTTTTGTATCTGCTACCAAAATGGAGTGAGACACTCTTTAAGATTACCTCAGATTGATGTGACATGCCATTCATATCACATTGTCATGTCAGTGGTGGTATCTCATATGATAATAAAATATCAGGTAATGATGCTTGGCAGCTGTAAGACTTCCTGCATTTAAGAGCTGCCATCCAAGCCTGTTTCACAAAAAGCAAAATATTGCCTATTAAGCCTCCTCAAGTACTGTTATTCACAAGAGTCAGCAAAGCCATGGAAAAATTTATTTTCACATCATCACCACTCTATTTTTTTTTATCTCTCACCTGCCTCCTTCATGCTTTCCATTGATTACTGTATTCTCTTGTTTCTGATTCAGGCATATTGGTAGCTCCCTGTATGAAAAGGTTGCACTGCAAAACTCACAGGAAATTCCTCTATTACCTGTCCATAAAACCGATGATCATCAAGAGTTATGAAATTTTGCTTCTGATTTTTTGCAGGAATTTCCCCCTTTAAGTTCTCGCCACAAAGAAAATCCTGCAGGTTTATTTATGATGCTTATGTTAAGATATTTTCTGTTTGTGCTAAGGTTTTCTCTAAAGTTGTGTATGAAGATATATGTGGCATTTATGCTTTGAGAGGCAGAAATTTGTGGTAGTTCTTATGACTGACAAGAGAGTATTAGATCTTAAATAGTAATTGAAATAAATACATTAATATTTAATTTAACATATGAAAGGGCACCTGGTTCCTGTTCCTGAAGTAATAGGAGCACTTAACTTGGATTACATTTAGGCTTTTGTTTAAAAGGTTCGTAAACTAAGTAATGGAGATATTTTATGATTAGCTATTCTTACGCAACATTTATGAAGTCAGACTTGTTTTCCAAGACAGTTTCAGTGTTAATCTTTAACAACTCTGTAATTCAGATAATATAGTAATAGAAATGGGATGTTAACCAATAGAATAAAAGCAATGAGAATATTTTGAAGTACCTAACTGATATTTATAAATGACCATTAGGAATTATCTAGTTTGAAATTATTTTCAGCTGAGATTTCTGTATATCTCCTTATCTTGTATCCAAAGATCTTGCAAAAGAAAAAAAATTGTAAGTTCCAGAGCTGGAAATGGTTTGGTTTTGCTTGAAGGCCTATGAAATAAATGGACTTTACAGGCATCAAGCAGGTATATCTCATTGATTTTATTGTGAGTGGTATTTTCTATAATACTTTCCATTTGATTCTTCACAGGGGTCAACAAATTTTAAAAAAAGATGTTTGACTGGTCTCTTGATCCAAAAGTTTATAGTTGAAGGATGGCTTTTGAAAGGTTGTATATCCTCCAATTAATACACTGGAAATTATGTAAAATTTATAAATTAGAGTGAATCTCATGGTTCCAGTTTCTGAAGCTGTTCTCAAAGTATAAAATCAGAAATTGTAATCATATCAAAAGTCAGTTTTAACAAATGAAGCCTGCAGACTTTCAAGCAGCATTTTCCCAGTTGACTAGGCTTTCCATTCAAGAGTAAACAGAAACAAAGGTGTTATTTAAAAGGGAATAATTTAGACAAATAATCAACAGCATTGGATAGATATTTTTCAGTTCATAAAATTCAAATTGGTATATTTTAACAGAAGAGTTCTCTTTTATGCTTCTTACAATGAGTTTAAATTTAATATAACTAATAAAACAAAGAATGTCTCCTGAAAAATATCATTGCCTTTGTTCCTTGCTGATCTAATAGCTATTATTCAAATAACTAGTCTATGTAGGGTCTGCCTGTTTGCACATGGCAGTTTTTGCATAGAAGTGATTGCAGATCTTACAGTTTGTATTTTGTTCTAGGGATGAGTGGAGTTTTTTGTACATTTTCTGCTAATCTGAGTGAAGTGCAAGACTGAATTTGCAGTATTTAGTAGTGACCCAATTAGGAGGACAGCACATCTTAAAAATAGGACCTGTCATTCTTAACCTTCCATCCAGAAATTATCCCCTTTATTTGATCTAGACAAAATATTTTCTACTTTTCCTGAGTGGACCTTGTATTTATCAGTTTTGGGTACCTTAGATAGTCTTCCTTAATAGTAATGCAAGAAGACCCATCAGGTATAACTAACATTTAACCAGGTTTGTTCTATGAAGAAATATGGTACAGCTTCTATACAAAAGTGGCAGATGGTGGTAGAATTGTGGGTCATTCCTGAGTTCCAAGTGATCATCTTTTTAGAGCTGGAAAACATTTATATGTGGTGTTACTATTCAAGAATGGACAGGTTTTGTAATTTGTATTATCAAGGGCTTTTGATTGTTTTGGGGTTTTTTTTGGTCCAGATTTGCAGTGATTGAAACACCATTTGTAGCCAGAGATTTCTGGAAATGTCCCCAAGGATTTGGTGTATGGACACTTCTCAGATAAAAACAAGCTAGAGTAGTCTCTGTGGCCAAGGCATGGAACCAATCTGTTTGTTTCAAAGAACCTAAGTTTGTTCTTTACACAACTTTTGATACAGGTCAGTGATTCCATTAATGTCACCTGATAAGCAAACCACGGCCTTTATAAATTAATGATCACATGCCCTTGGAAATCTAGCCCTTGTTTTAATTTAAAACAGAAGTTATTTAATTCTGGAACATTTTTCCCCCCCTATTTGGAAGCAGTCAACTGTGTATTATCTGTCTGCCATGGCAGTTCCTGAGTATGCCCTGAAAAAAATCAAAGTCCTGTGTTAATTCCTACATATGATACACTTATTAATTTTACTCTGATTTGTTGGATGGAAATATATGGTATATTATTCCAAGAAAAAAAAAAAAAAAAAAAAGCCAACACATAAGGAACCAGAGCATTAGAATCTCTTATTTTCAGAATAGCAGTTATGGTATTAAACAGTGACATTGCCACTTCTTCCCTATTGTTCCCCATGTTTTATCCTAGATATTGATAGGATTGACAGACACAGCCACCTAAGAGAATATAAATATGGAATTTTCCACTATTTCTGCATTAGAGGAAAAAAAAGTACAAACAATAATAATTGAAAGTGTCTTGATCCTTTTAGGAGAATTAGCAGCTTTTCTAACATCTCTCAAAGCATTAGTCTACCAGTGTGCTTGAGGCACACACAGAGGCATGCAGCCCCTGTGATTTTTGCCTGTACTTAAAAACATGTCAGCCTCACTAGGCTTATCTATTCTTAAAGAAGGAACACTATAAAGCTGCTTTAAAGGGAAAACCTGAGTTATAATGTGTGAATTAATTTAGCAAATCTACAACCTCAAATCCTTAGCGGTTATGGGGAATTAATTTTCATGAGATCTGTCTTCTGTATAAAAAGAAAGTTAAGACATCCAATAGATTGGGGTGGGAAATTGAGGTTAATGTTTCCAACAGGAAAACCTAGGCACAGGGATTGATCCATTCCTATCATGTAGGAATTCAGTTAGACTATTTCAGGCATACATGTAGTGTATGATGTACTATCCCAAACCTGAAATTTGGGCCGATTTGGATACAGCTTATGAATGAGGAGTAAAATTCAGCTTTTTGATACAAATCATAAGACTGTTGAACTCAAAAGGAGTCAAAGGTATAACGGATGAGTGCACCATAACATGGAGGTCCCTGAGCTGAGATACCTGAGCTTACTCTGAAGTGAGCTTACTCTAGTGAGCCATCTCCCTGTGCGATTCCTAGTCCATTTTACACATCAACAGAAAGAATTGTCAAGATAAGAGCTAACACTTTAGCTGAGAAATTGCCAGGGACACTAAAATCCAGTACATTCAGATTAAACCCAACCTCTTAAGGAAGTAGATGTGCTATTTTAAATCGTCCCTGAAGTGGGAGCATTTGAGTTTGAAATTATTTTTCTTTCAGTTAGTGAGGGGGCTAGGAATATTTTTCTTGATTCTGACTTGGTACACAATTTTGAGGATATTGGAAAGTCTCTGTAAAGCCCAACCCCTCTGTCTCTTTCTCCTCCTCTCAGTTGTGGCATTTTTCCCAGGGCCTGTGGCTATTTTTTGATATTCCTCACCTAGACCTTAGGGCTGTAAGAGATGTAGTAGTGTGACTTTTTGCTGGCTGTATGCTCTTCTGCTCAGCATGAATTTCCCAGAAAGGAAAAGCATTGTGCAGTTAGCATGAATCCGGTAGCTTTTTCTGGCTGTGACGTTTAATATCCTGAACAATTCTAAATGTGTCTTCAATCTCATTCATTTTGCTAATTGTTTGTGAAAAATGAGCATTGCAGGAGCTAAAGTTCCCTGCTTGAAGTAATAAGTAATGCTCTATTATATGTTTACAGGCTCATAAAAAAAAAAAAAAAATAACCCCCTGACTGCTCTGAGAATGGAACAAACCTGAGAATGAAATGGTGGAATTGAGCCGCATGCTTTTCAGGGTAGCCCTATTTACTGAGCAGACTTTTCAATCCTTCATTATATCTATATTTATTTATGCTTGACAGCATTTTATTAAAAACTTGAAGGGTATTTGAGTCAGACTCATGACAGAAATCTGCTCTTAGGCAAGGAAAACAGCTGTACTATGGAAGGTCAGCCTTGTAGCCTGGGTTGAACAAGCAGGGTAAAAAAGATGCACAACCAAGTCTGTACAAGTATCTCACAATTGCTGAACCTGACTGCAGATTTAAAAATGGTCGAGTCTCATACCAAAGCTTTAAGGTGCAAAATATTCCTTCTTACCAAGCAGGTGGAACCTTATTACAGCCATGCTACCCATCATACCTAATCCTGTGGTGTTCAGAGTCTTCCTAGATCTCACTGAAACTGAGCTCTGCATACCTTGTGCACTGGGGTCTATACATAGATGCTTTCAGACTGTACAGGCAAGTTCAAAATAGAGCAATTTC
This sequence comes from Vidua chalybeata, assembly GCF_026979565.1. Taxonomy (NCBI): domain Eukaryota; kingdom Metazoa; phylum Chordata; class Aves; order Passeriformes; family Viduidae; genus Vidua; species Vidua chalybeata. The sequence goes on from NC_071537.1 coordinate 29,481,406, forward strand.
CTGTGTAAGGCATTGATGAGACAATAGATCCCTTTATGAGGCTCCATTTGACTACAGAAATGAGCAATTGTTCACATTATATTTAATAAACCCCTTGGCACTCTGTTAACAGTACCTATGTTTAGCTGAATTCTTGGCATGAATGTACTACCAGAGGTTTAATGACCTTTCACTTTTCGAGGTGTTCTTTATTTAAACTAATGAAAATGAGCTCCACTTAAAAGGCTTTTAAATGCTGATTAAAAATTAAATCAGCTGTTCATTATCCCCAGGTGGCCTTGTTCTAAGAACAGTAATTCAGAGTAGTATTTTTTTTTATGAAGCTAGATCTTGATTTGGGAAAATTTTATTAGAGCTGTTTATGAATCATCACCAACATTTCAAATTTCAATGAAAATGGATTCTCCCCTCCATTTCTGTCCCATTTGTAAGAAATAAGGAAGAAAATCAAGCACATTTCTAAAGATTCCATGTGGCACATCTAGCAGAAATGTAAATAGCTGCAGTATTTTCAAACAAGCCAAATATTGATGTAGTCAGTGCCATCACATTAATAACAATATAAACAATATTAATAACAATATAAACTGAAATATTAGCTTTAGAATGTCTTACTTTATCTATTTGCTAAATTTTCTCCAGGGTTAGAAAAGTTTCAGAAAGATTTACACACAAATGAATAATGATAAAACCTTAGCTTTCTTTTGGATTAGCTTTCTTTGGCTGGGTGTTGTTGTTGTTTGGTGTTTTGGTGGGTTTGAGGTTTTTTTCCATTATGGCTGCTGAGAGCACTGGTGTGGGATTTAAGTAGTTAAACATTATTTAAAATGCTGGGAAAGCAAAGTTTTCAAGTTTATAAAGGATAACTTATCTGAGAAGCACGGGCACTCACTGCCTGAACACTAAGATAGTTTTACAGAACTTTTCCTGTGCTTTTCAGTTACAAAATTTCACTTTAGATAAAGAACTTCCTGATCTTGGAATGCAAGCTTAACTGGTAAGAGATACACTTGGACAGTGCAAAATATTTGTGATCACTTTGAGAAAAGATAAGGCAGCACATTTTTGAGAACATTGAGATATAATAAGAAAGAAAATACTGTTATTCCATGCAAACCCCTGTTTTCCACCACAGATAACACTTTCCTTGTTGTTTTTTATAGTCCATATGACTCTTTGCTCATTATTACTTGTAGCAAAATGAATGCCCAAGGGTTGCTGGGTGAAATATGTTGCAGACTATTAGGGGAGCTATGCAGCATTGTTACTTTGGTCTTGCTGCAGCCAGAAAGATGGAAAAAGCAAGCCCTTGTTGGCTGAAGTGTTTGAAATTACCTTTCTTGAGCAGATTATGTCCTTGAATCCTGTACCTGTCTACAGTTATCTGTTAGCTCCTGTTACAGTGGTTGCTGTGGGGATGCTCCAGGAGCACATCCTTATTTTCACAGATTGCTTGAAAAGCCCAGCAGAGCTGAGCAAAGCTGTGTATCCCAAAGAGCTGCAAGGAAAGCTGACTCAGTGCTGGTAGCCAGCTGGTCCTTCTCTGACCCCCATTCATGTGTGCTTTGTCTGGCAAAACTTGCAGGTCACCAGGACGCTGTTGCTCGCAGGCTTATGAACAGAGTGGACGAGACTGCTCAGGGATGTTATGAAGACAGGGCTGCAGGGACATGAAGATGTCCTACCAGCTTGGGTGGGGGTTATGCAGTCACACTCACGCGCTTTTTACCTCGTGACTTTCTAATGGCTGCTGGAATTGGGCACATGACACCAGGGAATGCAGCATGTGTGTCTGAGGTAATGAGCAAACATCCCTAAACAGGATGCCTGGCTGGAGAAGTATTCAGACTTTGGTCAGTGAAACACTAATGTCCCCTCCCACCCCCCAGGTTAAAAGAAGTTTATTTTTTTTCTGTCCTTATTGGAGAAAGAATAATAATTTAATTGTAGAGTTAAGATTCCACTTTAAATGTCAAATTCTAGGAATCCTTTCTACTCCAATGCTAATGCAGAGCAGATTGTAATGCAGTGGTAAGTGCATGCCTAAAACAATGAGAACAGTGATGTTTTGAAGGATGTCCTTGGCTGATAGCTGTATTTAATTTTCCAAAGTAATTGGAAAAAAGATATTTTCCAAGGTAATGAGATCTGTCCTAAAATTTCCTACTGTTCTGCTGCTGAGGAATCTTCACTATGACTATGGAGAAAATGTATTTGTAGAAAGTATAACGCTTTGAATGGAAAAAGCCAAAAATTATACATTTGGAAAAAGGTATTAAACACTACATGGACAGCATAACCCTAGCTGTCTGCTATATTGGTATATTAGTATTGCATGCAGTGTTGCACTCAGCAGAGCTGGGATTCCATTCTTCTACCTGTCATGTACTATTATTTTTTAGCACAAGTGTAGGAGCCTATATGAAAAGCCATGCCCTTTGGGGAAAATATAGAGAACTGGCAGCTATGCAAACAGCAATAAATAAAGTGCATAGCATAGATGTCTCACCTTGAAATTCACTCTCTCCTTCCTGACTGTTTCTGCTTTCAGAAAACCCTATAGGTGTTTAGTCTTTTTTTTTTTTTTTTTTTTTTTTAGTATTTATTTTAAGTGGTTGTAAGAAATTGTCACTTTCTGTGCAAAGAAATTATCACTTCCTGTTCTGTTTTATATTCTCTCTACCTCCCCTGCAAACAAAATGATTACTTTCCAGGGGAAGGAGTATCTCTGTGGAGAGGTCAGATCTGTGTGAGCAGAGGAAAGAGATTTAACAGGCTCAAAAAGACTGGGAATGAGAATATATTACTGCCAAGATGTTTGTTTTGCTTAGCAAATCTCTAATCAGACATCAAAGGTGTGATGTTCCTTTTCACCAGCAGCTTTGGTGCTTTTTCATAATTGGAGGGCACTGTGGTTCTTGTTATTAGCAAAAGTTTATACATTCTCCAGTGTAGATGGAGTTACTCCTCCAAAAATGGTTTCCCCCCGCCCCCAGTTGTCAAGACTTTTGTAATTACTTCCTGTGTGTATCCTTAACTTTCCTGCTTGAGAGCATTGCTAAATGAAAACTTTTCCTGCCCCTGGGCTAGATCCAAAGGTCTTGTGTTCTCAAGTGTTCATTGTTGCTGTGTCCTGCTCTAATGTGCCTTGTTTACTTACAGGAATAAATCACTGGCTCATGTGAAGCATGTCAGCTCTCCAGATGATCTATCAGGGCAGTTAAGAGCTGCTCATATTTCAGTTCACTGTACTCCTAACATAAATAGAGCATTCTCAGTCTCATTTAGACATCAGAAACTACCTAGTAAAAATAGCACAAAACTTTGTTTAGATTTATTCATCCTTCTCTACAGAGTAAATTAATGTAGTTGGAATGTGGGGCTGCCTTAAGAAAAATTTAAGCTGAGCTGGCATGTTTACCTGGACAATTGCTCCAGACCAGGATGTATCAGGCCAGTTTCAGCAGCTCTGTTGACACATAGCAACATGTTTAGTGGCTGTGACTTTACTGCTTGTAGGGCATCTCCTGTATATTTAGCCTAAAATATGATGCCACACCCTCCATAAACTTAAAATATTTTCTTGCTTCCTTCTGTTTTTTTGAGTGTATTCAGTGCTGATTTTGGAGTAGTTCTTAAATGAAAACAGTTTTGTTTAAAAGCACATTCTTAATCTATGGGTTATGTCTTCCTTTAAGCAATGTCAATTCTGAAAGATGAAAAAGTAATTACACTTGAAAAGCTGATGCAATAATTAGATCCTTGAATAATTACTTAGTTACAGCATCTAAAAGAAGACACAAGACTGAGATGTAATCCTAGTCAAGCCTTCTGTTTTTTTACTCTTCATGCTATTGAAATAAGCTTTACTGAAGAAGATTCTGAGGTGTCTGAAGATATTTCCATGTGTGCTATGAAATAAATGAAGCTATCATTCAAATAAAATGTAGCCATCATTCAAATACTCTCAAAGAATATTCTTTTTCCAAGAGGTTTATTACTATTGCATAAGGAGTAGAGAATTGGGCATTGTTACTAGTGTTACTAGTACTGGGAAAAGAAATAAAGAATCATTGCCAGTGGTTTTATAGTAAAACCTTAAGGAGAATTATTATTATTTTGGGCAGACCTTAAGTTTATTTAGCAGCAAGGAAAATGTATGTCAGGAGAGGACATCCCTATTCCCCTATTTAATTTATCTAAAAGTCAGGAATCTTTTGAGGAAGGGCACAATCACAATTGCTATTCTAAAGTGATAGAATCTACATTTACAGCTCTGACTTTTCTGAAAGGTGTGTAAAACCTTACATATTGGAATTCTGTGTGCGTGAGTAGGCTTCAGCAGAAAAATTATTGCTTCCATTTTGACTTAATCTCAGATGATTGCCTTTGGATCAGTCTGTCTTACATGCCAGATAAGAAAAATAGGTTAAATTTTCCAGAACCACCTATTGTGCCAAATCAGTGACATTCTGTTTATTTTGCCATTCCCAGCATGGAGGATAAAGGCCTTATTATAGAAGTTGTTGTGGTGTTTGAAAAAAATTACCCTGAGACCACAGAGAGGACGTTGTGATGAAACACCCCAAGTGAAGCTATGTGTACTTGTGCCTGGAAGAACTGAAAAATGGTATTTGAAATAGGTCAGGCTATTTATATAACTGGAGGCAAACACACCCTCAAGTTTTCCTTTGGGAAACTCTACAGAAAACTCTATCTTGTTCCTGTGGAATAAGTTTAGTCTCATGAAGTAATTATGAAGTCAAAGTCAGGACACTGAAAGCAAAGAGGTTGTGGGAGGCAGCTGCAAGCTTCATTCTGCAGGGCAGAAACAGGGATAAGACAGTGTTGATGGGACTGCTGGCAGCCCTTAGGCCACAGAGTCAGACTAGAACTTGTCTGAAATAACTTTGCCATAATGTGTACTACGGTCATCAAGTCTTCAGCACTGCTTTGTTCTTGCCTTCTGTCCTGGCTTGACATACTCCTGTCTGGATTCAAAGAGGCTGAGAGAGATGTCTCCTTAGCTGAACATTTTAACACCAAGCTGGAGAGCTCCTGCAAACTCCAGAGAGCAGCTTGCTGTCTCCTTTATCTTCTCCTATCTATATGAGATCAATCAGAATTGAGGAAAGCCTTAGAAAATAATTCTATCTATCTATCTATCTATCTATCTATCTATCTATCTATCTATCTATCCCTAGTAATGCAGAAATGTTTCTCCAGTGCTTGGAAGGGAATGCCCAGCCTAGGTCTTCCTTGAGAAGAATCCAGACATGTTAGAAAAACAGTTAATGGACAAGATGCAGTAAATATCCAGCACTCCAACAAACTCACTATTTGATTTCAGCTTATGCTACAAAACCTGTAATTGTTTCTAAAAGTTCATGGACTTATGAGTCTCATTCAGAGACTGGCTTGTTCACTGTCTTTGTGTTTGCTACTCAGTCAGTGTCAAAATAAATTTCTAATACTGCTGTAGAAGCATCTATAAACTAACCTGCAAACACAGAAGAATGAATCACTAAATAATATTCTTTCATTCATCAATCAAGTCATAGGGTCAGAAGATGTACTGTTGGTATCTTAGGGATTGTCAAGGTGTTATTTTCATGAGAAGATAATTCCTGTCACACATCAAATATAAGAATACAATGTGTCTGTACAAATGCAATATGGGGTATTTTTATAAGGGACTAATAAAAAAAATCATAGAGACTTGAGTAATCACCTGAAGACTAATTCATTTTGCTGCTCATTCAGAACAAACCAAGCAAAGATATGGAGAGTGAGCTAGCCATAAGGATTGCTCAGGGTTGTCTTAAACCTCATAAAAGGGGGTTGATTTACAGTAATTAAGCATTTTTGAAGTTATTTTCCCTCCCTCTTTATAAACTTGGAGATGTGTTGCCAGCTCAGATATGATCAACAAGTCTTTTCACACTCAACTTTCTCTGTAACCCTTTAAACCAATATCCCCTTTTGTTTTTCTACTACATAGTTTGCCTTCATAAATTAGGTGCATATCTTTAGGATTAAATCCCTGAGCTCATCTCCTCTTTTGAAAACACTACAGCAGCTGGTGCTCTTCTCTGTTTCAGTTAGCTTGCACACTCAGGCCAAGAGGCATAAAGGAATGTGGAAGTTTGCTTGATCACTGGTAATCTGCAATTCAAGGCTTGCAACTGAGGTTTCTCCAACAGTTCCGATGCAGGCAGAATTGATTTCATGGCAGAAGAAGACAGATGTTAATTAATCTCACATTATTTCCTAATATTGTTTTTAACAATCACCCTTGAATGTTCAAACCATCTTAAGAATGTTCTTTAGGCATGAAAAACCCACAATATGAAAGAAAGAATCTGATGTTCTCAAAGTCTTATGGAAATATATGAGCCCTGCAAGTGTGGCATTTAAAAGTAGTTTCTAAGTAGTACTGAACATAGTTTGTGTTAAATGTTTTAGCTGAGATTTATTACACTAAATTTATGACCTCTTAAACATGATGTAAAAGTCTAAGTCTGCATAATTAGAAAAGCAGAGTGTTAATGCTCACATATTTAAAAAAACATCTGTACCTAAGTGTGGTAAAACAGCATTAGGGTAATGTCTTGGCTGCAGTCTTTCAAGGTACTTCATGTTCCCTGCACTCTCTCTCTCTCTCTAATAACAAAATGTAAACCTGTTGTTCAACCAAAGGTTTGTCAAAATGTGGTTTCATAGTAATTTTTAACATATCACAGGAAGTCAATGTAGCTTTACTAAATCTCCACTGGAAGTTCTTCATGTTGGTCCTTAGCTGCCTGGTCTTCTCTTAAGCTAGATGATTATGTGGGAATGTAGTTCCTTCTTTGTTCATCTTGTGGCAGACATTCTGGCCTCAAATATATTCACACCCCGCCCCCCTTCCCCTGCTGCTGTCTACAGTGAACAGAAATCCATGCTGGGGAACCCAGCTGGAAAGGGGAGCCAAGAGCCAGCAGAACTTTTTTGTGACTGTGGGGACAATTCAGGATCCCTATGGCTAATGCTTCCCTATGGCTTCTATGCAATCCTGCTGATTTCTACCATCTTCCCTACGCACTCAAGGAGTTAACACATCAGATGTTTATAGAATCATAGAATTGTTTAGGAAAATATCTTTGAGATCATTTGAGTCCAGCCATTAACCCAGCACTACCAAGCCCACCACATGACCCTAAGTGCTCCATGTGCACATCTTTTAAATACCTCCAGGGATGGTGACTCCACCACTTCCCTGGGCAGCCTGTGCCACTGCTTGACAATCCTTTCTATTAAGAATTTTTCCCTTATATTCAATCTAAACCTCACCTGGTAACTTGTGTCTGCTTCTTCTTGTTCTACTGAACAGGACCTGGCACTTTGACTTGTTGAATCTCATCCAATTAGCCTTGGCCCATTGATCCAGCCTGCAGAAGATCTCTCTCCAAAGCCTTCCAGCACTCCAGTAGATCAACACTCCCACCCAAGATGGTGTCATCTACAAACTCACTGAGGGTGTAATTCACCAGGTCATTGAAGCACAACCTGCCTTTTCTAATCCCATGCTGGCTGGGCCTGATTCCCTGGTTCTCCTGTAAATGCCATGTGGTAGTACTAGAGATGATCATACCCTACTCTGGCACTGAGGTCAGACTGACAGGCCTGTAGTTCCCCCAATCCTCCTTCCAGCTGTTCTTCTAGATGAGCATCACATTTGCCAGCTTCCACTCAATTGTGGCCTCCTCAGTTAATCACAGTTGCTGGTAAATGATGAAAAGTGACTCAGTGAGCACTTTCACCAGCTCTCTCCATATCCTCAGGTGGATTCTATCCAGTCCCATAATGTTTTTCATGTCTAGGTGGTGTAGCAGGTTTCTGACCATTTCCCTTGGATTATGGAGGTTTCTTTCTGCTCCCCATCCCTCTCTTCCTGCTCAAGAGGCTGAGTACCTGGAGAACAACTGGTCTTACTATTACAGACTGAGGCAAAGATGGCATTAGGTACCTCATCCTTTGCCAATGTTTCCCCGCACATCCAATAAGGAGGGAGATTGTCAGCCTTACTTTTTTTGCTACTGTATTCATAGAAATGTTTTTTGTTGTCTTTTACAGCAGTAGTCAGATTAAGTTCTAGCTGGACTTCATCCCTTCTAATTTTTGTCTGGCACAACCTTACAACATCCTTGTAGTCTTCCTGAGTGGCCCACCCCTTCTTCCAAAGGTCATAAACTCTCCTTTTTTTTTTTTTTTTTTTTTCCTGAGTTCCAACCAAAAATCTCTGTTCAGCCAGGCCAGTCTTCTTCCTTGCCAGCTCATTTTGTGGAATAGCCTGCTTCCACACCTTTGATATTTCCTTCCAGAAGCACATCCAGCCTTCCTGGATTCCTTACCCCCTCAGGACTGGCTCCCAAAGGATTCTCTTAACTAGTCTCCTAAACTGGTCAAAATCTCCCTTTGGAAGGTGACAGCTCTGCTGACCCCCCTTCTTACTTCTTCAGGAAACAAGAACTACCATTTTGGGATCACTGTGCCCAAGACAGCCTCTGACCATCAGCTCACCCCCCAGCCCTACTCTGTTACAAACACAGGTCCAGCAGGAGCTTTCCCTAGCTGACTCCCTCATCAGCTGTGTTGGGAAGTTCTCTTCCACACACTCCAGGAACCTCCTAAACCATTCCCTCTCTTTGTGTTGTACTTCCAGCAGACATCCAGTAAGTTGAAGCCCTCCAGGAGAGCAAGGGCCATGGATAGTGAGATTTCTCCCAGATGCTCAGAGAATGTTTCATCTGGCTCTTCATCCTGGTTGGGTGGTCTGTAACACACTCACACCATGATATCTGCCTTTTTGGCCTTCCCCTATTCTTAACCATAAATGCTCAACCATGTCATCACCATTGTTAAGCTCTCAGCAAGTGCAACCCTTCCTGACATACAGGGGTACCCCCTGCTTATCCATTCTGCAAAATTATCCTCTATTCTCTCAAATTAATTATTTAAGTTACTGCTTGATGTGAAAGCGTAGACTATTACTGTATTGGCAGTGTTAATATTTAATGACCTAAGGCATAGGGAGGAAGAAGGAAATCAATATTTGTGCAGTGTTTTTCATCCCTTTAGAGAGATACAAAATCTTTTCTCTCTTCTGTGTATCCATGGATGGTACTAATATTAATTGGAATGAGTTTATTTTTTGGGAACTGAAACTGGGCTTTCAGACTCATAGTTATTTTATTTTAGCTGTTCTTACTGGTAGCGGGAAGCCAGATGCTGCCTGACTTCGGTAACATGTTAAAAATGTCAAAAATCCTCCTTCTCTGAAAAGGGGAAGTTTTTCTCTGAAGAAAATTCCTGGTCTTGATAAACTCTCAAGACTTTCAGCATTAAAAATGAGGGATCCATTTCTAGTATACACATATTTCAGGGAAATCAGTTTATAAGGATACAGAAAGAAAAGGCTGGAAATCCAATAGCATATGGGGAAAATGCTGAGGCTGAAATCAGATGTGTTTATTTTCAGCAACTCAGTAATCATTGATCTATCTTGAGACTGGTCCACACAGACAAGGTGTTCACTTTTTCAATTTTAGACACTCAATTTTACAATAATGTAGTTGTACAAGAATTCTCTTTTGTCTGTTCTTAAGAATTCAAAGTGTATAGCAAGATGGATATGGAGGAACTTTGTGTTTCCTTCAGTGCTGGGCAACTTTGGAGTTAATTTGGAATGAAATTCTATGAATGTACTGCATTCTAGCAAATAGAATTGGAAACAGATGTTACTACTTGACAAAGCAAAAATTCAACAAACTTTTATGTTTGCAGCATGGTTTTGGATGTCTTTGGGCTAGGAACCATCTCCAAAGAAAAAAGAGAATTATTTTTCAGGTTGTATCCTTGTAAATTATGAGCGTAAACCTCAGAACAACTGAGAAAGGAGACAATCATCTATCTACTATGCCTTGTGGATTAGCTGTCTGTGTAAGCAAAAAATTGATTGTGTACACCTTTCTGCCAGGATGCTACAAATACCCATGAGACTGCAACAGATGACAAGACAGAGCAAAGTCTACTTTTAATCTGAAAGAAGTGACAATTAGGCAGCAGCCTCAAAAGTTTCCAAATTTATTCAAAGTCCTGCAAACTGTGAATTCAGCCATTCTGTTAAGCTGGTTTGGATCTGTGTTTGCTGCAATCCACAGCTGGATGACCTACATCTCACTGCCTATTTAGCATATAGAAATTTAGCCAAACAACTCTGGGGATAGACATTATCTGGTCATTTATGGGAAGGGATAGACATTATCAGGTAATTTGTGGGAAGTCAGTCAGGACCTGTGGAAGAGCTGTCCAAGTACTTCTACTGGCCAGATTTATAGACAGCAGCTAGAGTGTGTGTGTGTTGATTTTGTTTTGGTTCATGATGGATCTTTGGAGTGGCAAAGAACTAGTTCATTGTACACCAGTGGTAGATTTATGTCTGTATCAACTGCACTCAGAATGGCACTAATGCACCTTCTAAAACTTGAGGTTTAATATTCCTAATAATTAAAACCTGAAGATAAATATTGCAAACAAAAAATTGATTCAGGTCAGTATTAGAGAGAGTTATGCTTCACAGGAGCAACAGAACTTCTCCTCTGGTCAGAGCTGGTAAGTTATTCTGAGTACTGCTGTGGTAGGCTGCTACACTGGAGATGTAGAGCTGGATTATTCTTTCCCTTCTCTGTGGAAAAGTTAATTTGCCAAAAAGTTCTATTTTGGGATCATTAAATCTTGGGAATACTGGCAGTGCTCAGTGAATGGTTCTGTCTTTTCCTCTCAAAGCTGGAGTGAAAAGTCAGATATCAAAGCAAAATACTTTAGGGGTCAGGAAAAAAAAAATTGCTTCCAAAAGTTCTCTGTGTAGCTTGTCAAGGATCTGTGTCCATCAGCCTACCAGACTTTCTCTGTGGAGAAAGTACCTTTATTTCTCTGTGGAGTGGCTTCTTATGTATTGCTTTGTAGCTCTCTGGTAACCTTTAGAACCTTTGCATCAGTTTCCTCTCAGAGACCTTGTCAGCATTTCCCAACTACATTGTTACCTGCTCAGGAATCACTTGCAGTTGCAAATTATTAGACCTGTGTCATGGGTGTAACATCTTGCCTGATCCTTCAGAGAATTCTGAATAGCACCATATGGGAAACTACTTATTTTCATTACTCTGAGTCTTGATTAAATTCCAAAGGAACTTTTCACAGTCTCTTAAAATACATCTGGTTTCTTAACTTTTGGGTGTCTTACTTTGCTTCTGAGTATCATGGAATGATTAAAGAATTACCTGCTGGGATTTTCAGGGTATGATGAGACTGCACTGAATAATTTGGCTTCACACCTAAGAAATATTTCTGCTTAAAGAATTGTCTTTATAGAGGTCAAACTTCCACATCAAATTTCCCCTAGCCCCCAGAAAACCCACAATCTTCTTCACTCGTTGTTACCTACATGTGAAATTTTTCAGGGATGGTCCTGCTGAACTGATTCAAGATGGGGAAATAATAATGCTCAAACTGTTAATCCTTAATCTTTCATCAGGAAACAGCTGGAGGAAGGAACTTGAGCACCATGTGTATTAATGAAATTGAAGTTAGGCTGAAGGGTGCTTCTGAGACATGAAACCCAGTTTTCTTTTGGGTAATCTTCATTGGTACTGAGGACCCTTTATTCTGTTGGCTCTGGGACAATGAGGGAAGACAAATGTATCACAAATCCTTAGTAAAAAAGATTTTTCTAGACAGTGCATATCAGAATAAGGAATAGAAGTATGTGTTTGGTGCTGGAGGCATTGGCCCACTGGCACCAAGCAAGTCATCTGAATGTTGAACAGGCAGCAAACACTGAGGTGCAGAAGTGCCTGAATTCTATTTAACCTGTAAATAAGTATTCCTTTCACACAGAGACTGGCTCTTCAACGGGGAAACAGAGCCATAAAGGCCAAATATTTTTTTCTTTTTTTTGAGCTTGGATGTTTTTGCATGTCTCTGCCAAACCCACCACTTGGTTCCTTTGCTTGCAACTTCTGCTCAGCACTCCCAGTGCATTCAAGGCAGAGAGGTTAGACTGAGAGAGGATCCTTGGAGTCCCAGCTTGGCCAACTCAAGATACTATGCAGCATTAAAGCAACCACTCTCAGAGCTGTACCCTGATTCTGGGAGTGAATGAGTCCAGTTGGAATTAATGGATCTTCACCTGTATGGAACTGCAGAATTCCATGTTCATGTGAAGATTTTCTGCTTAGAGACAGCAATTGTGCCAGTTTCTTACACAGAGAGAAGGGGAGGGGAAGATCTTTAACATATGCTCTACAAGTAGCATATGTTTTATATATTGGATTTAGGATGATAAATGCATTCCTTCGTGTGTTTTGGCAGGATTTTCTTTTGGACATGTGATGTATGGGATCTCAAATATTATATGACTGGATGTAAAAATACCATGTACTGACAACTAGGATCACAAACTTGTTATATATGCCCTCTCAATTATATTAATTACATATATGTACATAGTACATATACGTATGTATATATGTATGGGAGACACTTGTTCAAATGTATTTTCATGCAGTTTCACAGGAAGATTTTTTGTCCTCTAGAAACTATACAGCCTTATGCAAAATACAGCTTCTCTCTGGTTTTGTCAGCCCTGTTAATGAGATTAGGATACGTCACTAACTCAGTGTTCCTCCCCACGCTCCCATTTGAAAGAACTGAAAACAATGTAGCTGATAATGTGAATATAACATTAGGCCCTGATTATTTTATCATCCCTTTAATAGCATCTGAAGCCATTATGCCAGACAGCTGATACAATTTCGAGTGTGGTTTAAAGGGTAGTCAAATACTGATAATTCAGTTTTATTCTTATATGAAGAACCATTACTATCATGTAAATGCAGTGTTCAAAGCAGGGCGGTGAGCTCGGCAGCAGCAGCCCTTGCTGCACTCGCGCTGCCCGCCCTTGCAGGTGAGGCTGCAGCTCCATACAGGGTGGTGACAGTTCCCAGTGCCATCTAGTGGTGTTCTTCCTAAAAATAACTGGAGGAGAGACACGAAAAGACTGTAATTTCCCTGTATAATTTCCTGCTAGACTAGTGAATTCTTCCTACGGGAAATAGTTAAGAAACTGTAATAGGTATTGGTCTAAGCTCAGGGACAACCTCAAAAAGCCTTCCTTTTTATATCCATGCATGCTTCTCTGCCCTTGCATGGACTCTGGGATTAGGGAAAGGCTGAAGGAATCAGAAAAACCTCATTTCATTTTCTGCACAGTGCTATGATGTCTCCATACACTGCCCTTCTGTCCTCATCTCGATTTTTTTTTAGGGGTTAGAAGGAAGGATAGCAGGAAAAAAAAAGTCTGGGTGTTGCCTGTTTTCCTTTACTGGAAAATTTCAATGCATTCATTTTACCTGATGTAGCAAACAGCAAGAAAAGCTCTTTTCTTCTCCCCCTGTTCTTACCCCTCCCTACACCCATTCTGCCAAGGACTCTTGTAAAATCTCCCTTTTATATCTCACAGGCATATGTTTCAATTTTCACTCGCTGGGTGTGATATTTGGTAACATACGGATGAGTCATATTAATAACTTACTGAATCAAAACATAAACTGCCCTCCATCATTGTGAGATGTGCTCTAGCCTTTGTTTTTGTGGTAGCACCTGTCCAGTCTTAATCCCATGGTGCTGTTTACTGCACCTGGACTTTTCTCAAATGTGTTAGACCAAGAAATCTCATCAGTTCTAGCTCTAGCAGAAATATCTCTCCACTCTGATTTCCTGATGAGAATTTTCATTTTAGGCCAAGAAAGGGCTATGAAAATCCTTTAACACAAACCATCTGATGAGTCTCTTTTTAGAGCAACAAGCAATGAAAACTGTGGAAATCATTTAAGTAATATTTTTACTTTTAAAATAAAATATTGGTAAAATATAATCAAAATGTTAAGAAAACAAACCCTAAGACTGTGTGTAAACATAACCACATCTGCTATAAGCAATATGGGAGTATTTCTTTGCTGTACATTGTTATAATTTTCCGTGCAATAGAACATCACAAAATCTGCCTTGAGACTGGAGTAATCCTATTCCATATGACCAAGTCAGAAATCCTATCCTACAGTAAAGTCTATAATTTTTCCTACATAAAAATTCTCCTGTTGAAATACAGAGATGACAGATCTTACTGAGAATGAGATTTCTAAGGCTCCCCTCTCATTGTTTCATGGCCAAAATGGCACAGAACTTCTTGTCCAGTAGGAAAAATATTAGATTCAATTATGAATTCCTGAAGGTGTAGTAAGAGAAAAAGAGTTCATTTTCCACAGAAACACTTCACTTTTGCTGGATTTTGAATTCCGTCACTATCCAGGCAAACATCCTTAGTCCATATCCCCATTGTGGCTACTTTCTTCTTATGGGGCCAGAAGGTTCTCCCAAGAAGCTGCACTGGAAACCCTGCAGCACTTGTCCTGCCAATGTTGAGAGACAGGCAGGAGCCAGGTGGTTTGAGCATTAATGCTTACAGGTGTATTGCATGTGATTTTCCACCCACAAGCAAATATTAAATCATCATTCTAGGATACACTAAGGTTTGTAAAAGGATATCTGAGCTGCTTGAGAACACAGAGGGGGCAAACATCTCTCTTGGGATAGATTCCTAACCCCCTAAGTCACCCTGGAGCCGTATCCACAGTTGGCAATTCAGAAAGGCCCAGGAGATACAAAGGAGAGATCAAACGTGGCATTGTTAGATGTAGGAAGCTCTTTCCTGAGAGGAACAGGATGACAGTTCTGTTTGGTGTGAAATAGGCAGTGTGGGTTATTTCTGTCCTGATTTTTTGCAGGGTGAATTTGCAATGTTGATGATGACTTATAAAAAATCATCCTGCAAGTAAGAGGCAGAGCCAGCATCATTCAGTGCAAGTAATTTTACAGTTCTTTACCAGCTGTGCCTAACTAAACATGTAAAAGGCTGTTCTAACCAGAATTAATATTTCCTTTGCTCCTGTTTCCATTTTTCAATATTTTATTTGAAATTACTGTTTTGGGTTTTTTTTTTTTTTCTTTTGGGTATCCTAAAGCTTTTTAATCTGTGGGACACAGTCATTATAGTATCTTGTTGAATTCCTGGGAATATATTTTAAGAAAAAAAAAATCTTATTGATTTTTACTGTACTGAAGTTTCTTTGTATTTTGTACTACCAGAGCCATTTCTTGTTTTTATAATGATATTGCTACAGTTCAGGACATAGAGTCAATGGACTTTAGTCTAGATTTCCATTTTTAGGGTTTTCTGTAAAGCTTGCATTTACATAAAGGGAAGAGGAGTGGTTTCTCATTGGGCAGCAAAGCCATTTCACCTGAGAATGGTTTAGTCCCAGCCTTGGTCTGTGAACTACAACTTTCCCTGATGAGCAGTGCATTGCCTTCCTTTTGGGTAGAAGTGCACTCAGCCCTGAGATCTGGATACATTTCTGTTCTCTTTCAGCTGAGTAGATATCTAAACCTTATGCTGATTTAACAGTACTAGACAGATGAGTCCCATCCTTATTCTGCAAGAGTCACTACAGATATTTATATTTCTTTTAAAAAGGTCCATTTTAATGATAAAAACCCCAGAACATTCCTTTCCTTCTTCTCTCCTTTGACCTGTTTCTTCCATGATAAAGTACTGAGCACAAAATGTGCAAAAATATCAAGCCCAGGCAATTGATGTGGCAGAATGAAAGTCCAAGAAATCAGTTCCCCTGTGTACCCACCCACTCTGTAGGTAGTGAGAAAGCACAGCCAGTACACTTGGAAAATGCCTTTCTCCCCAGGACAGCCTCCAATACAACAAATATGTGATTGCCATCGAGGAAACTGAAGGGATGCTTTGTACCATCTATCAGAGAATCAATTGAGATGTCATTCTGAAAGATGAAAGATGAAGTAGGCCTGGAAACGAGTGGATTGTTCATGGGAACCACAGAAGCAGTTTCTGAAAGAATTGCTGCTGTGGTCCTACTGTGAACCACAGCTCCAGCTGCAAGGTAGTTAGCATAGGGTTAAAACCCAGTACATATCATCATTCTTGAATGCTGCCCAGCAGCATTGCCCCACGGAGCAGTATTAATCCAGCCCACAAAAAGGCATATCAACTGCAAAGGAATGACCAAACTCAATTTAGGAGATGCAGTGCTGTCATAGTGAAAGTTTAATGCTGCGGTCACCCCAGACTGACTACAGCATGTACTGATGGGATCTGAACCCCTCAGTGACAAGCAGGTTTCAAGTAATCTTTTCAATTGGCTGAGTTCAGCCAGATTCATTCCAGAAATTTCCCTTCAGAAGGCTCAATCATAATGGCAAAATGCAGCCCCTGAAAGCAAAGTTTCCAAATACCTTTTAACATTATTTTTATCTAGCACATACTAGTTCATGAAGAAAGGAATTATGTGCTTCCCCTGGGCTTCCTTGATACAGAATTTTATTCTATAATAATAAATTCTATTTTATTCTATAATACTATGGTTATCAGTGCCTGTTGCTGAGGATGCTCATTAGACATTATCAGCTTCAAATACAGGAAACAACCTTTGCTCCTACTTATTTTTGTGGGGGAAATGATAGCACACAATGATTTCTAGGCATCAGCCTGCTTCTCTGACTATTTGGTCATGCAGCACGCCTTAAAGAGATGTTTTTGCCTAAAGGAGAATTGAAGTGTACATATCTAAGTGTGACCTATGGCATGAAAAAAAATAAACAAGAATTCAAACAAAGAGGTAGAACTTTCTGATTTGTGTTATCCCTGAATGCTGTATGGATGATTAGGGCTTTTTTTAGAAATTGTACATGGAGGTTGGTTTATATACAATTAATTTTTTTAATTATTTTTTTTTTTTTTAGTAATATAAGACAGTAACTGTCTAGAAGTTGAGAGGAAGATTCTGTCAACTGTAAATGTAGGTACTGAGTGATGCAATACCGCCAAAATACCTCTATGTTTAAATCAGTCTTGATTTACACTTTCTAAGAGTTTATATCTTCTGAATTTTATGCTGCTAGTTTGAAAATAAGAAGGAAAACGTAGTAAAAAACCAGAACCTTTACTGTTCTTGTTTAATGTGCTAAGGAAACTAATAGCTGAATGTTAGACATACTGATTTTGCATTTAGAAAATGACTGGATGCAGTTTCAAATAAACATCTCCAGTTAAAGTTGATTTGTTGTCAGTTTGTTTAATATGTACCATATAAAACAGCAGTAACAATCAACAGGGTGTGGTTTAGGACATGGTAAGTGTATTTCCCAAGGGCCTTGGAAAATACTGCCAAAGTCTGCAATTCAATACACATCTTAGAGCCTATAACTGTGCTAAGGCAATGAAGCCTTCATTATTATTTGGGAAATCTGATACTTAATTTGGTGTGTTGGTTTTTGGAATGTCAATTTTTTGTGGCTAATTAGTAAGCTAACTCTTGTCTTTTCTAAATTCCAGTTATTTGCTCCATTCAATTTAGGTTATTTGCTTCAGAACCACATTTTAGTAGCTATTGAGCTGTGTAGGATGTTAAGTTGATGGCAACTTTCCTGAAACAACTTCCCTTCAAATCCTGTGGTAGCACTGGTGATTGCCCTAAATGGCATTTGGTTCCTTTGGCCAGTCTGTCTTCTTTTGCAGATAGAACATGAGATGTTAGAGAGACAAATCAGATGGATCTGTGTAATGTACACCAGAAATATTCCTACCTGGAGAGCATGGGGCTTCTCCTAACCCTCAGAGTAAAGACACTGTTTCAGCTCCCCCCAGATCCCTATTCTTCACCTAAGCCTCCTGCTGTAATGTTACCACAGCATTTTTACGGTTCATTCCCTCCTCCAAGGAGAGATGAATGGGAGTCAATAGCAAGCCCTTCCTTATTTAAATAGATTTCATCAAACATCATAAATTTACTCATGGATTAATGTTTCATGGAAACTATTGGGATTTCAGGAAACTTGGAGCAAAATGCCAAGTTTCTGGACAAAAAGCTGCACACCAGTTGTTTTGATTCTGCTACTGGAGATCTTCTGGTGCTCTGATATTGTTGCTCCAAGGAGCCTTGCAGCCAGGGTTCATGATATTCCTGTCTTCATGCTGAATACTCTGAGAGGACTCTGAGGTCATTCTTACCACAGCATGGGAAAGGAACTAAAAAGTTCTTTCTGTCTTGAGTTGTTCCTGTTATAGTGCAGCATAAGGAGCCTCTGAAGATAGACAAACACATCCTCTTTTCCCCCCACATTAAAACCCCCTTCTCAGAATTAGTGATTTTCCACCTTAAAAAGTTAGTTTTCAGCTTGTTTTGTATCCACAAGAATCTTTAAAATGCTAAAATTTTCATACTTTACTAGAATTTAGGCTCGGGAGAATTTTAAGCTCTAGTGGTTTCTGAGCACTGAGACATGATAATGTCTGCTTTTCATGATTGGTTATCGGACCAGAACCTCCCACTCCTTGATGCTTATTTATAAGGACTCACACTAAATAACAGCCATCTTTTCGGCTTCCATGAAACAAGATGTCTTTTTACAGCTAGGAAACTGAGGGCCAAGAGGGATGTCATTTGCAGTGTCATGCAAAACTCAGTGGAAAGCTTGGCAAAAAAGATTTTGATCTGATCTGACTCACAACGCCTTCTACTTGCTCTTCCATGCACACTCCAAAAAAGAAAGACTACTCCTTCTCTCTAAGGAATAATGCTAGTAAAAGCTGGAAAAAAAAACACTCTATCCTCTACTCTTTCCTTTCTTCCAACGCTAACGTCTGGAGCCTTTTAGTGGCTCCATATTGCTGTCATTTAAGTCCTGTGCACATGGAAAATCTCTCAGTGTTCCAAGGCGGTAAGAAATGGGAGGAAGTTGCAACCATAATGTCCCTATTAGAATGAAGGAACTCTGCCTTTGGCCAAGATCTTTTTACCCTCTTTCCTATTCATAATTATATTTTTCTGGGAAATTCCCCTTTGAATGCAACTGGCAGCAGTTTTTTGTCTTTCAGTTCCTTTTCAGGAGATGAGTCTCTGTGTACAGCCAGGGCCTAAGTCCTCAGTGTCTAATGAGCCTGTCCTAAGCTAATGCTTTGTGCCCTCATGCATCCAGCTCTGCAGCACTGATATGCAGTCAGGTTAAGAAAGGTGAGAGCATAACTCTGTAACACAAGCAGAGCACTTAAATACAGGACTCTTTTGTCTTCTTTTGTCTTGGTAAAAATGTTCAAGTGAAGGTATGATAAAAAAGAAGAGTGGCTCTATTAAAGGAGAAAAAAAGAAAATTTTAAAGTGTTCCAAAATCTCTCTAAGATTCATCAAATTACCTGAAGGCAGATGATTGAAATAAATGTGAAAGTAGCTGAAATTCAGAGGTACTTATAGGATACAGAGACAAAAGTACTTCCATGCATTAAAAGAATAAAATATTCATTTTCTTTGCTGGAAAATATACTACAGTTTGATATTCAATTAGTAGCTGATTAGGACCAGCTGTTGGGTGATGCAGTGGCTTGAGCAAAGAGTAACACATGAGCTGGGCTCTGTGGATATTTTGTGTCAGTAAGACACCTCTGAGTCACATCTCTTCTTTGGCTGATCCTGAATGGGGGCAGGATAACAATTTTACTTCTGAGTTGAGTTAGAGTGATGACTAAAATGCCTTTCCTTCATCATCCACTACTGACTACATCAGGCAGCAAGGGGCTGGGATTCTCTCCATCCTTCTCCACATGAGGTGGTGAAGTCGTTGGAAGAACTGGCCTTCTTTTTCTTTGTGTTAATTTCCATCTTGAGACTGGCAGAACTCACAGGACTCATTGCTCTGGGTTTTGCTGTTAAATGCACTGTGAGTTGTGATAAAAGCAATGCAACTGCTCTTGCTGATGTGCAGCTGTTGGTACCCACCAGTGGAGCCCATGTCAAAGGTTTCCCCTCAGTGAGGGCACTAACAGGATCTCCTTCCTTCAGCTTGCTAGTTGTTTTCATGGAACTGGTAGGAAATTTTCTGTTCAGTTGCTGTTGCTGTGCCAGGTTTAACTAACATTGGCTAGTGGGTGTCCAAGCTATTAGGGCAAGAAAATGGTGTCAGCAAAGGATGAAAACATTTGCATAGTATGATCACACAAGGTTTGTTCTCTTGTGTATTCTTTTGCCTTTTTCTAATGCCAAAATAGTTCTGAATTTAGCGTGAATTTCTGTAGAGTTGGCCTGAAACTTCAATTTCTTTGTCAAATCAACTATTAAAATATTTTCTTGAAGTTCCATCCAGTCACCCTGGTTACTCTTCAGTGTAGGCTGGTAAACAGTTTGGAGAAGAGTGGGTCTTTTTTTAGAGCACCACTTAGACACACAGGTCATTTTATAGTGTAATTCAAAGAGTCTTTCATATCACAGGATGGACAAAATGGTACCAAGGCAGCAGGTATCTTAAAAGAAGACTCAGTGTCAGCTTCTGGTGCCTCCTGCAATAATAATAAAAATTAAATAATAATAATAATAATAATAATAATAATAATAATAGTAATAATGTTATTTTGTTCAAGCTGAGGAGGCATACCACAGAGCAGCATGACAAAGAAACAGGAGAAAGAATTTGTTTAATTAAAAATCTGCATCAGGATCACAAATGTATAGTGAAAAAAATCCTCCTTTTTCCTTAGAATGTGTGAACTTGATGATATTAAAGAGAATAGATATGAGTCCAATAAACAGAAATACTACCTTTATTCAGCATCTGGTAAATCTGTTAAATTCATTGTCAAGGAAGGTTACCTAGACTAATATTGCAGCAGGACACTTTAAAGGTGCTGAATCATTTTATGACCACTCATACTCCTTAAGCTATGTGAAATCTCATGCTTCAAATTGTACATAGATAGCAAACCACTTTTCACTGCTCTTTTCTTCCTTTACATCAGTGGATACCATTTGGCTTCAAGGTGCTTTCTGCAGTAAAGCACTAACTAATGACAGGATTTTCAGGATGAAATTCTTACTGCAGCTTGGTAGTTCCATAGCTCCTGTGTGTTTTACATGCACAAAAATTCAGCCATACTGTGAATTCTGTCATAGCAACAGAGAGATAAGAAGTTTTTTTTTTTTTAAATTCAGACATTTTAACATTGTTAGTTTGAGCTTCAGAGTTCTATCAAACTCTATAAAGGGTTGGTCCAAGTAAGCTTCTCATCTGTAAAATACATACAGTCTTCTTCTGGACTATAGTGGCACTTTCAGCTTGCTCCAAGAATTTCAGCCCTCGAAAATACAATTTTCAGCAGTGTTTGATATGAAGTAAAAAAGGAAGTTTTTGTACTGCTTCTCACACAACCACTTCCAGATAAAGTCAGGGCTTCTATCAACTTCTAAAAATATTAAGTTCATCTGAAGACCTTCTCCTCGGTCAATCTTAAGTCACTTCTTCTGCAGTCTTATGTGCACCAGACTTCTAAATCTTCTTTTCTTTCTAAATAGTCTTTTAGATGCATATTTGCTATTGAAAAATATTCTCATGTCCAACCATGAAGGCATGTAGTCATATTTCCTGTAGTAGAAGTTCTGAAAAATTGCATTCCAAGATTGTATTTTGTATTAGAAATATAAATTTTCTTTTTCCTTGGAGGGGGCAGTTACTATGGGGGGGGAACAGCATATAACTGTATTCTGTACAATTAGGTCACTTCACAATTGTCACTTGCATTTGCCTCTTCCTCTCCTTTCCCCATAAACCAATCTACAATAGAGACAAAAGTAAAATTAGATGCATCTCAGAAGATGTAGAGATCTTTAAAGAATGGGGTAAAGGGAGGGTCCTGTCACTGTGTTATTTGTTGTCACAGGCATGGAAATCCCAGGACGAGATTCATGGCAAATGAAGATGAGGAAGACAACTGCCAAGGAGAGTAAAGCTTTTGACAGTAGAATAGCTCAATAGCTACTCTGGACGCATTGTAATCATCTGTATTTGTGATTTTCAAAGAAGGGTTCCTGCGCCTACATCTGTCTTTCACTTTTCTTTGCTGTCCAGAGTGCTTGAAAGAGAAGTAATTTGGCTGTTGTTTTGTATGGCCTATTCATTATACCCTTCAAGACTGGTCTATTTCTAAAAGGTTCACCATTGGTGTGCAATATTGTTACATCAGATATGTCCAGAAAAGGCCACAATCTACTGCAGTCAGCAGACATGTAAAATTAGCTGTGATTTTCAATAAATAATGCCAATTTCTGGAGGTTTTTAGGATCTTATTTTTCATTAAAGTCCTATAATTTTTATATTTTTTAGTGCTTGTATCTCTAGGACTTTTCTAGTAGCAGTTGCAGGCTTTGGATAGACATCTAGAATTGCAGAAATTGGTTTGTTGCAATCAATTACTCTCTTATTTAAAAGTGCAGACAGGTGGGGACAAAACAACATATGACTTTGTCAGGGTGGCTTTCAACACAAAAAGGAATAGTAACTGACTTTGTTGTAATTCATAATACTCAGAAATGTTTGTCCTCTGTTTGTTCATTTTAAGAGAGTGGATTGGTTTGCGGCCAGGGTGTTAACTGAGCAAAGGGTAACTTTGCAATGGATTTGGTTCAGCTGCACTGGTTTACCTGAGGTGGATGAAGTGTTGTGCTGAGGTATCTAATTTTCTGTAAGATAGGCAAAGATTTTTTTAGATGGGGGAACAGAATTTCACTTTGTTACCATTTCATAGGAAATTCAGTCAGCATTGCTTTTTCCAGGACTAATTTAAATATAATGTCCGGGATTTTTATTGTGTTTGTACAAATTCAATATGAAATTAAGTTTAAAAATCCCACAGGACTTTTCTTTGCAATTTATCACTGCTCTGCCCCAATGATCTGGACTGTTCAGTGGTTGGAACACCCACACAACCTGATGGTCCATTGATCTGATTTATCTGATCCCATATCTTTCCCACCCTGCTTGGCAAGGAGCAGTTCCATGTCACGTAGTGCACATGTGAGCTGACACTGCAGCAGCACTCCTGGGAGAAGCTGCCACTTTGGTTCCAAAGTATGGGTGCAGTAATAGTCTTTGTTGCTCCCTTAAAGAGATGACTGTTTTAAATGATAAAATGACAATGCAAAGACTAGAGGGAAGAGCTGTCACAGCCTAATTGAAAGTTCGTTATGCTGCTTATACCATTATCGTAAAACTCTTTATCATGTGTCTGTAAATGTGCAAATTAAAAACCCAGAGGTAATTTTGTATTTTATCTGCATTAAAAAAGATTGTGAAATTATCATCTCTTTCATAGTTAAATAACTTTAACCTGTATGGTGACCTTTGAATATGCAAATTACATAGCTTTGTTGGATGGAATACATTTTGTTAATTGTAACATGATAAGTGGAGAAAATCTGAAGAAAACAGGAATTCATTTTGAAGTAATCATAGTGGAAGGTTTATGAGATAAGGAAAAAGGAAACATTTTATATTTATGTGCAGGCTCAGAAGAATGATTGTCTACTGGTGTTCAAATCTGTGACTCTGCAGCTGTAATCAAAACCAGCAGGAGAATTTCTAACTTACATCACCAGCAGCAAACTTGGTGAATACATAATGCATGCCCAGAGACTTGAAGAATTCCAATAGGTTCCTAGATAACAAGGTACTTTTTTTTTTGCATTTTTTTTTCCTCCGTTTGTAGGACATCTTTGAAAAAAAACCTGATGCTGTGACCATGAAACTGAGTAATAATTAAACATTTTTCTGCAGGTCAGAATGATCATTTTCACATAAAGAGGAGAGAGACTGTAATGAACACAAGGAGAGAATAAGTTGCTCTTAGGCATAGTACAAGTTGGTTTTGAGCAAACCTGTCTTGTCTCTTGTGCACACAAGCATGCTGCCATGCTATCATGCTGTCTCCAGGCCTGCTCCCTTCCCTGTGCATGTGTGCCCAGGGACATTTTGAGTGAGCATGACTTGATTTGGTGATCACTGGAATTAAGTGGGCTTGCATTTCCCTTTATACCTGTGACCTGGACTAGAGATCCCAGTTTACCTCTCCAGAGGTTCTCCAGTGGGAGTCATGAGCTGCTATATTGCTGTAGCCATTCTGGAGTGCACCCATATCCCACATACTATTACACACCCAAAAGCAGCAAAGTTTAAGCAAATTTCACCACTGATCACAACAGGAACAGTTGCAAACTCTCCTTGTTATTTATGGCTGACTTGCAAGCAAAGGTTTGGAAAGAGCTGGTAATAAAGTCTGCAGAATACAAAGCTTTACTCAAGGGATTCTGGCTTGAAGGTATGCTTGGTAGTT
Source organism: Vidua chalybeata (assembly GCF_026979565.1). Classification (NCBI taxonomy): domain Eukaryota; kingdom Metazoa; phylum Chordata; class Aves; order Passeriformes; family Viduidae; genus Vidua; species Vidua chalybeata. The sequence continues at coordinate 29,505,746 of NC_071537.1, forward strand.
AAGGCAGAGGAGGCCTGTGCTCCTAGGGCACTTACTGCTGGACCCTCATTCACTGGCAGAGTGGCAATTCATGACTAGGCAGAGCAGACATCAGTGTTACTGTAATAATGGTGCTTTTTTAGGCAGCTTGAGCTCTGTTGGATTATATATAAGAAAGAATGACAGAATAAAATTCCAGCTGTAAATCTGAGTGAATTCCATTAATGTATTTTTAAAGCATTTATTTATTTTCATAATTTCCGTATTAACAAATGTAAATTACAGTCAAGTCTTTCTTTCATGTCTCATTTACTTTTCTGAGTGTATTTATTCTCCATTGAGCTATACCATGACCAATTCAGATTCATTGCTTTGAGGCTGAACTGCTTGTTTTTCAACTCTGCTGCGTAAAATCAGAAGACAACCTCCTTTGCTTTTGTCTCACTGGATCCTGCAAAACTGGCTCTTTCTCACAGTAGATCTTTCTGATTACTGCTTAATCTGTAAGTTTTGACAGGAAGTTAGACAGACTTAGAATTAAGATTCCAAGGGGCTGCAAGCACGCTATGTTTTGACTACTGCATATGGATATTTTTAAAGGCTGAAAACTATGCTGTCAGTCAAAAATACATCATATTAGTAAAATGTGTATTCTCTGGCTAAAGTGTGAAGGGCTTTATCAAGGGGCATGGACATTTTTAACAAGGAAAATCCCGAAAGACAGGGTTAGTTGAAGTATCTCAAAAGAGCTGGCAGTAACATAAATAATTCTTGATGATATTTTGCTGTAAACATTTTTTATAACATTCATAAAGAGAAACCTCTTAGGTTGTTATGTACCAAGAAGTGCAAGAAAGTATATGAAAGTAGAGAAATTGAATTTTAACATGTAGGTAAGTTATGAACCACGGGTTGAAACAGTCTAATGTTTGCACCTGCCCTGGTAACATTTCATGAATAAACTCCAGCGCTGCCATCATGCCAGTCACAGCAGTTGAATTTTCTATCATTTTCTCGCAAACTCCTCCCTATGGGTTTTCATTCCAGAGTTCAGTACTTCTGTTGCTATCTGGTTTTTGTAGGCATCCAAATAATAAAAATATCATGAAGAACATGGGACAAATTCAAATGTGGGCCAGACTTCATTCCTTTCAATCATGGAGTGCAACTCATTCTTGACATCAGCTCAGAGCTGAAATCAATGGGAATTGCACAGTTTACATATTTCCTACTAAATTAATTCTCAGAAATTATGAAAATATCAAGGCCTTGAGGACTGCAGGCACAATACAGCAAATAATCACCCTTGAAAACTCTCTGGACCTCCATGTGTTGGGAAAGCCCAAGAGTCTTCCTCCCAGCCTCCTCCAGCTGGCTGGGGACAGCTCCTGGGACATCACAGCTCAAACACCCACCCTGGGGCTGTAGGGGAGCATACTGTTTTACATGGGTCAGAAACATGCCAGAAACTATTCTGTCTGCCTAATTCCATAGATGTTCGCATTCATCTGCCTGCAAGTGTTTGGGCTATTATTTAATTCATTCCTGTGCTTCAGTGCAGCCATACAGGGCCAAAGAACTTCCATGAAGAGGCATAATCCAGGTACCCATCCACTTCTTTATGCACTCTTGGGAGTACAAGCAGAGTTGTCTGGGCAACAGCAAGCTGCAGGGGTTTCATGTGGTCTGAACTAGGATCCTGCAGGCATCTGCCTCAGGAACCCTTAATGGAAATTTATTTGTTGTGCTGGAAAAAGCTTTGTTAGATAAGTACCTCTGTGTCTTATCTTGTATTTCAGCTTCCTTGGCAAAAAAGGTGATTGCAAAAATGATTGTGGTGGTGTTTGGATTACTGGTAATGGAAAAGAAATTCTGTGTACTTTTATTTATTTTGTGTTGCAAAGATAGAAGCCTGCAAAAGTTAGAAACATGAACAGAATAGTAAAAAACATGTTTGCTACTGGATTCTGGGGAGTATTCATATGCCAAAAGTTCGTTTGTGCCCTCATATTGATAAGAGGCTTATCCCAACAGGAGTCAAAGTACAGACATACAAATCTAAAAAATTTGAATTCACTAATATTTCTACCTGCTGATTTCTAGACATGTTGAGGGAGATAGTTAGCTGGGCTAGAGCAGGAACCTGTCCTAAGAATGTATGAAAGATTCAGCTGCCTATAGCATTTACTTGCTCTGACTTTATACTAGCAATAGGAAATCTATTTATTGTTGCTGTTCCTAAAATGGAGTTGAGCTGCTGAGGACAGAAATGCAAGTGACAACTTCCCACACATCTTCCTGTTTCCTCTCTTACCAAAGAAAGCCAGACCTCATTTAATCATACCTACTTGAGTATTCTCATCCATTAGAGTTAAAAAAAAGGAGTGCCATCCTGTGGGAAACCAGGGTTATCTCTTCCCAGAAGCTCCATTCCATCAGTGGGCTCGTTTACCTTTTCAAAACAGAAGAGCTAATTGTACCTCTGAAAATGCAATGTTTTAATATTTGCCATTATTAGGTATAAAAGTGTAACCGTACATTAACAACTCCTGTGACAGAACTGAGAAGCAAACATACTCGTCTTATGCCGAAAGGCTGCATTAAAAATAGGAACAGATTATTACAGAAACTTAATAGAAAAAAATCTTTCCCACCACCATATGGTTGTGATATAACACAAAGTGTTTTCCTGCCAAGATATCACATTACAATGGCAGGCTGCCAGTAGCTTCTCTCTTCCTCATTTAAACAACAAATATATCCAAAAAGAATTCTTTGGCTGAATGAAGCTGTTGCTTTTAAACATATACTATTGGCTGGTACTCAATCTACATCTCAGTTTCTCTAGAGGCAGTCCATTTCACTGTGTTTTATTCAGAAGAGTGCTGGAAACTGGTTTATCCAGCTCAGATGTTCTAGGACATTTATTTCTGTTCCTGGCCTTAGAAAGAAGAGGTCTTACACGGCTGCAGTCATCTGTTCTCATTTCTAGTTCCTGCTTGAACTAATTTTGATGATGTAAATTTCAAGCCATCCTGGTCATCTCTCCTTGTCTCTACATTAATGCCTGTGCAGCTTGAAGAGGTGTGAAGCCATTATTTTCCAGACAGTTTGGTAAGGTTCATTTGTTCAGTAGAGTTCAGACTCAGAAAAGCCTGCTGAACTATCCCTTGTCTCTGGCATAACATGCATTTGTCATGGGATCTGTAGTTGCTTCTTAAGGCTACTTTATGTGGTTAATACATGTGGCACCAAATTGTACTTTCTGTGTGTTAAAATGAGGAGGCTGGGAAACTTCTTTCTTAATAGCTACCAGTAGAAAAAGCATAATGTTTTAATCACACTTCCTAAAGTAGTCACTAATATCCCCAGCACCACAATGCATGTCTAGCTGGGGATATTCCTTCCTTACACAGCAATTGCCCACAGTGGTGCTGATGTGTGTTCAGGAAGCACCAGATCTTTGTAACCACTAGTACCTGTTCCTCTTCCTAAAATACTCACCTGTGGGTGAGCACTTGTTAGCCCTTACCTGAAGTCTTTGATGAGGATATGGTTATATGTTCAGCTACATCCTCAGATGGTATAAATTGCTTTTTTAAAAAAAGAAAAAGCTTTTTTTTGGCCTTTTCACAGACATCTCCAGTTTTCTACTTCTGAGCTGTGTCTATCTCTACTGAGTAAAATGCTGTTAGAAGTAGTTACTTTGTGATCTGAAAGCATATCATCAGGACCACAGGACATCTGACTTCATTACTGTTCTATCTATCTTTATCTGCACCTTTGTTTCTGTTTAGTTCCCTGGAGATCATGGATATGTATCAAACCAAATAACTGTCCTTCAGGGGGCAAAACAATATTTGCAAAATATTGAACAATTTGTCTTTTGGCAAAATAATTTCTTAGTGTGTGTGCTTGCTGAGCTTTCAGCCTTGTTGAGCATAAGGGTCCTATTTTTCTTACTGTCTTCACCTCCACACCAGTGAGAAACTGAGTGCAGCCCAAAGAGATGATCATGTTGCACTACAAAATATTTTTCTTCAGTTTCATCTGTGTTAGTATTAGTCACAGGTAATTTCATTTTGTGTGGACAGACTAATGTGATTAGCATACATTTATATGTATGCTGACTTGAGCTGCATTACATAGCTGGTTTTTAGGTGCAAATGGTATGGTGATTGATGTAATTTTGTGTTCTAAATAAGTGTATCATCATGACACTTTGCTGCTTTTGCTAATAACTGCATTGCTTTTTAGTTCAGCTCCTTTAGATGAAGATTGTTCACATGCTCTTTTTCTCAGACAACTAATGCTGGAAACCTTTGGAAAGCAATTAATGAGTCATCTTGGATACTGCATAAATCTTTGACAATTAGCTTGAACAAATCAAGAATGATACATGGAATGATAGATAGAGGTCCCCATGGCTGTCAACTAACCTGAGGGGTTGCCATTTTCTTGCTGCAAAGAATTTGAAGAAGGTGTATGACCATTCTGATTGGCTGTGAGTTGTAAAAGCTCTGATCCTGTCATGCTCTGAAAACCTCTGAAACAGTTTCTATTTAGCATTGCTCTGCTGTGCTTCACACTGGATCTCATAGCTTTCTAACACATGAACCAAGGGTGCAGAGACTCACGTGTCTGCCTGCCAGGCTCTCCCCCAGGTTCCCTCCCTCTGGTCACCTGGCTCTGCAGAGGAAGTTCTGTGCTCTGGAATGGAGAAGATGCAGTGACCATTGTGTACAGAACTTCAACAAACATTTATGCTGGTATGCTTGTAACAGATTGGAAGACGGCTTCCTGGTAGAGGCTCAGGAGAAGGAATAACAGCACTTTTTAAATTTGCACTTGTGGCTTACTGAACACTGAGGGCCCAGGCCTAGACTTGATCTTCTATGATAACAGCACCAGCTGTCACAGTGAGACTGAGGGTGTTAGACCAAGTGCTAAATCTTGGTTCAGTAAATTGCAAGACAAAGAAATTTTGTTAGATTAAGCACAGTAAGTGGCACATCCATTTCTTGAAACTCAAGTGTATGAAGAAATTAGAAAAAAATCTGTAGCCTCCAAAGGAAGAGTTGTCTATTTGCAGAGATGAATAAAGATAATTATAATATCAAAGTCTAACAGAACTAGAGAAGTTGGTGGCTGAGACACACAACACCCTGTCATTTATATAATTAATGACTGTCAGAAATGATCATTGATCTTTAGCAAAACTCATGTTTACCCAAACATGAGGGTTCACTTGATACACTGTTGTAGTCATAAGGCAGCATGAATAGCAAACTGTTCACTACTGACTATTCTGCACCTATGGCCTGACAGACTGGGATGGTTTTAGAAAACCCCCACTACACAGTTGTGTTTGTGCTCTCCATATCTAGCCTTTATTATTTTCTTTTTACTGTGGCTGAAAATATGTATATAGACAAATAGAAAACTAGATTAATCACGTGATACTCAAGCAAGCTCTGGAGCCCTTAAGAACTTTATATCTTGTAAAAATTGCCAAGGAAAAGAGGGGACTATAAGTCACTGTAGAAAAAAATCTCTTAAGTCTCAGACCTGTCTCTAAAATGGTGATTTAATGCAATTTTTTTCTTCTCCTCACAAGCCAACTACAGCAGTACTAGTTATTCCTTGTTAATCTTTTTTCCAGACACATTTGAATTCAGTCAGAGCCCAAAGTGGATGAGGCCAAAGAGGTCTTCATTGTCATTCCCATGTGGGATCCCAATCCTCTTTGCTGTTAAGGAAATAGAGAGACATGGGGAGAACAATGGAAAACTGGCAGAGGTGCCATTTTCTACTTGGGGAAAGGATTCATCTCTCTTTGGTCAGTTCTCTGCTCCATTTTCTCATCAGTGTCTCATAGTCTCTTGTTCCAGTTATGACCACTTATTTTGAATAGATTTGTTTCACTTAAACCAGGAAAGAATCCAGCTACTGCTGTTTTTCCTTCCTGGGACACTTTTCAAGTACAGGCAAATCTGAAGAGCTTTCTTCTGTTCTGTTCTGCTCCACACTGGACAGAGATAGCCTTGGATAATCTTCCTGTCACATTGTGGGAGTCAGCAACAGAGAAAAGAGAGTTTCAAGTCAGTAATAATCCACTAAATGCAAGCCTCGTTGTTCAACAGTTAAGCATAGAAATAGTTTCCTGATCTGGCTCTTTCCAGTTAGGTTATGTGAATTGTCATTCATCAGTCAGTAAGGCAACACAGCTGATTTTATGCAGCAACGCACAGCACCTCCTTTCCCCTGCCTCTGCTGCTTGGTTTTCTGCTGAATTCAATCAAGGAGCTGCCAATTGCCACCAGGTGAGCCCCGGGAGCTGCAAGGAGGAAGGGAGGGACTTGGTGAACTGGCAGCTTGGAGGGTATAAACTGCCTGTTGCAGGTGGGGAATTAGATTAGGTCAAGTGCCTATGTGTTTGTATGTATTCTTGGGTTCTTAGCTATGAAGTGGACCACTCTGGCATGGTAAGAACATTTTCTGCTCTACTGTGTTGGTAGTGAAATTGTGAATGCAGAAGCTGGTTATTTCGTAAAATTTTCCTATGCTCTTGGTCAAGGCAGACTCAGAAAGATGTTAATAATAACTTATATAGTCCCACAGTAAGGAGAAGGGAAAACCAAGCGCCACTTTCTAAGTTGGATGATTTAGGAGGATTCATTTGTATCTTGAATGCAGTAGAGAGGATGGTAGCCCCTTCTAATAGGATTTTGTCCTTTTTGAGTCTGTCCTGAAGGTTTCCCATTTACAGGACAACTGAAAGCAAGGGTATCGTAAGTACAAGTGATGAATCCTACCTGTCTTTTCAACATGGAAGGTGTGTGTTGTGAAGAGGTGTATGTTATTCCATGGCTGTGTAAAATTGTGCCAAAGTTGTTAAGGAAGAATTTGATTATGGTAACACTGGGGTTAACCAGGATCTCTGCCTGCTCCAGAGTAAGGTGTTAATGCATGCCCTGTTTCTAACTGAGTACCCTTCTGCTCTCCCTGCTTCCCTCCCAGTGCCTGTGGCCTCATTGCAATAGTTTTGTGTATAAGCAAAGCACTTGAAATGCCATTTAATTTTATCTGAAATGTGACTAAGTTTTTGAAGACATGGTCCCTCACTGGTTCCTTGAAATGTGCAGGCAGAGGGCTCCGCTGCATGTTTTTGTACGTAACTGAGAACCTCCCTGTGGTGATATCCCCTTTTCTATGTTCATGTGACTATTTGCTTCTCCTAACAAAGCAGTATCTCCAGTTACAGTAACACTGCATTCCACCAGGACAAGAGTGCCTATACAGCTTCTGTTCCCTTTAACTAGTGTTCCCAGCTGCAGGGAGATGAAGTGGGATTTACTCGCTTTTGTTTTCAGGTTTTTTGTAGTTTGGGATCTATCTTTCAGAAAAGTAGTAACAAGGGATCCTTGTCCATGCAGCTCCTTGGAACCAAACCTGTGTAGGAGCAAGGAGATGAAAGTAATTTTGCAAGACAAAGAAGAAAGGTAGAACAAAGATAATTAACTACTCTTGCTGCCATAATGACCCAATGAAGGACTTTTTTCCTTCATTTTTTTTATAATATGTTTTCTTTTTTTAAACACTTGTACAGTTCAAGATCTTACTTTCCATGAAACTGTTAAGAGTGACTTATCCTAGGATAAATTCCTTCATGCTCTAATTTGAGTGTAATGTTTTATATTGTCTTTGCTTCTGCGCAGACCTCTGATCTTGCAAGGTGCTTATGACAGCTGTGTTGCTAACTCCTCACCACACTGTGAAGCTGTGGGTTATCTCTTGTGAGATTGGGTTGTTAATTGGTGGTCTGTTTTATTTTTTCTAGACACTGTGAAGGCAGTATAAATCTGAGGTAAGGAAGTAGTGCAAGCAGAAGCAATTGTTTCTGATGACAATAAAGTAACTAGAAAAGAGCCTGAAGCCTATAAATAGGACAATACACAGTAGAAATTAGATAACGGAAGGTTAGGGAGTGTAAAATACTAAAAGTGGCGAGCACATGGTGTTTTATAACCACAGGACATGTTTTATGCTCTGTCATGGCTATACTGTATTTGAGATCCAAGAGCTGCTGATATGCTTCAGACCTTTTAAGACCTAACAATTCTGTGGGAAAAATACTGCTTTTTCTAGTTCCTAGTAGGTACCACTTTTCTCAGTGAAGTACAATGAAGTTGCTTTTCTAAAAAGCTTTGGTTTTCATGTGATGTGAACAGTTGGTGTTATGGCGCATCTGTTGAAACCAAGTGCCAGGCCCTTTAAATAGCAAAATGGAAATTTGCTGAAGTTCATGATTGGAAACATATCCATGGAAAAGCCAGTTCTCAAGAAGTAGCTTAGATGTGTAGTCAGTTCCTGTTGTGTTTCCTTACAGGCCACATGTTTTTCCATTTTCACTGCTTTAAAGAGAACCTTGGCTGCAGAGCTGGCTAAAAGGACAACTCACTCTAACAAAGTACTGTCTAGGATAAGCAGAGTATGGAGGCAGACACAAAAACATTTGGTGCAAATTAAAATGGCATCAGCTGAAGATTTTTTTTTTAAAGGAGGCATTAATTTAAGAGACTTCATGTATGGTATTCCATCTACCTTCAAAACACAAGCCTTAAAGTTTTTCTGGGAGAAAGAATAGAAGTTTTCCCTTCTATGTCCTTTATTTCAGAAGGACATTATTTCCTGTACCCAGCTAATGAAGTGATGGGAAATACTGTGACTTCTGAACTATTATATTGGTAGGTATGTTACATGATATTTTCTGAGGAATTGCTCTGTGGCTTTAAGGACCTCAGTCAACTTCCAAGAGGTGAGAATAAAAACTTTTCCAAGTCTACTTTTATGATGTTGACTGTCTCTAGGCCAGTCTACCTCTTGTGTTTCATGTTCTTTTTCTGCAGTGGAAAAAGTGATGTAGCTTGTCCCTTTTAATAAGGAAATGGGCTTGAAATCATCTGATGAGTGTGCTGTTGAGGTAACACAGTTGGGAGAAAACAAAGAACCCTTTTAAATCCCCTAATTGTCCAATTGTGAATCCTTTCCAGAGTCCTAGAAAACTATATCCAAATATAGTCTTCAAGTGGCTAAATGTTGACTACTGTGATGCATAAGCTGCAGGCAGAGTATGAAGGTTGAGTGTCTTCTCCAGAAGCAGCCCAGTCTCTTAGTATACTCCTTCATAATGGTGTGTGTAGGGCAGGCTCACTAGGTAGCCCTTCTAATTTAACAGCTTTTCCTTTGTACAGTGCTAGAGATTGGGATTTCTGTCTGCATCTGTTTATCCATTACTTCAGTGTTTGTTGCCCTGTGATAGACAACTACCACTGAACTTTCCAGCCTTCACAAGGTTTGCCTAAGCTCATCATCTTTTGATGTAGGGTCTCTCTTTATTCAATTATTTTCATATTTCAAAGGCATTGTCCCACTTCAAATATCTATTTTGAACTTACATGTTATTGTGGATTATACTTACTGCTTCTTTTAACTATCATCTACCTGTGAGGTTTTGGGTGTGTCTTTGTTACTACAGTGAAGCTCAGAGCCTTCTGATATAGGAATTAGTATTTCTTTATAATGTAACTTTGGAGTCAGCAATATTATGAGTGAAAATACAGTTGCATCTGAATCCTGTGGAAAAGAACTCCCATAACTTTAGTCACATAAACTTCCAGTTCTCAGCATTGTTCATTCAGAAAAAGGGCATCAAAATCTAAACATCTCTTGGGTGCATCTATTTGTCAGAAAACTCACTTGTAATTTCACAGTGTATATGTATGGATTCTAGGAGAAGTTATTGGGAGCTTCAAAGTATTCTTACACCCCTGCATTCATATGTGGCTGTTTCTCCCATCTGAAGTTGTCCCCATGCTAATTTAGGCTTTTCTCCCAGCCATGTTTTTTGGCAGGTTCATGCTACAATCATTGGCCCATCTTTGCTTGTGGTGAACTTTAATTTGTCTCCCTACTCAGCCATGACATTTCTTCCTATCTGAGCTCTTGCAGGGAGCTGCCTGCCTCTGTAGGGTTTAGGTTTCTCCTCAGCATTTGTTCTACTACCTGAAAAAGGATAATATCTTGAAGTGGTGTAGGGGGGAAATTAAAAATGCAAAATACAAGGTGATGGATTTGTGATAAATATTTTATGGAAGGCATATATAGTTTCTCTGTGTATTTCATAAAGATTATTGAGATCAGTTATTTTCAAACCTTTAAAAGAACCCTATGCTTCTATTCTGTATTTTGAGAGTGAATTTTTATGCTTGTTCTGTGTCAGCAGTCCCTCTGAGGTTATTGAGTATTGTGCTTGAAGGGAATACATTCATTGTAATCAGGCTACTGCAGTGTATTGCTATTCTCTGAGAGCAATATTAGTATGAATTGATGGTGGTATAAGGGAGACTACTCTCTAGCCCCATTAGTTTAAACTTGGAGGAAGGTAATCAAAAGGAAATAGAGTAGTGAAATCTTAGTTTCATTACTAATTACATGATTTCAAATAAAGATCTGCAAAATCTCTGATTTGTTTGAATGTTTGTGGATTGCTCTAACCTGGCATCTATTATTGTCAGTTAAGAATTCCCAAGCTATCCTTTACAGCTACACTATATTTTAACTTTTTGTTCTTCTCACCTCTTCCTTCTCACTGTTCTCTAGCTTACACACTGTACTGCAACACTGAAAAGGTGCAAAAATTTACATAACAGAGTGGCAAGTGTATTTGTCCTTCTAGAACATACTATACTGCAGCACAAGTACCTTGTAGTGTAGAAATTGCCATAGTAACTACTCATTTCTTATTGATTAGATGGATAAAAATTCTCATAATATACAAGCAGAGTAACTTGCTGGCATATGGCTTCAGGCTACCCCTGTGGCATATCTTACTTATGCATTCTCTCATTTTTCTGCATGTAAGAGTTTTTTAAAATGAATTAGTATTCCTTGGATTAGACCACAAAATAATTCTTTTTCTGCCACAATGGAGCTTAAATTTTAGGTTAGACTTGATTCTCCTAAGGCAGAATGTTAACTTGCATTGGTTTGTTACTGGATTAAGACAACTAGATTTCACTTCAATGTGAAATCTGGATGGAGAAAGGAGATGAAAAAGCCACCTCCCAGAGTGACAGAGACCTCTAACTGCTTCAGAGCTGACCTCTAAAGAGTGAAATAAAGTATTTTAGTTTGGCAGTTGTGGTAAATCTTTTTGGAAAATGCTTTTTGAATGTTCTAATTGGTTGCCTGAGAAAATGAGCCCTGTCTTTATGTTTCTCTCGTAATACTACAGCCATAGTAGTGCTCTTCAACTGTGGCATTGTGAATGCTTACTGAAGGCAGGATGAGGCCTGCAGTGAGTTATGGTGTCTGACAGCTTTCTCGGTTCATGTGCTGCGCTTGCTGAGCATCCCATTGTCTTTTGCAATCCCAAAAGATGCTCCAACAAGGCTTCTACCAAGTTTGTTGTGGAAGACAAGCTTTTTGTGAATTCTATCAGGGGAGTGAAATTGTGAAGCACTTAGGCAGGATGTCAGATAAAATTAAGACAAGCACATTCTTCAAATTTGAAACATCAGTTTATTCTGAATAATATAAAATGAAAGAACAGCAATATTCAACCAGTTTTTTTACACTGTAATTCTATTATAATGTTCTTCTGGAGCCTTCTGTAAGGCCTAGGTATTAGTTGTGATGATACTCATTCTGTCTGATTATTTTAGGATAATATTAGTTAGATGTATAGGAGACTGAAGATTTTAGAGCAATTTTTAGTTCCACTCTTCAAAGCTGCTACTACAGATGCTACTCATGCAGACCTGTTTTACTTGGCTTGGAGGCCTTTCCCATCTCCCAAAATTAAAAATGCTGGGTTAGGTCATCACTTTTATAGTGTACCACCTTCCAACTGTTATCTTTACCTACAGACTGACAGTCTCATTTCAAATTTTGTGTGACCTTACAGTTTGAAAGAGATAATCCACAGGGCTACAGGAAATGATGCTGCTCTTTCAATAAGTTAGTCCTTCACAGAGACACTTCTCAGGAAAAGATCTTCTCCCTGTAGTAGACTAAAAACAAATGGAGGAAATGCTTTGGCAGCTCTAGATAGCTTTCATCTTTAACAGGAAGAAATAGGCTTGGCTATTCTTAATCTTTGGCCTGAATTCTTGTGTGCTTTGGTAAAGACTTTCACAGGCAGCAGTGGGAGGTGCAGTGTTTAGCATGTTTTGTCTATGTGCTGAGATCTGGAAGGTGGGCCCAGAAAGCAGGCAGATGTGGATGAGCAAAGAGCAGTATGTAGAGGGTGACATAAGGGTTTAGGTAGATAAATGAAGGGGTTTTTTTATAGTTACATTGCTTTCACTCCCATGCCTTTTGCCCAATCTGAAGGGAAAAGACACAACCCAGAGGAGACCAAATTAGGAAAAATTTGCACAGAGAATTTCAGTAATGCCTTCAAGACAGACTTGGGATCACTGGAATTCCTGTCATAGCACCTTTCTGGAGATACTGGAATGGAGCTGGCTGTTAAGAACCCTTCCTGTGCTGGCTCTGAAGGGCCAGGAAAGATTTTCAGAACATAGCTCATTATCTCAGTCATTAATATCTGTTCCATTAGGGGTCTGTACTGCTGTATTTCCCTGCTGGTGCAGTGACCAATCTTGGGTAAACATCTCTGCTGCTTTTGCCACTGTGAGCCACTTTTGTTACCTCACCACTACAGACTAGGAATGATCTGGTTTTTTTCCTCTTGTAGGGAAGGAGAGACTTCCTTCCTCATAACAGTGCGAAAAAAAGTGGAAAATTGAATCCAAAGACAGAGGGGCCAGGAACTCTCCAACCTGCTGATTTCAAAGCTTGCCTATTTTCTATTGACACAGCACCAGTGAAACAGCATTGTGCAGTTTTAAACACCTTGTTCTGATGTTATGTTCTAATGCTCGCCTAAAAAACTTTATGTATGAGGGGAAACTAATGCTTGGGTACATTTCATTCAGCTAAGGAAATCTGCATGGAAAGAATATATTCCAGAGAACTTAATTTTTTTTTTTTTTTAATCAGTGTTTTGTTCAGGGTATGGTGTGCTTAGTATTTAAGTTTCAAGATAGTTGTAATGCTTAGGTATTTTCTGTAAGTGTTTTTGAGGCATCTGCAGAGACTGGCAGTCTCACAGATTGTTAGAGAAATAAAAGCTGTATATTGGGCATTGCCAGGTGTGTGTGAGGGTATCTAAATGCATGTATGTATTTGTGTGTGTATTTTAAAATGGCTCCTGTGTGCAGATATTAAACATATCCTCTTGGGGATTGCAGTGTGACTTGCATACTTGGAGGCAAAGGCACTGAATAAAGAACCTATCCAGAACAGAGTGAAATTAGCTGCAGTTGCTTGTGGGCTTTCAAAGCAAAGGCAGCAGTCAGAATCTGGCCTAAGTAATTAACTTACGAAGCATGGAAAGGAAAAGCAGCATGTGGAAGATATAATTAATAGGAACATATAACAGTCAGCTCTCACATAATAAATTGGCAGCTATGCCTGAGGTAACTGCCTTTTATTTGCAAAATGCTGTTGGAATTTTTTAAAAGTAATTGCACATTTTCTTCCATTTCCACATGGTCACAGAGAACATAGTACAGTACAAATACCAACAGGAATGCAATAAAATCATCGCTGTTGTTTGTTGTTTTTCCTGCTTAGGGCTATGATCTTATTTAAGCCAATGTCCAAAAGAAAGGAGGAATACATTTTAGCTCAGAAAAAGACAAGTGGTAAAATATTTTAGTGAGGTTTAATATGGAATAATTTAGAAGGACTAGGCAGGAACAACCAGAATAAATAACAGTAAATGGTCAGATATCTATTTGCAGAAGAGATTTATTAATGTGTTCTCCTGACTTGAGTAAATAATGGTTAAGATAAATGTTCTGAAGATCTTCCATTTTGGAGGCTTGAATTTTTCCCATCTGAAGTTTTACTGCAGCTTTTCCTGCAGAGCAAGCATGACATCTTTGGGTACACCACAGATGCTGGCAGATCTTCAGGTGATCCAGTCTATCCCTTGCCTAGTACAGGGCTCTGGAAGGCTGTGGGATGGCACCCGGGCTCCCCACAGCCAGCTGCTGCTTCAGCTGCCTCCACCAGCCTGCTGCAAAACACAAAGCTGCAGTCCTGCTCCAAACATTTGCAACAGGAAACAGCAGGGCTTGCAACTGAGGTTTGCTGCTCTACCCAAAACATGCAAGTTACTAGACTTTTTAATTGCCATTTCCAGGCTTCTCAGTGAAGTAGAGGGAGCTCCATGTCACTCCTGCTGCTACCTGGTGTATGTGATTCCCCTCTGTACCCAAGTGGGAATTTATAATACTGCTTTGTTAGTCTGGATTTTCTTTTGGTTTTAAGCAATCTGATTGCCATCACTGCAATAGTGGGGAGGAAAAGGAAGTCCAAATCTACTTTATTGTAAATGTGAAGAGGATCTGACCTCTATTGTCTGTGAGTAAATAAGGATGGGATCTCGTAACCACCTAACACTGGAGTGAGTTCTGAGCACCATAAATGTGATTAGAAGCCTTACTGCTGTTTAAAGTTGAACAGCCTGAAGACTAGGAAATAGAGTTTGCTGTGAAATATTCCTGCTGTAACTAGTCTTTGTACTGCTGACCCCAGGGGATCTTGCATTTGCTGCCGGCTGAGTCTAGCAGGCAGTTTGTTGCTGAACAAAGACTTTAAATAGCAAGTTTTAAAGAAGTACATACTTGCAATTTTTGGGCTGACAAATTTAGAATTGTGTTCTAGCAAGCTCAGTACACTCCAAATTAATTAACAGTGATCCTTTTAACAGGATAATTACTATATCAGCAAGTGGTAAACTCAAAATGAATACAAGTAGGTCCAGTTTGCATCCACAAGGAAGAGCTATCTTGTGGTTCTACCAAGTGATTCTAAATTCATTCCAGTGTGAAAGGTTTTAGCACAGATCATCATCAGAACTGTCACTTTTTTACCTCTAGACTTGAATTAAAATCTGAAATGAAGTTGCATTCCATTTTTCATATGTCTACTTCACAACACCATGGCAAGTAGTGATTGGCTTTTTAAAGCTGCTGCTGGAAAAAGGCTGAAAATAAGCAGAGAAGGAGGTGTTGCACATTATTACTACTATAGAAATGGTAGACAGGGCTATGAAGCATGTGATACTTACTTATGGCTGTGCATTTTCTTCTTTCATAATGGAAGGGTCTTATCCTGCATCGAACAGTAAGAACTCACAAGTGTAAACACGTGTTCACATCTTTGGTATTTGGGCTTTTTAAACAGGTTCATCTTTCAAAGAATAAATGTGTCATTGTTTATCAGGCTGGGGATAAGTAAGTATATGACTGCTGCAGTGATGGCAGAAACACTTCCATTCATTCTTGAAATCAGACCCTGGTCTTCAGATAGCTGAGGCTTTAGAAAATAAAGTTTAATTTGGTGTTTTAATATGGGAAATTATCTTAATTAGGTCAGTCTATATGCTTTTCTGCTCTCTTTCAGAATGGATGCAGGAATCTGTAAAAGCACCTGCCATTTTCTGTAAGAATATAATTTTTAGGCAGACTTTCAAAAATCGCTTAGCTAAGAGAAGCTGAAACTAAGATAAGTTGAGCAAATGATCTTACACTAATCTCAAGTGTGCTGTTGGGAGAAATTTGGGTCCATGTTGTTCACTCCAAATGTGAAAGAAGGAAAGTACTAATTATTAGCCATTTCTTAAAAATGGATCCTGACACTCCAGACTAGACAATCTCTCAGGTTATTTCATGGGTCCTTGTGGTGCTTTATGAAACATGAAGTGAATGCCTGAATCCTTTGGCTTAGATTGCCTTGAGCAGCAGTGCCATCTTCTTTCTAGAGAGATTCTATGTCTGGGTCAGACCACTTTTAAAAATTATACAAAATGGAGACATTTTAAAAAACTGTCTCAACTGTAAAAACAGAACTGTAAAATCAATAGGAAAAAAGTATTTACAAATATTTTGGTCAGGTTTTGTACATGTGTGTTCTGTGTATGTTCTAACTGGTAGAAATAGAAAGGCAAGTGACTCTGTAGAAAATGCCTGTAGCAAAAAACAGTTGACTTCTAGTGGTCCAGGGGACTGCTTTTTTCTTTTTGTTAAGGTTTAGGTTATTCAGACCAGGCAGGTCATAAGAGTCTTTTGTATGCAGTTTCATGGTGTTGCGTAGTTCTTAACTGAATACAACCAAAGACAAGGTAACATCTGAAGAAGGTTTCCTAAAATTTCTGGAATGAACAATGTTCTCATATCACAGTAACACCACTAGCATGCCTGCACAGTTGTTGCTGCTGAAGTTCCCCCTGTACATGGCAAACATATTGTTCATCACACTGTAGTTATAGCTCTACCATTCTAGTAGTGCCCAATGCTTTTGTGTTTTCTATAAAGAACAAGCCTGTCCTTCCACTTGAATACATGCAAGTACGTAGGTCAGCACAGTGCTGCCATCAGTAATAACCAATCTTGTTAGTGCTCCCAACCTTTCTTGATACTACAAACTATGGCTACAAGATCCCTGGGAATAATATAATATGGAACTAGTCAAAACCCACCATATAAATGGCTTTTAAAAAGGTCCCATTTCTAAGAATTTGTTTGAGAATTTGCTACAATTTAGAAGAAATTAATGTTCTCTTGATGGAAAAGATGACTTAGGCACTCAAGATGTATTTGATCATAGAAACTGACAGAGCCCTTATGAAGAAGCTGTGGGAAATGCAACCTCTTCCAAGTCAGTAACTGCTCAGTGGTCTTCTGATGGAGCTTGGGATTCCTCTTTTGGAGGAAAAGCAACAAACTCTTTCATTTCCTTCGCTTGGTGACCAGTAGCCTGAGTATGAGCTTCATAAGGCTCACATGGGCAGCAACACACTTCTCCTTTCCTGCTCTTCTGCAGAACGGTGGTGCGGAAGTCTAAGCTTATCACTGCCAGCCGATACAACTGGAGAGTCACAACTAAGATATTCTTAGCTGTAAAAAATACCAGCATCTGATTGAATATTCTGAAGTGGCCCATCAGAATTGAACGCACAATGAAGAAGGGGCCATCCTGTATGAAGAGGCTGACGCCAATGTTCCAGAGTTCTGCGCTGTACCTGCACAGCAGCAGGCTGGGGATCCGCCTGGCCGATGCGCTTGGTTTGCAGCCAATATGCTGTACTGCAAGGAAAACAGTCATGTTAAAACAATTTTGTGAAGTGGAGCCAGGGTTGGCCTAAAGGGCACTCACAATACAGGGTACTCTGGATTATAAATGCATTCACCTGTAAACTTTGCAACATGTAGAATATCCAGTTTCTGGGATGTTTTTCAGCAAAACACACTGAACTCACCTGAGGCACTTATGTGATCTGACAAAAAGAATTAAAAGCCACTTCCCCTTCTGTATGCCTCAAACTTACCAGTATTTATACTCTTCTACAACAAAAAGCAGAAATAGATCACCTAATGATTCTTCGCAACTTCCCCAGACCTTTTATTTGGTCAATCAACATGCCATACCAGTATGCATCCTTATGAAAAAAATCTGTGCTGAAAAGGAACAGGTAGTGCTGTAGCACTTCACTTTCTTCCAAGCTGTCTATGACATTGCTTTTAAAACGTTCACTAGATAGTCATTGCCTTTTTCATGTGTCATAGTAAGAATAAGGCCTTTCAGTGCCAGGCAATATTGAGCACTGTGTGGTTTCTGTCTGCTATGTAAGACTTGAGGCACAGTTAATTGTTCTTAGTCTTGTGGGTATCAATGTCACACAACTGCTGAACTTGCATGCATGGATTTCCCTTGGCTGTAAAGGTGGTGGTGGGCTCAAATGCTCTCTATGGTGTAGTGCCCAGAGAAGGAGCATCAGAAGGGTTTGTGGGGATAAATTTGGCTGTGTCTAATGGAAATACACAAAGCTTAATTAACCTGTCTCTTTGATAGGGAGATTTCATTGGTTTAACAAACATCACTACTTGCGATGCAGTCAGAATGTGATGCAGTAACAACTGCCAAATATTGCAGCTTGCCAAAAGAATTCTATTGTTTGAGTCAATGCTGGGGTGGAGGGAGAAAGAAATGAAACTCAAATGGAAAATGAGTTGTAAAATGTAGAAATTTACTGAATCCATTAGGCAAAGCTTCAGCAGCAGCTAATGTTTTAATATGCCTCTGTGCCATTGCTGCTTAATAGTCCTAAGTGCACTGCTGTAGTCTAATCATAAGTGCCTAAAAATTTCTTTTACGTCATGTTTGATGTGTGAATAAACATTGATGCTTGAACAAAAAGTACTATTTGTGCAACTGTATAGAACTACCTAAAATGAACTGTACCCATAGTAATTTCAGGGAAATAGGTGTTCAGTAATTTAATTTTTAACTGGTAAATGTAATTAAATAAGTAGAAAAGCAACAGCTGGAGGAAAAAAATGAACAGATTGTTTAAGTGCTATTTGAATTTATTTGTGTGGTGGTGATGTATACAGGATGTTTTTTATTTGGTTGAGATTTTTTTAAACCTGACTGCTGTGCATCTTTAATAGAAATTATTTGAGCAGTAGCAGGAATTTTAGCTATGATAAAGCTGAAATGTGATTGCATCTGATTTTTTAGGAGTTGAGCTGCTGAGCTGAAATATTTTCATAACTTCCCTGTTGGAAACAAAGCCTAGCACTGTCAATGAAGAAAATACTAATGAACAAAATAATATTTCAGGAAATTTTAATTTATTATTTTAGTCAGTGTGTCAGCCTAGAAATCTATTTTGTATAGATGGTACTGAGGATAATGCATTTTTGAACTGCTATAGTTGTTGCAAACTTCTTGTGATTGGAGGCCAAAATGGTTGGAACAGATGATGCTCCAGAGAGCTTTCATTGTTCTTTTTGGACAGGGTGAAGCCCTTTCTGCCCAGGAACAAACACAGCCCTGAGCTGGCTGAATAGTTGGCCCTTTTAGATTAATATAACAGTGTACAGTCCCAACATCATATGGTCCTTTAGGTCTCCAGTGAATAGGTAATTTCTCCTGTGCTTTTGGCTGTGCTATTTGGTGGTTCACAAGTCCCTGCCTCTCTGTAGGGTCTAGGACCTACCCAAATTTGAGGCATAATATAATAGACCAGCTCTAACATGAGAGCACTCATAGTGAAGTTTAAGGCAGTAACAGGCAACTGGAGCAACACAATAGTGTAATCATTTTTTCCTTTTCCTGAAAGTAGACAGCTCTATCAGAGAGATCAGAGGTTAGCCAGAAACAAGTGTTTCCTCAAAAGAAACCACAATGAGCTTTCTTCAAAAGCTGTTGTCATATGAATTCCTCTCCACCAGAAGTCCTTGGTAAAGCTTATAGTGTGTGCACAGCCACAAGATGTACCAGCAAAAACTTAAGAGCATTTTTTCTCTTTTCTATTCTGTGTGCAAGTACTAACCTGCAAGATCAAGTGGAAACTGTAACATACTCCAGGTCCATACAGCAAGAATTGCATTTATGAGAGCGTAATTCTTCCTATGGGAGGGGAAAAAGTGATAACAATGAAGATGCAGTTTCCTTATGAGATTACAAAAATGCTTCCTGTAGTGTTTGGAATGTCATTTGAAGGGTAGTTGAGTGGCACAGTAGTTGGTTTATTTATATGTGCTTTTACAATGCAACACTAAGGAAAACAGAAGCATCTTTTTGTATGGAATTTTTGCTGTTAAGGCTTACATGTTCCAACTGTGTAATTACACTAAATATCTGAAGCTAATGTTATAATAATAAGCATATGAGAATAGACTCTGTGGCTCAGAGGGGATATCTTTACCCTTGTAGTGATTGCATGTTCCTTGCAAGCCTGAAGCTTCTCTGCCAAGCAGGAAGGACTCTTTTCCTGCTCTAAAAGCCTTGCTATGATATTTACAAAAAAGAAAATAGTATTTGTTAGAGAGGATGAATCTCTTCTGTGACTCTTTCTTTATGATGGATGTTCACAGCTCATCTCTCAGCAGTGTGAGGGGGAGGTGAGCTTACTTTCTCTGGGAGAGATCACAGTGTTGAAAATCCACACCAGACTGTGCCATTCCCTTTCTTCTTATCTTTGAACACTTTGTCACTCTATCATGAAGTACACATGAGATAACCAAAGAAGCAACTTGGATAATGAATCACTTAAGCCAGCTCTCGTTACTTCCTTGCCCATCTGAAACAATTCATTAACTTGAAGGAAGTTTACCGTGTATCCAGTGTTTCAGCTCCTGTAGCCCTAAGAACTAATGCTGCCTGGCAGTTAGGCTGCTCGTTTGGCTCCCTGAACCCTTTCATTGTGATGATGTGACATGCTTCTCTGCTGGCAACACGTGAGTAATCCCCAACAAAGCTCACAGGACTTTCCCAGGGGGAAAGGCAAGAGCAGGCACACAGAGCCCTTCAATGTAGCCTTCTGCTTTCTATGGGAAAAGCAGTTTTACCAACACTGCACCTTACACAAATATCGTCAGCAAAAAATCCTTACCGAACATCCTCAATGTCCAAGGTTTCACTAGCAAATTCAAGTATATCTGCTGCTGTTCCCACAAACATGAGAAGCAGCTGAGATAACTGATCCCGGGTAATTTCAACTCCAATGGGGAGAAGCCATCTCCCAACTACTAGTAGCAGTAGAAAAGTCTGGTGGAGGGCCAGTGTCCATACAGTCTCACAGATGGTGGAGAGCTGATTGACAAAGACTTTAGCCTGTTTAAAAGACAACAATAATATACTGTAACTTCAGGAGATTGATGTTAGAGATACCGTCAGAGACTGTGTTTGTCTTTGAGCCTGCTTTTGTTCTCTTTCACATTGTATGAGAACAAATAATTTCCATCTGGCAAGCCTGGTTTAAAAAGGCACTTTAATACAAACTTTGGATAACGAATATCAAATCTTTCTCTGTGTACTACTCTTCCTGTTCTCATTTTTCAATTGGGCATTATCCTTTGCAAACTCATTACCCAGGCATTTTCTAAATTCAGTTACTGAGATTCACAAGAGAATGGTAGGGTCACCTCTTCTTTACACAGAGACTGGTCTTAGCAACAATAGTTAGTATGCAGTATGCTGTACTTTCACAATGTGGTTTTCTAAACTACAAATATATATAATGTACATGTCCTGGGTTGTTTGCCTTTTTTTGTTTGGTTTTTTGTTTTGTTGTTTTACTCTCAAAGTGCTTATCTCTAATTGTCATAAGATCTCTACCAGAAACAGGAAAAGGTGCCCTACCGTCTGAATGATGTGGTGATCTGTTCCCTCACTTCCATGACTGCTCTCTCTGGATTGATTGAAGTCTTGATTGCTGACATTGACCTGAACAGCCCCAGGCTCATTGCCACAGTACTGTTGTGAACAAAAGCATGATACATGTGTAAACATCCTACCCATGGAGCAGATGTGCTCTATGGCTGAGTGTCCTGTTTTGCTGAACTGCAGAGGGTATCTGATGTTTACAAAGGTCCTCACTCTTAATGTAATTCCCCTCTTCTTCAGAAGGGAGGAATTCCTCTCATGAGGACAAGAGAGATCTGTTGGTAGGTTCCTGAGAAAGTACAGGGTTGTACTGCAGAAGAGGATGCAAATTCAAAGGCCAATGGATTGGGTGATGTCTGTGCTCTTAAGTCTGCACCCTGTGAATGTGATCTGCTTGAAGCTCTCCTGAACTTGCTACTGGATTCCCTACATGGTCTCTCTTTGGTTAAAACAGTCAAATATGGTAAAAACTGGTCATGGTAAGGCCCTGTATTCAAACTTGTTCCCAAAATATCTGCTTTTCTTTTCTACTATCCAGGAAGAGCTCTCTGAAAATGTCACTGTTTCATTTTTCTGTATGACTTCCCTCAAGGCCGAAAATTAGTTAAGGTAGGATATTTGGGTTGTATCCTCCACCTCTCCTGCCCCTGCTGTGCCTTATTTTGTAAGGAAATTCATAGGGTGAGAGGTGAAATAAAGGAGTATTTAAGAGAACTAGACCTGTATTGTTGCCTATCCCTTTGAAATAGAATAAAGGGTATTTTTACTTTCTGCAAGTACATGGTGATCTGGGAAACTGAGTGTTCACTAAAACATACTGCTACTCCAACTACAGTAAAGCAGTGGTGGGGCCAGGTTCTGTCTGCAGCACTGTCCTGCCTTTCTACCTTCACACCCATGGCTGGCCCAGGAGCAGCTGGGGGGGCATGGCTCCAAAATCTGTCTTCATAACAATCTGTAACATCTCTCCATTGTAATAAAAAGAGGATAATTAGAAAATCGAACCATGCTGTTACTAAGACTTTTATCCTGTCCTATTTTTGCCAGAGAATTGCAGATGATTTGCATTTCTCCATTGGGCCCCCCACCATTTTATTGCATGGGGATTGATTTTCTGTGACAATTGGAATGTGTTTGAGAGCATACTGAGTAGTTGTGTTCAGCATAAAGCCTGCCAATAGAAGAGCAATATTTTTCAGAAAATTTCAGATTCTACTTTGATACTTTGCTTGGTCTCTGATAATGTTGTTCAGTAACTGGGTAAATGCTGCCTCTTGTCCGACCTTATGGTAGATAAATTTCCTGTGACTTGAAAAATCTGGAAAAAATGTCAGTGCTTGTTGCTTTTAGAGTTGGCGGTAAAGAGTCTTAAGCTGAATGCTTGTTTTATTTGAACAGTGGGTGTGAGAGTCTTGAAAGATTGACACACAGATGTGGGGAAGATGATATTTCCATTTAGTCTAAAATTCTGGGCATGGAAACAGTGAGATGCAGGGGCTGGTACTCTCTGCCTGGCCACAGCCTTGTAGGGCTAATCTCCCTGAGTTTGCCCTTTAACTAAAGGAGAGAGCGGGAAAGGCTTGTTCGGAGGATATTTTGGAAATGAAATTTAATTGGTGCTCTGGAGAGGCATCTGTAGCTGCTGCCTACAGAAAAACCCTAAAGTCTATAGAGACCCATCCCAAGGTCAAAGTCAGGCTGAATTACTGCCACTGGCTGTGTGACACAGCTGAGGAGACCACAACCTAAAAATATTGCATAGCTGTCCTAACCACCCCAGAATACTAAGAAGTGAAGATCAACAAGTAGCCTGGGTAGGGCAAATGGATGACTAACCTGTAAGGAGGAGGAAGGCTGACTCTGACAGCCTTTGGTTTGTCATTAAGTCTGCATTTAAGCTCACCCCTCTGGCTCCTTGCCTGGGCTGGCATGGTAATAGGAAAGCAGCCATGAACCTGTACAAAACTTCACATCCAAGGCTGAGGAGCTGCAGGACTCAGCAGTTTGACTGCTAGAAGGAGGCAGAAGAAACCATACCATGGCTTGCAGGGGAGCTCTTTTTCTCTTGTTCTAGTGGCATAAAGGTGCAGGAAATACCTCTAAGAAAATTAATTCACATTATTGGTGTCTTTGGTAGGTGTCTTTCCTTCTATGTAATTTTTGTAAGTACTTTCAGCTGAGATGTGGGTTGCTATTTCAGAACAAGGCTCAATGATCTTGGGTTGAATGGCAAGCTCAGGGCCAGTCCATAGCTCTTCTCAATTGCTTCCAGGCAGGAAATGGAAATCTGCATCTGCAAAGCCAGTCATTTAAATAGGCTCCTGTTTTTTTGTTTTTTTTTTTTTTTTTTTTTTTTTTTTTTTTTTTTTTTTTTTTTTTAAGTAGGCTTCTGTTTTTTTAATTTAAGTATGTTCATATCTTGTTTGGGTTTGTTCTTCTCTGAATATTTAATGAGTGGTGATTGTGAAGTGATTCACTTGAAAATTTGGAGAAGAGCCTTTATTTACATCATGTATATGCATGTAAATAGGACTGTTGGTGCCAGGAATATCTACTTATCAATTTGTGAATGTGCAGTGACTAAAGGGGAATATGACAAAAAGCAAGTGAATATTGTTCTACTGTTTCATGGGCATTTGATAAACATGGTTTGCCTTTTTACTACTAGACTCCAGTTAGTCCTAAGTGTTGACTATGTACCAAACTAAATAAAAATGGTTTTGTTTTCAGGTTTTTTTTCTGTACACATTTTGTATAAATTCTGACTTGGCTTGCTTTCTTTTGTTTCTTCTGAGGTGAAGTTTATGTACCTCTGATTCATAAGCCATCTAATCAAAACGGAAATGCTGTTGCATGACATGGCGATGTCCCAGTGTATGGGGGACACCCGAAACACCAAACTAATGCAGGCAATTTCTGCTTGCACCTTATTCGCAATCTATTATTTTCAAATAAAACTGAGGTTAGCTAAAACTTTTCATAATGGGGCCAGCATTGGGGTGTAAAATTGACACTTGAATATTAGGGTGGAGTACCCTCAACCTATTAATGTGCATGGAGGCTGTCAGTCTGAGGACATTTTGGAAGAGTCTAGCCCTTCCCTGGAGCAGGCCCTGTGCCAAGCAACAGGTACCTGGCTTGCTCTCTGTGCTATGCTGCAAACAGTGTGACTGTCACTATGGAAACACATGTGATGTCAGAAATTCAAAGCACTCCTGACTGCTTCATTTTGCTCATACAGGAAAGCTGAAATGTAAAACATGAAGAAAAGATTATCTAAGTTGTTTTCCAAGTTGAGGAATATAAAGGGTATGGCAAGGAAGGAATGGTGAAAGTATGTAAGATCACTTAAGGAGTTCATTATGGTATAATTTTAGCTGATAAGAGAATCCCACCTCAGAATGAGGATGAGGGAATGGACAGTAAATATTCACTATATCCCCAAAATGTTCAAGTTAAGGTGATTAAAAATAAGTGCAAGGTTTACCAAGTATCTCTCTTATTCCTGACTGGAAGCCTGCATTGACTACAGCCCTGGTAGTTGGGTAAGCCCTGCAAAAGGTGATCAGTTACTGCTTGCAGTGGCACACCAGGCATTTGCAAAGGTAACAGAGCCCTGAGATCCTGAATGTTATAATGGAAGAATGTTTGGGTTTTTTAATGGATTAAATGGTTTCAAATTGCTTGATAGCAGACAGCAATTTTTTTTCTCTCTGTACAGTTCAATTGACTTTATCATCTCTCCCGAACACATATTTCATCGCCAAATACGTTACCACAAAGTAGAAGTTTGTATGCAGTCAGTATTTCACCCTTGATGCATGAATGGCACCATATGTCCAGTTCTGCAGTATACAGAGGCAGAATTGCCTCTGTCTTCAGGAAGAGAGACTGCCTATTAGCACCTGCTTTAAATAACAGCACTGACATGAGCAGCTGATGCTTCCTGGTAAAGATTCAACATGAGATCAAAGTTCTACTGCCTTAAAGATGGCACACTGTTTTCATAGTGTATATATTAAAAGTGTGGACCTAGTGACTGCATAATCACCCATTCTGTTCGCATTTAAATAATGAAATCCCAGGAATACATCAGTATCGAGAGTGGTGCTAGTCTGGGTGCTGTGTTTGAGATGAATTGTTAAGAAAGCCGCTCCCCTTCTGGAGGTATTGTTTTTGAATCTGTTAGATTGTGTGTTTCCAGAACTCTCTATCCTATCTCTCCAGGTATAAACTAAGCTGTTAACTTGATATACTCCCTCTTTAATTCACCATAGCAGTGTATCAATAAGAACAAGTATGCCATGTTCTAACATCATTTTGGGAAATAAACTGCTGCCTTTGACTACAGAATTAGCCTGTTTCTTGGACCAGATTTAACTATGACAAATGTTCTCAATATCCACATTACCTGTCTGTGACTGTTTAAGGAGATTTGGGAAAACAAGAAGACAATAAATTCCTGCTGCTGTATTTAGAAAAGGCCTGAGGCATTTTTAGTGTAAACACAATTTTGAATATTTGATTATGCTTCTGTTGACTCTAACAATATTTCAATGGAGAAAATGAGGTACTAGTTCTTTTTAGTCTAATTTATGTATTTTCTTCTGTTACTTTTTGTTCTTGTTCCAATCTGAACCTTTACTGCTCTAGATGTAGGGCACTGCATATGTGCAAATACTGGCACAGACAAAATTCCTTTTCACTGCGTGGAAGTGCTATAGGGATTTGAAAGTAGCCTGCATGAGGTTGACTCAGTGAGACCTGTTGGGTGAAGTGGCTCTGTTCTGGCCCTAACTGACCCCAGAACACTTGCCCTTAAAAATTTTGCCATGTGCTTTAGTCCTGAATTGGAATCCAGCCTGCACCACCCCCCCCCACCAGATTACTATGCAGCACAAAGAAAGGAAGGATATAAACCTTGTCAGACGTATTTCTAGCTGTGGTAACAATCTGTGTGTTCTCTATGTTGCAGCAAACATGAGGTAACCTGTGTTTAAGACCCCTTTCACTGATGCCTGTCTCAGTTTTGACTTGCTTGAAGTTGTGGCATTTGCTTTTAAACACTGTGAAACTCACTTTATTTTGCAAAGGCCTCTAAAGCAATGAAGTTTTTACCCTACTGAGCAAGATTCATGCTCGTAACCTGGTGGTGAAAGGCTGTGTTTTTCAAACTTGTAGTCCTCATTTCCTCAGATAAATACAAATAAGTGGTCTCATTTTTAGCTAGGAAAGAGGCTCATTATCTGATAATTAGGAAGTGCACAGTAGTCATAATATAGCTGTACCTAGACTGGGACACCTACCAATATGAAAGAAAGAACTGGAACAAGACTTGGCAGACTTTTATCTGCATGCCTGAAGCCAAACCATCAAATAATGCATCAATTTCAAACTAGTCCATCTTGTGTCATAATAAATACCTGAGTCCCATGATGAATTTCTAGTAGCCATAGTGATGGTACTATGCAAATCAGATATAAAAATATTGCTGGTGAAAACCTGTGAAGGAAAAGAAGAGATATCTTGGTATTATGATACATCATAAATACTTTCCAATGCAGATAATGTTTGGATATATGGTATCTTGTGCCTCTACCGTATGGGGTATTAAGAGATAGGGTAATTGCATATTAGAATTGCTCTTCTTGCTTGATTGCTTGTGCTGTGTGAATATTATAAATAATAGGTTTATCTGTACATCCATCTAAGTTCATATATGGAAATTTATTTAAAATTTATTTTTTAAGAACTAACCAAAGGCACTTTGCTGTTTGTATTTCTATCACATCATTTTCTGTCATTAAATAGCCTTTACCTAACATGTTCTTTCTGATTTCATGAAGAGTAAATTAATACATTGAGTCACTTCACTGAGTGATGCTGAGATAAAGGTGGTTGTTCACAATCCTGTGCATTGACACAGGAAAGGTAGAAATAGCTTCAGTTTGCCTAAAACAAGCACTGCTTCAGCAGATCTTTTAGTTGCAGGCTGTGCATTTAAAATGGATTTATGAAAATGGGTCTTGGCCTTGTTTCCCCACTTGTGCTAGCAGTGGTAGAATTTTCTTGTTCTTTTCTCTCTGCCAGTCTCTTATATAACTGTGATGGGTTGGTGCTGGCCAAATGCCATTGCACCCACAAAAATAATTTATTCAAATAAAACCAGCACAATAACTGATGTTGATGACGCTTTATTATCTTCAGCTTCTTTAGCTGGGTTTATTCAGAAGTAATGGGGAGGTTTCATGATTTCTGCAACTGGTGATTCTTGTGAGAGTGTGTTGCTGATATTTTCTTATGAAGCATATGACATTTGATTGAGGTGGGTTTTTTTGGCAATTCTGTACTTCTGGAGTAGGAATGAGAGGCAATGCCACAAATTTTCCATCCAGCTCTGCATGCTACAGTATGAACTGAGCAGCGGGGTCCAACTCGGGACGTTTGCTTGGTTCCTTCTATCCTGCCACTGGCACATTCAGCAATTAATTTAAACTGCTTATAAGTATGCAACTGCAGCAGCATTTTGGACACATGTCGTTGCATTTACTGTTTGTCCCAATGTTGAATATGCCTTTATTTTTGTAATCATTACTTTTCCAGTGAAGATTAAGTATTGAGGAAAACAAAATATCCTGCTGCTTAGGGAAATTACTGGGTTGCTGGACTGCTCTGAAATGTTTTAAACTATCCCCTATAAGATAGTTTAGGTTTTAATGTTTTTGTTTTTCATGTTTGAGGGGGTGTTACTTGTTTTGGCAGTGGGCTTTGTTGTTGTTGATAGCTTTTTTCCCCTAAAAAAAAAAAAAGGCTACTGATTGTGTGGGTTTTTAGCCTGGTTATTTTGGGAGAGAACACACCTCTTATTTGAATGGAAGAACTAACATTTTACAGTATTTCCTGTAGGACTTCAGCACACGAAAAATCCATCCAGCTGGCAGGTTAGCAATACTGAGCTAATGATACCACATCAGGCCAAGAGACTTCAGGGGCTTTAACCCTGCCTTTCTTTCAGAAGGAGCAATCTAGAGGAAGTATTACATGGCCAGGCTCACTAGAAGATTTTTTTTCCACATGTGCCATTAAATGTTTTATGCTGGTGTAATAAGTAACAGTCCTCTGTCAATAATGAACAGAGAATACAAGGGTGTTGGAGGCAGGAGTCCTGCTGCATAGTCTGCCCCTTGCTTGGATTGGTGATTGTCTGTGGAGTTGTTTCTACAAATGCTGATGATGTCTGTTCTGTGATGGTTTTCCACTGGAGCAGAAAATTATCCTGATGCAAATAGATGCTGGCCATTTGTCTACAGTTCTCACCTATATGTGTACTTTTATTTTGATGCTTAAAGTGCTGGACCACATCCATTTTCAAAATTTTCTTCTAGATAAATTTAGCCCAGTCTTCTGTGTATGCATCTAACATGGATCTGCTTTTGGTTTCTGTTTTTGTTTGGATTTTTCAAAAGCTCCATTGCAAGTGTTCCTTCATGAAGATTCTGCTGCTGCCCCCTCTCCCAAAAGAATTGGGTCTGTTCAGTCTGCCTGTCTCATAACTGCATTTGGGACTCTGCCGTTGTTCAATTTTCCAGTGTACCAGACTTCACCACTGCTTTTATTGCATTCAAATTTAGAGTATGGAACTCTTGTGTGAATTGTCACACAACACTCCTTCTGTTATAATGACTTTCACAGGTTGCAATGGGCAGGATTTTAAGAACATGGAAATACTCCAGGGCTCTTTAGTCCTGGATTTGTCTCAAGGCCTGCCTGCAGTTTGAGTTTTTAACAATAAAAGGTCCTAGTGAAATCTTGACAATTAGTTACATGACCGCCTCCTTTTCACAGAGCATTTTGTTTTGGCTGCCTGAGCGCTGATGAGCTGTAGATGACAGCAGTAATTCTTTAGATGCATGTAAAACCCCATGTGCTTGGGCAAGCTCTGCTATGACTAACTTTTTTGTTCATTTCTCGGGTAGCCTTTCACGCATGAAAGTTCCTCTCTGGAATAGCCTCTCAAATCCAAATAATGAAGCCACTCTTGCTGTATCAAAAGAGTGGTTGCTACTCATCTTTTATTTTTTCACCAAGTTTAAGTTCATGCAGTAGCACGGTGCTAGCACTGTTACATGGAGGAGAGAAGAGGCATACAGTCCTAGGGAAGGAGGTGCAATCCAGGGCACGGCAGGATGGGTGTAAGATGCAGGGCATTTGCAGGGTCCCTCCGCACCCCTGTGCCCCTGCAGCGCGCAGCCCCGGCCCGCTGAGGAGGTGCCCTCAGCCCGCTGCAGCCCCACAGCATCCATACACACCGCCGCACAGAGTGGCTGTCTGCTGTACAATTGCCCCTCCTGAAAGCCCTCTGTTTGGCAGCGGACCAGCCAAACTCTACCAGCTTTCCATCCCTGCCTCCCGGGAGCAGCCGGCGAGCAAACGCGATCCCTGAGCGCCTGGCAGCGCCAGGGCCAATGCAGCCCCTGCTCTCGGGGGGCAGCTTCGTATCTGCAGCAAGGTACATGCAAAGAAGCAAGAGGGGCTCCGGCGGAATATGCTCACCATTTGTAGCCTCTGCCTTGCTTAAACTTGAGGGTGAGCCCTGTCTCCAGGCACAGGAGAAGATTGAGCAGTGCCAGCAGCCAGTACTTGGGTTCCTTCTTCACGGCGGTCACTCTCCAAACCCCGATGAGTGAGTGCAACACGAAGAGCAGACGAGTGACCAGGGCATTGAGCAGCACCATCAGCTCCATGCCGCAGCACCCCCTGCCTTTGCCCCGCACCGCGGAGCTCCGCCGCCTTTAGGAGCCCTGGCGAGTTACCTTGGCAGGCACCGGGAAGCCTGCGCCTCGCCGGCACACAGTTCTCTTCTCCTCCATCTCCACAAAGGGGCCCATTATAACAAAAAAGAAACAGCATCGCCCCTCCCCCAGACTTCCTGAAAACTTTTTGAAGGGAAGAAAAAAAAAAAAAAAGGCACGCTTCCATGCTGCAGTGGTTTGCAGGCTCGGAACAGCCCTTGCCGGCCCAAGGCAGGGGTGGGGAGCGTTGTTTCTGTCTCCTCTATATCGGCTCAAGGACCAAGCGCGGCGAGGTTTTCCCTCTCGCCCAGTTACCATCGCTCTGCAGCCCCACTTGCTGCTCTCGCCTCGTGCATTTCCAGCAAAGACACAATGAAAGGCGCGTTATTAATTTGAATCATTGTTGCTGAAAGCTCCACTCTCCATCTCCGAGAGTGCAAAACAAACCCCTCTTTCTGCTCTCCCTAAAAGACAATTCATATTTAGGAGCTTTTAAAATCGTTTAATATTGCAATATACAAAGCAGAACTTGTATGCTTAGTTCAATACTGGAATCCCTTGTGCAGCAGAAGTCAGAATCTGAAATCTAGTCAAACCACTCTATTGTATGATCTATACCCTGCTTCAGGACTAAGAAGCAGGCCAGGTGCAGAACTCCAGAAACAGTGATGAAATCTGGGGTAACACTAATTTTACTGAATTCGTCAACAGAGGCACATACAAAAAAATGCACTAAAGTTTGACTGTGAGGTCAGTTACCTCTAGATGGACTTTTTGTATCCTGTGGGAAAGTATATGAAGTACAGAATTTGTTTTAAAGTTTCCTTAATATTTCTCATAGAGATTATACATTGTATTAGAATTTACACTTGGTTAACAAAAGAGAAATTTCTTCTTGATCAAAATTGGCACTATGCTGTTCCAGTTTTGTGTTAATTTACTGCCAAAGCATTTAAATTGAGATAGCCAACTCAAGAATCAAGTCCATGTAAAGTACTGTGGGTTTCAGAGGTCCTGACTTCCTGGATTTAATTTTAAACAATCCTGTTCTACTTAAACACAAGATTATATTCTTCTGAGAGCTGTGACCTTTCTAATAAGGTATTTTTCCTCAATTGCTAAGATCCAAATTTTCCTTACTGCAAAGCCAAGCCTCTTCCTTTATGAAGTGCCGGTGCTGGTCAGTTGATATCCTTGGGGGTGGTGGATAGGGAAGACTACTTTACTTTAACCCTGCCCAGAAAAAAAAAGGAAAACAAAAGTCCATTCCACAGTAGAGATGACTCACTTGGGAAATGCCTGAGTAAATAAATGGACTGTATAGGATGCCTTTTTGAAGGAACAAAATCAAGCTCCTCACGCTCAGAGGAAAATGAATTCAAGGCAAGGACCTACTATAGATAATCCCTGCCAATAGCCACCCTGCCATATCGTGCTTGGGTGCTGCTGGTTCACAGCACTTCCGCTGGCGTTAAGGTCAAATGTAGTTGAAGAGGAAACTGGGAACAGACAGATTGAAGAGATTGTTTAAACAAGATATTCCTCTGTGGGAGTGCTTAATGTCAAAGAAATTACTTGGGGAAGTGGTATGTCCTATTGTTCATGGTGATCCTTACAGGGCAGATAGGTGTCACAAAACTTGGAAGGATAATCAGTGCAACATTCTTATGATACCATGCTCAGGAAGGATGCAGAGAGCTTTGCTGAGAGCTAAGTAATTCTGCATAATCAAGACATGTGGGAGCTGAACTGCTTAACAAGGTAGTTTCATCAATGAACAATCCAAGCTTCACATGAGTGAGAGTCCCACACTTAAGTAGGAAGAAGATACAATATTGACTCTGCTTACTCAGTGGTGGACCATGATGGCAGCACAACAGCCTGAGTAGAGGGGGAAGTACTCATGGACAGCTTAATTTCTTTGGCCTAGAAGAGGCAAATATTGCATCCAGAGTGCATTTGACAGAGTGCATTTTTAGATGTTTCAGTGGCTGTTTTGTGGAGCAGCTGATTCAGGAACCCATGAAGGCAGTGCTTGACTTGAATCCTGAGTGGTTTATGGGATATGATGTAGGGAGTAACAGCTGAAGAGGTCCCCTGAAAGGGGGATCTTAATGTGCTTAGATTTGGCATCCTTGCAGGAGTAAGACAAGCCAGAGTTCTTTACCATTGCTCTGCTCAGCTTCAAAAAGGAAAACTAGACACAGATCAGCAGGCATGTTGAAAATAAGACAGATGGAACACCTAACTCTTTGCAGGGAGTGTGGATATTGCTTCTGTAAATCACATGGGAAGTGCAGAGATAACTGCGCATCAAGGGAAACTTGAGAAAGAATGAGAAGAAGCCAGCATTTGCAGGGTAAGTGAGACTGCAGGAGCAAGAAGGCATTCTTCAAAAAGCTGAAATGCTGTCCAGCTGAAGAAAACTGAAAAAATTATGAACTCTTGCATGGACAAACATGATAAGACTGGCTGAAGGAGTGTGAGGGACAATTAGCAATAAAACATAGTAACTAAAATGTCTGCTATCTGTTCAAATATGTTGTGACTAGGAAGTCTGCCAGGGAATTGTTTGGTCAGTGGACAGCCAGGTGGTACAGAAGCCCTCAGGTGTGATATTGCTGGGGGGAGTGGAGTCCCAGCATGAGTACAGATGTACACTGTAGTATGGGAAAGCACTGACTCCTGCACAGAACCTTATAGAAGGAGTTTCTTTAGTGTTTTTTTTTTTCTCTATGACTCTGTATGTGCTGGTGTTCCATCAATTAAATTCTTTCATAGTTTCTACTGATCTGCATCTTAGACTTGTCCAGGCTAGTTAATCATGGACTAGAGATTTGTCTAGGGAAAAACTTTGTTTAGCTTGTTTTTGTGCTCTTTCCCTGAGGATGGAGTTAGGTCTAATGCTGGATGCAGACAGTGGAATTAGATGGACCTTTGCCCTGACCTGAGATGACTGCATTAGTAGAGACTTTCTGATGTCTGAAGAAATTGATCTGGAGTGGGTTGTAGTGTTGGTTGGATCCAAGCCGAAAGCAAGACTCGTGTCTGTTTGTATAGAGTGCTCTACTAATGATATATCCTCTTCCCTACGAATTTTTTTCTTTCTCTCTCTCTTTCTCTCTCAAAACTCTGGTCTCTGTCTGGGAACCCTTGAGAGTTAATATTTGCAGGAGCTGCTGTACTCTGACAAAGCCTTGATACAGTGGTGTGAACATGCATCACACTGTGTGGGATTTTCATCCAAGACACCTTGGTAAGATCTACTGCACAGCTCTGCCACATAACAGCCAACTGCAGCATGTTTGATGCATTTGGGAGATATTAAACCTTACTGTGCCCCCAGCACCAATGGTCTTTTTACAGGAATAGGGAATCTGGCACTTTAAAAACTGTGCCACAGGATCTCTGTGCTTGTGTTGAATAATTCCTGCCTTTAGGTAGAGTCACTATGATGATTGCACTAAGCAGACTCCATAACTGTCAGAAATGTGAAATTGCACCAGTTCCCAAAAACAAACTAGGGTTGGAGGTGGTTCACTAGCTGAACATGAATCAGCAGTGATGGTGGGTCACATTGGCAAGTAGATACAGAGCTGAAACCTGCCAATGTCCATCTTGCACTTAGGAGGGCCTTAGCTGAAGTGCTGCCCTACCTTGGCTCAGTGAGGGAGGAACAAGTGGAGAAGGGCAGGAGTGTTTCTACAGTAGGAAATTACTTAAACAAATGGTTCCGTTTCAGGTGGCTAAAGTGACATCCTTGTCAGGTTGCAGTGCTTATAGAATCACAAGACCCCTGTTCAACTACCTGGAGGGACTCCAGTTCGAACTGGAGTGCAGGGCTCAGGAAATCCTTGTGAAGAGGAATTCCAGAACAAAAGTTCTGTGAGATTTTGTGATAGTATGCAGTGGTTTTTTACTCTTTGTGGGAGCTCTGAACAAAGATTCTCAGAATTTACTTCTCTTGCTTACAAAATGGGATGTTTTAGGCAGTGAAATTTGGGGGTAATGGCTAATTGCCTTCAGTTCAAGAGACTTTGAAGTTTTGATTTACAATATTCATAAAGAAATAATTATAGGGTATTAAGCTGGAAGAGACCAGGGATGAGAAGGGGTCATAAATTCAGTGTGAGTCAGCAGTGTGTTCTGCTGTGAAGGAGGCACACTGGGATGTATAAACAGACCTGTAATGTGCCAAATTTCAGTTATTTCTTTGCCTTCCTTGGTGCTGGAAAAAACCTCAACTAAACTACCCTAATTCTAGTGATGCTTTTCCAAGGGAGAGCTGACAGGATAGAATGTCCAGAGATGGACAAGACTGCTGAGGAAAGAATAAGACACCATCATTCAGTGTAGAGAAAAGAAAACTGAGATGGAAGTGGCCATGCTTTCAGGAATAGCCTGTTCACCAGTCCCAAAGCAGAGGGAAGGAAGTAAAAGGCCTAAAGGTGAAAAAAAAAAAAAAGGGAAAAAATGCAATTAGATGTCTGGAGACATATCTTGCTAGGAAGGGCAGTGAAGCACTGAAATAGATTGTGTAGAGAGATGTCCATGTCTCAGGTTTTTAAGCGCAGATTAGGGAAACATCTGTCAGGGATGACAGCAGTTTAGTTATCACTTGGGGGTAGAGGGCTGACTAGATGATCTCTGGAGGTTTCTTCAAGTCTTTTACCTCCTAGGGCTCTAAGGTTTATTTCTTTATTATCCAGTCTTTATCTTGAGTCTCTAAGGAAGTTTCTTGCTTAAATTAAATCTGTTTAGTTTTACTTGCATAGGGTTCTTAAAGAAGAGGAAATTGTTCTGCTTTCTCAATGCTTGACTGCAAACTGTGAATAATTATGACAGCCTTCTAAAGAGATCACCACAAGTGGCAATTAACATACATGTTGAAACAAATGGGAATGATTTAGTTGTGCATGTGAAACAAAAAAACCTATCCAATTCTGTCTTAAGTGAAAGCCTAACTATTGCTGATCAAATTCAAGAGGGAAAAGCCAAATCTTTCAAAATATGATATATGATAGAAGGTACTAGCTATAGCGCAGTGAGGGTGTGAAGGAAATGGATAAAGGAGTGAAAAAAATAAGAGTATAAAAAGATTAGCTCTCTAGTAAAGAGCCAATATGATTGCAGAAGCATTAAAATCCCTGCAGGAGATTTACTGAAGACTCTGCCCTGGATTAGAATTTGATATAAAATAATTTAACTGAAGTCATACAATTTCTGTGCCATTTGTAGCTGAGTTAATAGCATATGTTCCTGGAGGATTACAGTCAATGATTAAGGAAATTAGGTTTTGTTTGAATTTAATTTAGTTGTATAAAGCTGCTACAATAATTTACAGCTTTGATATTTAATATTTAATAACCCAGATCTTAAAAGAATACGAGGTATAGCAATGTCATCGTATATTGAAATATTATCCCCATAAGTCATTTATATTTGCTAGTTGAGAAGAATGTTCATCACCTAGATGGGCTAAAATGGAGCTACTTGATAAAAAACCAATGCAGTTTTATAGGTAGTGGTAGTGAAATTTTTCTGTATGTTATCCAGTAAATCATAATTCACTTGGAGAACTTCTCAATCTCAGTTTCAGCCTTCATAAGAATATAACCCTGACAGTTTTCTTTTATCTAATTTCCTAGCTTTTTTGCTTTATGAACATTACAAATCCTGTCTGTTCTTTCTTATAAGCATGCTTCTGATGCTCCCTCTTTTCATTTAAAAGTAGTAAAATGCTCAGTCTCCAATTTAGCAGGGTGCCCTGTTTCTGTTGAGAGAAAAGGAGGCATGTAAAAACACCCTCATCTGAAAATCAAACCCCCAGTATTTTCAGGCACCTTTCTATTTATTTTCTAGACACTAAGTTTATAAGAGCCACAAGACATGGTCCAAGTCCCCTCCGTACTGAGGCCACCAACTGCAGAATCCAGTCTCAAAATATTCTTGTGTGAGCTTATAATCCAAAGTGCAAACATGTACCTATGAAGCAAGAAAGCAAAAGGCTTCCTATGGCCAGCCTGCTCTCTTGCATCTCTCCATGCTTCCCTTCTTGTGTTCGTAGCCATTTCTTTCCTTCTCTAGACCCTTTCCTAGGAAGAGAGGACCCATCAAATGGTTGGCTCTTTTGGGTAGCTGCCACCTGTTGTGGGTCACTGCCTTCCAAGACTCAGATCTGATAAAGGAGGGTGAGCTTAGCAAAAACTTCAGCTCATTTGTAGTGCATTGTGAGTCCAGGCTTTCAGAAAGGAAGGAAAGCACTGGCAGCCTGGCAGGATGGTTATGAGTGGCCATGGGTCTGCCAGAAACACCCTGGCCCTGGCTGGAGCGTGAGGTGCTGTGAGCTGGCAGAGCTCCACTGACATCAAAGCTTCTGCAGCCCCAAAATATGGCAAAGAGGGTTGTGTTTTCCTCTCTGATTAAAACTAGGGGAAAGCATATGAGCAGCTTATAGCTCCCTACAGTTATACATCTTTTTTGTTGGTTTTATAGTTCAGGAAAAAAAAAGCCCTCTGAAAGGACCATTTTTTCCTTGAAGAATAGAAATAAAGAAAAGATTTCAGGTATTTTATTAGGATTTTTAATTCCTCCTTCAGCCTGGGCTCTATTTCTGGGAACACACAGTAGTTCTGCAGCACTATATATTTCAAAGAAGAATAGAAGCAACCTTGTTCTGCAGGCACTGTTTCAACTGTGACTGAAGTGGAAGACCTAAAGTTACAAACAGTGAAAAACTGTAGCATTTGTCCTCAGCAAAGAGAAAAACTTTCCATTTTTGGCTAGGAAACCTTGAAATGTCTTCCTAGTCATTGTCTCTCTCCTGTTTTCCAGTGTAAGGATAATGTGATGAGCTGACTGGACTAACACTGTTCATGTTTGGGGCACGAATAAATGGAAGCTGGGTTACAGCTATTGCCAGTGAAAAGGCCAAGCTCCTCTCACAGGTGGAACAGAGGCAAAATATCTCAGGCTTTAGACAATGGTTGTCAAGGTAAGCTGTAAGCTAAAAACTGGTGGCACTGTTTTTGTTTACCCTCTGCATAGTCTTAACATTTAAGTTTTTCCTCCATGGACTGAATTTACTGGAATTCCTATAAAAGTGTTTATTATGGCACCCAGCCTAAGCTAATGAGTCTGAAGTCAAGCCAATACAACCTGTGTCTCACTGCAACTTGATTTCTTGGGTGTGGTGTCTTGCTAATTACAATCATATGCCTCTGTTAAACTCAAATCATAAGTAAGAGGGATGTAAAAATCTATATAAAAAGAAAATCCCCAAACCTGTAATGTTTGAGCTGATTACCTGAGTACATGTATTGAGTCAGCTCTCACAAAGCCAGGCTATATCTCATCAGGAGACTCATGAAAGGACACTGGCTTCCCTCTTACCTGTGCCTGTTAAAATGTCTAAATTTTTTTTTTTTTTTTTTTAATGATGTACAGGTTGTGTGTAGGCCTTTGCTATGTTTGCTCAGAATAGTTAAACAATGGTACTTGGCTATGGTCCTAGCAAGCCACTTTTTTCCCTGGTGATATTGGGATCCAGTGATGATCATCTGCATGTATTTTTTATGTATATTTTTATATACCTATATTGATTTTGTCAGTCCCCTAACACATGTTCAGAATTTAATGAAGAAAATAGTCATGAAGCTGTGTGCAAAACTCCATAATATTTTTACAAGCTAATTAGTTAAGCTGACTTTTTAATCTCTGTGCTGGAAGGGGCTGAAAGACAGGACTGTACCGCAAAATACAGGTTGGCAGACTGGGAAATTACTTCACAAATGCAGCCAAGGGTAGGGGGAGCATGTAAAGAAAACAACTCTCCCATCCACAAAAAACCCTGCTAATCATATTCATCTTCATTGCAGTAGGAATATAATGACATGGGTTTTTGTCTGAGAGCAAGGCTTCCATAAACCTGTCAAGATGCTTAATTATGGTCTGTTGCACTGGACTGCCATAACCTGCTAAGAGAAAAAAAAAAAAAAAAGTAGTTAGAGTAGATACTCCTTTTGAACTGGAATAGTGTACTGACTTTCCCGTCCTCTTGTTATCAGTGAAAGCTTCCTAAGGATAAAAATTTCCACATCTTTGTTGGTTGCAAAATATAGTCAGTTTTACAAACAAGCATCTTCCTAAAGGCTGCAAACCATCTGCTCAATCATTTTCTATCCTAGCAAAAAGAGAGGCTGAGTGCCAGAATTTTTTTTTTCTGTGATGTTTACCCATAAGTTATTAATACCTATCTGACACCCACAGAGATCTTCAAACTTTTTTGTTGGGTAAAACAATATTGCTGACTTGTCTGACAATATCCAAAAATGAGTGAGCATTGTTTCTGATCACCCCCACTGTACAGCTCATAATGCCAGTTTGTTTATAAATAATGTCATCTGTTGTCATCTCTTGAGTGTTTTATCCCACTGACTATACTTCCCTCATCCTTTATTTGAGACATCTGTCTATGCTGGTCCTAGTATGCATAATGACTTGAGAGATGTGAATAAAGAGAGCTTATATGGTGTAATAGACACATCCAAATATCTTCTGGAATTTAGACTCAGCAATGTCACAGTGTGGTCCTAATAGTCTTTAAACTGCTTTGAAGTCAGATGTCAATTCTTAGTACTGCTGATGGGAAAAGCCACTTAAGAAAATCCAAAAACCTACTAATGATCCAAAAAAAAACCCAACTAATGATCCCAGCGAAGGGCTACTAATTTTAATGGATTTGCTAGGTCTGATAAAACAATGTTTGAAATAGCAAAATTTTACTTGACAGGAGAATCTTCAGCATCTGGCAAGAAATAATGAGAGGTTTTAGACTGAGTTTTGTAACTAGTTGCTGACTTTTTCCTGTTTACTATATACTAGTACCAACATTACAGGGTTGGCAGAAGAAAGGGTCTATAATGATAGGTCTGGCATGTGTTTATGGCAGCTTTAGCCTCAGACTCCTTCAGAGAAATTGTAGCGCTATATCCAAGTATTTACCCTGCTAAATAACAGTCATGGGGCATCAAGCTCAATTTTTTGGAGTTTTTTTTTATGGTAATGGTGGTGGTTCAGTTTTGAGTTGTTTTTTTTTCAAGGGCAAAAATTAACTATTTTTATCTCACCAGAGTATTTCAGTTATGCCATGTTCTGTGAAGTTTCTCACTGGGGCAAGACAGTCCTGTTGCTCTTTGAAAAACCTTGGCTGATTAATATCCTTCAGTAGCTCTGTGTTCTGGGGGTGTGATTGGGATCTACTCATCTAGTGTTCTTACTTTAACTTTGTAGGAATCAAAGTTTATCCAAATGCAATTAATTTTTAGAAATCCTACTAATGGATTCTTTTTGTCAGCAACTGAATTGGAAAATAGAGGCTCTTCTAAAACAGGATTCATAAGGTCCTTTCAGTCCTCTTCTTGAAAGTCCCTTTCAGGGTCTCAAGGACAGACAACATGGTTTTTAATGTGCTTGTTGGAAGAATTGAGGAAGGTATTTTCTTCATAGAAGGAACTTTTTTATTATTTTTGACTGCATCAAGTAAAACCAAAATCTTTTCGAATAAGCCCATTACATTGTAAATCTCAGTGTGTCAGCCCAAAGACAGAGCTGCTACATTCACAAGTGCTACAAAAATGCACCACAATTAGAGTTACATTAAAAAAAACCTTGTGTTAGTAATTGCAGCTAGTCTGAGTGGTTTGAGTTTCAGGGGTTTGGTTTAAGTGTATGAGAGGGGTTTTTGGGTGTGGGTTTATTTGGTGAAAGTAGGAACCAGGGAAAGAGAGGTGAGCAAGGATGGTGGGGGCCTGATCAAGCGGTCCCAAGCACTTTTATTGCACAGAGGTAGTATAAATCGTAATAAGGTACATTAGTGTGAACTGCAGCCCAAAATGCCCAGAAGCTCAGGATCCTAATTTACAGCACTCTAAGCTAAACACATTTTGCCAATTCTTTCATTTCCATGGTGAGTCAGGAAATATTTAGTACTTTTCTTGAGCATATTTTGAAATCTTGGGCTTTTCTAAAAGTTTGTCTAATACTGGCAGGAGAGGCCTTTGCAAATCAGATATTCAGAAATCTTTATTCTTTGAATTCACAGAACATGTGGCTCCCAATTATTGCATCAAGGAATGTTGCCTTGTGTGACTCTGGATTACCATGACTGTTGGAGGAGTCAGATAACACTTAGCAGTGGAGTACTGACCAAAGTCACCCAGTGGTGCTCCAGAACTGGAAACTGCCCTCAGTGTGCTAAACCTGAAGCACCAGTGTGACAGAATGGCACATGAGCATAAAAATCATAAATTTTAAATCATACTTTGAGGAAATCATACTTCGAGGAAATGTAATACGTGTGAATCCTATCCATATTGTGATACTGAGATTAAGATACTGATGTTGCAATATAGTAGTTCTGGATTGGGCCCAGTTTCTGCATAATCTTTATAAATATATTTATCTCATTAACTAATCTTTGCCTTGACAGGATTTTTTTTTTTCTCTTAACTGTTTTATACGTGTTTGATGGCAACAATGAGCTGCAAGTCTGTGAGCTGTCATACACAAAGGAAACGGATTCTTTCCAAATATGCATTTCTGGAACAGGAAAAGTTCTACCAGAAAGAGAGAGGGTTTTTTTTTATTTCTTGTTGTAATTATTTATGAGCATGTTTATTACACTGATAGGATGGTATTATGAGGAGTATCCAGGTATACGCGTTTATGATTCTCTTTTTTGTCATTGTTTGTTAAGAGCTTTCCTGTGGCACCATTTATTTCTGCACAGTATGTTTAAGAAAACTTAATCCAAACTGATTGTCTATTCAAAGGATTGAAAGGTAGTGGGACTGGGATTTGACTGGAAAAGAAGATGCAAACTTTAGTAAACCTTTTGTGTGTTGCTATGGGACTCCAAGAAGCCAGGGAGAAAGTTGGTGTACCAAATGCAGAAGTTAGGGGGTGTTAGTGTGTCATGAGAGGTCACCTATAGGTAAATTAGGATAATCAAAATAGGCACAAGTTGAAACAGGCATCTGTAAAGGAAGAAGTGAGCCTGGACAATGAGAGCTAGACTTTGAAATCATAGAATTATTTGAGTTGGAAGGGACCTTAAAAATCATCTCACCAGGTCACCACCACAGATAGGCAGGACACCTTCCACTAGACTGCTCAATGCCCTGTCCAGTCTGGCCTTGAACACTGCCAGGGATGGGCATCTGTCATTTCTCAGAGGAACCTGTGCCAGTGCCTCACCACTCTCTCGGGGAAGGATTTCTTCTTGATGTCTAACTCTACCTTGCTTCAGTTTCAAGCCGTTCCCTCTTGTCCTATTACAGCATGCTCTTGTTAAAAGTCCCTCCCCAGACTTCCTCATAAAATGACTCATCTGCTGGTGTTCCAAGTTCAAGAATCTTCCAGTGTGCTGACTGGACATGCATTCTTGAACTTGTAATAACAGTTCCTGAGCCTGATGAGCAACCAGAAAGGCAAGATGCAACTGAGATTTCAGATAAGGCAGAGTTGAAGCTGTGTTGGAGATGTTGAAGGGCAGATTTACAAACTCAGCAGGGACTGAGAGAGGGCAGCATTGTATGGTATGATGTCAGGAGTGAAGCATGAGTTAATATAGCTAGTAATAAATGTAGCACATTGTGCAGTGTCCTAAAGGGACATAGTGCATACTCTGGAGGATGTGGATTAACTGTCCACCCATTCTTGGCAAGCTCCTCAGTTTTGAAGTCCTACACACCAAGGTTACAAAACTGAACATTTACAAAATGAGGCATTTGGGAACTGAAACCAGAGCTGCATTATGCTGTACATGAGTATGATTACAATTAGAGTTGAGTAAAATAGAGTAGAAAGAATTTGTTTC
Organism: Vidua chalybeata; assembly: GCF_026979565.1. Lineage (NCBI taxonomy): Eukaryota > Metazoa > Chordata > Aves > Passeriformes > Viduidae > Vidua > Vidua chalybeata. The sequence goes on from NC_071537.1 coordinate 29,547,707, forward strand.
TTATAATCTGAAGTCACTGGCTCTTCCATTTGTATTTGGAGGAAGTTACCCAAACAAACTTAAGAAATCATGGGATTACTGATTCAGTGGTAGCAGAGATGTTTTACAAACTCAGCTGGGGTGGCAGGATTGGTATTTGGTGGTGTTTTAATGTTTTGTTGGTTGTTAGCAGCTGTCCTGTAGGTTTGTGAAGGCTCTCAAACTCATCCTTTTCCAGCTTTTTTCTCAGAAAAAATAGCTTTTTTAGTGTCAGCTTTTTAAAAAGAAATGTTACTTTCCTTAGTGCACCTGGCTTCTTCAGTCTGTCACTACCATAACTTTTGAAGGGGGAGGAGGTTATGTCCACACTTACCATTGATGCCTTTTAGCTCTTAATTTGTAGGATTATTGCATTCCAAGAACAGGAATTTTCTTTGTTTTAAGAATAAGATATTTATGCACTGTTATCAAGATATTGTACACCAATAAAATTTGGAAGAGGAAAAATGTCACAGTAGAGCATATTAAATAAGGTACATTTCATGGAATATGGAAAATATCATAAGTCAAAGTAACTAACCTTGAAAAACTGGCAACTGCTATTGTTTTAAATACAGCTGTACCAAAGAGGTGGAAAAAGATGCCTCCATGGACACATAAAGGTATTTTAGTCCTTCTGTCACTACAGTAACTATATATCATCCACAGGTGAAACTGTAAAATGTTCATGTGTGATAAAATAGCTAAATAAGAAATACCAAATAACAGCACACAAAAAAGTATGCATTTTTCTTTTGCAATGTGTTTATTGTATAAAACATGCTTTAAAATAGTCTGTGACAAACTTGCTGGGACTTAAATTAGGATTTTGAATGGGCTCAGTCCATTTCTTGCTTGAGCCTCCAAGAGCAAGCTTTTAATGGACTTTTGACCTCTTTTGTACTTGCACATGAGCAGGTTCGAGCCCTTGCAGCAGGGTGGGCAGAGCTGACCGTTGGGTGTTCTCAGGAACATCTTCTAGACATGATGTCTATGTGAGCAAAGCTACCAGCCACAGGCAAGTCAGCTGTGTGCTAAAGCTTGGGCAGATAAGCCACTGCTGTATTCTGATGCTGGCTACTGGGTTAAAAGTGGTTTGATGCATTGCTGTGATCCTGTCTGAAGCCAATGCAGAAGGAATCTAAAGGTTAGACTATAACTAAAAATATGTTGATTAATCAAAACGCTGGCTCTTGAGGAGATGTCAGCCAGGAAATCCCTGTGTGTGTCTTGGAGCAAAAGGAAAAAAAAAAAACATCTGGGGTGGCTTTTCTCCTTGCCATGGATGATGCTGTATCACTCCAGGTCTTCAAGGATGGCCAACATTACATGTAATGAAGTGATTAGCCACTGCAAAATTATAGGCTGAGCCTGCATGGCTAAGCCAGAGACCAGTTTTCAGACATTTCCTTAAAAAAATACTCCTAGCCAAGTTTTAGATAGTGTAATTGAAGCTTCATATTGCAGTCCTATAAGAATCCTGGACTTTGAGGAGCACTCTCCAAGCTTAACCAATTCAGCTGGTCTGAGGTGGTCTTGGTGGGCACTGGTATACTGTGTACTGGTACTGGCTGTACTTCAAAGTAGAGCAAACTCTTTTCATTCCAGTTCTTGGCCAGCTGCTGCCTGCAGAGGACTGGATGGGGCAGAACTGTGAAGGTGATGGACACTGCTTGTCTCTTCCTCCATGTGACCAAACATGCTGTCCCACTACCCTGCCATGCCGCTGCAGCCTGGCACAGTTAGTGGTGTTGGACAATAGATGGGAGAAGGTAAACCATAGCTGGGTGGCAGGGATTCCAGTCAGCCAGCAGGGGAATTTATAAATGCCCTTGTAATAAGCTCAGCAGTACCTCACCATAAAGCTTAGTGAGTCTTGGAAACTCCAAAGAGCACAGGAGTCGCCTCACCCCAGGAGTTCCCAGAGCACATCAAGCCTATCCTCACTCTGCTGTCTTATTACTTGGCATTGAATCAAGTTCAGCTCCTCAATCCTTCTATTCAGAGACACATGGCTTAGGCTCAGGCCTGCTAGAAGGCAACTGACAGCTCTGGGTCTGACATCTTTCTCTTCAGACCTGATGGAGCATCCTTATGGTCAAGAGATCAGTGCCAGAAAGTAGTCTTTCCAAAAGGGGTGCGGTAAGAGCATGTTATAAATTACCCCAAGAGCTAAGGACCTTCAGAGATTCTTTCCCTGTTCCACGTGTAAAATACATCTCCTTGGTCTTGGTTCCTCTAAGATAAACATGTAGCTGTGTGCAGTTTTTTTCTTTTAATTTCCTACCAAAACAAAACACTTCACTGCAAATGCTTTCCCCCTTGAGGGATAAGAGTACTAATGGCACATGACAGATGTTAGTCATGGTCGCTTTGTACACTACTGGAAGGCACTTGGGTGCCACGGCGATGTTTATAGCATAAGAAGTTTTAGAGTAATGCAATTGGAGCTTATGTTGGTATTTAAAGTTAATCACTGGCTTTCAGGTTTTTAGCCACTAAGTTGACAATTATTTTCAAGCCATGTGAAGGACAGGTCTCAGGGAGAAAAATGAGTTATTTTTCTGCCCTATATCAGTGCATTAGTAATAAATAATTTAAGTTCAAGGGAACTTGAAATCTAGTCCATAATGGTGAGGTATGAGAAGTGTGTGCATGTGAAGGGGAAAGAGCAAATTCAATGATCTACTGATGTGAGTCTCTCACGCTCTTCCCTGGCCCACTTGCAGTGTTGATAAAGATGTTAATGGGCCTCTATTGTGCATGCGTCTATTTTGATAATCATAATGCAGGGGGGAAAAAAGCATTACATTGAAGTGCTGCTTCTGCAGAAGAGAATATTTGAGTTGTTCTACGAAAGACAGATCTGGGCTCCCAGCTGAACACTGGTTTCAGATATTAAATTCTAGATATTGCACACATGGCATGACCCTTGCTAGGGAGGAGCTCAGGGCCTGTATTTTCAGCTGATCCTACAGTCATTGGACACTATTGCAAATACAGGCAAGTTCCTTAGCATCCCAAAGGGAACTTTCCCTCCTAGTCACAAGGTTCAGCAATTCTTGTGTACAGCCAAGTCCATACTGCATCTCTCTTTCCCAAAGCCTTGTAAAAGATGATGGCTTAACTACTAGCTAGCAGATTTCAACTGTCATTTTAGTCGAAGACATACAGCACACAGTTTTGCATGCCTCAGCAAGAACATCTGTTTGGCAGCTGCTTCTGGTTTCAAGTCAAACCTCCCCAGTTACTAAAAGCTGCAGATGAGAGAAGTTAGCTGTGCCTTGCTTCCAGTTGCGTTGTGTGATCAGCTTACCAGTGGGGCAACCAGTAATGGTAGAGAGCACTCACCAAGTGTGGCTTTTTAGCTGTTGGATAATCCACAATGTGGATTTCTATAAGAAAATTGAATATAGGCAGGAAGTGTTTCCAAACATGTTTGAACTGATCACTTGTTTTTGGGTTTTGGGGACATAAGACCTCATCCAGTATCATAGGAGAGCCCTGAGTATTTCTGTAGTCTAGGAAACATCAAAGTACTTATTTAATGCCTTGCAAAAAAGCTACATGTTCCACGTAGAATATTACAGTATTTGTTGCTATTTGTATTTGTTCTTTATAGGAAGTGTAATGTCTGTAAAATGGCATTGGAGAAAAGAACTTGTTGCAGTATATGGTTTGATTTTACCTTGTTACCACATCTGCAAGGGGTGAAGGGGTTTCCTGGATCCTCACATATCCACAGTTGGCTTGCAAAGCACAGTATTAAATGGTTTGTGGAATAAATGGGGAGCTGAGATGTTTTTAGAAGAATAGGAGATGATATAGTGGATTTTCCCAAAGAGCAGCTGGGTAAGAAATTCCCTTGTTCAGTTCTTTGGCTGTTGTAAGAATGTGCTTGTTTGTCTGGTTGTTTACTAACTCTTGTTCACCCAGTAGCTTGAGCTCATTTACCTGAGTGAGCCTTCTGTGTGCAAAACAACTGCAGAAGTGGAAAACAGGTACCTGAATGCAGCATCTCCCGCTGATTTTCAGCCTCCAAGAGAATTACTTGCTGCTAAAAGGAAAGTTCAGGAAAAATGGGGGCTATAGATATTGGGATTGGGCTTCAATCTACATGAGATTAGGGTAAATGTTGTCATTAAAGGTACTTTAAAACAGTTTTCTCTGAAACTAGTTAGCAAGGGCTTTTAATTGGTGGGGGCATATTTTTAAGGACTTCTTCTTTAATCTTTTATGGTAATAAGGCTCCCACATTTACAATTCAGCAGTGCTCCTCATACAAATAACTAGATAAAATTCTTAATTAGGTTATAGTGACTGTAGGAAAAAGTTGTTCTAAAAGTGAAATTACAGACTGTTATGACTAATGCTGTACAAATTAGCATAAAGTAGTTCAGACCAAATTATCCCTGAGAGTTTGCAATTAGGAGCACCTGCTATTAGTGCACTTGCTAAACTTTTATCAATTAATCATTACTTCCTCGAATAACAAGAACAAAACTGAATGTTGTGAATATTGTAAGAATGATTAATTGCTAGTTGTAAAATGCTGACTAGCTCCATTATTACTTCTACTTTAAAGACTTTCAGAAATGTGTCTATCAGTTTTATGAATGCATAAATTACACTAATGTACTTGGTATCAGTTGGATTTTTTTTGTCCTACTTGGCTGGTAGCATCTGTTCTCAGATGTAGATAAGTCAGAGACTTTTAGAGTGTGAACTCTGTAACAGAACATTGTTTTTACCTTGGATTTCTTTTTCTTCTTTTCTCTTTCAAAGTGGAAAAACTCAGACTCCTTAATGTTGAGCAGCTAAATCAATGACTCTATTAGTTCTTTTGAGTACTGGCTATAGGGTAATTCCCTCACCTGAGGATACTGACCTTTGACATCTGGAAAGATATTTAGTGTTATTATCATTATTGCCTGAAATTACCTGTTTGTTCCAGCTTTGTGGTGCAGCATTATCCTGCTTCTTTTTCAATATATAAATTAACATATGAGGGAGTATTACAACACTGGAGTGTAACTAAAGGGGATGTTTTAGTATTTTGTTTTCAAGAAGCCTCTGTTTTCATGGGTCTTAGGCATTCTGAAAAGGTCAGTGAAGTAGAATACTAATTCATGATTTAATAAATGATGTTATTTGAAGCATTCTTCTTTATATTAGCTGGGGGTTGGAGTAAATGTTAAATTTTGCCATCTCAAGAGGCCTGTGTAATCAGAGGCATTGCAGCTTTAACATGAATTGAAAAAATCTAAACCAGAGACCACAGCATTACCGCTGTCAAGTGAAACAACAGCAGGTTGCCAAAATGCATGGTACTATGTTAGCAGATTCATAAGAAATATACAAAAATCTGGAACTGATCAAGAGTTAAAAATCAAAATAGATAGAATTGCTTATCTTGGTTGTTCAGAGATGAAGTCACTACATGGATGGAATAATTCTAAAGTGTAGCTTGTGAAAACTGTCAGAAATTAAGATTTCACAAAGCTGGGAAAAAAAATGAGGTTGGAAATCAGCCAGCAGGGGAAGCAAAAATCCAAAAGCTAGATATTTTTGACATGCTTCAGAGATATAAAGGGAGATGGTATGGGTGAAAGACTTTTCTCATTCCCAGATCATCTGAGCTGTAAGGATGAACCACTTTCTAATAACCCTTTAGCTTCCTAGCCTAAAATGTACCTGTCAGTTAAGTCTATGGGTTTCATTATAGTGCTGTTGAACAGGTAGTGCAGGTAAATATTGCTTCAATTACTTAGTACCCAAATGGAGACAACACAGGAGCAGCAGAAAACATGTAGCTGTCACTTAACTAGCACCTGAAACGTTCTCAAGCTTTAATCACATAATAAATGAGATAATAATAGCCTTTGTTCTAAATGTTGCAATCAAGCTACTTGACACGGTGCTGTGGAAATTCCTCCTGGGAGCTAGCTCTTGGTGAGCCAGGCTCACTGCCTCTCCACAAAGTGCCCCTCATTTGGAGCACTGGGCTTCCAAGCTCTGCTGAAGTGAACTCTCCTTTGTGATTAATTCCTATATTTCATGAAGTGACTATTTGAAGGCAAATAACATCTTTGTGTGAGGCACTTAGCATGTTTTGGTAATATATTTGCACAATTTTCAGTTATTCCATAATACAGTTATAGAAATTATTCTAAATTAAAGTATTTTACTGAGAGCTTAGACTTGAGGCATGTGAACCATGGAGGCACAAAGTGGAGCCCTGCAGGGGCAGCCTGGCAATCATCAGAGCAGAGGTGGACATGTAAGGCAGAAGCATAGTGAGGGAGTCACCAGCAACACCCTCAGGAAATGTAGTAGTCATTAGATAATTTCTTCTATAATTGATAAATGAGCCAAAAGTATAGTTTCAGCCAACAGCAATGAAAATTACAAAGCATCTAATTATGACCATGCTCAAAATCCTAAAGATTTTTGCTGTTTGTCTTGCTGCTGCTTTCTTACTTTTCACCTTAAATGTCAGGTACTTTTGACGGATGAAAATTTTCTCATCCTACACCTTATCAAGCATAAGACAAACTGAATTTTTGTTTTTAAATGAGCCATTTGTATAAGGTGGTTGTGTGCCTGTCTTCAGTAGCCTCAGGCTTTTGTTTTCTGCCTTCCTCTCCCTGTATGGAGCTCATTCTTTGCACAGCTTGCACAAATGAAGCTGGTTATGTATGATACAGTGCTGAAGCCTAAGAACAATCCCCTTGTTTCCTTCAACATACCTTGGATCCCACTCACATTTTTACAATGGTGCAAGTAAGAAATAGCTTTGGTCATGATGAGTGACTATCACCATAAGTCTTATTCACCTGAAGCTGCTACCACACTATAATAAAAGAAATGGGTGCTACTGGCTTTGCTTAAAAGAAGAAAACAAATCCTAAATCCTTGGGACAGGTGCTGAGCATAGCAGCACTGATTTTAAAGAAGCTGCAGTGATTGACACGAGTGGAGTATGTAACCACATAAGGATATATAGGTCACCAGGGAGCTGATGTTTCAAACGCTCCTGCTAGGCATCCCCGTTGGCACTTTGCTTGGCCTAGTTGGGGTGCAAATAATGAGGAACACAGTGACTCAAGTGACCACTCTGTAGCACTTTTCTCTCTATGCTTCTCTATATTCACACAAATCATCAAATATTTAGTTTTAGCCTGTTCAGTCCTCTCTCTTTTAAACACAAGGCAGGGAGGTGTCACAAGAGTAAATGTCTCTCATAAGAGTTTCAGCATTTCCCCATTTGGTCTTGGTTGAAAGTTCTGCTACAAATCCTTTTCTTGTCATACTGCCACTTTAACAAACAAACTTACCAACACTTTACCAAACAAGTATCTTAAATATTTCCCCAACAATCTGTAATACAAGTTCAAATTATATTAGTTTTTAGACCAAAGAATGCAGCTGCTCTCACTTTAGTATGCTAATTCCCCACATTCTGACTACTATAGGCTTCTCTTTTTAAACTGTGCTGCCATGTGGCTGCATTTGAATTATGCCCATAGCTCATTTGGAAAATTGCAGATGAGATCTGTCCCCAAAATGCAGTTCTCGAATGTGAGCTGTGATTTACTTTGTATGTTAGTGTGTGTGATTCATATTTAGGGTAAAAATCAACATAAATGTTGGTGGGCACATACCCAAAAAACAACTTTATATGCCAATGCTTTTCTTGTTCAGTTCTATTTCCACTAATCTTGCAGCAAGCAGGTGAGTGAGATCTTGTACTCCCCCAGCAGACCAAGGGATCCCCTCTCCTGATGTTACACCAGCACCTCCATTTCAAGCTCTGATAGGAATGCAACTGGAATCAGAGGTAGATATGCTCCTTAGCTAGCTGGCTGTGCGTTCAGATCAGAGCCACTTGGCAGAGGTCAGAACAGCCCCATCTGTGTGCTAGACTGCTCCAACCCAATCTGCTGAGGAGGATGGGTCCAAACCAGCAAAGGACCACAAGCAAACTCTTCTGCTTACTCAGCATCAAGGAAAAATTGTACTTCACTGATTAGTGGAGAATGTTCCTAATATATGTATGTGTATATATATATATATGCGCATGCATATGGTATGTTAACTTTTTGTAAATCTAACCTTTGGAATTCTTTCAAAAATTGCATGGCTATTTGGATCAGGTTTAGATTTATACAAGCAAGTCTGTCTGGTTTTTATTGTTCTCTACCAAATAACTGTTAGCTCATTTTGCCTAAATTTAATGCCATCATAGAAGCTGGAGATTATCAAGTTTCTATGTGTTTTGCCAACTAGGAGAAAAGCTGTCACGTCACTTGATAGATACTACAGAAAGTTATAGAAAATTAGGAGAATCTACAACCAAAGTTTGCACATACCCTCCCAGATACTGAAGCCAATCAATTGCAGCACACCAAAACTTAAAGAAATTCATCTGCTACCCTGCTAGTTTTCATTGGGGCTGAATGAATTAGTTTCACAATACTACCCTTTCTGATCTTTTTCCTGTGATAATTTAATTGTCAAAAAGTTGTTTTTTACAGAAGGTCTCTTGGAGATTGTCTGTTGTGCAGTTTCACTTTGTCAAAATTTGTGGGAATTTGAGGGGGTCTTTGAAATACTGTTATAGTCAGGGCACATTTCAAAGCTCTCAGTGACACTGCAGAGACTGAAGTACGTGACTCACTGAGTAAATGTGGCTCATGCTAATTGTCTGGGGACCTTTGTTCTAGTAATACATTGAGTTTGCTGCTCTGAGATGAGTTTAGTCAATAAAAGTCTGGTTTCTTTGAATGCAGGAAATAACTGAAACCCCAAACTGAATATCCACTATAATGGACATCTTAGAAACCTCACAGAGCAAATGAAATTAGGTTATGGGCACAGGCCTTGTTAGAGGTGACTGACAATTCCCTTCCTGAAAAAGTTGTTTCTGTTGCACAAATGCAATTGCTAAGTAATTGCTTTGCATCATTAATCCATTTTTCAGTACAAATTGGTCTCATTAAAATTGGCTGGTGAGAGTCAATACAGCCAACTCTTTTAGAAAAATTTGTTGCTGTGTGCAAACATGCAAGTCTCAGATCTGCCTTTGCTGGCTGGCAAGGCAGAAATTGGAAGTGCTCTGCTGCAACAGTAAGGATTGCAGTGCATACCATGCAACAATATATCATCACTTCTTACAGCTCAATGATATTGCCAGACCTCTGAAAATACCCTGGAAATGGTTAAATTCACAAGGACAAACTTTATCCCCAGTCATAAACAGCAAGAATACTGTGATTTCTCAGATGAGAGAAGAAAACTGTGGTGAGTGCCAGCATGATTTATAGATCTTGATTCGTGTAGGCAAAGAGCAGCATGTCTTTGTGTCATGTATAGGTTGTGCATATCTGCAGAAACAATCTGTATTTGACTTTACCCTGTATTCCTGAGTAGCTCTGTGCTGTTTGCCTTCAGCAAACATTCTTCACTGGTTTGCATTAAGTATTTTCAGTGATTGATAGTTTTCTTGTTCAAGGATTGATAAATGTGAATCTGCTTTCATCTTGGCCTAAAGGGACCCTTGATGGAGTGGAGCTTTTGGGGGTGTTTTTTCTATAAGCTTTGAAAAGAGACTGAAAGACTTGATGCTGAGTCACTAGGGAATGCAATTTATAATGTGTGGCTTGGTCTGTCACTCATTATGCAGCATAATCAACTAAGTGACCAGTTCAGATGGGAATAAAATCACTGGCAGTTTTCTCAGAGAACGTGAGTGGATGAATATCCGTTGGCAGATTCTTAGCCAAACTCCAATCTGAGAAACAAACTACGCTCTCTTTATGAGTGAAGAGCAAAATCATGGTCAGGCAGAGAACTGGTGAAAAAGAGCAGTGCAGAAGGGGCATCTGTGTGCAGATCAAAGCAACTGTTTTGTCAGGTCTTCAGTGATAGCAGATTTTGACATCTTCACTAGGAATAATAGTTTGAACTGCAGAAAAACATAGTTGCAACGTTAGATATGTGTGAGATCTATGAGTCAAACCAGCAGGGACTCTCCTAAAAAAAAAAAATCCATGAAATATGCAGACCTTGGAAAATATGAATATAGTTGGCAAACAGTGTTCAACATAAGAAGAAACTCTCAACTAAGTAACTCTTAAGACTTAACATATAAATGCTTATTTACACCAACATATCCAGGAAATTTTTAGCAATGAAAGTGTTAAGTGAAAGTGAACAAAATTTAAAGGAAACAAAAAGAGCATTTAGTGAAGAGGATTTAAAGAGGGTAAAAATCCATTATGAAGTTACCAGAATAAAAATCAAAACTTTCTGATGATCATGTAGCTTTTGCATCATAAAAATGTAGATGAGGAATATTTATTGCTAAGCCAAATTAAAGACTCGGCTAAACATTAAGTACACTGCTACACTAACAAAATGAAGTTGTCCATGTCACCAATGGAGAATGGTAATTCTTCAAGGTTAGGGTGGCAGCTCTGCCTAATACTTGTAACCTCTTCCTTTTGCTCTGGTGGATTCTGCTTTCCCTGGTGGCCTAAGAAATCTCATGTCTCCTCTTGTGAATTAGAAGAGAAAAAAGCAAGCAGAGAGGTGAAATAGTTGATTACACAGATGAAACAAACAGTAAATGATGTAGCTGCTGGGGCAGTAGCAAAGTTGGAATATAATGAAATGTTTTGTTTTAATGTGTAAATGAGATAAAGCATAAACAAAAGGGCCTGAAATTAAAACATCTTGAAAGGGAGGTAGGCAGGGGTGGAGAAAGAGGGGAAGTGTCTGACAGGTGGTTGTGTGTGGGAATAGTGAATTAGAGCAGCTGGACCAGAAAACATAATATTACATGTGTTTCCTGCTTCCCAAATGAAGGGACACCTTTTCAGGTACTGTTTGAATGGAAGCGATTAAAGAGGATTTTCAGGTTAAATCCAGTTTCCTGTAGACAAAGTTAGATATGAATTTGTAGAGGGTATCTTGCCATCTACTAGATAGCAAACTTTTTTGCTGTGGAAGGAAACAGCATCTTTTGAACTCTTTAAAGTTGTTACATAAATGTCACAAGGTAAATAAAATTTAAAGAATAAAGTACTCATAGGAGTTGTAGAACAAATTATATACAATACGCTTCTCAAAAGATGGTTTTGTTTTGTATAGCACTGGTATTTGAATTTTTCACAAAGCAGTCTGTTTAAATATCAGATCCAAAAAACCTTTGGTGTGGAATGTTAAAAATGTATTAATTGTTTTAAGTTTCACAGTGAATTTTCATTTGTCGGCCAGAGGTTATTTAGATATTTACTTGACGTGAAACTAAGTGATGAGCTGTTTCTAATTGCAGGAACAAACGTGATCAAGGAAAGGAAAACGACATCTGCATTACAAGTAGTAGCTGCTGTTATTGGCTCTTTAAATCCAACCCAAACAAACAAAAATATTTCAGCTATTATGTCTTACTCCAACAGGGGAGCACATATCTGCTATTGTTGGCAAGCTGTGAAATAACATTTATAGATCAATTTACATTACTTTAAGCAAAGTATTTCCAATAGTTGCTTTTAAAGATAATTTCATTCCAATCTGCTTCTTTATCCTCTATAACAAGTTTGTCTAAGATGTTTTTATGCTGGGGTGTGAAGGCAGGCTTTGCGAAATCCAGCACTGCTAAGGACAAGCTTTCATGCATGGACTCCACATACACTGCTTATTATCAGAGATAAGTTTAATACTCCAGAAACCAGGGAAGCTGTATAAAATGAAACTGGGATGTGCCACCCAACCCTTAAGGCTGTGAAGAGACCCAAAATAGTAATATACATGTGAAACACTCAGTTGGATTCCCTGTGGGTTCATGGCAAGAATGACCGATTTTTTTTGTGCACTTGGTGATATCTTTTTTCCCCCATGGGCTGGGCTGGACACACTAAGCTGCCTTTGCACATCCCAGCACCTGACCCACTAACCTGATATTTCCTCTCCCTCCCCTGACAAGGTGCTGAATTTTTCCCCACACAGTGTGATAGCTTTTTTAGGGCTTTTTTTTTTGGAGATTTGTTTTCTTTTGCTGTTGTCCTACCAACAGTTCAAGCCTGACAGAATTTTCCATATTAAGTTATTGGCTGTTCCAGGTTTGAGCCAGTACCATTCCAGTATTTCAGCTGAACTGTGACCTGTATCTTCCCATGTGCAGGCTGCTCCTCAAGACTCAAACAGGATGAATGTGGGTTACCTAGTATGCTACCATCCCATTTTTTCCTAGAGAGTGAAATTTTACTATATATAACACAGAAAAGTGGGATGGAAGTTGTGTTTCAGGAATTTCTTTTTGCAGCCTTTTTTTTTTTTTTCAGCCTAGCCTTTACTACTTTCCAGAGAAAAGAAGCTTAAATGACCGAATTGAATCTCTTTAAACCTTTAATCAAAGTATTGGAATGAAAACAGAGAACTTTAAAAGTCAGAAGTCTTATCTGCAGGAAGCAGCTAATATCATCTGTTCTCTAAAAAATTATTCATATCAAACTGTTGGAGCAAATTTTCTTTGGGAAAGGAATTAAAACAAAGTGATAGTGTGGGGCCAAATGCACTCCTTAACATAGCTTGATTTTACAGAGGCAGAGCGGGTGCAAAGCAGCTGAATGATTATAGAAGATAAGAGCAGCCGTGGTTCAGATCTGTGACCTGCCATTTCATCTCAAGATCCAGCAAAAGCCTCTTCTTGCTCCTACATCTTTTTTTTTTTTTTTTTAGCAGGAATTAGGGAGCAGAGCTAGGGGTAAGGATAGCTGCCCATTTCTCTGGCAGGCTTTTATTGCACAAGCAGCAGACTCTGCTTCCTCCAGACTCTGTGGGCCATTTGAGTCTTGTGCATTGGAGGGGAATGGGGGCTGCTGTAGGGGGCCAGGCAGAGCACTTGGGACAAGAAACAAGCTGAGAGATGCCAAATGCAGAGGAAAACTGGGGCTGTGTGTGTGCAGGAGGAGAATGTAGGGCAAAGTTACTGACTGTTGCCTCAAGATGTTCAGTAACAGATAAACCAGGTCATGGAAAGGTGGTATTTAAGCAAATACCCCAATATTTTTGGTTTAATGTGGCAGGGAGCACCATGCTGAACTAGTTATCCTGAGCTTGTGTTTCATGCACTGCAGCTTAGGCAGGCCAGCAAACAGTTTGGTAATGTCACATGAAATATCTTGGCATATATCTGACAGCTCATTGGGAGAATATCCTGTAAAATTGATCACCTGACTCCATTACTCAAAAATAAATTGAGTTGGTGTAGTGAGGTAAACATTGGTGAGGGTGCTTGAATGCTGTTACAGGAAATTAAATCCTCTGCATATATGGCAGTATTTATTTTACATTTTGTGTGCTTCAATAGGAAATGAGCTCATATTTATCCTTGCTCCACAGCAAGATGAATTAAGCTCCAGAGCAAGTACAGCATTAGTCTCCAATAGTTTCCAACCTAGAAAGCTGTATCCCTGAATCCCTGTTGTCTTGCCTTACATTTATGTGCCTGCATAGGATGGATAGGGCAAAAGCCCTTGGAGATGCCTTTTCTGCTTGCAGGCTTACTTGCTGCAATGTTGTTGAGGGGGAAAGGGGAAGTAAGAGTAAGTTATTTCTGCATTTAGCTGGAATAACTTGCCCCCTTGACTCTTCTCAGATGTTTGACCAATAGGACTTTTTTGGTTGCATCTTCAATATCATCAGAAATAAAAGTCCTAATATATCGCTCAGACATTGGATAAACTTGTGGCAGTTCTGGACATCATCTGGATACATGAATGAAATAGATGATAGATCTCACTAATCAATCTAAATAACACAATACCAAAGTAAAGGGGAAAAAAACCCAATTTTTGTTACTTATTTTCTTCCTTTCTACCTTACGATCTTCTTTCTGCATTTGAAATTAATATAATCTGTCTTGATCTGGTCCTGCTTAAGTGAGTAGCCAATTGCAGGGTGGGATGGAATATATGTTTTACTTTCTGTCCTGAACTCATTTATTTACTGCACTTTATTCCTCATTCCTGTGACTACAGTGCCCATGACTTGAAATCAACAAAACAGAGTTATCATGTAGAGCAAAATGTGCTGGAGGAAAGTTTGTAAGCTTAGACTTTGTAAGGGAAAGAAAACAGTGAAATTAGAAGTGTTTGTAGTGATAATTGAGTAATACATATTTGTCATATGTTAGAGTTGAGTGACCTTTATTTTCCTCCTAACTGTAACACTCAAAAATGTGATAGCAGAGAAATTATCTTATCCTGCTTCTTTATTCCTAGCTCAGTAGTTGTTTGGGTTCCACGATTTAAAAGCTACATTCTCACAGAAAGCCCTTATCTAACATATGGCATTGTCTCTGCAGTGACTGAATGCCTTATGAGCATAGAGTGACTCTATTTTCACAATAGCAGCACTCTGAGTTGAGAAAATTTTCAACCTTGCTAACTGGGTGAGGTAGAAGGAGAGAGAGGAAATGAAATGCCTTGCTTATTTTTCTCAGCTAACTGCTGCTGAGAAGCCAGTCTTTTCTTCCATTGTCTGCAAAGGGGCTGTGATTTTCACAGATGCTAGGAGGATCTTCTCTCTGTTGGGTGGGGGAAGCTGGTCGGGCCATTGGTGATGTGAGACACCAGTGTAGCACATTGCACTTCAACAATTACATTTACAATTATAACATCAGCACCAGCACATCAGCATTACTTTAAGAAGTAAATATTGGGCCTGGTGATAGTATGGACAAATAGGGCTATAAGGTAGCTGGCTTTTGAGGGTCAGAATGAAACTGGGAACATTCCAGTTCAGCTAAATTTAGTGCTACAATCAAGTAGTGCACACCCTTTCTTCCCAGCAGCACCCACTGACCGGTATTTTTCCTAACATTTTCTTTCTTCTATTAAAAACATACCTTAATTGACTTAACCTCAGAAACCTGCCCTGGTGCTTCAGTAACCACTGTCATCAGCACAAGAGAATGAGTCACCTTGTCCTGGCCATGTGCAAGTGTGCAGAACTGAGGTTCATGTCCCAGTCACCTTTGGCCAAAATGCTGATGTAGGTGTTGCGCCTAAGGACACATCTGCAGAGATTAAACAGCCCCAGTGTAATGTGTTCTGCATGCTCTTGAAATTGCTACTGTGAGGTCCTTTTCCTTCCAGAGCAAAGAATCTGGCCAAGAGCCTTCCCTTTGCCATTTTAAACAATCTACTGTGAGAGGTGGTTCGCCAGCTCCTTGAGGCCTGTGGCCTAGGACTATTTGACTGCATAGCCACTGTTTTTACACTGTGTCTTTTCTGTATAAAAATGTGAATACTCAGCATCAATTAGGTGTAATTAAGCACTTGGGTTTTTTTCCCTGAAAATTCTAAGTATATTAATAGGTATCCAAAATGTATTAGAAGCAGGGTATGCATGTGTTTCTGTTGTGCTAACAACAAATACTTCATTTCTTTAGGCCTTTCTTTCTCTTCAACTTTTCGTTCCTCTTTGTAGCAGTTCTGAAGCATAATGCAACTGTTTTCCAACCTGTCTGTAACCATGGTTTTAGTTTTTTGTTTCCTTTGCTAATGAAAAGGAAAATCAAATCAATTTTATGAAGCTACTGATAAAGTACAGAGAGCATTTACTGTAATTAGGACACTGCATTACAGAAGTGATCTAAAGAATTCTCTTAAATGTCATTGCTCTTAGCAAAGAAACTACAGAAGTTGAAATGGAATTCTGAAAAGGAGAGTTGAGTAATGTGCTTAGCTGTTCAATCATGTTGACTGATGTACTCATGAGCTGTGTTTTAATTTAACAAGTTGGATTTTCTTTCTGCGGTAAAAGATTAGGAGAATTCTTTGCTCTAAACCAGGTAATTCCACACTTGCCTGCTCTTTGTTTAGCAGCTGTTATGCCACCCTCCATTCTGGCAGTTGGTACAGTGCAGATAATGATGAGGTATGTGATGACAAATACTTTCATTGTCTTATTTCTGACTGATTTCATATGCCAGGTTGTTCAAACCAGAGTAAACGCAGTGCTGATTAGAGTCTGATTTTTTTATTCTTTTCAAGTTTATTTTTAAGGAATATAAACTTCCTTCAGAATATGTCTGGTCCTTCAATCTGATCTATATGGATATATAGCCTGTGTCATTAATTCATTGGAAGTAGGTGCTTATCCTCTTGCCATTGTTGATTGGATTTGCAAGATTGGAGCCTTAATAAGAAGCTGTGTATTCTGCAGTGAGGAAACATTGTGTGGTGAAGATCTGCTCAAATACAGCACCATTTGGGAATTAATCTTGCAATCAAAATGAATGCAGGATTAGCTCTGAAACCTTTTTTCTATCTGACACACGCTAACCTTCATGTCTAAGAGCCAGGCAACTGCTTTGGGAAAGTGGAGTCATTGTTCAGTTGCTATGAGCTGGTAAATACAAAGTGGTAAAGGCTTGGCCCTGGCTCTTCCTCACCTTGCTTCAGAAATGGTGAGGGAAAACCTGGCCTACACTTGAGACAGAAGTCCACAGTTAATGGACTCATTTCAAGGTTTTTTTCTGCTTACTTGTTTACCATGCTTTTCTAGGCCTGCTTGAGTCCTTATACCTTGGCTGCACGTGTGAAACCCCTCATTCTGCTGAGAGGAATTTAACTTTCTGTTCTTCCTTCCCTCCATGAGTGAGAGTGTATCCTCTTTTTAGCACAACTGTGTGGTCACAAAGCCCCTGAGCAGTGCACAATGTGGAGGTGGTGGTTTTGTGTTAAGTATGTTATTTTTTTCATCCCTTATAGCAACATTTCCTTAGATAGGGAACTGTCTAAATTTTGTGACATCAGTCAAATGCTGGTTGGGTTGTGAAGGAACTTATCCTCATAGACACAGAGTATAATACTGAATATATCAACTCTGTCTCTTTCAATATGTGCAGAAATTTGAAAGAAAAGGATCAAGCAGTTCTTTAAAGTTCAGATCCTGAAAACGATAAATTTTCCTCTGCCTCCATCTACCCTCCCCCACCTGCTACTTAAAGGTCTCTAAAATAGCTTTAGACAGAGCAATGCATTGTAGTATTTTGGACTCACCTGGTTTGAGGATAAAGTACACTCTGCAGAAGAAACAGGAAAAGAAAGTAAAAAGAACAAAAAGACAAACATTCAGTGGTGATCAAATGTGCCATATTTGTAGACAGGATGTCAGGGTGAAATAGATTATGAAGAAAGCATGAAGATCTGGAAATTTAAAGAAAAATAAAAAGTGTTCTTGAGAGCTAAACATTGAAACTTTTTTGAAAAGGGACTGGTGTTGTAATGAAAACAACATCTGGCTGTGATTGCTAAAATTTGATTGCAAAGGAAAAACTGCATGATGTTATCCCACACTGATAGACATTTAAAAAAAACTTGAAAAAATGGACATTAAAAAGGAAAGTTAGACAGATGTAGCAAAGCAACAGCTGTTGGAGATGGACAAGCTTTCTCAGGGGACCCATTGCCAAGGAAATATAAGAGCCTTATTCTGATTGCCTGCTGCTATAAATTAGCGTTAGCTCCACTGAAGTCAAACTTGTTGTGCCAGTGCAAAACTAGCACAAGATCACAAATAGGTATGGAAAACAAAGTAAAACAATAGAATATGGTAAAGTTCTATCTGGAATCTAATTGGTTTGGCCTTTTTCTCACATGTACCTGGCTTTGTAACCATATTTATTTTTTTATGATTGACGAATGCACTCAAATATTAGCAGCATGATCGTATTCCACAGGGTGAATCACTCAGAGGACTATTCTAGGCACAGGAAAAGGAGAAAAGGGTAGGCACAGGTTCAGGTTCATCCTCTCGTGCAGCACCTCAGTGAGAGAAAACCAGTGCTTACCTATTCTGAGCGACAAATAGGGGTAAGATGGGGGCAGAAGGAAGATGACTTGAGCCTGCTGTGATTCTCATCTTCTTGAAGGTCCTCAGTAATTGTTTCCAGTGATGGAGCATGGGTGTTCCCCAAACCAGGACTGAGACATACCCAAACCCTCGGCTCTGGAGCTCTCTCTGAGCTCTGCAGCCTCACAGTCTCATGGCAGAGCCATCAGTCAGTGTGGTGAGCTGCTCGGACTGGGCAGCAGGAATGCCACCTCCCTGCTGCTGTCAGCAGTTACAGACCCAGTGCTGTGGCTGCTCTGCTCAGTGCCCCCAGCGTGAGGAACTCCCTGCATGCAGGAGCTCCATCCCCAGCTGTGGTAAAGTAAATAAAGCCTACAAGAAAAAAAACATGCTTCCCAGCCAGCCTTTCTTATTACATTTTTCTAAACAATTCTTTTGGTTTATAGAGAGGTTTTATTTTTCACTCTAAACTGTGACTGTATGTTAAGGGTGAGCAGTTTCTTCACACCTTTCTTAACTTGCTGTAAAGAGCCCGGGTGGAGGTTGCTGTGTTCTGGTGGATAATCCCTTATTCTCTACATCATGGACAAATGCTGGCTGCAAGACAAAGAGCTGGAAGTGAGTGTGAGCAGATTTATAATGTTGTGGTAGGGGAAGGGGAATATGGCAGAATTCAGAAGGGGAAAAGTGTTGGAAAATCAGAATAGATTTCCAAAATAACTTTTAAGAAGCTGCTGTTAGTGAAAATATTTTAACACAGTGTTTTGTTTCTGGGTGAAACAGAAAAGAATATGCTCATAGCTCCTGATGTAGTTCAGAGAAAGGGAGCAGGGATGGAAATTATTAGGAGAGGGTTGATATTTAGAGGAGAATTTGCATGGTCTGCTTTAAGCAGAAATCTTGCATTGGTAAAGCTGAAATCAGGACAATTTACT
The DNA here is from genome assembly GCF_026979565.1 of Vidua chalybeata. Taxonomy (NCBI): domain Eukaryota; kingdom Metazoa; phylum Chordata; class Aves; order Passeriformes; family Viduidae; genus Vidua; species Vidua chalybeata. The sequence goes on from NC_071537.1 coordinate 29,566,528, forward strand.
GCATCTTCTCTTCTGAGTGCTGTAAAACCGTAAGGATCCCAGAGAGAGCAGCCCCCCAGCACAAGCACAGAAACACAGCTGCCCCAAGCAGTGACAGCTCCCTATTAGTGCTGCCCCACAAGCATGGTATAGGAGCACAGAATATAATTTCATCCCATTGTATCTGCTCTCAGAGAAAACACAAGATTAAATAAGTCTCACCATTGCTAACTGCTACCAGTAGAAAGGATGAATGTTCTGCCTCCCTTTCTCATCAGGCAGTTAACTGCACACATCCTTTGCTGACCACATGGACTTTGTGCTTCAGCAAATTCCTTTCAGCTGAGAGGAATAGGAGTAATGTGGCTCATCAATCGGGCTTTTATCCTGTTTCATCAAAATTCTTAAGCTTTTTCCCCCCTGGCTTTCTGATTTGTTTCTGAATCTTCTAGCTCTTCCTCTCAGACTTCTTCCAAAGAGCATGTTGTACATGCTTTTCTTCTACAGAAACCAGATTTATGGGATTTACAGCATAGGGGGATCTGCTTTGCAGTGACTGTTACCCCTTGGGTGTCAATAGATGCTTTCGATGCAAAGGAAAAAGCAAATCTATTCACAATTGTATTGCATGTTATTGTTCAAAGTCTGGTATCGAGATCAAGGGGGTCACCCAACTGAAAGTTATCCCATAGCAGTGCTTTCTTACTGCACAGCAGAATAGTTTCCAAACAGATTACTGGTCCTGGCAAGAAATAGCAAAAGTGTCTTCCAAACCTTAATAAAAGAATCTTTTTCAGGAAACTAGTATCATCCAAGTAGTTCTGAGGTTTTAGGTGGTAAGGCAATAGCACAAAATTAATGTCCTCCCAGTTTGGATTAATTTATACTAATAGATTTTAAAACTGTTTTGTGGTATTAGGAGGCCTGGCACCTGGTTAGTTGGTTGTTTAATTCTGTCTGCAAATCTGCCATTCCTGCTTTCTGAACTCTGGGATTTTTGTTTTAATATTTATCAAATTTACAGAAATGTGCTGTAATTGTTTGGGTTTTTTTCCCAGCATAAGGTATACATGTGGGAATCTCTCTGCTGGACATCTCAGTACATATCCAGTGGCCAGGTGTAGGTAGCCCAGTGTGTCTCTCCCTCCCACCCAAGCTGATGCTTAGGCCAATGCCAGTCTGGAAATCTCAGCCAGCCTTCCTCTCCATGGCCCTGACATCAAGGCAGATTGACTGCTGGAGCTGGGTAGCATCCAGTGGTTCTCTGTGCAGCCAGGACTGCCTCTTTCTGTACATGTAGCTCTACACGACCTTATATTTACACTGTGATGCAAGTAAGCCATTTTGATAGCAAACATTATTCATACAATGATATTTCAAGTCTCTGTATTATTTCTGACATGGCATACTATCTTGTAATTTTTTTTTTTGCATTTTCAGAAAACTCCTTTTCGCTTTAACTGTATACCAAATGTATCCATTTTCAATGAATTTGAACTTATGCCTCACTTGGCCTTCATAGGAATATAAAGAAATGGTGTCTTCTCTTGAAGCAAAATTTCAATATTTGGTTGCAATTCCAGTTGATTACAGCTGGTGTCAGTCATAAATCCTATCAGACTTCCATCCTTCAGTGGAAAGATGATCAAATGACTGATTTCCATTTGCTGTGTTTATTGTTTAAAAACATTTAAAATACCTTAGAATGTTCTTAATAGGTTATAAGCAAAAATTCAGCTTCATTTCATCAGATTCAAAATGTGGAGATGAATCTTTCCAGGCCTATGGTACATTGTCACTTAATGTTTAGAAACAGTTTATCACTTCTTGTGTTCTGTACCACACACTTGAGGTCTCATTCTTTCCAGAAAGTCAAAGATTTCCTGTCTGCTGCAGTCATAGGGAGTTTTTTTATATGAGGGTAGCAATGGATATGATGTCAGATTGCATTGGATACTGCAGAGTCAAAGGCTATCACTGGGGAACTTACCTACATGATAATCTAACTAATATTTTTTAAATTTTTTAATTTTTTGTGTGTGTGTGGCAGAGCTTACCCCTTTTATTCCTGAGCAATGTCTAAAAAATTGCATCCTTGAGCTGGACTGGAATCTTGCTCATATTTAAACATTAGCTGATGATAATTTTATGCATCATGTAAACCTTTACATAATGAAGTGCTTTGGCATTCATCTCATGCAGTAATATTTGCTTTTTTGATGACAAGCTAAACTGTCACTGGTGTGTGTAGCATTCCAAATGCCCTTTGCTGTTAGAGCCTGATTTGCTTTGAATTGTGTGGCTGCATTTTAAATTAATAATACAATATTAAAGCATTTATTAGAAATAGCAACTTCTGAATGCTTAGCCCTTCCCAACTGGAATATCTGTGGGTTAAGTGTGGGTTTGATCTAAAGAAGTGCTATTTTCCTATTGTCTCTCAAAGGGCTTTCTCCCTGTTATTCCACAAGTGAATTTGACCCTCAGTTTGCAAGTCCCCATTCTTCTTTCCCTCTCATATGCAATGTTCTGGGACAATAGAAATATAATGTTCAACCTTGGTTTGTCTTGTTAACAGCATGTGGTTAGAATAGTATGCTGCCGTTTCAGTCACATTTTTACACTTGTCCCCTACTGTCTTGGCTGGTTGCCAGCACAGTGATTTATGCTTTGTTTGCCTCCAGATGTGATTATTGCTTTTCTTTCCTGGATGGGCTGTCTGAAAGAGTTCTTCACACATTAAAACGTTGAAGCTCTTAAATCAGGGATTTGCTTAAACTAATTTTCAGTGAAAATGAGTATCAAAATTCCTAAAGGAACAGAAAACACCTGGATAAAATTTTGATTTCAATAAAAATTAAGAAACTAAGATGTCTTCACTTTAAAATGATGATGTAGGCTATTAGAGATTCAATATAACCTCATCTATTTAAGTGCAGCCCTGGGCTATATTTTCTAGTCAAGGAAAACTTTTCTGTGCTGCTTAGTGAAAACTCACACTTTCATGGTGAAAAGACAGCTTAAACATAAGATTTTTATAAGCCTTTGATTTCTTTCTTCTTTTGCTTTAAAAATTACTTTAATGCCTATTTTAATACATGTGGAACTTCAAGGAAGTTATAATTTAAAATTCCTAATCAGTGCTGCCTTCAGAGCACTTAATCTTACAAATATATTCTGTTTCAAGTAAGGCTCCTTCTCCTCTACTTCTCAAAGTATCTGCAGAAAATAGTTCACCTAAACAAGTTATGATCATGGATGTTGAAGGTGAGTGCAAAAATAATAATGCTTTAGAAACCAAAGCTAAGAATTTTGAATAAAAAAAATGTGCTAGTTTTTATCCTTGGATTCAGCCCCTCCTCCCCACTCCATGTACTCTTGAGTTTCTTGCATTTAAGTGTATGTTGCCTCTGACTTCAATGTGAATGATAGACTAGCATAGTTTTCCATAAGATGTCTTAAGAAAATGCATTATTAATTTGGAGTAAATATTAACATCTTTGTAGGAAATGGCTTGGATTCAGACATCTGGAAAGTGAAAGCATTATGTATTGACCTACTGTAATTTGCTAGGATGCTGGTAATTTCATATTCATTTGTCTTGGTACCAGTGGAGAGAGTATTGCATATAAAACCAGAACTTCTTGTGCTGCATTATTTAGAACAGTACTCCAAAACCAGTGAAGAACCACTGCAGCTATAGCCAATCAAACAAGATGCATTCCAGTTCTGTTGCCTTTAAGTACATGGGGTCAACATGTGTTCATTTGTAAAGACTTCTTCACTTCTGTAGCAGCAGGAGGTAGATCACCTCTGTAACCACATACAGGTAGTGCAAAACTGCCCCACCAGTGACAGGAATTTGTGCTTTCTGCAGAGTAACTGGACCAGTTAATCTCTGAAAGTCCCTGACCCAAGGCAAAAAAGGCTTTTTTAAATTAAATAAATACCTGGAAAAACTATGAAATAACAAGGTGCATGTCCAGCTCAGATTCTATTTATTAACAGCAGAACTGTGCACTGCTAGTTTTTTACAATGTGTTTGTGCTCCCTGCAACTACTTGCTGAGAGCCACTCAGATCCAGCCCTGTGTCATTGTTTGTATTGCACAGGAACACGAATCAAGTCTGTCACACTCTTGATGGCTGCCAAGTCAAAGCACAGTCATTTTAAGTACTTAGTAAAACCCCCTCCATGTTTCCTGCCAATGAAGACAGAACAGTTTTTGCCCCTTTGCTTGTTTTTATCACTCTGTGGAAGATTCATTTAAAAGTGACATTTATTTGTCAGCTGAAAAAAAGGATCTTTTCAGGTGTTGTTTTTAATTATAGGTTTTGATATTTACAAAGTTCACATTTTGTTGCTCACTTCAGAACATGTTGTCTCAAAAAGCATAAAGTAAATATTATAGCCAGCATTTCAGTTATGTATTTTCTTACTTTGGTAGTTCCTTTTAAAATTCCTCTATTTCTAAAGAACCAGATCTAGCAGTAGTCCTTCCAGGAAGCAGAGGTTTGGACAGGTAGGTGTACCAAATCCCAAAATACAGTTAAATTCAAGCTATCCTAATCTCTTTATGGCAGAATATTAAGCTGACATTGTCAGTTTAATTTCATCAAAGGCATAAATGTCCTTTTGCCCCAGGGACTCCAGGAAAAGGTATTTTCAGTTTTGGTCATTATGCCAGGCATAATAGTCCCTTTTCTGAATTGGTGTTATGGGCTTCAAATAGGAAAAGTAGTAGCATGCAGACTGCAGTATATAGAAAAAAATAATGCACTTTAATTTGGGATGTCTGAAATGGACAAAAGCTCCAAGACAAGATAAAATGATGGTAAAGTTCCAGCCCTGGAAATTAGGTGGTCTTTGTTTCTGTATTTAATACTGTTAATCTGGCAGTTTTCATTACACCTTGGAGTTGGTTTTACACTCCTTAGAGTTCAAAAGAGTCCTAACTGAATAGTTGATGCCAATGTCACAGTTTAAGACCAAATGACAGTGCAGAGACTAAATAGATTTGGGTATCAAAGCACTTCAATCATAGATTTATGTAGTCTTTGAAATTACACATCTTCCCTGTTCTGTGGAAGAGAAGGTACAGTCCAGGAAATAAATCAGTGAGTTGGCTTAATTGTTCCAGCCCTGCCACATGTCCTCCTTCAGCTGTGACCATCCTATTCTGCACAGGTGTCCCTGGAGATTGAAGCCATGATCCCAAACCTTTCTGCAGGGCTCTGTGTCCTCTGACTGCTCTCCCTGCAGGGCTCCAGGTAGAGAATGCCTGATTTTGAGCTGGCTGGTTCTTACACTCAGTGCCTGAGAAGTGGCTTGCTGGTGCTCACAATCTGCTCCTCTCCAAGGTAGGTGACTTCTCCACTCTCATAACTAAATTACTCCCTTATGCTGTAGGGTTGAGCTGATACAGCAGGTTGTTTTCTTTAAAACATGTCTGCAGTGAATTTCTCAGACCTCTTCAATAATTCTTAAACAATCATTAAGTGTCAGGTATGAGCCTTGGAATTACTGGATTTAGATTCTCACCAGCTCATTTCTCTGATATCTAATAATAGCCATCAACAGTTAATTTTCTATCTCTCTTATTACATTTAAAACAAGCAAAAAGCTAACTGCATTGCTGCTGCTGACATTGGCCATGAAGCTCCAGCTGTAAGCTTAGTGCAAAAAATGAAATTAAAATCAACTTCACCAACAATCACCCCACATCCCCAGCCCCACTGAAACAGCAATAAGAAAACCTGTGGCTTTGGAGAATGCAAAGACTTCTCAGTTTGATTTGATACAATTTATTTCCAATATGTTTCACAGTCAGGAGAAAAATTTAAAAGTTGCTCTGTTTAGACCATAATAAAAAAAAAAAATTGAATGCATTCATTTGCATTTTTCTATCAGTTATCCATGATTCATACTTACCTCTTGGAATGCAATACACAGATGAGTCATACAGAGAAACAGCCTCTGCATAGGAAATTACACTGTCATTTATAAGTAACATTGCTTTCCTGAGCCGAAATAAAGATGGGCCACAGTAATCACAGATAAATCTCCACTGACTTGGAGCACTTGTTTAGAAAACCCACTCCCCTCTGTGTGTGTGAAACCAGAGCCTGACTCAGAGCATATGGTGCATGCAGTTATTAACTCCCATTAGCTTTGGGCATCCTGGGAACATTTCAGGATCACCACTTCAGCTAATTTTTTTCGTTTTTTTGGAACAAGATATGTTAAAGGACACCTTGCACTTTGGCGTTCTGACTGAGCCTCCTTGCAGGGTTGTTCTTCCCTTTCTTGGAGCCCTGTGTACACCTGGAGTCAGGTAGTCAGGCCTCAGACTCCTTGTCTGCTCCATGCAAACTCCTCCCTTAGCACACACTTGGCAAGCTTTGCAAGAAGCTTGGTGAGAGCAGCAAAGCCAGGAGCGTGTGCCAGGACAAGGTGCCTGGGGTGGAACAGCCAGGGATTGTCCCACACTCCACAGGGAGCTGTACAGGGCTGGCCCCAAGAGCTGTGGCTGATGAAGCACCCTGCTGAGAGAGATGGAATTACTGCTGAAGAGAGATGGAACTCCTGCTCTTGTAAGACCTTTGATGAAGCTGTGTCCCTTGTGCATTAATACATTCTCCTAAAATTTCTGGAGGCTTGTTCTCTTTTTATGAGATCATCATCAAGACAGAAGGAGTCCAAAAGCTTCCTAGTTTTTCCAGGATGCTCTTGAATATTCCCAAATGATGGAAACAGGAGAGAGAGAGAGAAAATATCATACCAACAACATCTGTTGACTGCCAAATGTCTTGTAATTCTCTGGCCTTTTAAATAAATGCTGTTCATATGCATTGCAAAGCCTGCAAGAGGAGGAACTAAACATACTAATATTTGAAGCCCTGTACTCAAGAGGCTGAATGTCATTCAGACTGTGGTTTCTGACTTCAAATATGAGTAAACCACAAATTTTCCAAATCTGGAAACACAAGACTGCACACCTTTAATCACTGGTAGATAGTGTACCTGATTGGTATTTTCAGAGCATCAGTAAAATTCACAAAGGGAAAACAGACATGAAAACTAGAGTGTATGCATAGAATATTAGTGATTATGTTATATATGCATGTGAGATTTGTACTTAATTCAAGTCAGGATCTAATCCAGCTCCCATTAAGTCAGTGGGAATTTTGCCAGTGAAAACAATAGTAACAGGATCTGGCCAAAATAATTTAATCCACCCTCTTCAGCTGCTGTGCTCACAGCAAGAATGTTGCCATTAAGAAGTTTATATGGACATAAATATTCACTTTAATTTCCTAGAGTTTGTCTACTTGCTTAAAATTGCATTTGTGATTAAAAAAAGAGCAACACAGTGTACTATGGCAGCATTTTAATCACTCTAGTTTCAGGAATAAATAGAAAAACATCTTAAATATTTTATACAGATTATATTGCAATTTTGAGTTAACAATTTATTTTGGAGTTGTTTATATCTTTTTCATTCTTTGTTGGTTTATTTTTCTTCTGTTGGTTCAGGTTTCCAAACTACTCTGTGAGAGTGATTGTGATGGGTTTGGAGTTTTTTTCTCCTATAATCGCATTCTGGAAAATTGTCACTATGCATGTTGTGTCACTGAATTGCATCTTGCCTCATGCTGTGATTCCGTTTCAGGAGGAGGAAAATTTTAGGGGTGTATCATACTAATACTATGTTTAATGGACTGCTCTAAGCCTTTGAAGTATGCAAGAACATCATAATGGGGAAGTCTTTAGCAGCTGAAGCATTTTTGAACAGTATTCAAAGGTTTTACTACACCAGACCCTGCTTGTCAGTGCTGCCCTCTCCCCATGAACTCCATTAGGGGCTGTACCAACTGGGAATTGCTCAGGTGTAGCTCCTTGGCTTAGAACTTCCTGAGGGAGAACAAGATGCCTCTTCTGGAGACCTGGTGGCTTGTGCCCCTGTGCCTGACATCTTTTCTGAGCTGACCACCCTTAATACTTCTGCTCTGTGCCCTTCTTTTCCTTCCCACTGCAGGAGCAGCAGTGAGCCCTGAGCTGTGAATGCAGCTGCAGTCAGCCCTTCTCAGAGAAGGCCAGCACTGATGTGCTCCAGCACAGACTCCAGGATGGCTCAGTATGGGGAAAATGCAGTTCTGCTATTGGCGAAGAGCTTGGGAATGTGTAGGAGCTGACCAGGAGTGGCGATGGGGGAGCTGGGGGCTGTGGCAGCTGCTTGTGCTGCTCCCAGGATACCGCCTCACTCTACAGCCTGCTCCATGTGCCCCTGCAGGCGCCAGTGCAGGCATCGGGTACATTGCACCTCCGGCGTTGCCACTGAAAGCATTTAGGATTTGAAACAATTTTCTCTGGTTTGTTTCTCTGCCAGCTCGGCAGTGACAGGACAGAAGCCAACCGGACAGAAAGCATGTGGTTGTCATTTATGAGTAATCACAGGTCTAAAAGCACCTTGCACTGAAGGTGGCCATTTCCTGTCCTGGCTAACTGCAGTGCCGATATGCATATTGTCCATGACTCCCGAATTTTTTTTCTCCTGATGCCCCCCACAGCCTTGAAACATCAGCTTTTCCTGTGTTACTGTTGTTAAAAAGTGTTGTGGTATGACACTGGCCCAATGCCAGGCACGCACTAGAGTCACTTGTCACCCTCCTCTGCTACAGCTGGGCAGAGGAGAGGAGGGAAAAAATTAATGAGCACTTTGCATGAGATATGGACCAGGAAAAATATTTCAAGGGGCTCAAAACAGGCTCAACTTAAGTTGTAAAGTGAATTTTATTGCTAACAGGGTCAGAGGAGTCTAATGAGAATGAAAATAAGCCCTTAAAACACCTTTTCCCCAGCTCTTCCCTCCTTTCCACTGACAGCACAGGGATACAGGGCACGGGGTTTTGGTCAGTTCATCAGAGATCCACGAGGGATGCAAAGATCCACCCCCAGCCCGTGGGGAAGGTGGCCATGTAGGAGTGGGTGGATGCCTGGAGGAGGCTGTGGCCCAGTGGGAGACCCGGTGGAGAGAGGGCCGTGCTCCCAGGCTGGAGCAGCCTGTCCTTGGAGGATGGCACCCCGTGGAAGAGTGACCCACGCCACAGCAGATTTGGGAGGACTGTCTGCCTGTGGGAGGGACACACATTGCAGCAGGTGCAGTTTGGCTGCTGCTTGTGGGAGTGAACCCATGCTGGAGAAGTTCACTGAGAACTGTCTCCCATGGGAGGGACCCCATGGTCTCAGAGGGGAAGGCCTCATCTCCCTAAGTAGTGGAAGAAAATCTTGGTGATGAACTGACCAAAACTCCCACACCCTGTCTCCTGCACTGTCAGTGGGAAGGAGGGAGGGGCTGGGGGGAAAAGGTGGTTTAAGGTCTTATTTTGCTTCTCATTATCCTCCTTTGATTCTGTTAGCAATAAAATTTACTTTGCAACTTAAGTTGAGCCTGTTTTGCCCCTTGAAATATTTTTCCTGGTCCGAATCTCACTCATAAAGTGTTCATTATTTTTTTTTCCCTCTCCTCTGCCCAGCTCTAGTAGGGGAGGGTGAGTGAGTGACTCTTGTTGGGTGCGTGGCATTGGGTCAGTGTAAAACCAATGACAAAAATTTAATGACAAAAAGTCATTAAAATTTCAACTCTTCTCCTGCCCTCCAGTTTCTGAAGCCTTGAAAATCTTTGGGGTTTAAACTAAGGCAAGAACATACTATGCATCCATTTTAATACCTCCTTATGGCCCCACAACAATGTCTAATATTGTTGTTCTTCTTGGGCAATCTAAGTTTTCTTTCTTAGTTTTAAGGACCAAACAAAAGAAAACCATCTAGGTGCAGCCTGGTGCAGGCAGAGAGGCCTGTGTAAGGCACTAACTGTGGTTAACACTAGGTGTGCTGGCCATGTGTGGGTGTTCCAGCTCATGACCCCACAAGGAGGTTGGGTATCTTCACCTCCTCCTAGGACAAACTTTAAATTGGGTTTGCTCTATGCTTTTTATTCTTGTCAGTCCTTGGATGTGATCTCAGTGATGGTATCGAAACCCTTCTCTTTGCCAGTCCTGAATTTGATATTGTGGCTCACTTTTTCTTCCCTTCATTGTCTAGTCTTGCTTCCTAGGACTATCTCTGTACAGCATTATAGAGATCTGTGTATTAGCTGGTCTTTTTTTTTTTTTTTCCTTTGAAATTAACATTATAACTGCAGAGGCTGTAACCCAGGATATGTTTGGATCATTTCACAGCAGATATCTGAATCCTATTAGTGGGTAGTGAGGGTTACAAAATTCTCATACTCTATCCTAAAAATATTTGTGAGGATTTTATGAGTGCCTCTGCAAAACTATTTAATTCTGTATTCTGACTATCTGGTTATAAAGTTCATTGTATATTAGATTTGGTTTATGAAAGAGACAGCAAAATTCAATGCATTGAATTAAAATCCTGAATAGGAAATATAAAAGCATTCCTCCTGGATATATTGAGTTATGAGTTCTGTGACTGAACATTATTATTTATATTTGGTGAATTATTTATTCCAAATAGATTAATTATAAAGATGACTGGGAACAAAACAAGATCTCCCAATGTATAGTTGCTTGATTCTGGGGGTGGGTGGTTTTTTGATTATCTAATCTATTGAGAGAATCCATGTGTCTTTATTATACTACTTAATGGCCTGGAAACACATTACAACAGCACAGTAGTTTATTTATAGCTATATAAAGTTGAATTACTTTTAATGAGACATTTGCATACAATTATTGCAATCACTCTGAAATGGAGCAGCTACCTCAGCACAATTTTGAGACTTTGGCTCAAGAACTCTGAGGATTTCCCTTTACAGATGCTGGTAAAAGTAAATTTTTTTTTAACAATGCTTCAGACTGTGGTACATGCTCTACCACTGTTTCTGGAGGGAGGGAGCCCATGTTGCTCCAAATTAAACTGTAAACACTGATTCCCCTGAGAAGTCCAATAGGCTCAGTGCAAAATACAAGCAACTAATATTTTTATGGATGTCAGCTCTTGTAGTAAGTCTGCTTTCTATTTCAATTAATATTTTGCATAAATCAGTGTCTCAGTAAAATAAGCAACACCACACTGAAAAGAACACAAGGCAACTGTAATTAAGCCATATGTTTAGTAATGTGCTGAACAAACAATGGAAAAAAATTACTCTTTGGTTACTAAATCAGTTATAATCAACCTCATTCCACCCACTCATCCACCTCTAGGAGCTGATAATACAGCTGTAGATAACAGGAACAAATCCAGCAACTAAATTAATAAAGCAAAATTGGTGGTTCAGCTACATGTGTTGGCATGAATGTATTGCTCCCCACAGCTTTATCTCTACAAACATCTTTTTGCTCCCAGAGGGCACTTTAAAATCCATACTGGTAAAATAAATATAAAGAAATTACTCAGCTTTATAATTACAGCATCATTTAAGAATTTCTCTGCCTTTTGCCAAATGGGTTGAAATATGATGGATTATTGCTAGCAAACTATTTATCTCCCATAGTCAAAGACAACCGATGGGCTAGTATTGCTTTAGTTCATACCCCATGAATAAGGCTCTCGGAATATCTGGTTTGCTGTCAGATAGCTTGTCAAGCTCACAGTGATGGCCTGAGAGAGGGTATTTGTGGCACAGGAACTGCCATCACATGGTGCAGGATAGCAAGTCAATGTGATTCTGCCACTTCAAGGTAAATACTTGATAGTAATAGGGTCATCTTTATCAAACCTTCCCTCATAGATGTGGGCAGAGGCATTTCCTGCCTACCAGAGTAAAGGGAAAGATGCAATGGATGGGTTTAACATTTTCCAGAGCCTGAAGGCAAAAAATACATTCTTGTTAGCTTGGTAACTGGTCATGGCTGCTGGCTGTTCTGCTGTGGTGTATCACTGGTTCCTGCCAAGAAGGAGTGGTGTTGATAACTAGGAAAGCATTGCAAAAGTGCCTGCTCCATGTCCATGTGGTCACAGTAAGGAGCATGGCAGCATCCTGGGCTCAAGGCAGCCCCCCTGTGCCTGTCTGGGCTCCAGTGTGAACAGAACCAGAGCACACAGAGCCCTGATTCATTTTCATGTGTGTACAGGCACAGCTGGAATACATACACAGGCCTTTATAACTCTTGGGAGCTGCAACAAGGGAAGGTCAGCTCAGTTCCCAATGGCTCTGGTTTGGTTATCCTGCAAATTGTAGTATTCATGTATGGCAGGAAGTGTCTGGGAATTCATTTCAGGTGAAGTGCACACAGATAATGTGTTTAATGCTTTTATCTTATTAACCTGTGACTATTAGATGGTGAACTATTTGAAGAGCTAAGTGCTATTTAACAATAAAGGATATTTCCTCAACAGCTATTTAATAGTCTTCAAAGAGTAGACATAGCTTATGGGTATAAAAAAGAATGAAAGGAAGAAGCAAAAGTCTCTAATTCCTGGGTTGAAATTCCACTGAGGTGTTTGTCCAAAGAAGGAAAATCCAGATCCCCAGAGCTCATTCCTAAAGAGAATGTAAAACTTCATTACTTTTCTGTATTTCTTATGTAAGATTCCACTAATCAGGATTTCCTGGATAAAGGAATGTCAGCTAAATCTTAATTTTTGCTGGCTTCCCACAGAGTAACAATTATTAAATCCAATAAATACCAATATATATGCAATGCTAAAAGTATAATTCTTATTGTAGGAGAAAAAGCTTTACAGCTTTACTTGTAGTTTATAAATATTAATGAAATAATTTTTAGTAGAAACTTGTGAACTTAAAAAATATTTAGAAAGTGTGTGTAATTATTACATAATGAAATCAAGGGTTTGAAGGAAGTGGAGACAAATCCTGAAAGAAAATCTAAGTTTGTTTGGAAGGTTTCAATACATATCTTCAGTGATTTTTAAAAACATTTTAAGTTCTAAGTTACATTAGTGCCTTGATGATATTGAAAATCTTGAGTGCCTAGTTTTATATGAAAATAATTTTTAAAAAACATTAGTGGTTTGATCAAAACCACAAAAATTAGTGAGAATTTAAGTTAAGAGCTGGAAATGAAAGTACTTATTTTCATTTTTTTTAATTCTGCTGTAACCAATCTGTGTACATTGGACTGACTTTGCTCCAGCTTTATTTACTCCATAAATATACAAATGTCATGATATGCTAGTAGGTCCAGCTTGGAATCTTCAGTGAAATTGCACTATATGGGCTGTGGATGATGATGAGATAATAGACACAGACATCACTGGACCTTATCCATCCAAGTTAGCTAAAAAGCCAACTCCAGCAGCAAGCTCATGTCTCCTGTTCCTGCTTTGAATGTTTGGGGATAGAGGCTACAGTAGCACCTAGATAAAAACAACATGAAACCACAGAGAAACAGCAGTAGCATGGAAAAGTTGTCAGTGGCTGTGGCTGCAGATCTGCATTTGGAAGTGGAATGGGACAGGGGTCCTACAAAAGCCCAATTGCTTTTTTCAATATTTTATTGTAAGGTAATCAGAGTAATAAAGGGTATGCAAATAATTCTGGCATTGGAACACCATGGAATTCCTTTAGCATACAACTGCTCTTCTAGGGAATGATTTGGGTGCAACAATGTGGATTCTGCTGCACCAAGGTGAGATAGGTTTCCTGATGAGAAGCAACTTGAGGACTGTTGATGAGTAAGTAAGTACATCTGTCTGTACTGCATAGGCAGTGGAGGCAAGGGTTAAAAAAATCCCAACAGTTCTCAGCAGACCTGAAGTCATTCCAGAGTAAGTAGTACCCTACTGCTTCTTGCATTTCATCTTTTCTCTATTGGCAGATGGAGAGCATGGGAAGTACTGTGACTGCATGAAATAAACCCAGGCGTACCAAACAGACCATGTGGCAGCTTGTTTGAGAGGTCAGTTCTGTGAGCTGGTGGAAGGGGTCACATCTTGTCCGGTGTCACCAGCTGGCGCAGGGCTGCGTGTCCTGGGAGTGATCCCGGAGTGTTACATTGACAGAAGCGATGCCAGGAGGGCTCAGGCAGCTGAAGGCTGGGAGGGTGAACAGGATGTGAATCAGCCCTGAGCCAGCTGCCCTCCAAACAGCCAAAGCTGCTTCAGTGCTGCTGCTGAGGCACTTGAGGAGTGTGCACAGCTCTACAGGGACAGTGGGACACTGGTTGCTGCTGGGGACGGGGTGCTGGAGGAGCTCTTACACCTTGCTCCCTGGCATCCGCTCTGCTCAACTCTCTCAAACTGTGCTTCAAGCCATTTAAATCCTTTGTGCCTTATGGTGGTACAGGCACTGTGAAGTGAGGGATGTCTGAGTTGCCCCCAGCTGGGCCAGCAGACTGAGATCTGGGGCATCAGCTTCCTCCTAGGAGTGGAAGCATTGCCCTCCTGAAATTACAAAAAACTTGGTGGTTTTACAGTATGTTTACATACATTTAAAATATAATGAATCAAATGGAAGTAAAAGAGAACAAATGTGGACTTCATGAAGATCTATAAAGTGTCAGAACTAGGGAGAAAAAATTGCAGTAATGATCTAGCAGATTAAAATAAGTTACTTTGCATTACTAATGGACAGTTTATATTGCAAAGCCACTGTCCCATATTGCACACATTATAGAACCTCCTTGCTATCTCAAATAGATAAATAACATTAGCACAAAGCCAAGATTTATAGCATGCATGACTCTCTCTCCATTACTCTTTTCCGACTAAGTTTCTATAACTCTTTCTGTTGCATATGAATCACTTCACTGGCCAAGCTAATTCCTGGATTAACTCCCTTGGCTCCAGTGGAAGTACTCTAAAGATGATTTTGAGGTGTACACTAAAGCAGGTCATACAGTGAATAGATGGATGTTATAAAACAAAGCACTTGTGCTAATTGGCAATGGCATCATCCCATCAACCCCAGAGCAAGTGGATTGTTCCTAGCCTCTGTTACAGATCTCTATTACAGACAAGTAATTTCTTTTTTTTCTTTTTCTATTGCTTGTATTCTAAAGCAATTAGCTCCTTGGAAACTATTTTTCCTTTCAGCTGAATACAAATGCTATTTCTGCTTAGGTTTTTACAGTTACTACTTAATATATCTTTGGTTGTTCTGGTGGAAATGTACTGTTGTACTTGGACTGTCTGTCACCTTCCAACTAAAGATCCCAAAGCATATGGCCCATCTTATGCCTCCCAACACTCAGAAAGTATATAGGTAATTTTATAGATATTTAAGAGACAAGAGGATTTCAAATTCTGTCTTGTCTGGAAAATTCTAATGGATTTAGAGTGCTTGCCTTTTGGGAATGATCCTTGCACATTCACATCCCAGATGTTCCTTCTGGTGGAAACCTGAGTATTGCTTGGTGGACTGTGCATCTAAATGGAGTTTCTGTTGTGGGTGGAGGTTACATCAGTGCACTGATGGTTTGGTATGGGCCTGGGTCTGCTGCAACAAGCTGTTATATTTCTCCCTAACATGTGTTTCACATCAATGCAGAATTAGCACATCATCACACAAATGATCAATGCCGGGTTCAGTCCAGGAAGGAACCAAATTTAAAAGGAAACTACATATGCATTATTTCAGATTTTTAAGTGAGAGCTGCTGCTAAAAGGCTCATAGAAAAATCCTGGCACATATTGAGGTAAGAAAAAAGTCTTTACAGTTTTAAAATTTCAGATCAATTTTTTCCAGAGTTCTCAGCAACATTAATCAAGATTTAAAAAAAAAGCCTAAGTTGTGTTAGTTATGCATATGTAATGATCTGGGAAATGTGGAAAATCTTAAAATGATGAGGAAAAGAGTTTGATATCCTATTTAATATTTAAGTTCATTGACACCTCCCACCCTTAAAATTAACAGAAAGCTAAACGGTGCCTGAGCTTTTTAAAATGCATATGAACTGACACTAAGTATGAACATTTTCAGTCTTAAAGGAATAAAACTGAGAAAATGGCAAGCAATCAGAAACAAAAGTTACATTACATGCCTAACTATTGTATCTATAGTGACCACTACTACTGCCATTATAATACACAAGAGAATTTGAAAGCATTTAGATTTGCCTTTTCAGCTGACAATCTGCTGCAGGTGCTATGCCATTATAAATGACTATTCAGCTGTTATGTGTTATTGTCTAAATCACCATTTTGAACCTGAAGTATAAGCTGCACAACACATAGATCAAATCTAAGAAATTGGCTCTTGTTTGCAATGTAGTTATTTTAAAGGAAGAAAATACCCAGTAAATCAAACTCACAAAGAATTTTAATTACGCTACTTGTTCCTAGGAGCAGTATTACAGTTTTACATTCCAACACTGTGTGCATGGGAAATGTAATACACAACACCTGTTAACAATACATATGCTGATGAATGCTTGGCCAAAAATTGGTGTCTGTTTTTTTTTTAAATTATATAGGGTGGAGAGAAAGAAGGTTGAGTCCATTTTTTTCTGTAAGCAGACAAAAAGTATCTATTTAGTATAATGATTTATGTTTTACTATCAGATGAAATCATACATGGAATTTTTTTGGTGTAATACAGAAATAATTATGGTTGCTCTATCATTACAGGAGTGATAACAGGATTTATGCATAGCAGCAAAAAGTGTAGGTAGCACTGGAAAAATTGTTTCCATTATAATCCGCTACTTGCAGCCTCTGATTTTAATTTTTATTTGGCACCAAAAATTTACATGATTGAGTTCAACTTAAAAAATGCTTTATTTGGATTGCATTTAATTTCTCTGTATTTTCAACAAAACTTTTCACTGTGGCTGTGAGAAAAATATTTCTCTGGTATGTGTATAAAACATCCAGTTACAGTTTATATTTTGAAACACAGCAGAGGTAGTGAAAATTGAAATAATCATTTATCAAGGGTAATGTCTGGCTTGGGTAACATGCAAAAGGTAGTTACCAAGAAGGAATGTGTGATCCATGTGCTAGCGTAAAAGCAAGAGGTAGAAGAAAAATTACATTGTGTGTGATAAACCCAAGAAATAAAACTTTGAGTCAGTTTTGTGTAGGAAAGCCTATAATCATCTTTGGAGCTTGAGCTTCTTTTAATCAAAGGGAGTTTGAAAATTTATATCAGAGGAAGGGAAGAGGCAGAAATCAGAGTTGAAAGAGCATCCCGATCCTCCATTTTGGGGAATTTCCATTTTTACTGCAGCTGAGTTCTAACTGCTAATTTTACAAATAAGTAATGGCTCAGTCCTCCCATCCTCGCTCTGGCTGAACTTCTGTGGCTTTCCCTGTGGATTGCTGAGCTGCTGCCCTGCTCAAGTGGCTGCAGTGCTGAGGTAGGGGAACCCTGAAAAGGACTGGGTGGGTGCATCGCTGCTTCTGAGCACACGAAAAGGTTGAGGAGAACTGGAAATATTACCCAGGCAGCCTAACAAAGCCGTGTGCTTCTGAAGAAAAATGTTTTCACTGCAGGGTTCCCAGGGAACAAATGGAGTTGTGGCCTTTACAAAGTACACAAGTGGTAGAAATACTTGTATACAAAGTCTGACTCACATCTCATGTAAAGAATAAGACAAACTTCTTAGTCTAATTCATTGACTCTAAATAATGTCCTTTCAAATGCCATCCCCAGAAGCAGCTTCTATTGGAGCTATTTTTTATCCTTTTGCCACAGATTGTTTTAAAAGAATTATGGGAAATGACAGCTGTAGAACTAAAGTTCAATTTTTCACAGATGAAACTACAAAATGCATGGAGTAATGTAATCCAGTCAGACAAGTGAGTAAATTATATCTTGGTTGCAACAACGCACCACTTGCTGAATATCAATAAGGATATGTTTCCTTCTTTAGAGTAAAAATATTTGCTGTTAATGTAAATGGTTCTGAATGTCCCTGGCAGTATAGGCACAGATGCCAAACAGCATTAAAACTGAGCAGAATCTCGTATATTTTCTTTGCGAGGAAGAGGAAGACCACGTTCCCAGATGTTAAAACAAGGAGAATGATTCCTTTTACATTGCTTTACCATAATGAAACTCCATTAACTTCTATCATCTTCTTTCAAATTTCAAGTAAATGAGAAAAGCATAAGCTCCGGTTCAAGGAACACTGTCAAACAGTGCACTCAGTTTTTTCATTCTCCTTCTAAATTTCCTAGGATAAGTATATGGGTAATGCTGCTCCCTGTGTACCCCTGTTCTCCATAACCCAAGTCATAAATGTCAGCAGAGTATATGTGAGCTGTGCCCCATCTTTCTCTTCCTTTGAATTTTCAGTTCCAAGATACTGAGACTAATCAGATTTCTACTCTAAAACAGGCTAATTCTGCCTCAGCTAAATCAATAAATTACATTAATGAATACCTTATGGAAGTATTTGACCCCTGCTCTAGAAGAAACCCATAATGTTCCATATGACATCACATGCAGAGCTCGTGTGCAGTTAAAGTGATATTCTTAACACAAATGTATGTGCTGGCCTTGGGTCCTCTGCTCAATGAGTTTTTATTTTTACAAGAAGTAATATACTTAAGCTCTCTAGAGCTCTGCAAATTCATTTTTTACATGCAACTACATAATCTTTTTGGAGTGAATATGAACATTAACTCCTCCTTGCAACTCTCTATAAACATATGCTTGCACAGCAGTTATTTCAAATTCAGAATCCAGGAAGGAAAGTGCTCCCAGGACTGACTACTAAGTTATATACCCTTTTATTTTAATGTACTTCGCCAAGATGAGTCCATAACCTCAAATGAGTCAGGGAAGAAAAGAGGAAGGGCAATAACAAACAGCTTCATTGTAATTTTAACCCTATTGCCTAGTGATCACAAAATAACCTTCATGCTTACATGTTTAAGGAGATTACATGGACACGTTCTTCCTGAGTGTGCTCAGCCACTCCTTGGGATTTGTACTCTGTGATTCCAAGTACACAGGTAGAAGACACGTGACACCGAACCCAATTTATTACTTGGATCTGGTGGCAGGGACACTTAGGATGTATTGCCAGGCTGCAGACTGACACATTTCACTCTCTTGGATAGACCTCTCTCTGTAAAATGAAGATACATTTGCCATACTGACTCTCCAGGTGTTGCTGCTGTAGTTGGGATCCTACTCCAAGACATCACTTAAACATGATGTTATTATGTCCCAGTAATTCAGGCTTGCTAGTCCTTATTAAATAACTAAAGAAATATTGAGACACCTTGGAAGCTGTTTGTGTAGTCCAACAAACAAGCAATTCACAAATAAACAAAAAATACAGTCACATTTAGTACACAAGACAACTTTAGTCTTGAGTAGCTATAGTCTCTATTAAAATCCCTCTGTAATTTCAGCTGGATGTATTTTTTCACTTGCTGCCCTACACTGTTATAGGTTATTCTAAAAGCTGGTTAACATCAAATGGAGAAGGTGTCAAAAAATCAATAGAGCTTCACAACAAAGGCATGAAAGAAGTAAAATATGAAACCTATGAAAGAAATTATGTTCTCATTTGGGGACAAAAAGGCAAGAACAATGGAATCAGCGAATTTATATTTTTTCTGTAGACTTTGCTGTGTTATTAAGCTGTAATACTTCATGCAGTTGTGTCTTTCTATTTTCTTTGGTCTGCCAACACAATGAAACAGTAGTTCAAATGGAAAAGTTAAGTTTTGTCTATCAAAATGAAATTTCAAGAGAGTTTGCCCAGAAGATTAATGTCTCATCTTTTTCATGGAGTAAAATATACTCCAGTTCCTGTAAATTTGCCAAGATTAACAGTAGTTTATATCTTTAGAAAAGATACAGACTAGATGGGAATCTGAGCTCAAATGGCAGTCTGAAAAGAGAACATATACATATGTATTATACAGAACCAATACTTAAGTATGTGTTTAATATATAACATTTTATGTAGAATATGAATATATATACTCCTCTATTTTACAAGTTTTATTTCTATTTGCAATTATAACTTGTTAAATTATTCTTTCTGGTGACTTTCATCACATTGGCAAATTCTGTTCTGCACAGCATGTCCTCCTGAAGAATTCAGCTCTGTCAATGAAACAATTCTCTCAACAAACCCAAAACCCTACACTAACCTTATGTTAAATTATTTCTCCATTGTCACCACTGTACTCATGGCTGTATAAGACTTAGGGGGCTTAAATTCACTCAAGGGTCAGTGCTCTTCTTTTTCTCTTGTCTTGAATTTGGGACTTCTGAGTGGATTGTTCTGGTTTGAATAATAACTATGAGGAGTCCTTGAGTTCTATAGAGATTTTGGGTTTTATCAACTGGTGACCTTGAGGGTAGGTAGTTTGAAACAGCTGTGCTCTAAATTATCCATATTGCTTTATCTTATGCATCAGGTCTTGTAGTTTAGGTTTTTGTACTAAAAGGTATTTAGAGTGGAGAAAAACCTAAGCTTTCTTAGTTCATACTGATGGTGTACTGCAATGTTATACACAGATTTACGTTATTCCTACAATTTAATGCACAGTAAGGAGTTGTCTTGAACTACTGGATTAAATAAAATCCTATTTCTTCTTGAAGTTCTTGTTGGCAAGAAAAAGTACAGGTCCCCTGGAGATGGGTTACATGTTCTTTTAAGTCTTTTGTATCTAATTTTTAGGATTTCTATGAACCTCAATTCAATTTCTTGGCAATAGATATAGCAGTCTTCTGGCTGTGATCAAGAAGAGAATCAATCTAAAATTCGCTTTTATCCTACATTGAGCCACTTCTCTTTATGATGAGAAGATAATGGAATTATTGATGGAATACACGTTTTGCTACTTTCATTTCTCCGTATGCATATTGTTTTGAATAATTGAAAAGTTATGATTTGCTACATTTAACTTGGACTTTCTTATTGCTGGGCAGAGTACTAACATTACAAGTCTCTCAAAATCACTGCCAAATCACATGGAAATTTGCCTACCTATTAATTAAACAGGCAGGAAGAGATACTGAGCTGGATTATGTTGACAAACAGTGAGCAAAAAAGAAGCAGCATCTCTCCATAAGCAACTCGGAACTCTGTCCTGCTGCTGATACACCAAAGCAGTTATCTTCTCCTACCTGTATCTCATTTTTATTGGATACTGCCTGAGAAATGGCAGAATTATCTTTTTGTTTCAAAAACAAGTTTCCCTGACAACCTGGAATTTGTATTTTTCTTTTCCTAGTGCATAAGCATGCCCAGATTTTTTTTTGTGAAAGTGTGTATCTATATATGTAAAACAGAAGAACATCACCTAGAGGGAATGCTGTTCCCTGGATAGACTATCTGCAAAGAATGTTACAAAGGAGCCAGGAGGGGGATGGTTAATTACTATGTTAATGTACTCATGTACAGTAATGCAGGGCTCTTTATTAAAGAGTCACGTAGCACTAATGTCCTGTTGCTTTCACAAATTGCCTATTTGTTACTAGGAGGGTCAATCCCAAATACTGTGTGCAAGTCCTCCACATATGCCCATGGTTTTTCCTCAATTCTTGTACCACAGGGCATGAGTATAAGCAATTTGTTGTCATGAGGGCTGGCAGCCAGGGGAGCTATATGTCCATCTGATGTTGATGTAACAAGCAAGGCTCTGCTAGGAATTTCCGTCTGCTTTTCATCCTGAATTTGCCTATGGCTAATTACTGTGCTTGGTGATGCTTAACTAAAAGTGACTGGAAACGTGTTTGCAATTGAATGTTTTTATAGGATCTCTGTCAATAGGAGGATGTTTCTGTGGGTCTGTTTTGTGTTACAAAACCTTTGCTTTGTAAAAGGCAGCTTCTGAAAATGCATTCCTTTTCTTAAATTAATAAGTTTCATTTATTCCTGAAATGCCAGGATCTCTGCAATGGGTAACAAAATCAGACTGAATGACCTTGATTAATAAAACTTTGGAAGACTCAGTGGAATATTTTGGAGCACTTGCAGCTGCTGGTTGTGTTCCAATTGCAGGTGCCCTGCCCTGTCAAAACTTTGCTTGCAGCTGTGACCTTTACTCCTCTTTTGATATGGACTTATGTGATGCAGGTGAACCTGCTCCCTGCCCAAAAGATGGAGTATCGTGATGAAGAGGAAAGTATTTCTACAAAGACAGCCATGTAGTTCATTGTGCAGAGAGCAGTGTGGAATTGCTATATTGGTGATGCTTCAGTGCATAATTAGCAAAATGAAAATTTGGCAACTTGAAGAAAATTAAGGGCAACCGCCAGGGCTGAGTGTTAGTGGGCTGTGTGGTGATTATCTTGTACAGGCTAGAAGTGGCCCAGACACCATCAGCTAAAGAGCTTTAATCAAAGACAGAATATAAAGAAGTGTTCCTTCCACAATCCTCATGTGCTGAGTGATACCAGTCTTGGCAGAGCATCTCCCAAACCTTATCTCTGGTTGCTTCTCAGACAAATAGAAGGGCACTTATGGTGTAAAGCCAGATTTTCAAATATATTCTGCCTAAATGACATATTTTAAATATTAAATAACAGACACTTTCAGGACACCTTTGTATCTAACAGAACTTCACCAGTGGAGAAAGACCTCTATTTTTCTCTAACTTGCAGTCTCTCTGATGATTAGAAATCATAGGAAATCTACCATGGTTACCTGTAGTAGGAAAGGACTATATCAGTGTTTTAAAGTCAGTATTTCTGTGTTGCACTTACAAGTTTTATGTTTGAAGGAAATCAAAAAAGCCACGTTAAATATTCACATACACATGAATGTGGTTTTGTAAACATGAAGGATCCACATGAAATTAGACAGCATGGCTTGATGCAACTCTTGAATCCTTTTTTTTTTTTCTATTTCTAAGCCTTCTGACACCAACTATCTAAAAATCTAAATTGAAAAGTAGGAAGTTTAGGAGCTCACAACTGGAAATGTGGTTTGAGCTTCAATCAGTGCTCAGCTTCAATCACCTGCTCAGTTCAGGTTTTGTGTAAGAGAGAATTCAGTCCTTTTATAACTGAGCATGAGAAACAGAATTAGATCTTTCTAAAGGCTTAAAGCCCCCAAGTCTTTTACATTGAAAATGTTCATGGAAGTCAATGGGCATTTTCAGTTCCAGAGGAACACAGGGTTAAGTCTAGAATCTACCTGTGACCAACTCGAAAACATAATAATGAATGTACACAATGTTACATTGCATCCAAACATCACACTTAATTCCCCAGTTTTAACACCTTACTACGTGCAGTGCTTGCAGCTCTGAATAATGTTCTGATTTGATTAGATTTATATACACTGTAAAAGGGGCAGTAACACAGCTGTGCAGCAGCCACAGAGCACAGTACGAATTGTAGGAATTCACAGTGCGGGCTCTATTTCTTTAAAATTCACAGTGTGGGGTCTATTTCTTTAAAATACTATGAATAATTCTACAAAACACGGCAGGATCCAGCTCTCTGAACCTCAAAGATTTCTGACTCCTTTTGGAAGCGCGATTGGTCTACCTGTGTCAGTGAGGGTCAGGGTGTTTGAGCAGGAACAGGAGCTACAGATGCTCCTGTTGAATCTCACACTATACATCACAATCTTAATGGGTCATGGGCATGTTCTTGTCTCTTGTGCCCCAGTTAGGACACAGGTACTGTACTTGGTGGTTTGCACATTTTAAGAAACTGAGGATGACAACCTTCTGAAGGTGGCAAACTGCTCCGAAGCAGTGGCAGAGCTTGAAACAGCTGCAGAAAATTCTGGCAGGCCCTTGCTTTATGTGAGGCACTGCAAATAAGTTATTTTGTCATACCAGCTCCCTCAGCACATCCATAAACTCTACAAAGTAAGTTACCTCTTTCTTTGTTCTCATTACTGTTCATCTACCAAATGCTTGCATTTTATTTGATATTGCGGGTAATTGCTATTACTCTGAATTACTGCTGCTGCATGCAATGCAAAGCTAACAGAGAAAAGGTTTCGACATACTTTTAGTTCACTACTGTTCCAAATTCATTAAAGCAAAAGGAGGAGGGGCTGGGCCGGGCCGCGGTGCCGGCGCGGCCGTGAGGGGCGGGCGGGGCTCTGAGGGGAGCGGGCGGGGCGCGGTGAGGGGCGGGCCCGGCCGTGCCGGCGGCGGGCAGCCATGGCCGACAGCGTGCAGGTAGCGCTGGGACGGGAGCGGTTTGTGTTAAATTGTCCGTGCTGAGCCAAGGGCCACAAGGATGGTGAGGGGTCTGGAGCATCTCGCTTGTGACGAGAGACAGCGGCAGCTGGGCTCGCTTAGTCTGGAGGAGATTGAGAGGGGTCTTGTCAATATATTTACATGTCTTAACGGTCGGGAGGATGGTGCCAGTTTCTTTTCAGTAGTGCCCGGTGACAGGAGGAGTAATGGCCATAAACCATAACAGAGAAATTTCTACCTCAATATGAGGAAGAACTTCTTCATGTGGAGGGTGGCGGAGCATTGGAACGGGCTGCCCGAGGAAGTTGTGGAGTCTCCGTCTCTGGAGAGAGACATTTGGAGACATTGCAAACCCACCCGGATGCGTTCCTCTGTCACCTGCTCTGGGTCACCCTGTCTCAGCTGGGAGATGGACTGTATTACCTCCAGAGGTCCCTGCCAACCCTACCTATTATGTGATTTTCTGTAGAAGAGGGTGTGGTGTTTAAAATGATGTCTGTGTGTGTAAATATGTATATGTACATATAAAAATACAGCTGTGTTACTGTTGCCACCCCAGTCAGTTCCATGGAGAGACACTGCCTGGCCCGGCGAGGCAGCTCCTCCAGCAGAGACTGTGGAGCCTGGGCTGGCACGGCCCAGCCGGCTCTGTCCCTCACCCGTCCCACCTCACCTGGAGCTGCTGCTGGTGTGTGCCTCCTGCACCTCTGACCTCCCACCGCCTCGCCAGGTTTCACTTGGTTATGGACTCTCCTTTTGAAATGCATGGTTATTTCTTGGTGTGTTGAGTTTGTGTGGCTTTTGTCATAGGGAGCTACAGGTGTGACATCTGTGAGAAGCTGCTGGAGAAGCTGCTTCCCATGTCCACTAGAGCCAATGCCAGACCGCTCCAGGGCATACCCACAGCCGGCCAAGGCTGACCTCACCAGAGACAGGGATCTGGGATAACAAATTTAGGAGGGGGAAGAAGGAAGCCATACAACAACAGATGGAAGAGGAGGGTGAGAATATAGGAGAGTGACAGTCCTGCAAACACCAAGGCCAGCAGAGAAGGAGAGGCAGGAGGTGCTCCAGGTGCCAGAGCAGATTCCCCTGCAGCCCATGGTGATGCAGATGTGCCCCTGGGGCCCATGGAGGTCATGCTGGAGGAGACATCCATGTTGGGGCAGTTCATGGAAGACTCCCTAGTGGGGCGCACCTCATGCTGGAGCAGGGCTAGATTGTGAGGAGTCTTCCCCATGAGGAGGCAGCAGGGTCAGAAGCCACATGTGATGAAATGACTGCAAGCACTCTATCCCATCCCCCTGTGTTCCTGCAGGGAGGTGGTAAAGAAAAATGGGAGTGAAGTTGAGCCTGGGAAGAGAGGAGGAGTGTTTTGAAATGTAGTTTTTATTTTGTATTATTCTACTCTGATTTCATTGGTAATGAATTATTTTTCTGCCCAAGCCGAGACCCTTTTGCTCATGACAGTAATTGGTCAGTGACCTTTCCCTGTCCTCATCTTTTTCCACAAGCCTTTTGTTATGCTTTCTCTCCCCTGTTCAGCTGAGGAGGGGGCTGACAGAGAGGCTGTGGTCAGCTCCTGGGCATCCAGCCTGGGTCAAACCACCATAGTGGGCTTTTTTGTGGTGGTAGGAGTCTCCTAATTTTTGGTTGTTGAGGGAAAGGCTTGTGGTTTCCTTTTAAAGAGCACTGGGGGAGCGGAAGCAAGCTTACACTTTCCTTCCAGCAATATCACAGTTGTAGTTCTCACCTTTCATTGCTTTAGGTAGCTGAAGTGCTCTGGAGGATTTTACAAATCCACAGTGTTTGCATTAATATTTGCTTTATTTGCTTGTCTTTGGCCTCCTCCCTGTTTTTTTCCTGTTTCCTTTTTTTACTTGGTTAACAGAGGTGTGGTTTCTGACAGGCGACTCATTTCATGCTGCTTGTCAGGAGGTATAAGAATAAAATTCATTCCTCCCGAGAATGTATGAGGTGTTGCATCAACTCAGAATTTCTCCCTCAAGCCTATCTATGTAGTTGTAGCTACTATGAGATAATTTTCTTCTGCTTGAACTGCTTTGTTGTCTCCACTGGCCGGGAAGTTGCTGTGACTGCTGTGGGAGTGATTAAGTGCCTTCAGCCAGTGTCATGGTTGTGTCTTTGTCAGTACAAAAGCTTACCGTTTAGGTTTCCTTAAATAAATAAACCCTCTTCCAAGTGAAATGTGTTGCTAAGTATTCTAAATGCTTTATGGAAAATATATGCATCTTTCACAGTGCGCTCTGTTAGCACTCTCCGTAAATATTTTGGCAGTTGGAGCAGCGTAACATTGGGGTAATGCAGTCAGATCACAGGAAAAGGACACAGGGTGTGCTCTATGGGACATGACAGGCTGTCAAAAATATATTGTACATCTGTTTGAAAAGTGCCATTGAAATTTTTGTAGTTTTTATTTCATGGCTTTATAAAAAGAATCTTTAGAGGAATTCAGTGAACTTTTTTTTTTTCACATGTTTTCTCTTCTTTATGTTTGTTCTACACACAGTAGCTTACCTTTGTGATATTTCTGTCTATCCTTTATTATTTATTTTTATTGGAAACCCTGTGGAACTGTGTATTTATATGAATCACATTCTATAGTCTCTAATTTTGGCTGAAGGTAGCTTAGCATGGTCCATATATAAGGTGTAGGAAACACTGTATTCTGGTACTGTTTCTTTATATAATTTCTTACATTTGGAGACAATTCCTTTTGATTTAAATTGAATATTTTTATAATTGTTACGGCTTGTAATGACTTTCAGCAGAAGGTCTGTTAGAAAATCTGAATACTGATCTTATCAAGTCTTGCTGCTGCTTTATTTTTAACCACATTTTTCTCATAAGTGGTCTGCAGCTGTGAAAACATCAGTAAAATTTACCGTCATCATACGTTTGGTTAACCATAAATCTTGATATATAGACTGTGGCATTTTTGAAACATACTTTGTTATTAAAAGGACACTATCATGTTTATAGTGTTCCTTGAAAGCTTTCTTTGCCTATAGGTTTTGTCTTTTGCATTTGGCACATCTGCATATTTCCCTTTTGAAGGCAGTTGAAATGAGTGCTGCTGTTTTTATTTCCTCATTTGTTTGTTTGATGACAAAAAAAATGTTTATGACTAAAAATAGCAACTATTGATCTTAACTTCCCATTGTGGGAGTGGACAAGTGAGACCTTTTAAAAACAAACAGGAGCAGTGGATGTGTTTCTGTTTCTGCCTTAACTATTTGTGTAGAAAGCTTCAGGATTTTCTGCTGCTACTGAAGCATTTGACAGCTTGATAACAAAATGTGTATAATAATACAAATAACAGCCTGTGTTGCTGGTGTAGTTTGGTTGGGGTTTTTTCATTCCCATTTCGATTAAAGTTGTAACTGATACACAGCGCTCTTCCAGGGTACATCTGCTCTGCTGTCAGCCCAGGCAGAGCAGCTGAACTTGCTTTACGTGAGCTACTGGAAGTTGAGTCCAGTCTGATTTCCCTGGTAGGGTGAGGACAGCAGGATCTTGGGTTCCTTACGCTTTGAGTATTTGCTACAGCTGATGAGATTTGGTAAGCTGTTCCCTTGTGTGTATGTTTTTGGAAGCCATGATTTTGCAAAGTGTGGTGGTGTATTGTCAAACAAATGCAAATGCTATCTTCAACCACTGCAGAAGGCTCATCCCAAAATATAAGCTTATTTTTCTTCAGGAATGCTGGTGCTCATTTCAATTGCTGTGTTTCAGGGTTTGGCCACTCTGGAAAGGCCCTCACCAAAACTGCAGGTAGTGGGGCATTTTTCCTAGCTAGGGTGACTCAGTACAGGTTTGGGGTTTTGAGAGTTCTTCCCCACCCCTGTAAACACAGCGCTTTTTTACAATTTGCTGTTCAACTGTATCACTCTGCTGCTGCTATTTCCTGCTTCATGGTGGTTTGTGAACCTTGACTGAGAGATTTAGGAAGATCTTGCTCTTTTGTTTTAGAATGTCTGGTTTGGTATTTTGATTTGATGCTGTTAACAAGGGATGCCCACAGCATTTGGAGTAATGTATTGAACAGCTAGAAACATATTATGCATTCAGAACAGCTAAAAATCCTTCAAAGGAAAATTAAACCATAACAAATAATTCTCTAGGAGCGGCCTGTATTTAAATAGGCAGTCTGCTGCTGGGAATGGGCATTGGTAGGATTGGTTTCAGGAATTTTTTTCCTGACACATGAAGACAGCATTACTAGAATTAACTCACTTTGGATTACCTCAGTCAGTCACTGCAGTTAACACTAAAATGAAGAGTACATTCTTTGACACCAGTGAATGCATATAAAAATAATCTCTGGTATTTTCAGTAGTGGTTAAAGAGACAAAAGTAATCAATCAAAATAATTGTGAGCTTTTAGTCAAGTGTGTGTGTAGATTCAGCCCAAAGAGAAACTGTCTATAAACACAGGATTGTTTAAATGATTTATGGACCTTCAATACTTTCTTAAATTACAGAAACATTGCTGATTTAAAAAAAAATTAAATAATGTTCTTTCTCTCCCATAGTTCCTCATCTGTCATTTGTAACAGTATTTCTTCTTATCTGATACCTGTGCTTGTTATAGTGGACAGTGATGCCCACACCCCATCCTTATAATGAGCATTAACAAAACCAGTACTACACTGGTGGGAATGTTGCTGCTGGGAATGTTGTTCCAGCCTCCAGGTGATGAAATGGTTCTTGAGAAGTGTTCACCTTGCCCTGTAAACTGTTGTGGTTTAATGTGCAGATTATGGAGCCTTATCTAAAACACTGAGTTACAGCAGCTGCCTATCTCTTCAGTTTAAATGGCTTGTAAAATATTAGCATTTTGCCTTACTAACAATTATACCCAGTAAGGTGTTGACTGACTGACCAGTCATATGTAACTTATATAGTGGTGGACACTGTAAATACTAAAGTATTCTATGTATTGAACATCCTAAGAGAAAGTGAGGAAGGAACATTAATTCAGTTTCCAAAACATTAATATCAGTATTCATTTCATTCAGTCCCCACAGCTTCTAAAGAATCTCATGTTCAACAGGTTTCTAACAGCACTTCAGGAAAGCAGTTATATTTTTTCTTCTTA
This sequence comes from Vidua chalybeata, assembly GCF_026979565.1. Taxonomy (NCBI): domain Eukaryota; kingdom Metazoa; phylum Chordata; class Aves; order Passeriformes; family Viduidae; genus Vidua; species Vidua chalybeata. The sequence continues at coordinate 29,595,698 of NC_071537.1, forward strand.
TTGAAATATGTATTTCAATAATTGTATATTAGAGGTAATGTTATTGTTTTTTACCTGCAGCTTCAATTATAGCAGCTTTACTGACTGTAAGAGTATTTTTTATGCTGTTTAAATTACTGCTAATAAAAGCAAACTAACATCAGGCTTTTAACTGTGTTAAGGAAGCCTTCGTTTATTTCATTCCTGTTCTGATGAGATATTGTATCTGAGACTGACTTGTTTACAGTTGGGAACAATGATTTTTCTTATTGAAGTATATGTGAAAGAACTTAAGTACTTAATTAGAGAGGAGAAGAATAGTCTGTCCACTGAATGAATGTTCTTTGTTGCTCTCAGTCTTGTTTAGTCCCTCCTGTCTGTGGTGGTTCTTCAGCTAGTCCCAGGATTTCAGTATGTCTTGTAGCTCGGCAGCAGCAGGGGGAGTAGTGTAGCTTTATTTGGGGGCTCTCCTTGACCGGCGCTGGAGTGAGTTGGTATCAGCTCAGAGCAGAGCTGGTCAGGCTCAAAAATCAGTGTGCGTCAGGAATTCTGCTTCACTCTGCCTGTATGAGCTGGAAGCAGGATTCTGCAGGCTTTGCCTTGCTGCACTTCTCTAAACGCCAGGTCCTGCAGATGTACAAGTGTACCTGCTAGAAGCAAGTTGTGACAGGTGTTTGTGTGGTCAGGCCAGGCTGACCAGCAGGAGGCTGGAAGGCATTCTGGGACTGGTTCAGCTGCTTGACCAGAGCTGGGCCAGCACCCAGTGCCCAGCAGGGCTTTGTCCAGTTTGGTCTGGAAAGCCTGCAAGGGTGGAGATTCCTCTGTCTTTCTGGGTTATCCTAATGCTTAAATATTTTCATACTGAAATATTTTTCCTTATGCTGCCCATTGTGGATCCCTTTCAGCTGGAGCACAGTCCCATGACCATTGTCCCTTTTTCCCCTGCAGTGCACCTCTCTGAAGGGGCTGCTTCATCTCACACCTCGCTCTCTCATCTACATATTCTATTGTGAAACAGTTTTAGGGTTTTTTTTTCTACTGTTTTTTGCATTTCATAGATTTCTTTGTTTTCTTCTTCATAGATTTCATACATTTCTTACTGAAATTTCTTTTTTATCAATGACAACACAAAATATCATCAAATATTCCTATTTTTTCGAAGACCATTGTATTCTTAATTCATGCTCAGTTTGTTATTCCCTAAAATATGTACATCCATCCTAGGAACAGTAGTGTCAGACTCTTGTGTATTATACTGTTGCAGCAAACATCTTGGACTTTTGTTTGGCTAGGGGAAGGAGAGAGTGTAGACAGTAAATTTGAAAATGCAATCAAGTATATGGTGGAGAGCAAATAGCATAGTAATATTTGTGTATTCTCATAATATGTTTAGGAGAAAGTTAATTTTAAAATTTAATTATTGTGCAATGCAGTGTCACGTTGGTCAAATTTAGATTCATGGATTCTTTTGCACCTTTAAATCTCTGTTGTTTTTACTTGCAAGTTAATTTAATCTTGTGCAGCACATAATATATCAGTGTGTTCCCATATGAATTTATGATAAAAATACTATGTTCCATGTATCTGCCCAGCTTTTCTCTAGTGAGAGTGTGTTAAGGTATTGTGTTACTGCTGTATAATTACAGCTGTCTTACATTTTTGGCATTTGTTGAAGTAATCCCTTGCATACCTCCTCAATATAAAAATGTTATTTAGATAAGTCACTGATATAATAAAATAAACATTTTTAAAATTACATTCCTATGTATGTGTATGCAGGATGAAGACCGAGATCAGGATGAAGGCCAAGATCAGGATGATGTAGGTGGAGAAAAGATTACTAGTAGGACATTTCTTTCTCTTTCCCAAATAACTGCCTTGTCAGAAGAAAATCTGGAAGGAGTTGAAAAGTAAGTAGCAGTGACATCAATGCTGGAACCCATATAATAATGAAATAAAAATTGCAGACTGTTTATTAGATGTCTTTTGTGATGGCTATGTCATTAATTTAATTGTTCAGTTAAATCATTGATATTTAATGTTATTCACAAAAGATGGCAGAAACACTTTTGATCTCAGATCCAGTCTGGTTTACTGTTTTTCCTACATCTTTTAATTTTGCTTAGACTCCTTTTTTTTCCACTTGTATCTTACCTTGTCGTGGTTTCTGAATTTACAATAGCTTTAAATACGCTGTAAACAAAATACTAAGATGTAAGTAAGAGCAGACTGATACTGAGCATTTTTTTTTTAAGTCTCACTGGGTTACTGTTTTTGCTAAAATATTCAAGGTTCTGTACTGTAACATGAGTTACCAAAAATCAAAAAGGTCTTAAAAGTTCAGCAAGGGATGGAAAGCTTAAGAGGCATTAGTAGGTCGCCATCATGATGCACTGGGGAAATAGGAGGCAGCCAAAGACTTCTGATGTCACACTGCCTTTGTCTTTCCTGTACCAACACTCTCCCTTGTTATTAGTATGTAATAGCAGCTAAATTTAGGAGGCCAGGAGTTCAACCTGGGACTCCAGATTTATGTTTGAAAGATGGGACATTTCAGAACTGCAAGGATTACTTAGGAGTGCTTGTTTCTGCTAGCAGGTTCTTAAGGAATTGAAAGCCAAAGGGCTGGGCTGCTGGTCTAGTTTGGGAAGGAAGAGGTGGGGGGTATATAAAATCCAGCTTTGTTCCTCTGAATAGGTAGCCATTTAATAGAGATTAAAATATTCCTTAAACATATTCTGTTCTTCCTATTTGTCACTATTCTAGGGAGAAAAGGTTTTTCTGGATTTTTTTTTAAGAAAACAGAAAAGAAAATTTGCCACCATCAAATAATAATAGAAAAAATTATTTCCTTTCCTGTTTTCTCTTGCACAATTTAAAGGCCTCTTTAAATTTAAAGGAGACTGAAGTATACAACTCATGGAGACTAAAATGTGCTTAATGTGCACAATTCTTTGTGCAACTTTCTTATCAAGATTAAAAAGAAAAGCACTGAAAGATCATATGCTCTTTTAGTCTCAGCTGATCACATATGTATTTATATATACATGCTGTACAAGGGGAATGTAAAGTATATACTGCATCTGACTGGAAGGAGCATAGTTACAGGGTATTTTATGCACACTAAGCAGTTTAGCAGCAGCATTAAAATTGTGTTTACCAAGTGCATTGTGTCTAATTACAAGAGCAGTTTGAAGGCCACAGCTCAAGTTAGAAAATCAGAATAGATCTGATTCAGTATGAGAGTTTTGATGTCCTGCATTCCCATCTATCAAGGAGTTTTGTACTGCTGTCCATCTTGGTAAGACTTGAGCCCTATGAAGAAAGAAAAAGCAGGGAGGGTAACTATGGAATCTAACTGCCCCATCATTTTGCAATGATGTACAGATACTGTTGTCAGTGACATGCCTTACAGAATATTAGAAAGATGAGCACTGGCATTGTTAGCATAATCAGAGAAAATCTAAATCCCTGAGAAGCTCTGATTATGAAAACACAGAGTTGGCAGAAGCTTCAGAGAGAGAGGATATGGACTGTTTCAAACCTTGGAAAGTTCAGCTGGCCATGTTCCACTTCTATTCCAGGACACAAGTTAAGTGTTTTTAACCGACTTGCATGTGTGCAGCCGTACAAATTTGTCATGCAGAACAAAGGAGTACATGTTTTAAACAAAACTGATTGGATTATATACTTTACTCTGTTAGCTATTGAGGCTTTAATTAAAGAAAGAAACTCATCTCTTTTGACAGTGCATCTGTACTGTGTTGGTGAAACCCCTGAAAATCTAATGGCTGCTATCAGTAGGTCTGGGATTAATGTCCTCCTTAGGAAGGAATGAGAAGGCAGCAGGGCTTGGGAAGACCTTGCTTTTTTGCAGGGGACAAGAAACTCTGATCACTGGCACCTGTTTCCTCAGCTGTACTTAAGAAGCCAAGGATTGCTTTAATGTAAAACTTAACTGCCTGAGACATGGCCAAAGTTATACTGGAAGAATTGAAACCAAGTCCTAGCTCCAATCCCCTCTCTTCATGTGGAAAAAAGCACACAGTTATTATAAAAGATGTAACTAATTCTGTGTTTGGATAGAGTAGACATAAATGTGTCAGCAAGTGTATGGCCTCCTACAAGGGAGTGTATTTTTTCATAATTCTGCAAGTTAAAGTAAGTGGAAAAATTTTCATCATGTGCCAATAAAATGGAATAAGGCTCTTTAAATGTTTTGACCATGATGGAAATGCAATTTAAACTTCTAAATATTTTAGCTACTTTCAGTAATTATATATTATATTATTTACATTAATTTTCAAATGTAATTTTTCATTAGAGGCCACATGAAAAATAATCTTGAAATGTAAACAAGATATTAAAAAACTATCTAAATCAGAGTGAAAGCATGATAGTGGAAAGTGGAGACTAGAGACTAGTTGTGTCATTTCATCCCACAAACCAATTCCTGGTGAAACACTTTTTTTTTCCTCTGGAATTTTCAATGTATTTCTCTTTGGTTTTGTAATGCTCTAATTTTTGTTCTTTTGTTAGTCATATCTTAACACTTCAGTAGTGTTTGCTGAAACCTGCAGGTAATTGTTTACTTTTTGATACTTTGATAATAAATGTAATCTAGGAATTGATGTAGCTAAATTCAAGAAATTATGTACATAGGCACATATGAATAATATAGCAACTAAAGAAATGTTATAGATATAATTGCACGCAGACCAAGTAAGACTTTGGAATCTGTAATTTATTTTTTAAATTCCATTATTTTACTCTGCAATTTTTTTAGGAAGATGGAAGAATTTCTGAATCTTACACAACTAAAGACATCTTTGAAAGAAGCTATTTTACTAGATTATTATACTGCAGGATTTTGGTGGGCTAAAGAAATGAACTTCAGTCTTATCCAGCTGTCAGGATTCATGGATCTATTAAATTTCGCCTTGGAGAACCTCAGCAGTAAGTATAATTAAGAATTGTAAAATATCTGAAGTGGAAGGCAAGAATGTTTCCCAGACATTTTAATAAAGTGATATTTAATTACAAGTAATTGTGAAATTATTTATTTTCCTCTTGAATGTTGGTATATTAGACCTTGTGCCTGAAAATAATTCTTTCTGGCAGATCTCAAGTCTTTTGAGTAGAATATTCCTCATTCTTTGTTTGTACAATATGTCGTACAAATGGGCCAGGTCCTGAAGAGACCTTTTCTTTGCTATGGTAAAATAAATAATAATTACAGTAGAGTGAGAGCAAGGAGCTCCTACATTCCAGTTCCAGCTTTCTCAGTGACTGACTCGCTGTAGTCTTGGGCACATTTCTCTGCTGTTTGAGATATTCAGTATATCCTGTAGCATTACAGCAGGTGAATTACATTTTTTTTTATCCTCAGAGGTCAACTCTCAGCTTCCTATATGGCAAATGCTGCACTTCTGGCACAAAATAGATGTTAACTAAGGACTGGTGAGGGAAGTAAGCTGGCATTACTGCTGAAGATGAAAAATGACAATGAAAGGACTGTAGCTTCTGTGGTTACGAGGAAATTTGCCACAAAGCATGAAGCTTGGTCTAGTGGGAATGAAATAGCCAGAAAAAAAAAGGTAGAACTGTCCTCTAAAACCTTTGTCAGAGATTCTAATGCTTGTTTAACATTCACTTTGAAGGTGATTATGTTGAGAAAAGTCCATCCCAGAGGAAGAGTGAAAGGACTCAGCAGTTTCATTCAAAAGAGAAGGCGAACATTTAAAATCAAGCTCATAATAGTTATTATACTCTTTCACTGTAATTTAGTTCATGGGCCTTTCTGACTTGGAATTTTGACAGAATATGTACGTGCTTTATGATCATTGGAATTCCAGTTGTCCTTCCTGTCTCCAATGAGAAAGTATCTTAACATATGCTAACTATATTACTATAACAATGGAGCAGAGTGGAAACCCGTCAGAAATTAGTTTTATGAGACGGTGTAATACATGTGTACACGACAGGCTGGTAGCACAACCAGTTATTAAAACTGACTGATGTTTTGCAGGAATGTCATCTTCGTTGCATTATGTTTTGCCAAACTTTTAACTCTTTAAGCTTAAGATTTTCCATGGCCCCATCTGCTTTTGGTGAATTTTTATATATAAAATTGCAACTGAGCCAGTTCAGTGGGCTTGCAGACAGAGGGCTGTGGGAAAAAGAATCTATTTCGTGTCTTTTTCTTTTGTTAACAGGTCTAATGCCCCAGTGCTTTGAAGTAAAGATAAAAGTTTGGCAAGCAAATGTTGTGAATTTGCTTTTTGCTGTCCTGTGAAAATCCATTTAGATTTGGCTAAGATATACATGGATTTTAGAGAAAGAAAATGTCGGTTTTAAATGCATGCAGGAAACTTCTTATATTTGCTTCACAGCCCAGGGCTGAGATGAATTTTCTTGTAATTACCAAACATTTCAACTAAAAGCAAAATTCTAATGTCTTCTATATTAATGACTCTTTCTTTTCCTTTCCCTGCGCTGGACCCAGTCAGCCTGGAGAATTAAGCTGACTTGGCCATAATAGCAAGTGTAGCATTGAGCAGGAAGAATGGATTTAGGAGAAGGAGGGTAGTGGAAATGCATTTAAGGCTGGTAAAGCAGCAAGGAAAACTGGAGGCCTTGCTTGATGGGGAGTCAGAATGAGTTACATGATTTGATTCTCTTCTATCCATTGAGGGTAAAGTACTCCTTAGCTCACAGAAGTCCTGCATGAATCTTCCTGAGACAGGTGGTTTGGGCTGAAAATCAGGTGTGCAGAGGAAAGAAAATGTGGATGAGTTGGCAACAGACTCAAGGTCTGGGTGATCCTGTTATGTCCCTTCACTTCCCTGCAAAGGGTGGTATTTCTGGTTCTGTTGCTTTTCCTCATTTCCTATGGCTTCTATTTCCTTTGCATTCTCTGTGTTCCTTTCTTGTCCCTTCCCATATGGTTATTTATATTGTGCTGCCTCTTACTGAAAAGTGAGGTAGAATTTTCAAGCCTTTGACTACTGTACCACTAAAGGGCAAAACTATAAAAGAAAAGAAGTCTTCTAAGTATTTTAATTTGTTTTCTGTACAAAAAACCCAAGGAGTGTATCAGTAGAGACATACTATAATGAGTAAAATAAATCTATTTCACCACTGGTGGATATTTCCCCATTTTTTTCTGTAGATTTTTTTTTAGACATAAAAGGAAAAGATAAAGTGTATTTGAAGCTTTTTTTTTTTTTTGTTTAACTTCCAATGGTTTTAGTGATGGCAGACACTATGTGCAAATCAGAAAGATGAATCCTTTCTTTTTATAGGTTCAGCAAGCACTGATACATTTCAGATTGACCTCTTTGTCAGGACAGTTATCAAACAGAATTTAAATTCTAAATCCAACCTGTTGTGGCATTTGGTTTTGATTTCCAGGGTAAAAATGTAAAGTAATTATCTGGTTTGGAAGGATGCAAAAATGTCTCCAAGTTTGATGATACATGCAGGGTCCTATGCATATTCGTGTTTAATCTATTATGACTGTAAGCACTTTAAAATATTCTTCGCCCTTTTTAATATCTGTCCCTGCATTAATGGCTTATGTTGCAAGGGGCATGGTCAGAAGAATAATCTTTTGCAATTCATAAGTAGACTATTTTAAAGAAAAAACATACTCTGCTTTCAAATTTGCATATTCTGCCTGTGGTTCTCTCAGCACAGGTAAGAGGTGAAGCTGTAGTATCTTGAACACCCATTATTATGATCCTTCCATTGTGAAGGCAGAGTGGTGGTTTTGTAGTGGAATTTTAATGGACACTTTATTGATGAGAATGATGGCAATAGAAACATTTGACTGCTGTTGGCTTTTAAGTTTCAGTGGTGGGTCATAACTAAAACTTCAAGAAGTCTTATAATTAAAATGGGCCAAAAAAACCCATCCCACCTTGTCATATTTATACATGGTTTTTGTTCTTTGGGATTACTTTGCAGACAAACATATGACCTTGGGAGATAATTTAAAAGAACTTGAAAGAGCAATGGCTGAAATAGGAGAAACTGAGTCAGAAGAAAGAGGTGACCTAAATTTATTCAGCATTGAGCAAGCCAAAGCAATCATTGATTACTTGGTTACCAGGTATTTATTTCTACAGAATCTGTTTTTAATTCATTAATCTAATATACTGGGAAAATGACTGATAAAATAAGAGCAATAATAAGAACAATATCAACATTTTTAAAATAATTATTTTTACACTACTACTACTAGTATTTTACTGTTATTTTACTAGATACCTTCTTACTGTGCCAACATACTGCAAACACCAAACTTTAAATCATGAAAAAGAAGAGAGAATATGCCAGGAGCAGTGAAGATCTGGCATCAGATGTCAAGGCCCAAAAAATAAATTTAGACTGGAAGTTTATAAAAATGTGAGATTATGCTGAAAATATTCCTTTTGAGTTTTGTTTGAAGTGATAAAAAAAGCCCATAGTGATGCATGGGCAATAATCTTGTTTTGCTTTTAAAAGCTACTTTTAGATTCCATCTGAATAAAATTGTAGATCTTATTTAGATCTTATCTTGACTCTGTTATTCTAAGTATTTGTATGGCCTTGACAGTTATTGTGGACTGAAGTGATTTAAAGTTTTGTACTTACAGAATTAAGGTTCTGATCATATAGTAGTCATAAAAATGTTGTATTTCAAAATCAGCAAAAGTCCAGTATGTACATGAAAAGGTTTTATGACAGGTCTCAGCTTTTAAACAGAGATGCAGAAAGAGATGCAAACAGCAGTAAATTCATTATTTATTTGAGAAAAATACTGAGTCTGATAGCAACAGTAATGCCCCTGTATGAAGTTCTTACTGTATAGTAATGTGTACACCCCATTTCCACTGGAGTGCCGTGGTTAAGGCAGTGGCTGTACTGACATACCCCTGTCTGCAGTACATGATGGACAGAATGCTTCTCAAGCTGTTTAACCATCCATGAATGTCAGGGGCAAGGAGATGGAAAATTAATAAGTTACTCCTGTAGTATATGCTCATCCACTTTACTGCAGCTGTAGCCCTTCAGCCCATTTTCTGACCCAAATGAGGGACGAGGAGGGTGGGGGGATTTGTGGCAGATGGGCATAAAAATTGAGTGAGATCATGGCTGATCCTTAGGTAGATTTGCTGGGAATTTTCTGACGGTTCTGTAGGAAAAGTTTAACACAGCAAAGAGGGAATTTTGAGAGTGTTTTCCTGAATGCAGAAAAGTATTTTCTCTTGAGGAAAGGCAAAATGCTAGGGTAGCTATTAGCCTTCCAGTTTAGAGTACTTGGATTCATATGGGGATTTAAACCCATTGCAGGCAATTTCTCTTACGATTGGGCTATAAAATATGCTCTTTCTCCTACTCTCTGATTTTTTTCTTTTGTTTCTTTTTCATGGAAAATATGAAACACTTAAGGTTCTTCCCATAAGAAATGGGAACATCTCTTTAAATCTCAGATTTCTGTAGTCAAGGTAAAATAATGTCCTGCCAAGTACTAGCCCTAAACTAAAAGGAAACTTGGCATTTAAGATGTCTCAACTCCTTTTACTTCTGCCTTCCTGTCTGTCTTTTGTATATTTATATGGAACAAATGTTCTTTCCAAATAGCATGTCTATAACTCATGTGTAAATTATCCATTGAGAGATATCTTGTCCATGAAGTAATTCCTTCACAGTCAGAAGAATTTTATCCAAGAGATTAGGTGCTCCATCCTACTTTGAACTAAAGTATTAGCTGGGCAGGAATACAATCAAGCTGCAAAACTTTAGCAACAGAATGGTATTTTGGCCACCAAATATGCAGTTGTATGTCCAAACTGCTCAATTTATTACAAATGGGTGCTGTGGCAATGTTGTGGAAGTGGACACATACGCTGAAATGTATCATGTGTGTCCAGTTTATGCAATCCATTATTTCAGTCACTGGAATATTTATTTCTAAATAAGAATGGAATTGGCACACTTAAATGGGTGTATTTTGAAGTTTATGAACTCAATAATAGGTTCAGTTTTATTACAATTCAAATTAATGTATTAGTTCAATACATTTTTTTTCTTGTTTAATTTTAAATGATAAGCCTGTAGGTTTTTTTCTACTCCAGACAGTATGACATGTTGTAGTTCAGATCACATTTTTATAGATGAGCTGTAAACCCACGGGATTTATAATGGAAACGGGGACAAATGCTTAACCACATTGGCACAAACTGTGCAGCAACTATAATGACACCTTCAGGTTTGGTGGAAGGTGACAGTTATCATCTTTTTATCTTGTCTCCTTGGGCAAACACACATCAACATAGCTCCTGACATTTTCTTTTCAGGAAGCAGTGGAGCTGGGGAAATATGTCATTGTTAATCACCTTCAGATTCTCATATGACATCATAAGAGGCCTATTCTTAACAATATTACTTACCCAAGTAAAATTATTTCTGTGTAATTGCTAGAAACACTGGTATGGAATTTTTAAATTGTTCACATCAAATTGAAACAAAAAGGGGCATTTTGTAGAATGCCTGATAGAAGAAAATGACACTGTTTTTCTAAATAAATGCTGATGTCTGATTTATGTAATTTGATTTCAAGACCATTAAATGGAATTTTTTTTTCCTTCATACAGGATTAGGAGTGCCAGGTTGAACAGAGATATTTTTAAAAATAAAGACATAAACTTCAGAAGTGCCAAAAATAATTACTTCTATTTTTGTGTATATATTTTAAGTTATATGTACCTGTAACATAGTCCATGAAGAATATCACAACACATTTGGAGGGGAAGTGGAGGGAAAAGACCTGACTTTTAGGTGCTGTAAATCTGACTTATTTCCAAATCACTAGGATAAGAGAACAAATTTGAAATATTAATTTCTGCCAATCCAATTGGAAGGATATATGTCTTATTTCCTGTGTGTCTGTGATGTTCATAAAATATTTTTTGTTTTTTTTTCAAATAATCCCTGTTAGAATTTTACCAAATTACAGGTGTGCATGAAAGGGGACATATATTTACATAAATCAGTGTGAGCCATTTCCAGGTTAAGTCCTGAACTCTCTTTAAACATAATTTCTGTGTCTCCACTGAAACATGTCAGGAATTCTTTGGTGACGTACTGCAATAAAAATATACTTAAATAAAATTGCAAATACTGTAAGAACTTAATTAATTGCCTGTGTGCTTTGGGTTTGGAGGAAGACAGCCTCTAGCTGACTTCTTAGGTGGGCCTTGCCAGTACCAAGCCAAAGGTGTTGCTGACCCAACTGATGGATCTCCCAAAAAAAGAACCTGGGTCCTGTCCCTAGCCAGAAAGCACAGGAACCAGTTACAGATGTTCCCTGCAAATATTGCTGTACCTTTCTGGATACAGCAGGCAGGGCAGCGATAAATTATTGGAATCATTCTTCAAGCTGGACTTGCTATGAAATCACAGAGCAGTGTTTTAAATCATATGTCAAAATGACGTGAGAGAAGCCAGGAGTTGTGTATCATGATTGTAAGAGAAGAACTAATTGTAATGGACTATGACAAACAAAACTTTTGGTTAAATAAATGCTGAATCATTGATCATTAGAAAAGGAAACAAAGAAAATTATTTGAAACACGTGAAGTGGAAAGCCATACATGTTTTAAGGAAGATAAATATTTCAGTCCATTGACAAAGTCTATTTAAAGTTACTTTTGATGTAGTATGCAAAACTGCTGTGTGTTAATCTGGTTTTTAGTTTTTCTTTGAGGAAATACTACACTGCTTTTGCAAAGTGACCTTGAGAGAATAAATACTTCTATTCTTTATTGTTTTGGTGTTCCAAGATCAAACTTTCTCCCTGTACTGGCAGTCCATCCCAGAATCTGAAAGCTGATTTGGCTTTGTTTCCTCCTTGTCTGCTATTGCTGATAATAAAGGCGCAAGTATCCTGGTGATAAGTGTTTCGGGAATTACTTTTTTCAGAGTAGAACTTTGTCTTCTCAGAGTTCAATTTTATAAGGACTAAGTGAACGTATTTTTAAGTATCACACTGTATTTTCTTCAGCCATCTGATAATAAATCCTGCAAACTAAATATGCTGCTTGTTGTATCTGAAGTTAAACAACTGTTTCTTTTTAAAATTTGGAATGTTAACATGCTGGAGAGTAACTCTTCGTTTAACAAAACTTGTAATGTTGTTACCTTTCCAAAAACTTACACTATGTTACATTGTTTTTCAGCTTATTTAAACACTATAAAGCATATGAATACCTCTTCCACGGTCGTAGAGAAGAACCTGTGATAAGTAATGAGGTGAGTCATTTATATAGATGGAACTCATTATGCAGAGCTCCTTAACAAGTGCACCATGGCATATGTTTTATATTGCTCAAAGCGACTTCATGTCAACATCCCTGCATTGCTAATGTAAAACGGCTGATTAAAGAGCGCAAGTTAAGATGTTTTGATCCTCATATTCAAAATTAATTTGGGATCTCAAAAAAGTGTAAATGCATTGCTTGGTTAAGTCATTAGTTGTGTTACATCAGGAACAGTTTTGTGTAGGTATTTGTAAGTTGATGCATGTAATTTGAATTAGTAGTGTGTGTCTGACTTTGCTTTAAAATCAGCAATCAAAATCAGAAAATGTTGTGTGCCATGCCTAGTCTGACCACAGCCATAATAGACATGTATGCATGTGCATGTACAGAGTTCTGTGTCTGCTGTAGCCAACAAGAGTTAATTATACTGACTGTAAAGAAAGAAGCAAGCTAGAAACTGATCATTTTGAAAGAATTCAGTTAACAATAGTTAACAACAGTGAGTTGGCTTCATAATGAGCTTTGTCATGTGTTCTAATTTACACGTGAAAAAATACATAAGAAAATGTCTTGATGCAAAATGTAGCCTTTAATCAAATGGGCAGGTTCAATTAATCAAATAAACCTTTTAGCCTGGTTGTGCTTTTTGAGGATATTTGTTATTACACATTAAAAAATATTTGCATTTTAAATTTGTATTAGGAGTCAACTGATTGCCCAGAGGGGCACAGTAGTGTATTATTTTTGATAGTACTTATATTTTAGCTTATCAGTACATAAGGAAGTAAAAATCAGTGTACTGGAAAAATTCCTTTCCACTTTCAGCTGGTATTTTACTCTGGTGATGTGGGATAATTGCTTTCCATGTTGCTCTTAAGTAGCCATATTATAAAATGACTTTTCTTTACATGGATGCAAATATTTGGAGATTATTCTTGTCATTTACAAGGTGGGTTAAAATTCCAACTATGATGAAATAGATGACAAAACTGTTAATACAAAGGTAGAGCAGAATTTCAGCATTACTATGTTAGGCTGGGGGTTTTCTGGTAGGTAATCAGATCAATGGGTGGTTAGCACTTCTTAATTGGTAAAATCGATTTTAATGAGGCTTTAATTAAGTAATTCTTGTGTAAACTTGAATCATGAATCTTAGAAGGTTTTAGACTAGCTTCAGTGTTTGTGTTTCCTGAAGACTCCCTTCTGGGTGGGTGGGATCATCATGCGCTGTCCCAGCCGCAGGACAGGGGCTGCCCTGGGCAGGCTCTGCCAGGAAGCAGCACCTCTGCTGAGGGTACCAGCACCTCTGGGCAATGGTAGAAATGGATTTCAAGGAATCACTTTGGTGATGATCCATCCAAGCAACAAGTGCCATCTGCAGCTACAACTGTCACAAAACCCTACATGACAGTCTTTAGCTGTAACTCCTTCACGGCCTTTTCCTACCTATGGTGCCACTTCACTTTAATCCATCTGTTTTGTATTCTGAGCTACATGGCAGAGAGCTTTTAATTTGTTCAACTACACTCCAACACCCAAGAAAATCAATACTTATATTCTATTAGAGTTCATTTTGATAGGGTGATGCATTGTTCTTCAATAAGTAAAAGTTTAAGGTATTGAAGCTGCACATACAAATTTATGACATTATTTGCACTTGCTTTATGTGTTAAAATGTGAGGAGAGGTGAACTCAGCATAGACTTCAAGTTCTTTTGCTGTAACTTTGTTTTATTTAGTAATTCTTATGCAAAAAAAGAGATCATTACTTCTATTTTGCAGTCCCTTAGATGAACAGTTTTTTGGGCTGCCATGGTTTGGTTGGTGTGTATGGCTGTGGCAGGAGCACCCCTGGGGTCACTTGCTCTGCAGTGCATCTGCTCAGGGAACAGGAGATCAACTGGGAAATCCATGTGCTGAAAGTAGGCAGTAAATTTGTGCTGAAAGTTTGGCTGCTGTCCTGTTATGTAGAGCAGTGTCTTACCAAAAAAAAAAAAAAAAAAAAAAAAAGCGCCACTGCAGACACACCACAGCCCAAAGCTGGATCTGACCCTGACTCTAAGCTGAGCGCAACTAACATCTAAAAAGTTTTCCTTTAGCTCCAGCAGTAAAAGCCCATTCTTTTGGAACAGGACACTCTGAATTATAATGGCCAGATTTGTCCAAATAACAAGAACCACAGTGTTCCAAGAGCTTAATTACAGCATTATCTCCTTTTGCAAATGAACACTTTGAGATGAGTCAGTGAAATGACTTGCTTCAACAGAATTGATTTGCTTCCACTGAAATGGCTTTAGCTCAGCGAGTGTGTGTGCCGAAAGAATTACCTGCAGAATAAAAGCCCAGCACCCTCAGGAGAAGATCTGCTTCTTTAAAAGAGATACAGCTACAACAAATAAAAGCTGTACTCAGTGTTGTAATGGATATCCTTTTAGGGAAACCACAGTGTGTGTTTTCCAGAGAAATCTTATAGCGATGGGTTGTAAAGTCATTGGAATTTTTTTTCTCTAGCACAGGCAATTATACAGTGTTCTCAATCAAGTTTCCTTTTTGATCTCTCACTGCAGTTATTTCCAAATGACCCTGTCATTTCCTGTGTAGAATAAAATCAGATAAGAAAAAGGAAATGACTCAAAACTTAGATTATGCATACAATATCTGTGGTCGTGCCACTTAACAAAATCTAATTTATTTAAATGTAGCACATAATTAGTGGAGCTTCACAGTCTGATTAATATTCTGCATTTGATGCAGCTAGCATAATAAAGGCACCTCTGTAAAACACAGACAGTGTTCAACTCTTAAAAAAAGGTAACAAATGCCAGGCTAATTTAAATTTTTTTTTTTTTTTTTTTTTTTTTTGCATTGGCTAAAGTCTTTAAACCTCAAACTGCCTGAGGTGATCATATTGCCTAGGAAAAAAAAGGTTAAAACAGAAAGACATGAGTGCTTGGTTAGATGATAAAACACACATCACACTTCTAACCTACTTTGACAGTATTTAAAATTTAAAACTTGCCTTTCTAGCTATCAAATCCCTTACTTCTTCTTCTTTCCAGATCTACAAAGACCTATATATTATGTATGCATGAATACCTGTTAGAAAACATGACAGTACAAGGAATTGCTGAGAAGTGTTAAGATTGCCAAGTAAATTCGTTGCTTTTTTTTCCTGTTACTATTATGAGCAGTTCCCCCCATTTAGAATGATTACAAAAGAAGCTGTGCTTTAGCTGTTCTGTGGCTGTGATCCAAAATAAAATGCAAGCAGTGCTACCATACCAGAGTTTTTCAGGAATATTGCTGTTAAAGATACTGGGTTTTTTTCCTTCTGCCTGTTCTGGGCATTTTGCTCTCTAGCTGTGATTTAGTAAACCTGTATTAGCTCGCAATTTCAAGGAAAGCAAAAGGAGTACAGAATAAATATTGATGTTCAGGGATTCAATGGAGAAATTCCTATTAACACATCAAATCTTAGAACAAAGGTTTAAATTGTTAATACATAAATTGTGTAGAAGTTTTTACTCTTTTCTATTTCTGCATTTAGTTAATTTATTTTGCTTTGATAGGATGATATATTACAACATATCTTGCAATTTTTTTCTCTCATTTACAAGTTGTACCTTATACTGTAGTTCATGTTTTTTGCTGCTCTCCGTTGTGTATTTTTGGATGGTATGAGGCTAAGGTCTTTTGGGATTATGTCTGCTTTGAAACATTTCCTAATAAAAATAATGTGGTTGGTAAATCTAGTTTTATTCCTAGTTGCTTTAGCCAGTCTTATGGAGTAATCTGCTATTTTATGACCCAGATGACTAGCTAAGTTTGACTTCTTGAAATAGTAGTGTACAATGTAATTTTCTTTAGAGATGTCATAGTGGGTCAGGTTGCAATAAAAATATCAAAGATTAAATTTAATGGCAGTGCAGATTCAGTATTATAGCAGTCACTAGATATCATCGTCTGTACTTAGAGTTCCAAACTAGTTTCTATTAATGCTTTCATTCTATGTACTCCCTACTTTCTGAAGCATTAAGCTTTTGGGCTGTGTCTGGTCCTTATCCAGTTATGGGTTGGGTTGGGGTTTTTTTTTAAGTTTGAACAAAATCCCTTCTTTTTTGAATTTAAGGAGGTGGATAGGAAGAATATGCTTTTTGAAAGCTAATAAAGCTTTTTTTTTCTTCTGATGGCAAAAGCCCTAAAGTCTGGGACTTGACTTTGATACGTAATCCTCATTAGGTGTTGCATATTTAGATTGGTTAATCAATCATTGTTTAAACCAATTTGCTCCATGACTTCTTGAGAATATGTTTAAGAGATGTATGAAACCAGAACATTTCTATAAGCATATCAGTTCACACTACAGAAACTCATTCACCAGCTAATGGAGTGCTTTTCAAAGCCTGGAGGTTTCAGATATTTTTAGTACCTAAAAACCAGTGAGTTGATTTTTTGTAGCTTTGTTTTCTAAATATCACCATGGCAAAGACATCAAGAAGAGCATAGGACTGGAAGGGATGTCTTCAATTGTCAGTTCTCATGCTGCTTTCTCTTAGGGAAGCATTCATAATCCTCTTCAGAAACCTGTCAAACTCCAGTTTAAAAATGTAACTTTTTTTTTTTTTTTTCTTTACTCCTTCAGGAAGTGCCCTGATGCCTGGTTTCTATAATTGTTATAAAACTTCAATTTCTGGTCTGGGTGTATTCATGACAAGCTTATGTAGATTTGTCCTTGTGACAATTTGTGCCCGTATTGACCTTTAGCTCTTGTTCCATCCCCAGTGTTTATTTTTCTAGTGTATAAAGAGACAGCAATCTTACTTTCAGCCTTCATTCAGCTAGACTAGAAAAGCCAGCTTTCTCTAATCTTTGGTTTAAAGGTAGACTTTGATACACATGTGCTACATCCATATCAGCTTCTTGTCATCCTGTTGGCCTTCTTCTATAATTGTTCCACTTTAAATCAGTTTTGTTAGAACATAAGTGACCAAACCGACATAATATTATTGCTGAGATTAAAGCAAGGCCTTGTAAAATATCAATAGTGCTTTCTTTTCCTCTGCTGGGAATAGCCTACACGGTAGGTCCTAGAAGCATTTTTTACCTGTATCATGTGGCTATCTCATCGTACATCTGCTATTCTAGTTCTCCTTTGTTATTGTATTTTCTAGCTGAGGTACTCACAGTGCACTATAGGCTTTAAAAAAAAAGATGTCCCCACAATGTCACCTGCCAATTTGTCATTGAATACAAGAGTGAATAGACTTCAAAGGCATTCATTCCCATCTGTGTGGTATTCCTGCCCACTCATAAATTGATCATGTCTCTCACATTGCTTTTGTCTAGAAAATTATTTATTTAATAAACTATGAAATTAGTCTGGCATCACATATCTTTGATAAATTGATGTTGTGTTACATTCCATTTCTCTCTCATTTCCATGCTCTTATTTAGTTTTTCCTTCAAAACATGCTCCTCAAGACTTTACTGCTATGAAGATCAAAACTACAGCTTCAGGAGTAGGTTCATTATTTTCTGATTGTGGATGTTTAAAACTGGTACTTGGTCTTTTGATGTCTGAGGGGAAATTTTTGATGTCCGTTACAGAAGTGTGCCATATCCAAGTCCAGATTACTGAAGTAAGCAGCTGGAGAGCCAGTGGGTTTTTGACAAAATTCACAGATATCCAGCCCTTTGATCTTGAGGCTTGCTATGGCTGTACCCAGAGATCTTGAAGGACTTGTGATTAGTTTGAATGAAAATTGGAGTCTGTTGGAATTGTATGCAGTGCTGCTTCAAATATTTAAGCATCTGTTGTCTAGTAGAAACAGCCCTTGTTTTCCAAAGATTGTGTTGGTATACTCATTTGTCAGTAGGGGAGCTACTCTGACCTTTAGCAGTTACATTTCCATGTAGGTCACATGCTGATGGTCTTCTAATGAACTTTTAAAATTCCTGAGTTTTGGTAGCTAGTCTGCCCTAAAAGCTGGTGAGAGCTCCAGAGAGCTGGTGGAATTCATAAGCCAGTGCTGAGTACTTTTACGATGATTTAGAGAATGATTAACAGAACGTTTTTTAAATTATTTTCTTAGGAAACAAATACAAAACAAGCCTGCTTTTTAACTCAGTAACATGCGTGAAGTCACGAAAGAAAAGAATTCAGGCAGGACAAGTGCCAAAGAGCTGACATGGGCTGTGCCTTCAGTGTGCTGAGCACCATGGTTCTGACCCAGCCAGCGTTTCAACAAGCGCCTCTTCTTAAAAACTGGGAACTTTAATTTCAATGGACCTATTCACATACACAGAATTAAACTGAGAAGTGACTGGGGTCACATTGCTCAGCACCCTGGAGGATGAAAAACTAAAGATACTAGAGAAAAAAAAAATTGAGGCTCATGATCATTTTTTAGTTTAGTACAACTGACAAAGCATCACATTTTTTGACTGTATGATGTTAGAGAGAGAGAGGGAAAAAACTTGAATTCTTGGCAGGAAAACATTTCTGGAACTATGCAGGAATTAATATATACACAGATGTGCTCTATAAGTTTTTTAATTATTTATTTAGAAAGTGGCTTGATTTCCACTTTCTGTATGTGTGTATTTGTTTGAATGTGTGTTAACATATATAGTTGTGATAAGAGCAGTAATGGCTCATTTATTTGCTGGAATGCAGGTTAGCTAAGAATTGTAGGCTTTGACTGGAAGGATAGTCAGTACATTAATGACAGCCTGTTTCTGCTATTCATCAGAATGTTCTATGACCCAAATGATGAAGTGCTCTATCAGAAGACTACAGCACATTTAAAAATGGTTATCAATCACGATGTAAATTTTAATAGAAGACATTGAGATTGGCAAAAATGTATTGACTTGGAGAAATTTTTAAGTGGTTAAGCAAAGTAGCTGAAGACAGACTATTAGGATAAGAATTTTGTTTTGCTTTTCTAGTATTCCAGAATAGCTCACTCTCTTGATACCCTTTGCGAATTCTACTTGTTTAACTTGACCAGCATGAAAAAAAGTACTTGAAGCTGAGCAAAGATCAGTAATTTTGTTTCATAGGAGAATCTGAGAATTTTGCAGTTTGATTTAATTCCAGTTTAAAACAAAAAAATAAACACTTGGCAGAATTGCTATTCTTACATGTCTGTATTTAAACTCCCTGACACAAAGATAGTGCTTTTGAAGATCATTTCGGAGCCCCACCTCCATCATGGTGCCATGCAGCATAGTTAGCTCTGCTGGAACAAGACCCACATGATCTTTATGTGGGTCTCAGCTTGCCATAGGGCATGTTGCTGGGGAGGCAGGAATCTAGAAAACAGGATTCTCTATCAGCCAGTGTGGCAAACCATTGGAAGGGCTTTGTACATAAGCTGGTGAGAGCCAGGTAGGTTTCTGCTAGCACGTTGGCAGAAAGTTATTTGCACAATAACTCCACTTTAGGAAGTTCAAAGAACATAACTTGAAAGGAATCTGCTGAAAAAAAAATAGAGACACATTTTATTTTGAGCCCAGTGCATTATGTCTGCTGCAGTACAGTGCTATTTTCAGTGTTAAACTCTTCCGTGTAATGTAGCAGGGATCAAGCAGTTATTCAAGAATGTGCCACATTTTGTTTATATTTGCTGGTTCAAATTTAGCTGCCCTTTTTAAAAGTTGTTTGCCAGCAGGTACCATTTTGGTGCCCATACAGTCTGACTTACTGGAGACTGGTTTTCCAGAGGAGTTGCCCTATTTCCAAGATTTCCTGCATAATTTTTGGTAATTGGCAGACAGAGATCCATGACCTTATACTACAATTAACAACTGTTTTGTACCCATTACCTTTATCTGCAGCTTTTCATCATCTTGAAAATCAATTTGTATACATAAAAGTATCGGTGGAATGAGCAACTGATGTGATATTTCATGAGAATGTATCCCCACGGGTGAATATTTAAGTATCAAATTCATACATCTTGTGACCTTATGTTATGAATAACATGTTGACCTTATTCATATAAATAAATAGCATGACATTTCTTCACCATGATGATTTATAATCAATATACATTTTAGTAAATTTTCATCTGCTTAGTTGATGCTATAAGGACAAATGTAATCCAAGTCTAAATAACAGACAAGTTTTACAATCCTTTAAAGTTCCTTTTTAAAACGCACCAGAAAGTTTTTGTCTTCTAATTCCACCTTGAATTTTACAACTTGTCATAAGATACAACATAAAGTATTTTTACTGAACATTAAATCTGATGTATTTGAATATTAATTCATAAAACATTATTTTGATTTCCTAGAAATATGCTAAGCTTAGCAAAATGTAGTGTTACTCATTAGAAAGCTAAGTTTTATAGGATGTCTGGTTGGTATTTGAGGTAACTTATATTGCTACTTAGGTTTACATTTAATAAACCTTAGCTAAGAAAATTGTTTAAATTTCAAAGCAAAGATAATAAATAAAATGAGGGCATATAATATTAATGTGAACTGCGCCTTTATTTTGTTAAAGCATTCAAAGTTAAATAGTGGTGGTCTGTTAACAATCTAGAGCTATTTGGCAAGTCTCTAAACTTACTTAATAATCAAAACATAAAAGGACAATGGAAACTTTTCACAATAAAAGAAAAAGGAGTTGAGTACAGAAACCAAACAAATTATTCTCTGCTTTTTCTTGGTAAGGAGGTGAACTTTATAGGAAGGGCAGCAAGTTCTGTGTTAGGGTTGCCTTTTCCTGCCTTTGTTATAAATTACATCTGTCTGTGAAGAATCCTCTCCAGTTACTTCGTAGTTCATGGCTACGGGGGAGGTGTGCATGTCTATCTGGAATGGGGCAGAGAGAGACAGATTGTGGGGGAGCCTTTTCATTTTACTGGTTTGTTTTTCACTGAGGAAATGGCAATTCTAAGCACATTAATTTGCCTTGCTTACTAAACATACAGATGGATAAAATTCCTAAGGATCCAGCTGTGTAAATACAATATTAACAAAACAACTGTTTTCTTCAGCATTTGTATTATTTGTTCTTTGAAGCTTGCTAGACTTGGAAGACTTCAGCACCGTTTAGGTTCAGTGTAATCATTCAAAATGTTTTTATTAGGGCTTAAATGAGGAAAACATTTGGCAAAGGGATGGAGTTTATCCAAAGCATAATGTTTGATTCTTTCACAAGAATCTGAATGCACTGCAACAATATTGTAAGGCACCAAAAATATGGGAGTAAGCTGCCAAATGGTACTGGAAAGAGAGCCATATATGTACCCAATATATTGGGTGTAATGTGCTCTCCATGCCCTCCTTCCCCTTGCACCTGGTGAGCATCCAAAGAGATCAGGCTGAAGTAGCCCAGATGTGGCAGTGCAGGATTCTGGCCCCTTTCTCTCCTGCACAGTTTCCTTCACCATTTGATCCCGAGGCTGGAGTCATTTGCAGGCTGCTAACAACAGAGCAAGGTGAAAATTCCATCCTTCCAATCCCTTCTTCAGTGTGGGCTGATGACCAGCTCCCATCAGCACCAGCCCACTGAGCCTCCCTCTCTCCTCTTCTGATTTGGAAAATAGGCTCCCATCTGCCTCTTCCATCAGCCTTAGCTAACCTTGTGCTGCCTGAGTCTCCCACAAATCCGCTGTGTTTTTGTGGAAGCTGAGACTTCATTATGTGTTTCAAGCACTCAGAAAACATCGAATAGGTAGAATATCTTCTCAGGGCAGGCTTGAAAACACAGCAGCTGGAGCCTTTTGGTGTTCTTCACAGTTAAGATTATTATCTAAAGTATTTTTTGGTTTGACTTTCCACATGTGCTGTTGAAAATTTGGTAGTGAACTCATCCTGAATCTCCTCTTGGCCACCTTAAAGGAAAGAGAAGAAATACTTGACTGTTTATACTTAATGTTTGCTTTTTCCTACTTCTTAGAGTGGGCAGACTGTTTGGCTGACCTTAAGATGCGTATATGGTGAGTGTTCAGCTTTTTTTTTTTTTTTTTTCTTAGGTTGATTTCATCTTCATCTTTTGTCCTCTGACTGTAAAGCCTATGTCAGAGCCCATGTAGGTTCCGCAGGGTTACATTGCAGATGGTGCTCTGTCCAGGATAAAACCTAAACAAATGCAGATGTTTTTGGCTGAAATACCTCAACATTCTGCTTTCCACTTTTATGACAAGTGGACCTTTTGACTTTTTGGTTGGTTCTACAAGAATCCCATAATATTGTAAATACATATTGCAGAAAATATTGTTACTACTCCCACAGAACAGGTCAATCTTCATGAATTACATGCTGATACACATATGACTATTTTCTTAGTCTTAGAATTCCTGTGCTTGATGTGTTGTTTCTGTTCTATTCAAATAACACTAGGTAAGGGAAAATATCTCCTGGGCACTTGCACTGTCATTTATTTTGACTGTGCATATCAAATCTGGCTTGTGAGCACAATCTAAGGAAATGGCATAGATTGTAAGTGATAAAGATGAATGTTTCATGCTTCATTTATAGGAAGACCATCCAAATATGGTTACAGAGTTGTGAGAACATCCTTTGCTTGAGACATCTTGAATTTTGCATTGATTAAGTCTGTGGACAAGTTTCAGGCATTAACAGGCTGGAATTCAGGTCATTTTCTAGATTTACTGGACATTGTGTGTTGTGAAAAGATTGCAATACATTGCAACCAATGCATATAGTACTCTTATATAATAAAATGAAAGAGTGCTAGGGAGGTGTCTTACAAGATTATTCTACTTCGAATATCTGCTTTACATTCTCTCAGCGTTTTTCTTAGCATTCATTTTGTATTCATGGTGCCCATTTATCATTTTTGTCTCTATCTGTTAGACATTTAGGATCTTAATTATTTTCTTTTGTTCTAAGAAAGATATTGTGCCAGCTTTTTGTATTCCTCAGGAATTAGGATGTAGTTGAAAACTTACATTTGGAGAAATGTTAAATTACCTGTAATGGTCAGATTTCCAATGAAGTATTGAAAAGTTTTACTCCCACAATAGACTATTTTCAGTTTTCACTGTTACTGCTGTCCTGGCAGATCTAGATGAAAAGAAAGTGAGGGCTAGAGCCTAGGTTGCTGACTTTAGGGTGGGGAGGGGGGTGGGAGGGGATGGCTGTTTTTTTGTGCAGCTGTTTTTGTTTTTCTCTCTCTTTTTTTAATAATCCTACCATTGGTCCACTGTGGTGCCCTCCGGTGGAATTTCTAAAAATGTCATTATGTTTCAGTCGATTTTGAGAATGACCCCTTGAGTCTATTGATACTGCATGCTTAGAACTGTGCACTGAACCATTAATTTCTGTTTAATAATCATGTTTTGTTTGAGAAATAAAGAAATTGTCAAGGTGGAAGTAAGGAGCCAAATGTTACTTATTTTGCCATGACTCAGATTTTATCTTTTGTCCTTCCTCCTTGCTTGCAAATAGAGCTCTCTGAATTACTGAACATAAAATTAATATCCTTTTCTTTGCAACCCTAACACGGCCAAACACAATAGGAGTAGTTAAAGACAGGATTTCAGTCTTATCTCTGTGTTTCTGAACTACTGCTGGTTTGTCTTCAGTTCCTACTCTTGTTATTCATACTGATTTTATTGCAGTATATTTAATTGTCTCTTTGTTCTGATCAATCCTTAGTTAAATGGGTAAATAATAAAATAAAGGGGGTACATAATCAAATTACCAGCAGTAATTGGTCAGTCCAAGCATTACTGGAACTTTATAGTGGGTGGAATGAACAGGGCTTTGGTATCAGAGTTAAAAAGACCAAGCCTTTAAAACTGACAACATAAATACATTGCTACATTGGCACATCTTTGTGAATTTAAATTACAAATTATTGTGCATAATCAGAATCAGAGCAACTGGAAAATCATACAGCATGGATAGACTTTATTAATTTTGGATACAAGTGAAAGACATTAGACAAGCTTAGAAATCTGACAGACTAGGAGAATCTTAATATTTGACAAGTGTAAGATAAAATGAGAATTTGTCTCCTTGCTGGGGTTTCTTTCTTTCTTTCATAGTAGTGGAAACATTACAAAAACTAATAAGCAGCAAACCATATGCATTAGAATAAAATGCAGAAGTCTGTGGTAAGGAAGCTTATTCAGGTAAGGGGAAAGTTTAAAGATTATACATTAAATGGTCAACAGGGCATTGTGTGTAACGCAGGGGACTGAGTTGCTCTGGGAATTGGGAATTAAGGCCTAATGTTTTTCAGAGCTTGATTGCCATTTTAATACATGCGGCATTTGCTTTTGTTAAATACATTTATGGCTTTGCAGACCATAATGTGAGTTGGTTTTGTTTCATTTTGTAGTGAACCAATACAATTAAGAAGACAAATCTGCTTTCTTCCTTAACATTTATCTGTTAGCATACTAGCAATTTCAGTAGCAAAATAAATTGCTTAATCAAATAGGTACCAATAACTCTAACCTATACAGACATACAGAATTTGATTTTTTTTAATTTTCATTTTCTCTTTCCACCAAATCAGTTGGAGAAGAATGGACAAAGAGTAAAGAAAAGGTAGCATGACTTAACAAACTAAACCCTGCTCTGTGGAATTCAGTTACATAAAAGGTCATTTTTATAGATTTGTGCTACTTACAGGATTCTGCCTGTCAAATCTGATAAGATCAGTATGGTGGGGAAAAATTAAAGCTGCTCATGAAGAGTACACTAAACTTGACCAATGCTACAATAAATAGTTGTGTTTCAGCAGGGTATTGCAGCTTCATGTTTACCTGGCTTTCAGGTTAACTGTCAACTACTTCCCAATTAAGATCCAATTTGCTTAGGCTGCATAAAATCTTCGATGTGACCCTTATGTGCTCCGGAACTCTGCCTTCAGGAACATCAAAAACATCTTGAATTTGAAAATTAAAGAATTTGGCATGGGGATTTTAGACAATTTTTTCTTGCAGTAATGCATGAGAAGACTTGTAATGTCTGTCCTTCTATTACTGTTGTCAGGTGTAAATTTTGAGTGAGCTGCTAAGATTTACTGTTCAATTCATGTTTCCTCAATCCACCGTGCCCCAAGTAATTTCATGGGAACTGCTAGGACTGTATCGAAAATAAACACTACATTACCATGGTGTGTAATGTTGGCAAAATTTGGCCTCAAACTGAAAAATATTACGTTAAAAATACTCGCTCTAAAATGCAAACATCCCATATTTACAGCTGTAGAAAATACTGCTACAACTTTGTGATGTGTGGGTGTATGTGTGTAAAGTAGAGTTGAAAGTGCTGTATTGGTTGATCTTGTGGGTCATTCCTAAATAAGACTTCATTTGAAAACATTTTAACTAATTGTGCTTTGTATTTTCTGTAGTGAATTAAGGAGCCTAGTTAGTTTTCAGCATTAAGAGCAGGTTGCTGCAGTATATCTGCAATATAATGGGAATTATATTTGTTAATGTACTTTGGGAGCATTTAAATTCTAATCACGCAGACGAGAGGAAATTTCAAGTGATGGCAAGTAAATTTAAATTACACAACAGTAAAGACTTTCATACCTTTGAAAATATTTCAGCACTGGCTTTTTTTTCACTTGCTTTGATTATCCATGATCACAGCAGCAGAATTCTATTGCTGTTGCCATAATTTCTGAAGCATAACTGTGCTAACATGAAATATGTATATATAGGTACATTTGCCAACTTGTTTTAATTTTGTCATTGGCTTTCCACCTCATATGTTGGGAGGGGCTGCTGATCAGTGCAGTGGCTGAAGGAGAAGGCAGAATTGTTGCAGCAGAAAATGAAGATAAGCAGGCAACATTTGCAGAAAAAGTAGGCACTTTTTCTGTGGTTTCAGAATCAAGAAAATAAGATTTCCATCCCATAAAACCTGTCTCTGTGACCTCTGGGAGCCCTCCGTGGCCATGCAGGTGTTAGTAGCACACAAGCACTGTGTAAGGCAGGATTCTTATGCGACATAAAATTGTCAGTCTTGTCCTCGTTGAGCAATCCTCTGGATTAGGTCTCACAAGCTGTATATGTCCAGTAATCTAATGGATATAGCTTGGCTTCTCCTGCAAGCTGGATCTTGGCTAAGGTAGGAAAATGGAATACAAGATAGGTAGTGACTGTGGAAGGGGAGGACAATTCTTTCCAAGGAAGCATTTTCCTACCCTTCTCAAGCTCAATGTCCTCCTACCATGAGTTTTTTCACCTCTTCAGCAACCCTGCTTATTGTAAAAAAGAGAGGAAAGAACTAAGCACCACTGTGACCAAAAACAGAATTCCCCATTTTTTTAAATTCTGTGTTTAATCTCTGCTTTTTAATCATATGCACAGCAAGAAAAAGGGGATGTGCTGTAGCAACTTGTCAGCTATGAAGCAGTACAAATTTTTAGCTAGAATCATGCTATCAGTTGGAAGTAAACAATAAGTCTGCATATATTTAATTATTTACTAAATTTTGAGTTATACTATTTTTTAAATTATGTTAATGAGGCAGTCTCCAACACTGCAAGCCTTAGGGCTTGAAGTGCAATTTCAATGCTTTGTAATAAATTTGCTGAACTTTGGAAAAAGATGAAATGGCTTAATATTAAACATTTGCTTGATTTAAATTTTACTAACTCATGCACTTTATAACTCATATTCTTTCAGTGCAATGTACAGCCCCAGCAGAAGGACCATAATAGTAATTGTGAGTAAGTGTTCCTTTTGCACACAGGTTTTGCTTATAAACTTGATGAATAAAGGCCTGGCTGTTGAGGGAATGGTAAAGATCTATTGTGCCTTGCACTTCAAGGTCATTGGTTCAAGCACACGTCATTAAAGGCAGAAAGTTAACATCTGACTGGTGCTTCATAACATACATTAAATGAGTTAGTGGTGTCAGTGGAGACAAGGAAGGGAACAACCAGTTCAATAACCAGAAAAAGGATAGGACTAATGCACACCTCCAAAAAGGGGGAGGAACTGGGAGATGCCCAATCTCGTCCTGTCTTCCCCTGCATGCAGTCCCAAGGGCTGTAGTCTTTCCTCAATCTGGAATGGTTGTAGCCACCCTGCTTGTTCTCATTTGGTAGCATAAGCTCAATTGAGTTGAGCTGGGTAAATACTTAGGTGGAAAAGGATCCAAGGAAAATGCAGGTAGAAGATGGTTTGATGATGAAGTAATAGTGAACCTGGTTTGGTGCTGCACAACAGGCTCTTTGAAGGGGGCTGCCACACTGATATTCTGGCCATTGGTCATTACCTCAGGCATATAAATCACAGGCAGAGAACAGTTCAAGTGCTTTCAAGTGAGTAATTACAGCCTGCCAATGGTAATTCTCCAGAAAAGTTAATCGCATGAGGTGCTCTCTCTTTTGATCAGTTGTGATTGTTGCTTAAGGCTCATTTAAAAAAGTAGTTGCTTTTCAGTGATGTGATTCCTTTATGTGAGACCTTTATGAACATTAGGTGTGTTTAGAGGAAAGAGTTTGTGGAACATGGCAGTGATTGTTTTATTAGCCATATTTAGTTGTCAAAACTAAGTAAATCGCTTCTGCCTGCTCTAAAAAGTGCATTCTTTTTCCTTCAGCTTTTTCCCTTCCTTTGGTCTTGTTGTCATTGTTTGCTTTGAAACCTGGGTTGACATTGGACCCAGGATGTCTTTACTTAATGTATACATAGGACTTAGTGAAAGAAATTATTTCAGCCTTATAAAAGAGCCCTGTGACATTTCCTCTGTGGTACCTTTATTCAGTAACAGACCAAAGAGGGAGGTGGGGGGAGATCAAACAAAAAACTTAACCTAAGTAGTTCCTTTATTAATAAGCCCCATTTAGAACATTTTGTGAATAAGAAGGAAAATAAGGTGAGAAAAACCAGAGAAGGAGAAACTCAGCCTGAATTTCCAGAAAAAAAAAATACTGAGATATGCAACCCTGGCTTGGTTTGGTTTGTTTCTTTTGCCCTTTAGCCTTGTTACTTGTGTAACATAAAGTTTTTATACCTTTGGAAGATGTTTTAGTCAAAGGTTTTTTATAGTTTTAATATGAGTCTACATTGAAAATACTTAGTAATATTTTACATTTAATGTGAGATTTTCTTTTTATTCTCAATACTTCACTGAAGCAGAAAGTATTTTTTGAAGAGCTCTTGCCGATCTGAGCCACTGAATTAATTAATGTCGCAGTTGTTTATTGATAGGTAGTCTCACTTAATTGTAATGGGGAAAAGCCAGCGGAAAATTTTGCAATGGAATTTTATGGATGAAATTGTGGTTTACTTTTAAGTAAGTATGCAATGCTCAATGAAATGATCTCTGGAACCTTCGTAAATATTTTATTCAATAACCTTAGCCCACATTTTTTTTATGAGGAGTGAAGTTCTGTCTTTTTTAGATTTTAAAATGTCAAAAGCGTCTATATAAAAATATATATTTCAACCTCTAGGTATTCAAGCATTGCAAGATTAGTATTTTTTTTCATAAAGGATTCTATCTAAATCCACATAATAAATTATTTTCTTTTTAAAATAGACCGGGGGGGAAACATGCATAGGATATGTCAGGTCTTTTCTGAAAGAAAACAAGATAATTAATCCCTCACTTTGCACCTTGTTTATTTTGCCTCCAAACTCGAATAGAAAACTTTTTTGACATAAAAAGCAATTAGGTTTAAAGTTGTTGTCATCTCAGAACATTACACAACTTGTAGGTAATCAAAAAAAAATCTTCAATCTCAAGTTATGGCAACCTGTGATATTTAGTTGGAGGATTTTTAGGACTTAAAAGAAAAAAAACAGAACTTTTATATTTCAAACTATTATTGCATCAGCTTTATTGGAAAAAGCTGAAGTTGTTCAAGTGATCTCGGTAAAACAATTTGGACTACGATTCCCGGAATGCTCATGAAGCTGACATATCTACATGTTCTCAAAAAGTCATAATCCATCATTCTGATGCTAGATCGATGGATTATGACTTTCTGATGTCAGATCTGTGAATTAAGGCTTTTTTGAGTACAGCCTGCTATCCAATTATTGTCCCTATTCATATATTATAAATCATTATTCCTTCACCAGGTAGTCAGCAGTTTCTATTTCCTGAAGTTTCAGAGCCTTCTTTTTTTAGCCATTGTGGCACTCCCATTGAGCAATCAAAAACGGAGAGCACTGACCTGAAAAATAAAGCTTCTATCACAGCAAATTGTTGAGGGAGCAACAGTCGTTTCTAATTCTTCTAGTTTCTGTTGAAACAAATCTCATCCCCTTCCTGCACAAACAAGCAATATAATAAATTAGTACAAAAGTCAGTAGTTGGCACATACTGACTTCATTTTTAAGTGCTCATGCCTGAGTTTCTTAAAACTGATGCTTTTTGCTGAGAAGTTGCCATTTTTTTATGTGAAGAAAGATCAGCTTCTGATTTAAAGCTGAAATTTGCCAGCGTGCTACCTTAAGTGACTGTGTCTATTAGGTGCTGTTAAACTGAAGCTCCATTGAATGAATTATTTATAGAGTAATAAACTTACCTCTAATGTAACGGAATGTATGATAAAAATAAAAAATGTTTTACTGTAACCAGTTTAGGTGTCAAATCAAAACACATTTAGAACAACTTTATTAAAAGATATTCAGAAAAACAAGGAGGAGTGGTTTTAGGACCTGTCGTGCATTCAGAAAAGTCATTAAATGAAATGTAATCATGCTGTGTTGGAGAGTTATCTCAACAGATTTCTCAAGCTAAGGGAATTTAGGTCTGGTCTGTGTGGATGGAGAAAATCAATAGTATGATCTTGTTGGGTTTTATTTCATTTTGCTGTACTGATATTCTTCATTAGCATGCAGTTTTCACAGTAGATGGCTGTGCATAAAATATGCACAGTCAGGACATTGCTGGTGGAGTAGTTGTCAAAAAGGATGGTAATCGATGAAAAGGAGTGTGGTGTAATGAGTGGAGTAGAATTCATCTTTATTAACTATTTGTTCTAGTCCTGTGACTGTTGTGAGAGAGCTGTCATAGTGCTGGCTTATGCCTCAGTTTCTCCTTTGGGTGGCCACATGGATTCTAAAATCTGTGTTCCAAGGACCGTTTCCTTGGCACTCTCCTGATAAACAGGTTTGTGTATCTTGTGTTACCCATGTTGCTCTTCAGTCAAGGGTGTTATCAGAAACCATATGAGAGAGTTAACAGACATTTTGCACATCCTGCCATTAAGTAGTTGGGGGTACCGTTTGTAATATTTTAATATAAGGGGAAAAACATTGTCTTGGCATATTCATCTCATTCTTTATTGTTTATTTCAGGAGTTCTGGTCATTAATAGCATCCTTTTTCTCACCTTCCTTTTACTGTTACCTCAAATTTTGGCCATCAAGACTTCCAGGGTGCTGCAGAGCACTGGAAAGAGGTGATTTGTTGTGAGAACAGAAATAGTTGTTCTATGAATGCCTCTGCAGAAAACATTATTTCAAGGACAAGTGCCAGCACAGGGATGGACCTGGGGCGGGGCTCCAAAGCCTTCCTTGTTTCAGATAGCCCAGTTCTGCTGGTGGGGAGTCGAGTGAAGCTCCTTCTGCCACCCACGGAAGTCTGCTTCAACTCATTTTCACATTTCCTGTAAACTGCAGATGCCCACTAGATGGAGACATAATATTTTATACATTAGTGGCTGTACAGATGGTAATCAAACCCACCAGCTGCTGCCTGCGCATTCCGGGCACCTCGCCAATTTACTGGCAGTATGTTGACTGGGAAGCAGACAGTGACACACTTTGATCGAAAAGCTTGTATGATGATTTTTTTTTTGTTGTAATATTATTGTTTTTTTAAAAAAAATGATAAAAGAGATCAAGATGTGTATCTTGATCAAAGGGTACTGCTGTCTGCTTTCCCATCAGCAACTTCTAATTTATAGAAATCAGATTGCATGGAAAGCAATCAGCAAAGGTTTGAGGTCTTTCTTGTTCTCACTGCCAAGGCATACTGACAAGTGAGAAAATTAAAATCAGAGAAGGTAGGGAGAGAACTAGTAAGACACTGGTTGAAATATAATTATTTAAAGTTCACAATTTTAATAATTTCAAGGCTGCTTAAAAATCGAGTTAAAGTGCCGCCATTTATCATTCACTTGTATTATAAGAGCACCTTAAGGTCTTTCTCTGATGGAGGGTGTTGCTTTGAGACTAATTTACCATGGAGAGAGAAATATATCTATTACTTGTTATGGAAAAGTAACCTGTCTCTGGTTCTGGGGCCAAGTTTTTCAAAGGTATCAGCTCTGTTTTTCATATGGAGCTGTGCATCCAGTAAAATTTATAAGCATGTATACGTGATACAATGGACACCTGTAAAGAATGCTTAAACCAGTCAAACCTATAAATGTGAAGATACTTTGTACAGAGGGACTTTAAGGAAAAATTGTCTATTATACTAGGTAAGGTCTTTTCTCTTTAGGGTCTGTAGTTGAGTCATTTTTGTTTTCAGCTCTTGGTATCGACTGCTTCTTTAAAAGCCTTTTTGTAATTTTACTTTTCAGTCCTTTCAGGCTTAAAAAACAATTAGCAGTTGCATATATATATGTATGTGTGTGTGTTTGTGTGTATGGACTGTGTTTCCATGCAGGGGTCAATATTTCTGGCCAACATAAAAGCACAAACCCAGTGACAGTGACGAGAATTGCTTCACATTTTTCAAACCAAAATGGAGAAGGACATGATAGAAGGACCTGGGATATGTGACATTTTGTCTAGATCAAGCAAGGCACTATTGGACAGAAGAAGCTTGATGTAGGTAAGGAATTGAATAGGGCCCACCTCCAGGAGTCTTCAGAGTGTGATCTTTGATCTGGTCTCTGGGTTATGCTGAGCCTTACTGCCTGTCCTCCACCCATGAGATGTGGTTGCTGCTTCCCATCACTCTTGCTCTTTTCTTCCACAGCACCAAATGAAGTCCTGTGTCCTCATCCAGCCTGCCTTTCTCTCTGATGCCAGCCAAGCTTCCCAGCAATTAGTGATTTTCCTATCTTCTCCTCCACTTCTCTCCTTGGCAATCCAGACACATTGGATTTTCCTGCTGAGTGCTTTCTTCTAAGGGTTAGATCAAAAGACAGCAACTTCAGAGTAGGCGATGTCATGTTTCTGGGTATGGTTCTGCATTCTCAAGAGAAGATGCTGCCATTGGGTGCTTGCTCCCTCTAGGTATTTATGACATTGCTATTTAGGAAAGCTGCCAAGGAAAAGGTGCTGCTGAAAGGAATAAATAAAACCCTTTGGCATCATTGCTTCATTTTTTCCCATCAAAAGCTGACACATTGTCTTTATCTCATCAGGCAAACTACGTGCAAACTTTGTTATCACGTGTTCTTTGCCTATTTTTGTAGAACAGAGTTTCTCAGAAAGACAAAGTACAAGGGGAGTAGAGGAAAGGCTGCAGTGTAGAATTCAATGCAGTACTCTTTAGCTTCACTTATTCTATGGCTGGCTTAAGATTTTCACTCCAGGGTTGGAAGTGTTTGCTCTCTATTCTGAGTTGTGATAGAATTCTGTATGATTGTGGAAATCTTTGAGCAAATGTTAGATTTTTGTTGGTTCTGTTACTTGTGTGCATGGTAATTTTCTATAAGATGTAGTTAACAGAGTTTATAAGCGATAAGGAGTTAAGAGACTGTTTTTAGTTTGGTTTTTTAATTAGAGAGAAATTATTCAGTAGAAATGTTTGTTTCTTCTCATGCATTGTTGGAACAAATTCTAAAAATCCACATTGGATTATGTGATTTGTCATGAGCTTCCTAACAAGTCAAAGCAGAATGAGATTTATGCTATTTTTCAGCAGAAACCATTTCATGCCCCAACAGAAATGGAAATTACTGTTCTCAGAAACCTTCCAAGTTGAAGTGGGAGGAGATAATCTGTAAGGAGATGTTACCTTCTCAAAAACAACCTCACATCATCCAAGGTGTGGTTGGCTTTGGCAGTTTACCAAGGGGAAGCTTTACTAGATTTCAAATCACCCACCTAGCCAAGCTGTGCTGAGGCAAGGCTTTGTTTAACTCCTGCATTCACCAGACCAGCCCTGCCCCTACCCACAGCTGCGTTTTTATCGAACGTGAATGACAGGATTATAAGGGAGAGTTAAAACAAACACAGGCACTCACACTGAGATGCAGCATAAACAGATTTATGAACACGTACGTAATGAGAGAGCCTCTTTACATTGGGGCACGATATCCAAGTGTCACGTAAGGAAGGGAGGGTTTCTTTAGACTAACAGGCTATGGTTACAACTCTGCAAATTCAAATTCCATAGAAATGGAGTTGTAAAGAAGCACCAATACCTTAGACTTGTGGAGGGTTTGTGTGTGCTGACCAAATATTCTGGTGTTAAAATAGACTAGTTTCACAGAGAGAGGTGACTGAAAACTGTAACTGAAATTTCAGAGAGCTGGCTCGCTTCTGCATTCCCAAATTGGTAAATGTATGCTAATGGCTTAATTTTTATGATAAAAACATGAAAAATAAGTCCCTAAAATAGTGTTGAATCAATTTTCTGATAAAACAAATTTGTTTTCCCATTTGTGATTAAAATGACCTACAGTAAGATTTTTTTTTTTAACTAGGTGTTAATTAAAAATATGGAAATGGATTTAAAAAAACCTTGCAGTTCACAGTGGAAGAATTACCATAACTGATCTGTTCTCAGAGCCATGGCTGTTCTGAGATGTTTTTAAGATGTCTAAGTTACTGGTTGTTTTTCTGCCTGATTGTTTCCAAAGCAAAATGTGATTCCAATAAAAACAGTAATTGAATTTACAGTCCACAGGACAAATTGTTGTTTTAACAGAAACTTACACACTCAGGCAAAGACCTTATGTTTTATGTCTAATAACAAAGAACACAAGCTCCCCATTTTTATGTGGCCATATATTGTACAGTTTTCTAATGTGGCATTTTTTCTTTAAAAAATCTATATTGTATTTTTAAAATTATGTGAGCAGTTTTTTCCCCCTCTTAACTCTGGATCAATATTCCTTAGGTTGTGTTGGTTTGGGTTTTTTTTAAAGCAACCTTTTAAATGTTAGTGCAGCTATTTTCTGTAGCATCAGCTGGGGGTGAATCAATACAGAGAAGCCTATCCACATCTAATGCACCTAATGACTGAGAGGAGTTTGGAGAGAGCTTGTTCATCTGGCATTTGGTGCTGAGAGAACGTGCAGAGCGCAGGGCAGTTTGTGTGAGGGGCTTGTCCATGACCAGTGTTGTGTGGAGAAAATGCTGATTTCAGAGGAAGTGGGTAGGACGGGAAGGCTGTCCAACAGCAGTGGCAGACAAAGGCAGGAGGTGGGACCTCTTTCCAGCGTCAGGCAGTGACTGCCCTTTACTGTACTGTTTTTCTGCTGTCACACTTTCTCTGCAGGCACCCCTGGGCTCTTCTCAGGCCCTTTTTGTTCTAAAAGGTGGGGGGATTAAGTTTTCCTAGGTTTTTGGAATCTTGGTGCCTTTTTTTTTCCTGTTTAGGTAAAGCCTGAAGTCTGTGCTTGCTGAACTAAGAGAAGTTTGGTGGGGCTCAGCTCCAGGGGCACACAGGCTGCTCTTAACTGGTGTGTACAGAGCATGAGACACACTGGAGATTCACACATGCTGGAAACAGGCATGTCTACATTAGCAGGCTTTTTTTGGAAGTCTTAGGGCTGACCTAAAGCCCTGTGGAACAGTAAGAGTTGGTGAGATATTGCTGCATCTCGGATGTAACACCTGGAAAAAACAGTCCAGGATAGTGCCAACAGCTGTCTGACTCTTCCCCTAGACACTCAGGGGTGCAGGAGGAACACGTGGTGCTGGTAGTCATCTCTGAGTTCCTACAGTGACCATTTGAATAAAAAAGGGAATATTTTATACTTCTCAGCACCAGGCAAACCAGGGAACCTGAGTGAGGAAGCCAGCTTTCCTAGGTTCCCCTTGGGAAAAGGCCAGAGAGAAGGCTGTGCTTGCTGCAGTCCAGGGCAGGTACATTAAGGAATTTTTAGGTTTTTAATTCATCTTACTTGACTTAGTTGACTGTCTCTCAGGAGAGGAAATTGTCTTTGCACTTCCTGCAAGCAGGGGTTTAGGGGGTTGACAAAGCCCCTAAAGCAGGTGTGATGAATACCAGCCCCCTAAGCAATTTAATTCTTATAGGCCATTTTGTTGCCAAAGGCACATGCTCTCATGCAAATTGGTTTTCTGAGAGTATGGAATTGCAGCAAGTATTTATAAAATTTTTGAAGCCTGTCCCAGAAAGAGGGTACCAAGATGCACCTGGCCAAGTTTTGTTTCACATTTTTATCATAATGTTTTCAGCATTCATATTGGTTCTTTGCTGATTAAGTAATGTGGGAGAAGATATGCACAACAAGGAAGTGTAAAGCTCCAATCTGATAAAGGTGGATGCCACTGCCTGTTGTTCATTGGGTTCAACAGAACTTACTTTTATGTTTTCAGATGTGATCATATGAGTAATAAAATGGCCTCCATTTTTTAAAAACATTTATAGCTCTAGGTAGGTGCTTCCTCTGGGAAAGGTGCTTATGAGGTTTTTTTCTTTGTTTTTTACATGATTTTAGATCCCTGTTGATTATGATGGTACGGCCAGAATAGGAGCTAGCTGTTCTTTGGTTGTTCCATGGTTTGTTCCATAGCCCCTTGAACTGGAAAGAGGAGGTAGGTACTTTGAAGAGTCCAGACATGCAAGAGTTGCGCTTTCAAGAACAAAACAAAACAAAACAAAAAAAAAAATCGTTCACTTCACTCCTCCTGAAAATCTGTATTTTTTTAAAGGGTTATGTTAGCCTTGAGTATTTAAAATGATGAGACATATCCCAGAAATAATGAGTTGCTTAAAAATAATTGTTTGGTTCTTTTTCCATGCAGTCTAGCTTTTGAGCTTTCAAGATTCATGTTTTCAGTCTTTCCTCTGCAACCATAAGAGCTAACTTTATTTTTAAATGAAAGCTGAAATTCTCTTGTAATCCCATAACTCTAG
Organism: Vidua chalybeata; assembly: GCF_026979565.1. Classification (NCBI taxonomy): domain Eukaryota; kingdom Metazoa; phylum Chordata; class Aves; order Passeriformes; family Viduidae; genus Vidua; species Vidua chalybeata. The sequence continues at coordinate 29,631,959 of NC_071537.1, forward strand.
GAGATTTGGCAATGCTAAATGCAATGTGAATTTAGAGTGACCATTCCAAGGTGAATCATTTAGTGATGTGTCCTCAGCATTAAAGCCAACTGGGGATTTTTTTTTTATGTCTTTTATTTTGTCTTTCTAAATAATCTGCAAATTGGCAGCAATAATTGGAAGCTTGGTAAAAGCAGTAGAAGACAACTGCAGCCTAGTAAAATCAGGGGGTTTTGTTGTTGTTTTTTTTTTCCTGGTATGTTAAGATAGATTCTTACAGAATCTAGGTATTAAGGTCACTCTGCATTAAGATATCTCTAGAGAGGAAGGCTTTGGTTGTTTTTGTAGAAGCACCCTTTTCTACTCAGTCAAGCATTAAAATTGGCAACAGTTCCTGGAGTAGCAAGAAAATCCTGGTTGTCCTCATGTAGTTACTGAAAACAGTAAGAGGATATGTAAAAGCTTTAACTCCAAGGGAAAATATTTATAACTGTGACATTGTGTTTCCTTATAGTAATTTATGGGCAAAATGTAGGAAAGGAGGAACACAAGCTATAAATAATATTTCTTATGTAAACATAATGGCAGTATCAAATTCTTTTTATTTAAAAATTAATATTGATGTTCATTAATATAAATTACCACATTTCAGATGACTCTGATGTCCTTGAGGCCAGATGTCACTGACTGATTTACAGCTTCCTGGGGGGAGGAGGAGATCCTGTTTTGTCAATGTAGGCACCAAATTGCTTCAAATAGCTATTTTAGACTAGATTCTTTACTAATGTATTGTCATCAAAGTCCATTCACATCACAGATAAGAAACATGGAAAACTCTTTTAGAACATATTGACTTGGATTTTGAAATACAGGAAAAAGAGCATATAGCTTACCTTTGACTCATTGAACTTCTCTGTCTTTTAGGAATAGTGATTTGAAAAATCCTGCCCAGCAACATGCACACAGAATTTCCATGTGCATCATTAGCAACCAAGGAACATCCTTCAGAGGCAGAGTTTTAGGCCTTCATTGATCTTAATTCTACTTTTAATATTAATACAAATGCATGTAGCAAGGGTGTGCAGGAGGAAGCTCTGCTACCTTAGTCACACCACAGAGATCAGATACTGGATTTAATTTTTGAGTGCTTCATAAAATCCTTTGTTCCTTTGGACTTCATGTATTAGATTGCTGCAAAAGAGGATGGCAGATGTATTTGCAGAGCTATCAGCAGCTTCCCAGGAATCTCCTGTGGGAACGCTCGTGGGTGATACCTCCGCAGGCAGATGGGGTGGATTTGTTGTGTTTGCATACGCTGGCAGGTAAAAGGGGAGGGATTAAAAAAAGCAGGCTGGTTTAAGTCAGTGCATCTCTGTCCATTAGGTATTCATTCAAATTCAGCCACATGAAATACAGGCATCCAACAAACCACCTCTTGTAAGTGCCTTTTATTGCAGCAGCTGAAATTCAGCACATTTGTAGGTGTGTGGCCCGCCATGCTTAGCATGAATAGCAAACTAATGTAAATCCTGTATTACAGAGTTTGATAGGAAAGCTCACATTTATAGGAGAGAAATCTGTGCAGGCCTCTGGTAGCACCAAGGTCCCAGAGCAAACAAGTACAAACTACACAAGTGATATGAATATAGAGAATAATGCACAAAGAATTCCCTTTTTGAAACTCATCTGCCATTCAAATAAATCAAACCAATATCCACTGAAAGGCTTGGAAAGATGTTACAAGGATTTAGAAATGGTCCATGTTGAATGTGGGATCTTTTTTCCAATCCTTATAAATAATTATTTTCCTATATGTGCTAAGTTTAGCTGCAGAGAATTTATGTTAAGACTGTGTGGAAAGGAGTACGGAATCTCAGGTAATATCAAGCTGAGAAAATGGTTTTTAAATATTTCTGTGATACAAAAGTCTTCTATCAAAGAGGCAAATGCATCACCCCCTCAGTCTTTTTTCTCATTTATGAAGTAAGTAAACATAAACTCTGAATTCTCATTTTCTTCAAGTACATTAGTGAAGCCAAACTGACCTTGACCTTAGCTTTGCTAATTCCCAAACTCTGATATTTATTCCTGGAGTACATTGTTCTCCTTCATACCACATATATAAATACTGCAAGCCTTTCCAATGCCTTGAATTAGAGTGTAAGTAAATAGCTAGTTTTAATCTACATAATATTTTGAGAGCAGACGTTCTGTGCTATGACTATTAAGATATTTCCAGCAGCCATTTCTGTAATACTAAAATCTCTTACATATATTATTTAAAGTAACACTATCAGCCAGGGCTTGTTATATGCCACAGAAACTTTAAATAATAAAATACAGCATGGATAAAATCTGCAATAATAGTAACTTAAGCAAAATTAATTTAAGTAACAGATAACATCTGGGAGAAAATGCAATGGTATATTGGTAAGTTATGCAACCACATCTGTGGAACTCATCTATTAGAATGCTTTACCAATCTTCTTTGCTGTTACTATTCTGTTTTAGAAATTTCTCTGTGTACTGTTCTACTGTCTTTTCTCTGCCTACATTTGTAAAAAGGCAATTTGCTACCTCTCAACAACGAGAAAAGTGTGTGAGTTTATGTGCAGAACAGCATAGCGCTTTTTATACAAACCTGTCTTTATGCACACTTTATGCACACTTATACCAGAAAGAATTCCAGAGCAGGACAGTGGCACGGGGCTGTGCTCTGAGAGCACTGTCTGCACCAGCTGAGTTCTCAGGTGGGCTGATGCCACTGGGCTGGGGAGATGGTGCTGACCAATCAGTCCCATATCAAGCTGGGCTGACTTCCCTGGCCAAGCAGCCTCCTGGCACCCCACCTCACCTCAGAACTGGTAAGAATAGTGCACCTAATAATGCGCCTTATTGTCCCTTCAGTCTCTTTCAGAGCAGCTGACACTGATATGCCAGCTACATTTGTGCAACTGCCTCACAATGTCTTTATGTTTGAATTCCCGTGGACCCGTTGGACTGCAGTGTGCAGGAAAATATTGCCAATTAATTTTTAAGGCATTATCATCTTGCCAGGCTGTTTCTCACATTTCGATAGTTATATTGATTCAAGAGGACAGTTTGAGTAATACATCTTTGTCATAGTGAATAATGCTCGCATAATGACAAATCTTCAGGAATTAAAAAAAGGAGAGTGAAGTTTTTAATGTAGGTCACTGGAAGTAATTCACCATAAATTTACTCAGACTTCAGAAACTAGCAACATTTTTTTTAAGCCTCTGTAACTGTATAAAACTTACTGTGTCTCCTTCTCTGTTTTTAAATAGATTTTACTACAGAGCCGTTGGTGCTATTAAACATGAGGTTTTGTTCAGAGGAAACACAAAGACTTAATTGTATTTTTAAAGGAAAGTATTGCATCAGAAGGATTCATTTAAATACGTTTGTTGGCTTCGGGCTCTCACCACAATTCATTCGTTCTAATTTTCCCCTGGACTTGTTAAGGACACAATGTATAGAAAGGAGCAATGCAGAATGGCATTTTTAGGTCACTATACTTTGGCTGTAAACTGTAGTCCTGCTCATAAACTTGTTATTACTAAACAAAATGCTTCATATTCTACATTAAAGTTTCACAGTCTTTAAAAAAACTTTTGGCTGAATGTTGGGACTATTATGGCTCATTAAAGAGACTAGTTCTGCTGTAATTTAGTTATTTCTTAATGATCCAAGGGTTATTATTAGACATGGAACAGACGAGTAAAGAATGGCTCTCTGTAAAAAGATGCAGTGAAGTAAAAATATTATTCAGAAAAACAGAACCTCTGAAAATCTTATCCATGCAACAAAAGTGTATTCAATTGCTTGGAATTGATTCTAAAAACATGGTCTATTTTTATTACATAATTTGACTTTTTTTTTTTTTTTTTTTTGGACTGGAGAGAATAAATTGAATGATAATTTAATCTAAATTTAAAAAATATATTTTGGGTGAATAGGTAACTAAGCAAAAAATATTTTAAGGAAGCAGAAAGTAATTTTGAATTGTCATCCATTTCAGCTAATATTTTAAATAAGAAAACATAAGGTAAGAAATCAGAGAAAAATGAAATAGTTGCTAAATTTAAAAAGCTCTAATTTTTAAAAAAATACAATTTGAAAACAAAGTGTCTTTATTTCTGAAAGTACAATTTGAATCAGTTTTTTCATTTTGATACCAAATGCAAACTTTCTGACTATTTCTTTTGTGAGTATGTAGGCACTGACAAAGTGCTGAAAATTTGAATTACAAGTGATAAAGGGGAATGCTTCTATAACTCTTTTTCTCTTCAGTTATAATCTGCAAATCTTTCTGTCAGCCTGTTAGGTTCTTATAAACATGGGCTAATAATATCTACCTATTTTACTGAGCTCACACATAACAGGGACCTTGGTGGTAGTGACAGAGTCCAAACAGAAGTTCTGAAAAGCTTTTAGGACTACAAAAGAGATTTTTATTGCAACGAAGTGGCTAGATCTAACTTTGTATTTCCAGTTGTTGCTGTCTCTTCTGCAGATGTATAGAAGCTTTAAAATTTTCAGCATGTTAACTGTAGCAAGTAACTAAATGAGCCAAATATCAACCTAGCTACAATTTCAAAAATATGAGGAAATTAATTTATGGGAATTGCAATTACCCTGATGTGAATTAATGTCGTTTACTTACACCATCCAAGCAAAATCCTGTTTGTAATTGCTGACTCAGAACTGGAACATCTGCCTCGTATTCTCAATGGGCACTTCCCCTGTAGAGGCCCCTAACACACAATTTCAGTGCTGTACCCTGCTCCTTGCTTGGTCACAAATGCCTTTTTTCGCCCTATTTGGCACATATGTTCCCTGTCATCCATTTTTTTAAAGTAGGACCCAAAACCTTGTTCCTTTAGAGGACACGGGGCTGCCTTCTGCATCACTCCTGAGAACCTGAGCATGAACTTGGTGCTTCATCCAGCTGCTCCATGGGGGAAAAGCCATGCTCTTGTCAGAGCATTCCTGGAGCTGCAGGTGCCATGGTCCCCCTCCCTGCACTGAGGTTCCCACGGTCACAGCAAAGGAACAAGAAGAAACAGCAAAACTCAGACCATTAGCAACTCTTAAATTATAGTTACATATTAAAATAGTTTCCTTAGGGCCTTATTTGATTTAGTGTCACTGCAACTTCACTCCAACTGACTCCTTTGATACTCCCCTGCAATTCCAAACTGCAACAATGTCCCTGTTCAGAAGTGACAAATTTGCACTGGGAAGACAGAATGTTACCTAAGCACTGTGTTTTCTAAACGTAATTATCCACATGAGTAAGAATCTGTAGTGTTATGAAATTATGAAAATCATCTGTTCTTTCCAAGCATTATAAAGAGGGCCCCTTGAGATGCAACTAGAAATTAAAGCTGATCTATAATCATTTTCAGAATGCTTTCCAGTTCTGAGCACCTGGATAGTAACAGAAAAGGTATTGTTTTTTGCTGTTTGCCAACCATTTCATTTCCATTTAAAAAAAACTGCAAGAAATCTCCAAGCAATAATTAAACATAAATTACTTTCTTCTTTTTTCTTTTTTTCTATTTTATGCTACCAGAATAAGATGGAACTTGACCAACCTGCAGTTTCCCCCTCAGAATCAGAATCTCAGGTACAGTTTTGTTCCTTTCAGTTTATTTTGGGGGGGAGGGGGGGGGCTAATCTGTTTTTCTATGAATTTCCATTGGATCCCAGTCACTGATGGCATTTATTCTCTAGGACATAGCATGCATTCTCTTCTAAGATTGAATGAAAAGAGTTTTAATGCATTAATCAGTCAGCAGAGGACATTTCTTTGAGTGAGCCCATCTGGGCTCTCGCCCTGTGGGAGGATGTGTCTGCCTGGCCTTGGCCTGGGCAGTGTGAGACAGCCACGATGGTCTCTGTCAAGGCAGCGCTTCCCAGAAGCAGCTCTGTGTGTTGTTGCCTCTCTTTGTGCTGGTGCTGTTGGGTCTCATAGAGGGCAGGAAGATGGTCTAACTCAGTGTTTCCTCTGGCTGGTTGCTGCTAGGGGTCTGACCAGGGGGATTACCTGCAAGAGCCCTGTCCAGAGGCAGCATCTTCCGAAGTGGATGCTGTAGCTGGAGTCACTGCTGAAGATGAGAAGTCTGCAGTGTGTGAAATCCCAAATGAAATTATTGGCAACCTTGAGGTACTATTACTAGAAAGCTATTCACTAATTCTGTCTATGGTTAATTAGCTATCTCAGTCTTAATGAATATAAACTGTGTTTGTGCTAAAGCTGGCAAAAAGCACATCCATATGCTGTAAAAATGTGAATTAGACTCTATAAATAACTCCTAGTTTAGTCAGCTTACATATGATAAGAAAAAATACTCAGTAATATGACAACATATATCTTCAGCCTTACTATGTGTCAAAAACACGGGCCAAATCCTGCTCTCAGTGATGTCAGTGATAAAATTCCTTGTTAGGGGTTCAGGACCAGCTGCTGCGCTAGAGTATATGCAATGTGTGCTTAATATAAATTGTTAGATGCATCTATATCACACATCCTTCAACTTGTGTAAGAAATTACTCACTTATGCCAATTTTAGGCTTTGTCTTGTAGGTGTGTGACTACACAAGAGCTGCCTTAATGAAACAGATCAGCTGTCAGTATGTGGTCTTCAGACTCTGAGGGGTCCATGATTTCTTTCTGTGAGGTTTATGGAAGGGAAGGAAGTTGCTGTCACTGGAATTAACAGGAAATGATTGAAAGCCAAATCTGCTAGAACAGTTTTGCACCAAGGAGCTGCTGGAATTTGGTCTTACTGGCAACAACAAGGTGGCATTAGGCACTTGGAACTTCAGATACAGCACATTAGACACTACTGACTAAGCAGCAGTTTAATAAATACCTAATATTATCTGAAAATACTGTGGTATTGGTAAATTGCTTTACTTGGACTATGCATCAGTAGGGAATATGAATAAGAATTATTATATCAATTAATATATGAATTAGAATAGATTAGATCATTAGATCTACCTATTTGAGTTCATATTCCATTTCAAAATGTCTTAAGAAATGGGAGGAAATCTCTGGCCTGTGTTATCTCATTCCTGTCCCTACCAATAGAAAAGAGTAGATACCTAGTTTTCACTTGATCTTGATGCCATTAATATCAGTGCTAAGAGGTTTTTTTCTTTACAAGACTGCACAGATGAGAAAAATGTCTTGTTTTTTCCCCCTCAGATTTTAATTCTTTAATTCTGATACCAGTGTATAATTTTCACCTGTTTTCTCAGTTTCTTGACCTCCGAAGAAATCTCATAATTAGATTTTTACCTGATTCATGATAAAACTCATACCATTTTTTGTTATGTGAAATATGGTTTCGCAATCTGCATTATGTCTCAACATATGCATTAACAAGGCAGCTGTTGCTCTGATTGAGTCTAGAAAATAACTTTTAGTCAGGTATCACAGTGCTGACACTCAGTGGTCTCAGCAGTGGCCATAGTGAAGTGTGGTGGCACAGGATTTTCAGTGGAGGTAGGACCAGAGACAGAGGTGTATAAAAACTGGAGAAGAAAAGGCATCTGGAGTGGCTGGGAGTTGATTAACCTATAGGATCACTGTTCCAGCAACCAAGTATACACATCACATAAAGGGATGAAGACATATTTGTTGATTCTTGAATTGAATATGGTGAAGGCTGTCTCCAAAGATACAAAGCTGAGAGAGAAATGCCAGCCTTTTGGTTCTAATCTGAGCTACTGAGAACTTTGAAAACATTTCAGCTGTGGTTACACATTGATATATTGCAGAATAACAATAATAGGGATTTCTAGGACTGGGAAGCCACAAAGTTCCTGAAATGTCAAGTCACTGCAAGCACTTCTGGTACAAATCCATTTGCTTTATCGAAATTACCTGAATTCCATTAAGACTGTAACTCTGAGTTTTGGAACAGTTTACACTGAGTCTGTAAAAGACCTGTGAACCAGTCCCAGTTGTTTGAACAAAACTTTATGACTCTTAGAAATACTGTCATTGCGCTCCTTCCATTTCTCTTGTATTTTTGCAGTGATCAATGCTCATACTTAAAAATATGCATAAATTACCCATAAAACACCAGTGTTTGTGGCCCTTTTTCCAGTGATCCATCCCACATTTCCAAGTGCCATACAATCAGAAATTGCTATGCATTATTACTGCCAAAGATTTCATTAGAATACATCACAACCCCTGTACCTTCCCCACAAATGTTAGATTGCAAATTAAACACTCAATGTCTACAGGAGTTTGGATTTCCAGAATGAGATGCATATTCATAATTGTGTTCATAATTAAGACAGACAAGCAGCATCACAGAAATACATTTTTTTATTGTTCATTTTCAGTAATGCTTTTTAATTCCAGTACTGTTTCAATAAAACACATTACACTAGAGAACAAACATCTGCAGCAAAGGAAAACAGTAGGAACAACCAGGTCCCAAAGCAATTTTTCTGATTTGGTGTCTATTGGTAAAGGCTGTCTGAGAATACAGGAAAATTAGCCTATCTCCTAAGACAAGGTTACATGAGGAATGGCTGTCCCAGATCACTTCCTGCTCATGGCAGCCATGCCATCCATCGGAATTGTGCACGGCAATGTGATAACGTGTTATCGCATAAGGACAGACTGGAACACCATTCTGTCTGCGAAACAGGAAGGTGTGGAGGATAATGTCTGCCTTGCTGCTCTACCCTGTGTCAAAACCACAAAGACAATGTGCAGCCTAAGATAGCTCCATCATAACCACTTCTTTCTTCTGATTTTCTTTACAGGCAGACGTAAATGAAAAGCTGCAAATGCAGGAAGAAGCTTAGACTTGGACAAGAGAAAAACTGAGAAATCCTAAATAGCCAGATAAGAAAGGTGATGCTGAGTTTTGCAGGAATTGGTCAGCAGGGGATGGCACATACAGAGAGGCTGGCTCACTACCTGAACCAAATTATTTTTGTATAGAGGATAATGGTTATATTAACATTTACCTGGAAGTACTTCATCCCAGTCCCTCAAATTTACATGTTCTGCCAGCATTGTTGTTTAGTTTAGACTTAAGCTGAAGATTATAAACAGAAGGACACATAATTAAAACATGTTGAAGTTCAGTTTATTTCTGAATACAAATTCTAACTTAAAAAAAAAAAAAGCTGCAGTTTCATTCTCCCAGATGTGAAATACTTAACAGTTTCTGCTTTACACCTATGATTTTTTTCAGAAAATGTTGCTACAAGGAAAATATATAGAGAGAAAACATTATTTTGAAGCACTGTAGATATAATAAGGAGAGAATTTAATTAACATGTAATTACGCACCTTGCACTGTAGCTATTCATTAATAATATGTATTTTGTTTTAATTTGCTTCCTAAGCTTTAAAATAAATTTAATAGCTTGCACTTCTTTATTTCCACCATATTAATATTGCATAACTGAAGAGTTTGCACTTAAGTATTCCAAGAAGAGTTTCTTTAGATTTCAGTGGATTTTTTTCTGGAATGCATGTATCCTTTCATCTGAGAATGTTTCCATATTTTGTCAGACATTATAGAAATGTTTCGTGCTCAAAAGGATTCCAACCAAATAAATGACCTCAGAAGAACCGGTTGAACATCTATGTTTCAAACTTGTAGCCTGTATTTGTTGTGTCACAGAACTCTGTGCCCTAGAAAGCATGTGAAATACAAGTCATGCTTTGAAGCATAAAGGCTGGATTGGATTGCATGTTTAGTGGAATACATGAGAAACAGAGTATTTTATTCATTGCATTTTCATGTTTATTTACCACTAAGTAAAATTTAGGTTTTGTTTGATTAAACATCATTTTTTGATGGTTGCAAATGAAAAAAATTTGCAAGCCCGACTCAGTCATTCAAAAGAAGAAAACAGCTTGTAGCAGTTCTAAAAGGTCTGATTTGATGCTGCCTGGCTTTCAGGGGCTGCTCCTGGTGAGGACAGCACTGAGTGTGCAGCTGGAAGGGTCATTCCCATGTGCTCAGCAGGACGTGGTCAGACAGCTGAAGACAACACCCAGTAGCTGTGCCTGGGCACCAGGAGCCTGGGTGTGCCCTGCAGACTGTGTGCCCAGTGTGGGCATGGAGCTCATGCAGACCAATGGTTCACTGGTTGAAAGGACAGAGCATTTTACTTGGTCTTATGCACTGAGAAAAATTCTTCCCCTGGTACCTGATAAGGAGAAGTAAGGCCTGTAATTATTCACTTCCAAGTTCTCTTGATTGCTGTTTCCAGTGCTGGCCAGAAAACTAGTGAGGGCTTCCTTTCAGCTATTAAAAGCTGTCTGTTCTGCTTTGAACAATGAAGGAATTACTGAGGCATTAGTAGTTTTATCTTTAAAAAAATATTTTGGTTCCTGGTTATGTTCTTTGTTGTTTTATTCCTATGAAATACAATTTTTTTTGTTAACGAAACTTTCTGAAATCAGAATGTCCTTTATTTTGATACATAAATCCATCTCCCAAGACATTATGCTAATGTCACCATTTCCCTAGTTTTGAACTCAAAGGTGAGAACAGAACTTTTGGAGAGAGCTGTCCATATGACAAAGAGTATTTAAAATACTTTTTAGTGAAAATGTGTTATTGGCAATTTAGCATTGTTTAGCACTTCAGACCTAAATCCGAGGGCTGCAACATTCCTGCTGTAGTGCTAAACAGAAAGGGACTAACTATGGTTTATATTAAAACCAATGCTAAACAATGACTTTTGCCCATAGCTCTTTCTCCCTCTCCCAGATTTTGTAGAACCTCTGGGAAATTTTGAAGTGCTTTGAAGATGAGAAATAGTATATGAACCTCAAGTATTACTGTGATGATTTGTTAGCAGTCAATCTTAGTACATATGCATAACAGCTGAGGTAGTGCAGAAATCCAGAGCGAAGTCCAAATCCCACAAACCATATTTCGTAACCAACTTTCTGCTGAACTAAATAATGCTACCAATAAAGAATAGACCCTGGGATTTTTTGGGAGTGGCAAGGAGGATGGTTAGGAGCCTGAGGAAGGGAAGATGAGTAAAAGGTAGACATAGCATCTCTCTAAGCAGTCGGAGTGTGAGTTCTGACACAGCATATGAACATTGAATTGAAGAATTCTTTAATGTCTTCAGAATGTTAATATGAAATGCAAAACATCATGCCTTGGATAGATGGGTAGGAACAAAATGTTCAGATGCAATATGGTGCATTAGGAACAGTCTCCATTCTGTATTCCTGGCTTTCCCATTGGTTCAAATCAAGCTTGCTGTTTCTCCAGTCTCTCATGTCATGTTGAGTTACTGCTGTAGTCATCTCTAAAAATAATTATGCTGTCATTCCTGGGACCTACACTTGAGGCTTTGGTATTACTATCTTTGAGTTTTTTGGCGGTTTTTGCCACACTGTTGATCTAACAAAGTTCTTTACAATGCACATACACAGCATAGTTCTTAACAGGTTCCCACCCTACAGAGTTCTCAATTTAAAGCAGATAGATCTTGTAGAAATGAAGAGGTGTTGTGTTCTACCTTGTCTGCCAGAGAAGTGGTGGTTTTTCAAGGGCAGAGGACAGATGAAACAGTATAGTTTCTCCTATATAAGGTATAATATTAATGCTTTTTAGCATGTTCATGGCAAAATCCTGTACTAGCATTTTATAATGAGACAGTGCGCAACTAGTAATTATCCTCCAGTAAAAGAAAGGCTCTATTTTCAGGCAGTGCTTTTCTGCATTACACTGACAGTGTGATGGAAGTTTAGACAGAGCAGCTTTTCTAGTAAGAAGCTGGCTTGAAAGTGATGGGAGAGGAGACAAAAAGAGAAGACAGTTTTTTACCTGTTTTATAGTATTTTGTCATGACCTTTTCTTCTCAAGCCTTTCTTCTCTTCTTTTGCACTGGATTTTGATTTGAATTTGAAAATTGCCACACTTTTTCCTTCCTAAATTTGTAACTGGCATTCCTAGAAAAATTGTTTTCCTAGAAAAGCCACTGTGCGTAGGCTTCAAATTCAGCTTTTCGTATGTGAGAATAAGACATTTTCTTGAATAACTTAGACTGCCAACCTGACCACAGAACATGGGCAAAGTCAGCACTGGCCTGTTTCAATCAGGCTCTTCAGCACGTGATCCAGCTGACCACTCAAACATGTTCATCTAGATGGACGTGTTGTACTTACCTGAAAAGCCTCTGGACCACAGGTTTGGCCCTGGGCTGACCCAGAAGGGTGTAGAAGAGAGAACCACAAAGTTCTGTCAGCTGGCAGTCTAGGGAGGGCTGTGTTCAAGGTGAAATCCTCTCTGCTTCACCACCCTTCACAAGGAAGTGACAGCAGTGACAAAACACTGTGCTGCTTGCCACAAGCAGCTCCAAACTGAATGTTTGGAATGAGCATTTCAGCCCATTTTGTTGTGGCACTTTGAGTGTGCAGAGCAAGCTTTGGGCTCCGGCAGTTGTGGATTCAGATCACATGTACCAAAAAAAAAAAAAAACTAAGGATAGTTGCAGTGACTCATGTAATTGCAACTCCCATTCAGATGCAGAGCCTTAAAGAGGACATGGAATTAGTAATGCTGCAGAAAGAACGGAATGTAAAACATTTCCAGAGTAGAAACAACCTGACATTTTACATAGTGGACAGCTTTAAATGCAGTAGTGCTACTCTAAAGCCTATGCTTGTCCTTGACTCAACAGAGGGTGCACTAAATGGGAGGCTTGTTCATGCACAATTCTTCACTCACTAGGCCTGCTGGGAGTTGTGTTTATTTTTAATGTGTTTTTGAATGTTTCTGCAGCTGACTAAAAGAACAGAAAAGGAAAAGGTGAGTTGTTACAAGCACCCCACCCAGAAAGGGTAGGGGGAACAAGAGGGGAGACCTGTGGCCTTGACATCTGGAGGCTGTGAGGAAGAATGGTCCAAAAACGTTATTCTCCTTAATGAGCATGGCACTTCTGTGTTCCTGGAGAAAGGCTGATGGAGCTGTATCACTTCAGGATGCCGATGTGCATGGTCATTCATGTTGGGAGCCTCTGGAGGTTGTTTTCAGCACCTTTTAAGGTGAGCCTGTTCTTCTAGTGACTGCAAAGGTGGCATCAGGATTTTGCCTCCCTTCACTGAGGTTGGTCTACATGAGTATCTCAAAGTTCTCATTTCTCTTTTTCCAGCCATTTCTGAAGGTCTTTCATACAACATTTTCTTGACATTTGAATCTTATATCTTTTAAACTTCAGCCAAGACAATTTTCTTTTCTATTTTTATGATTGTATTGGTTGTTACTGTAAAATGCAGGCGAACCCAATGGGAAGAAATGATGATGTCCAACTCCAGTTCAGAAGGCTGAATGATTTCTTTATTTTAACTATGCTATAATACATTAATATACTATATAAAGGAAGATAGTAAAACTACATACCTACTTTTTCTAACTACCATATCTAACTCACAACTTGTGACCTTCTCGCAAGAGTCCAGACACAGGTGGATTGGATTGGCCATCAGGCTCAAACAATTCTCACCAGAATCCAATGAAGCAATCATCCCAGGTAAACAATTCACCAAACACATTCCACATAGGAAAAGCAAGGAACAGAAATAGAATTTGCTTTCTCTTTCTTTCTCTCTATGCACCTCTATGAAAAATCCTGAGAGAGAGAGAAATGTCTTGCCACAGATTGTAGCATAAAAAATGTCTTATCTGAGTAGAGCAGGATCCAAGTATCCCAAGCTGCTACCTTTGGCATTGGCTGTGGGAGATGCCTAGCAAAGAGCATAGGAGCAGGACATCCTAAGGGCATACCCTTCCATGGACTGGTGCTTTAGAAACTTGTGGAGCCAGAGTATGCGCCCATCAATTGAAATCAAAGGAGTTTGTCTAGTCTGGTTTTGCCCTCAGCTGTGCTCCTGCCCACCATACTATTCAATGGCAATAAGTTCCACACTGTCATTTTTGTGTTGGTGATGAACCCCAGCTGCAGTGGATACTGAAAGCTCAAATTTCCTCAGCTCAGTGGCTTTCAAGATCCTCAGCTGTATTGGTGGCTTGTGTATCTTGAGAGTGGATAACCAGGAAGGCACTGACTTTTCGTGTACAGCAGGAGCAGCTGAGACCCAGGTAAGAGAAAGCATCTGTCAGTCTCCACAAGACTCAGCCAGCATTTATGCCCCGTTACTGTTTGTCACTTCTTTTTGTGCCATATCTAACTTGGATTAATCCTCCTGAGCAGAGATGCATTATTCAGTCTTCATCTGTGTGTCAAGGAACACACAAGTGGCCCTGCCTGGACAGAAAGATACTGACAAAGGGAGGAAAAATGACCATTTTTGGTCTGTTAGGCAGACAGCAAATAGTTTACTATTCCAATCATCAGAGCAGCGAGTTTCCTTGGAGCATGTAAGTCGTGCATTACCACACGGCTCTGAGAGGAAACTTTGCCCTTTGATTGTTTTCCAAAGAAATGTTCTCAATTTCTTTTCTGCCAAATTCATATTACAGATCATGCTAACAAATTTTCCCAAGCCTTCTTGACCTTCTCCCTCCTTTCTAGTAGTAAAAGAAATTTCACTCATGGCAGGGAGATGTTGAAGATTGCTAAATTTTGCTGATTTAGGAACAGACTGAATGAAACAAGCTTAAAAATATATAGATAACACATTGCAGAATGCAGTTAGCTCCACTGGTAAGGAAAATGAAACTTGTGATAATTCTGCTGTTTGACAGTGTGTTAGAAAATTGCCTGCTAATGGGTAGGTGGGGGAGGCTGCACATGCTCCCTTATGATGATGGCAGAAGTGTGTGTATGGCCCTGGGGAGCCCTGATTAGGGAGGATATTGGTTTTGCTTTCTTTTTCTCCTTATTTTTCCAGTAAATCTGTTCCTGGTCTCGCTGAAGTAAGACAAGGTAACAACAATGCTTTGCTTCAAACGAGGTGTTTTACGTTGATTGGAGCTTGGGGGGCCCAGTGTTCAGTAGCACCACTTCCTCTGTTACTGACTCATTTGTAAACAGCAGAGTGAGCATGAGAGGCCTCCAGCCTGAGTTAGGATTTTGGAGTGTTTTCTGAATGAACAAGGTGAGAGGAAGACACCCCTTTGCTGTGCTTCCCTGCTGTTGACAGTTCTGGCATGGAATCGTCACAGGCAGTTTTGCCACTAACCCCAGTTTTTCACTAGAGTTTTCTTACCTGGCATCTGTCTGGATAAAAGAGGGATGCAGATTTTTGTGTTGGTTTTGCTCTAAGACCATTCCAGCCTCTTTTTGAAATGCCACATTTCAACTTAACAAATCGCTGGATCATGCAGTTCTAATGCCCCAGAAACCATTTTCAGTGACATACTACAAAAGCAGGACTGATATAGATCTCCTGACTGCATTTCAAAGACATACCTTTGGATGACAGGGTTGCAGATGAGACTTTAATTCTGTAGAGCTCAGTGGAAAGATGTTCATTTGCTACCAAAGGCTCTCACTTTAATTTTTTTATCTTCTACTCTAATTTTCTGTGAGTAATATGGATATGGAGGCTGATCTTCTATTAAAGTAGGGGGATCAATTATTCAAGTGAATTCTTTTACTATCAACACCAATATTTCTGTGAAATTATTATTATGTAGGGCTACGTGAAGGTATGTCTTTGTTATATATGTCAGCTTTCAATACTATCTCCCAAATATAAATTATGAAGAAGATTTTAAAGCCCGTGATCTCAGTTTTACTAACTCCCTACTCAGACAAAATGCTTCTTGATCTCACTAGGCATATTTACCGTGGTGTGACTCGGGTGTGTCGGAGCTGGGCTGGGGCTGGGGCAGCAGCAGCAGCTGGAGGTGAGCCGGGGGGGCTGGGCAGGAGCCAGGGCAGCTGGGATAAGCCCCTGCTACTTCACCTTCAGCTACATACTGAAAGGTGGCTGCCACACCACGGGGGAGCCTCACTTCTGCTGAGAGTTTTCTCTGAGTAAAAACGGAGTTTTAAGCATGAATCCATCAGGCTCAAAGCGAGAACTGGGATCTGTTTGCACATCCCTGCATTGCGTTCTGAGCAGGTTAAACACATGTGTGTGTGATAGTATTGAGAAACAGAGTGATTTAGATGGGTGCACATTATTCCTCAGCTCTGTGTCAACAATCAAAAATGAGCTTTTGGATTTATTAGTTCCCAATCCTGCACCTATCTTAAATCATTACCATATAATAAGGACTCTATATGGTGCATTGTCAATAAAACCTAATATTGAGAAGATTACCAATCGTCTAGTGCAAATGGAGAGCACTGTAAATGATTTAGAGAATACGTGTCAAACGTTAAAGCTGTCTAATACCTTCTAAAGTAGGTTGATACTCATAAATCTAAGATAAACGACCTGTAAAACCACTTAAGAAGAAATAATACTCATTTAATCAGGCTTCCAGTGGAAAGACTGGGTAGGAGAGCAATTCGTAAGGAATTATGAAATCTCTTCTAATTCAGGACTTTGTTGATACAGAATGCATTTGAAACATACATTGGATAAGCAATTTTGGCTACTTGAAACTACTGTTGTAATAGCACTAAATTATGGCCCCACTGAAAAAAGAAAAGATCAAAGGGCATTTCTTTTATGGTTTATTGAGCTGTTATTTTTCCAGATTCAGCACTGTGTATCAGATGGAGATATAAAAAGTATTCATTGGAACTACTGTTTTGCTTAATTATAGGGATGTGGTGTTGAATTGGCTTCTGTCGGTGTGGCTGTCCATACTCACTGATAACAGTAGATTCATTATTGCATTTCCCTGGGAGGAGCAAGTCATCATTTACTGGGACAAGCCTGGTAACAAATATAGTGAAACAATCTCCATGTTTTCACAGAGCTGAGTGTTAACTTGCACAAACTTGGTCTGTTGAGTTTAGTGGTCTTTTCTACCTTTTTATCTTTTTATCCCCCCCCCCCCGACCCACTTGAATGATGGCTAAATGTGTGTGGCGGAAAAATTAGGTCATGATTTTCACTACCAAAATGAAAAAGGTCTGATTCTTCAGTTCTTGCGCAGACAAAACTTCCATTCCCTTCAAGATGTTTTCAAGGCCACTTGTTAATTCCTGTTCATTCTTTTGGCTCTGTGAGTGCCCAGAGCTCAGCGTCACTGCCAGCATTTATTAGAAATTGACGCAGAGCTTTTCTTGAAGCGACTGTAGTGGTAAATTTAGCCATGGAGCAATCTTTCCAAAGAGCACTGTGCTGTGACTCATGTGACTCTGCTGCTCTGCTGACCCTAGCAGACTTACTCATCGTTTACATAGTGGCAAACAAGATCAGGTTCTGGCCTGATGCCTTATTTCCCTTGATGCAATAAATGTGCTGCTTGCACACGCATTTAACTTCAGTTCACGTTTTTTAAGATAAACTGGGAATCCAACTTCTTTTGTCTTACTGTGAAAAATAAGGGTGCTTAACTGCTTCTCTGAGTGGAATTGGTGAATGACATGCAAATGCAGCTCAACCCTACATATCTTGTTTGTACTGTAAAAATAACCATGGGATAGCAGGATTATGGTTAAAATGCATTATCCATCACCTTTCTTCTTCCCTGCTCTCAAGAGGGCAAAACATAGATGCAAGCACACCTATGCAACAGCTGTAGTCTCACCCAGTCATAGCAGTGGTGTTTGGAATGGTTGGGTTTGTAATGAGCAGGGAGGGCAACCTTGGCAGCACATTCCCACTGGTAATTTTTTGAGATACTAAAGTCTATCTGAAAAAAAATCTTGTTGATTTACTTTCTGCTTTCTTCTCAGCTGGCATAAAGAGTCATTTTACTAAAATACCAGTTAAACCGAGCATACATTAAAGATCATTTCAGAAACCTGTCAGCCTCAAGAACATTGCTTTTCCATTTCCTGAGAATACCTTGGAGTAACTGGCTTTGCTACTCTGAAGCAGAACAGCTGTTGTGTGTATGTATTGTATTTGCATTGTGTGGGGCAGGGTATTTGTTATTAGTTTAAAAAAAAAAGAAAAATCAGAGGCAACAGCTGGACTGACTTTCACCTGGTGGTTACAGGATCTGTTGCATTTTGCTGTTGACAGAGAGCAGAGGAAAATTCACACATGATTGAGAGCTGGAGAAGCCTCTGAGAGCTGGGAGCTGAAGCCTTCCATCATGTAAAATGGCTTGTGAAGGGTGAAATTGCTTGGAGCTGATCAATTTTTATTTAGGTGTCAGTGCTTTTTAAAATCTATGGGTTTTTTTAAACAAACTCTAAGGGACGATAGAAGGAGGGTGATGCTAGATAACTGGCTATTAATTATTTTATGGCAGTCCAGTAAATAGTTATTTTATGGCAGTCAGGTAACAAGTTAACCAGTTATTCAGTGGCAGTTAACCTGGGAGATGCAGATGGCTGGGGCTGGATGAGGTATCAGTGGTCTGTGTTGTTGAATCATGAAGAGCACTCAACAGCAGTCGGGCTGGGGCCATCATGCACCAGCTGCAAACCCAGCCCCAAGGGGCCTTAGCAGGGCTGAGGACCTGCTCCTCCTCTGCCACATGTGGGAGACCCCCATTCCTCACTCACAAGCAGGCAAATCACATATGCACTCCTCAGTTATAATTAAATTAAAATCCCACTAATTTGGCAGCATACCTATCGTGCTCTATCCTAGCAAGAAACTATTATTTCTTCTTTTATTCTTTTTTTGCTTGAATCCCAAGCCATCAATGGCTTTCAAAGAAAAAGGAGGGTTTTTTTTTTCTTTAGAAAAAAATCTATTCAAATTATTCATGATTTCTACCAAGAAGGAACCTTTCCTCTTTCAACTAGCAAAAAAAAGGGGGAGTTTGATCTTCCTCGAAATCATTTGAGAACCTTGTACGTTTCTTTCCAGAACTAAAACTTTCTTACAAAGCTTTGGATATTCAGTGGAATAATGCCTATTACATAATTGAAGCTCAATACAATACCTTGGGGCTAATAAATGGTCTCCTGGTTCTATAGAAAATGTAATAAATCATAATAGTTCTTACTGGGACTAAGCCAGGCACAAATGACAAAGTTGCTTTTGAAAGTGGGTTGTGGCCAGAAATACTCTTGGACCAAAATCATTCTCTCGACTGTCAGGGGGACATTTACTTCCTTTAATTTTCAGCCTAGATTTTATGTTGATCCTGCATACTGAATAAAATCAAGCCCAACAGAGCTGCTACTGCAGCTGTTACAGCTGTAAATGTGAAGAAGGCCATTTAAGACAACTCTGTTTCACTGACTATGTTATTTGGAAAGTATGCAGATTATATTAAAAATGGCTTGATATGTCTTTATCGTGTGGCTTTTTTTTTTTTTTAGGAAGCAAAAGATTCTCCACTATTGAGTAGTTTATTAACATTTCTGATGGCAGCTCTTTTACTTAGAAAATAATTGTTCTATTGTGTGCTGTGAACTGCCTGTAAACAACTGGCAAAGGAGTACACTGGTTTGTATTCTGCATGAAGAAAAAATCAAATTCAATTGATTTATCAAAGGGGACATACTTTGATGGATGGGAACCTTTTCAAACTTATTAAAAATATTGAATGAACCATGAGCAATCAAAGTTCATAATCTAAACTGCTGCTTCTACTTGAATACAGTAAACCTTCAAAATAACTCATAAAGCAGGAGATGAGATGTCTAATAAAAAGAAATGCTCAGAGCAGCCTATTTCCAGACCTCTGTCTTGGTCTGGATCTTGGCTATACTATTGCAGTCCCACTGATTTTACTGGAGTCACCCTGTGTTTCCACTGGAGAGGCTGGTAATAAGAATTGAGCCTTGAACCTTTTTTTCTGTGACCAATTCAGAAGTATCTATAAAAAGACTGCCTGTCTTTTCATTGAGGGTTTTTCCCTCATTCTGAAAGAAGAAATGAGATTGCAGTCAGCAAAGCTGCACAGTGATTAAAGATAATCTAGGTATGACCTGCAGGCTGAGTGACTGTCCCCTCTGTTCTAGGAGGAAAGCAATCATATGGCCAAATGCAGGATGGCTGGTGGGAGTGAATACAAGTGAAATGGAAATTCCCAGAACTGCAGAGAAAACAGAACTCAAACAGGTGGGATAGCACAGCTCTGTCTTGCAATCAGCACTGAAATCATGGGCCCTGTGTGAAATACTATGTGTAAAGCTCAAGTGTGTTAGAAAATAAAATGCTCATATTTAGCAGCAAGAAAATGTTACTGGTATTTTGATGTAAAGGATAAAACAATTGAGGATAATAGGTTGACAATAACTGAAGGTATACAGGTAAAGAGTGAAGGAGAGGAAGCAAACACACTGATTGATCAGGGCACAGTAACCTGATGTCATTTCAGTTGGGTCACAAGGTAGAGCACACTCAGCATGTCCATATTGCAGGCAGAGGTGGGAGGTCGGGCTGCAGCTCGCAGGGGGATTTTCACCACACCTGGCAGGGGGGTGGAGGTGGGTACTTGCTGCCTGGGGTACCCTCTGGCTGGAAGGTGGGATGGAGAGCTGGAAGAAGACACCTGATGGTGCCCAGCACAGCCTGTCAAAGACCTTTGCTCTGAAGGGGGCAATTAATAATTTTTTAGAGTAGCACCCCAGGCCCAATAGAGGTGAAAAAATCCAAACCAACAAAAAGCCAAAACAAACTCCCACCCTGAGAGCTTTTGTGAGGGTTCTATTGGGAAAACCTTTGTCTCTTGTGGGTTCTTTGCTCTGGAAATGAAGCAGAGAGATTTGCAGTGAAGACCCTTTGTCAGTCCCCAGCCAGGGTAAATATAAAACCTCTGAAACTCTGATTAGTTGTTTGGGTCAAAAGAGATCACATGCTATAAAAAAGCTGCCTTCCTACATGTCATCCCATCCTGTGCAGCACTGCTGTGGAAAGGGCTTATCCTAAATACGCCATTCTGATATAGCAGCACATGAAAAAGAAAAAAAAGGACACTTTATTAAAAAAAGAAGCTCTTTCAAAGAGTGACAGATGAATGTAGTGACAGATTAATATAAATTTTAAAACCTGAACATTATTCGCTAAGGGGAAAAAGCTCCTAAATACAGGTGCAAAACAAAAATGGCAGAGCAAAACCTCCGACAATGCCTTGCACAGAATCATTTATTAGGTCTCTGTAAGTGATCATTAACACGAAACTTGCATTTAATCTGGTATTCAACCATTCCCTTTTATCTTCTGGCTCCATGTGTTTGTGGGAGACAGTAGTCCTTCAAGCTGCTTTTTTCTCGCTGGACTGAATGTGCAGGGGACATAGGTCAGAGAAGGGAATTTGAATAGCCCTGTTTCAAGCTCATCTCTCTGATTCTAGCTTAGACCAAAAGAGGAAAATGATCACCTCTTCTTTAGAGATGAGCAAATTCTTTCCAAACCAAATAAACCCTCAGCCGTCCTGTCAGCAGTACAGCCCTTTGGGTCAAAGCACAGGGGAGCAGTGTGTGAGCTGGAGTGGGCTCAGGGGTGCACAGAAATACTACCTTCATTTCACTGCATGGACGTGCTCTCTCTGGGATGTTGGCAGCAGCATATGGGTTGGCTGCAGCAATTATTTACTTGTGCTGCTATTGCCAAAGCACCCAAGCAAGAGATTTCTAAACTAGCCCCATGTATCTGCCACACAGTGGTGTGTGGCCATCACTGACATGGTTGCACTGTGAACTCAGCTCAGTATCCTGGATTTCTGATGAAAACTGCTGCACACCTGGAGTAACATCTAAAGCCATCTCCTTGACCTGCTGCTAGGAGTGCCTAGCTCAGGGAGGTTGGTAAGATGTGAAATTGCCTCCCCTCTCACAAGAACGTGGCTCACTGCTTCTCTAGGCCATGTTGACACCTATTGACAAATGTAGGTTGATGGCACAAGTATAATATTCACTTTGGAGGTGTCCAAAACTCTGAGTGCTTTTTTACATGTATATCCCTTTGTGGTGCATGCCCAGCTGCCCTGCCAGTCCGCACTGCTGATTTCAGGGAGTGAAAAAGGCATTTCAAAATTGAAAGGAGGTATTTTAAATACAGTCAGGAACAACATATAAAATTACCTCAAACAATCCCACATAAAATCCTCTGTTATTTTCAAAGCACTTTCCCAGCTTGACACCTTTGCTTATTTATATCCAATATAAAATTCAAAATGTTATCTTCAGGGCAGTACATGGATCTAAAATATGAATATATTGAACCCCAAACTACCTTTTTTTGTGCTACTGCTTTGAAATAGGACCTGAAGTAAACTCAGTGTAAAGATCCAGAAAATTATCAAGAAAATTCTACTTATCAAACTTTTGCTCCCTGTGGTCTTGTAAATAAAGAACTTCCCTGAAGCAAGCATGAGGAGCTCTGATAGCAGTGAGGAGCAGCCTGAGTGTGGATGGCTGTGGGCAGCCGCTCAGGACTGCTTGGGGATGAGCCTGAGATGCCTCAGGTGTCCCTTGCATAGCTCAGAACGAGAGCTGGAGAGAGGGAGCTCAGTCCCATCTCCCAGGAGAACATCAGGGTTTGCGCGGTGAAGGCCAACACAACCCTGAAGGGCCTGGCAACTCCTTCTGTTTCCTGACACCTTTCTCTGCAATGCACAAGGTCAGTGGAAATGGTCTGTTGTGGTTCTGTGCCCAAAAGGTTGATGTCTGGTTGCTGCTTTCTCTACTGCTAATTGCTGTTTTTAAATGGCTTTGAAATTACCTCACAGTAACTTAGTGCAGATTTGGGGCCTGTGTGTACACAGAAGTTGAAATGAATCAGCTCAGAGATGTTTGGAATAGGCATAGCTGGCAGCACACAGCAAGGCAAATGGCTGGGTGAATTTGCATCTTGTTTAATACATCAAAAAAAGTTTTAAGCTGTGACTTGCAGAAGTCAAGCCAGGAACAATAAGCTTGTCTGGAGAATTCTGGACTTAAAAACGAAAGGATACAGAACCCTGTCCAAGGTAAATATTGACATGACTCAGGATGAACTAGTAAAACGTTTAATGAAGCTGAAAATAAGGCATCTGGGATAGATGTTTATTGTTAAAAATGAAACATTCAAGCAAAAGTAGCATAGTGATGATGGAGGTTATCCATAGGGAAGCCAAGTTGGGGAAACAGCATCATCTGAAAAAAACTGACTCCAGCTATTTGTGAAACATGGAAAAATGTTAGAATTATAAAAGAGCTAAAAATGTAGGTGAATAGCAAACAGTTATTAAGGATATTCAGAGTGGATTTGGAGGCTGAATCATACCAAGGGAGAAATTACTCAGGTGTCCTGAATAACTCTATTGTCTTTGACAGATTTCTTGATATTTGCCTTTGTGTAATTGAGAGTTTACTCCCTTATGCCATATGAGGACTGAATATTAAGAAACCTGGAGGGGAAAAAAGTACTTTCTTTCCTTCCAGTATCATTCTCTTGATGATAGAGAATAGGTCACATTAACTTCACAAGGCATTTCAGGAACACATTAGGAGCTTTTCCGTTTCATGCAGCAGGAAAAGAAACAACCCTTGCAGAATGCTGTGAAAATAATCAGAAAGGTTCCATTGAACTGCGCATGGGAATGAATTGCGCCGCTATTTTGGAAGTCTTACACCTGAGTCTATGGTGTTACTGGAATGCTCTGTGGAAAAATCTATGGCTGGGTGAGGCAACACTACCTTCCCATGCTCACCAGTGGTGGAGATACTGGGGAAGAGATGCCGGGAGCTGGAATTGCCTGCTTAGGTGTGCTCTATAAACCAGCTTTTTTCTACCTCAGAAATGTAACCTTAACGCATAAAACTGATCGTGTGCAAAAGGTACCTTTGATCTCTTCCCATGTACTGTGCCTATAGTTGCAGTGGCACAAATGTCAGTTCAGAACTATCTGGTGCAGAACTATCTGCATATCTGGTGATTATGCACATGCAGCTGCAGTCCCCCAGATGGCTTCCTGGTACAAGGGCACATGTTCTTCCAGCCCCAAGGCACAGGATAATCCACACAGCTGACCATGTGGCAGAAGGAGTAGAGGCAGGGACACAGGAGAAGCAGAGAGGGATGCCTGAGGAAGACAGCAACTGGGAGAGACTGCTGTGCTGAGGCAGTGCAAGTGCCCTTGCTCCTTGGCTGCTTCTGATGGATTCAGGAAAACTGTAATTGTGTTTAGCTCTGCACCGTCTCTCAAAGCCTTTATCCAGGGACAAAGTGAATGCTACAATCTCTTTTAGTCCTCCAAGCAGTCTTTTGGAAAGCTGGGGTCTAAAATAATTGAAAACTTAAAGCATAACCACCAACTACTTGGACTAGATTTAGAAAATCCACAGTCAACCCATCCGCTTCCTTCATCTCCTGTTCACTGAGGAGGTTTCCTTTGGCCAGGCTTCTTTTCAAGGCCACAATCAAATAGTAGTTGATGGTAGATTTTATTACTAACATAAACAAATAGCAGCTTATTTTGTTATTGTCCCAAGCTTCAGAGCTGGAGCTGGTCTTTGCATCAGTGGGCTCTACCAGTACTGACATGCAATTGGAATGCAAAGGGGATGTCGATAATATAAAACATATGTTGCTTATGCAGATCACTGAGCGTCACTTCAGTGGTCTCTGCAAAGCACCTCGGCCTATTGATCCTCCAGCAGCCTCAGCCAAAATAACCCAAAAGCTGCACATTCTCTGAGCCACTGCACAGCAGCACAGCAGCATCCCAAAGGCTGAACACCCTGGAAAAAGATGTTGACACAAGCAGCAGATATGTAAGATCATATGCTGGCATTGCTGTCTAAAACTCAGTGCAGAAATGTCTTCTCTGGGCAGAGCAAGAAGGATTTAGTGGATATAAAAGCACATCTAAAGCAAATAAGGGATTTTTATTGTCATTTTCCCCCACACCATTTTATTGGTTTTGTGCTCATAAAAATATTAGCTGATTAACTCACTATCAGAAAGGCAAAGCTGCTAACCAGAAGCTGTGTGCAAAATCAGATACATGCAGTGCCTTGATAATGGTAGTATGAGATTTTTCTTTTCCTGCTTGCTTACTTTTAAACCCTGGCCAATATAACTCTTTTCTGTCATCATAACATTTGGCACTATTCCCATATGTACAGATTGCAACATCTGCAAGTTTTAAAAATTAATATAAAGTTCTGTAATTGTATAAGCCTTGCTCATTTTAATGGTCCTGAATGAGCAGCTCTGATGCAACTGAGACGCAGGCAGCAGATGAAGTGCTCTGTCTGTACTGAGCAAGCTGCTCCAATGGGGCAGGATGTCTGTGTAGCTGGTGATCGTGTGGGTGACGATCACAGTGTAGGATTGTGCTGTGGAGGAACACAGGATGGACTTGAGTTTCTGGCAAACAGAAATACAGTAAGTTGCCAGTAAGTGCAATCATGGGTGCCAAATTGCAAAGTAATCATATTTGGTAGAGCTCATTTCTGTCACCTGCAGTCCATGGAGATCCAACATGAAGGGGTGAGGTTTCACTTTGTCAATTTTAAAACCACATTTTACATGGACATGTAGGTGACCTTTCATGGATCTTGTTGAAAGCCCTAAAATGACTTAGTCATTACCTACTCAGGTATGTTGGAAGTATGGTTCAGTATTTCCAGGTTTATTGAAATACAAGCACTCATCAAGAAGTTTTAG
Source organism: Vidua chalybeata (assembly GCF_026979565.1). Classification (NCBI taxonomy): domain Eukaryota; kingdom Metazoa; phylum Chordata; class Aves; order Passeriformes; family Viduidae; genus Vidua; species Vidua chalybeata. The sequence goes on from NC_071537.1 coordinate 29,657,571, forward strand.
GAATGCTTTACTTTTCCTGTGTGTATATAAAACCTTAAAGAACTCTCTGATTGTGACATATTTCAGCATAAAGGAAGCAGAAATAAAATCAGGGCCTATAATTCATGTATTCAGTAATGGAGGACCAAAGCAGGAAGAGACAGGTGCTTTTCTGAAAAGAATGAAAGATTTGAGCAGCTGATTCATGGTGAAGTAATATGCTTTTAGCTGAGAACGTCTATTGTAGCTGAACCTCATGCCATCCCTCAAGCCAATATCTTAGATGAATCAGCAGCTTGCTAGCTTTATCTCAGCTGTACCAATAGAGTTTATAATATTGTTCTGTCAGTGCTATTTATACATCATCACATGGCTGACTACTCCAGGCTGTGCTTTTTTTACACAGCCTTGGATGATGTCACTATGGAGTAGGCAATTGTACTGAATAAAGGCTTTCTACAGAGCAGCAACAATTAAAGCTGATGGCAGAGTACAACACCAGAGCCATGGAAATACAGAAACAAGCTCCCCAGTTTTAAGGTAGCTCTACAGGGGTGTTCAGTCCTTCAGTAGCTGCTCCCACTGGGAAATTACTTGAAGTGATGTCCTACAGATGTTAGTGCCCACCTGGCCTTGGAAATGTGTGGGGAGCAATGTGGTCTGAAGCCTGGGGCTGCTGGGCAGAGCGCTCACTAACCATGTAATTGTTTAGGGAAGAAAGAAAGCAAGCTCCTCCAAGAAGGAAGATCTGTGGATCCATTCTGCATCATTCACTAAGAGAAACAGTGTCAGCCTGGAAGCCTGCAGCTTTGCCATGACTGTCTTCCAAAAGCCATGGAACTGGTATCCATTTGTAGTATGAAGCAGTGAAAGGATCTACGATTTGTAAAGGAAGAATTCAGCATCCTCAGTTGATTGCCCTTTCATTTGTGATGTTCCAGTGAGCCTGAAATTCTTCACTAGATCCCTATTCCCCAGTGCATCATGTGCATTTCCAGCTGTTTATCATCATTCCATAAGGCCAGCAACATGTCAGCATCGACAGCTGTGTTCTTCTCATCTGCTACTTGGAGCTCTCAGAGTTTATCCACCACCACTGTTGATCAGTGCTGTTCGGACACGGTGTGTGTTACTCTTCCCTAGAAGCTGCTTCTCAGGAGCTCTCTCTGGACGTCCTCCAGGCAAGCCATGACAAGCTAGTCACTGGGTCACAGGTGGAGGCAAGGAAAAGTGTTACCCCCACCCCTGTCTGTGCTTTGCAGAATGACTGCAGTAATGAAGTGGTTTGTTTCAGAAGTACTTATAAATTGGATACAATTACTGGCTACCTCAGAGACAGAGCTGCAACATGCTTATGCTGCAGGTTCTGACCTCTCTTGCTTTGCAGACCTCTCCCTCCATTTTCCTGTGCCGGTTTAGACTCAGGTGTGGAAAACTGCTGTCAGCAAGGTTGATTTTTCCCCATTAGGTTTTGCAGACTCTCCAAGTACATTCCACAAACTCTCAGAGACCTGCATTTTCAGGCAGGATAGTACTGGCCTACTCCTAGGGACTGGTCCAGTTGCCTTTTTGCACTTACAGTGGTCACCCCTCTCTTGGGAATGGCCCTTCCCAGTGCTTGACAATTTTTTATCCTCCCTTTAAAATTACTTCTTTCCAAACCCTCCTTCCAAGGTTTGGCTCTGCACAAAACATGCCAGCATCTGATAAAGGTTCAAAACAGAAACAGAATGGCATAAATAGAAATTAAGTGAATTAGGAAGAGGTGCCAAAGCAGCAAAACTCTAATGATAGCTGTGACTGCATGCGCATGTGCTGTGCAGCTTCCAGCCCCTGCCAGAATGCCAGGCTACTCCTCAGTATTCCTGGAAACATATGCATCCACTGTGTCACTGGCACTGCCTGCTCCACCTTGGACTGAATCTTCTCACAGACTCTCTAGAAAGCTGGGGTTCATGCAGAGAGTTGGTGCCAGAGCCCCAACCAAGCCAGCAGCAGCCCTCTGTGGCCGGATGATTTTTCCTCACTTGCTAAACTGTATTTGTGCCATCTGGTCAATGCAAACAGCTTTATCCTCTATCCAGCTCCATTTTGTCGTGGTCTACCTGCATTGTCAGCTCAGCCATGATACTATATGGTTTATTTCCTTCAGGAACCAGAGGAAACCGGGGCCAGATTCCCAGCTGGTAAAAATCAACATGACTAAGGTGAAGTAATTTTGGACCCTCTGATAGTCTTTGTTAATGGCCAGGGCTGGAAAGGTAGAGCACATCTTTTGCTACTTACTCATTATTGATGCTGTTTTTCCATAAGACCATTGATCACCAGTGAACAGGAGATACATATGTGAGAGCTGTTCTCCTAAGCAGCATAACAACAGAGGGTTCCAGGCTGAGATCTTTCCAGAAATGGCTGTGTGTGGTGCTGGCTCTGCTCAGGTAGCCCTGAGTCCCTCAGCTGGGCTCCCTCCACTCTTTCCCACAGAGCACAGCTTGGTCCCCCAGAGCTGTGATGGAAATAACCTAACCTGGCCTTATGTTGGTCTTGTTTTTGAACCTTGGTTCAAAAAGTTGGCAAAGTTTCAGAAAACTTTTGGGATGAGAAGCAAATGTGGAGCCAGTTAAGAAGGGATATAAGAACCTGTCACTCTTGGGTTGCTCTGCCTATGCATATGTTTTTGGCCTTGCTGAGTATTGAATTCTGGGGACCTGTGCTTTTGAGGGAGGAAACCTAGAAAGGGACGTTTATTAGATCTTGTGCAGAATCTTTATTGCCTTTTGCTGCCTCCTGATGCCCTTCCTCACCAGCTTGGCTTGCTGGGCTGTATGAGGGGTGGCTCTGGGGCAAGGGAGAGATAAAATTTGCACTTCTGTCAACAGCTGTTGGTCTGAAGCTCACAGGAACTGCCAAGTATGAGCACAATCAAACTGGAGTTGTTCTTCTGTGATGCAAAACAAATGGTGAAGATCTAGAGTGGTGGTTTAGAGAAAGGTAACATCTCCTGTCAGACCAGCTGACACGCTCAAGAGAAAAGGGATGAAGTTTTCAGCACATGGGTCTGTGTAATCAAAAGGAGTGCACTGAATGAATGGGCCTGGAGTAAGGGAGGCAAAAATAGAACCAGCCATCTGTCAGTACACTCCAGGATGGCTAATTGGGAAGCCTCAGTGCTCAGCTGCTGAACGTCCTGCCTGGTTTTGTCACGGAATAGAGGCAGCCATAGCAATGTCTCCTCGCGGGTTGGGCACAGCTCGGAGCGATGGGGCGTCCGGGTGAGCTCCCCCAGTGCACTTCTGCAGCACATGGGGTCCTGCTGCGTGTGCCAGAGGCATCTCTGTCCTGAGGATCATTATCTTCCTGCGGTCAGGCTACAGGAGAAGTCCTCAGGGCAGAAAAGGTAGGCAAGGACTTGAGGCAGGTTCATATTTGTTGTCTCCTCCTGCATGGGCAGAATTTCATTCAGAGCCAACAGCCCAGCTGCCAAGGCTGGAACAGGGAGGAGGCAGCCCAGCTGGAGCTGTTGCATTTATCCAGAGGAGATCCTAACATTACTTTGAGACGTTACGTCTGCAAATGGTAGTCAAACATTATAAATATATATATGTAGTGTGTATGTATGTAATGATTGATTTCATAGTCACCACACAAGTTGGAAACATTGCTAATGTGATGCTTATAGACAGGAGTTAGTCCAAGTTAAAGGCAGGAAATTCCAAGGTATTGTTCTTATGGAAGCTGTGACAGCTGAATTATATGGGCTTGTTAAGGAACTAAAAATAACCTCATTCAGAGTAGATAAAAGCATTATGTATGAGCAAGGAAACTGAATTACAATTGCAGTGGGAGCCATAAGTCTGAATATCTTGACTGTTGTGCGCAGTAAATGGAAACTCCACCATGCTGTTATATTAATTTGGTACTTTTTATTTAGGGACAAATCTTCAAATTCTTTACCTTAAAACCCAATGAACACAATGGAGAGTTTCAAATATAGAAAGATTCAGACATGGGGATTCAATGCCTGGTTTGTAAAGGTAGGATGAACTTCCATCTTGATTGCTTCTGCTGTCATGATTTAGTAGTGGGTGTGACTGTGGGAAGCATCCTGCATTGCCTTCAGACTCACTAGGATGAGACTTTAGAAAGTAAACAAATCTGGAATTCATTTCTTGCTGATCCCAGCCTTGGACAAAAACCATGGCAGGATCTTGAAGTGTAGAAGCCTGATCTGGTAAGATCCATGGCACCCCTCAAGGCCACGGTACCCCTTCCCACCACAGCACGTGCCTGCTTGCCAGCAGGGGCACTGCCAGGCTGTGTCCCACCTCCCACAGCTCTCCCTTGGGATGACCACTGGGATGAAGGACCAAGGTATCTGGCTGCCATCAGCCATGCTGCTGCACCCTTGCAGATGCCAGGCAGTTGGTTTGGCAGGAGATCTTGGAGAGCCCTTTGGGCTAAAGAGAGCATCCTCAGCCGAGTTCACTGCTGCCTTTGTTTGGGGAGCACTGAAAGACACCCTGGGGTTTGTACCTGCTGTCCCTGCTTAGTACCCATCCTGAGCGAGCATCCTGGCAGACACTAACCTTTGCTCTAGTCAGGCAGGTATAGGGAAAGCACACCTCTGCTGGCAGATCTGGAATGGGATGCTCTCCATTTAGCATCAAGCTGAAATTTTACAACATGAAAATCTGATTAAAACTCACATATTTCAGCTGGCCTTTCTTCATCCTGTATTTGAAACCTGGCATCTGCGTGCTGGCAGCACTTCTGAGACCCAGTGGAGCAGCTTTTGGAGATGGGTTGGGGCTGGACTGGGGCTCTGCCCCAGATCTGGCAGAAAACAGTGGCTGGGTTTTCCATGGTGGATATCAGTGTTTTTCTGTAATTTTATTGCAACATCTCTACCTTGCCACTAGTTTTCCTACTCTCAGACAGTAATTGGTCTACATTTTGTTGCCACAACATTACTCACCTGGAATTTGAGACATTTTGCTTCTGCTTTGCTTTGTTTTAATCAGACTTGCTTGAAATGTCATATTGAAATGAGAAAAGCAGCAAGGCTGTAGAAATCTCAGCCATAGACTGCAAGGCAGTAACTGCATACAGAGCTTGGCAGGAGGCACTGGGACTACCTGAGAGTACCTCTAATTGCCACCTATAAATATCAAATATCAGTATGTGTAGAGAAGGTGAGTGCAGAGGACAGAAAATAGTTTTACTCTATGCTGTAGTATGATTCATGCTTTTAAGATCAAGATTAAAAGTCTCTGTTAGGTTCCAGACTGTGATTTTATTTTCATTTACATCAAAGGATTTAAGAGCCTTCAAACCCCAGCATTTTTAAAAATAACTTTTAAGCATACTGTCTGGCAATGTGAATCCCAGTTAGCATGGAAGGAGCCAGGTTCTGCTCAATAAAGCAAATAACTAAAAAATCTGAATTAAAGAAATACCTTGTCCTCAATTTAACTCTGACAGCTTGTATTGTATTTTTGTTTCGGGAAAAAGACTTTATGAAATGTGGGCCTTTGTAGCCAGGACATAGCCCTGGCTGATTAGCCCTACAGATCAGCAGAAACCATGCACCATAAAAGCCTGTGCTTTTATGCAGGGTTCAGAGCCTTAATTTGAATTTTTGGGCTTGTTTGTATTTCAAAAGCAAAAGCTACTGAATTGCATATTGAAAATCACATTTCAGGGCAAGTATCCTCAAAACACAGCCCAGGTTTGATCAAAAGATTCTCAAGTCTGCAAACTTTTTTAGAAACCCAATGAATGTTTACAATTTCTAAGTAAACTCCAAACCATCGCTGGCATCTTGCTATCAAGTTTTTTCAGATTTTCTCTCTCTTCCTCTCCCCCCCCAACCCCCCTTCCCCCAGTTCTTACAAAAATCCAATCTGTCCTTTGGCACTGGACTTTCAAGATGGGCATTTTCATATTTTTATTAATAAACACATGAGCAGGCACAATAAATAAATATCTACATGCAAGCAAAATATTGAGCTGTATTTGTAAAATGCCAAATGAAAAACAGTTTTGTATTTTGGCTTTCTTTAATGTCCATTCCTGTGGATCAGACTGCACAGAGTTCACTAAGATAAACCTTACCACATATAGAAATAGATTTTAATTACAGAGCAATAAATACTGTATCTTTTTTTGCTGTATGCATTTTTCTATCAGCAGACAAAAGCTGACATTTATTTTACTGATAGCCCTATATTTCCCCTCCCGCTACCACCGCAGCAGAATTTCCCTTGCCTAAGGAAATTGAGAGGATCAGAGCACATCTGATGTTCCATTAATTTAAAACGGCTGCCAGGACTTGCATATTGTAGCAGCTTTAAAGTGATTGAATTTGGATTATTTCAAACTCTGGAAAGTCCTGCCTTGCCTGACAGAGGTGTCTTAAATAAAATATGAATATGTCGTGTCTGTACATCCTCATCCTCACATGCAGCATTGCAACAAGCACAATAGAAGCCATGGAAGAAACAACCCCCTGATTTTTCTTTTCTTTTTTTTTTTTTTTTTTTTTTTTTGGTAGCAGGCCCGTTTTTTAAGCTGTAGCCCAGCTAAGTGGAGACACCTGGTGTTTGCTGCAGCAAGTTCACTAAAAATATGTGAAAGGGGAGGAGGAGAGTAGGGGTGTCTGGGGTGCCCTGCCTGGGGTACAGCCAGAAAATTCTTTTCCCATTGCAGGGGCTCCTCCTGTGAATATCGCCCTGCCCTGACCACAGAAGGGCTGCTACAGCCCAGCTCTTGTCCTGGGAGGACATAAATAAATAAAACACCAGCTTTTGGGCAATATCTGTTTTCTAATGCTTAGTGGATAGCTTATGCAGCATAATTCCAAAAGCAGAAAAAGTTTATGCACGGCCAAAGGAATATTAAAGTTTCACTACAAAAGAAATATTGTGGCTGCCAAGGCCTGATTACTCATAAACCCCACAGCATTATCACCATCCATCACTGCCGAGCTTTAATGACCAAACTAAAAGGAGAGACATCAAAGTGGGGGGGTGGTGTCGTTGTCGTTTTTCAAGGGTAAGAGTCTCTAAATATAGGACCAATAGTAGAGCTTTTTTGACCAAAAAACTTGAAAAATCATTCAAATGAATCACAAAACATATGTTATGTTTTGCTGTAAAAGCTATGAAGTTTGTGCAGTGTTCTATTATGGTGACTGCTTGGCTTTTCATGCATTCCTAAATTACCATGTAATCTAAAACCTTGTTTTCAGCTGCTCTATATTGGAAAGTCCCTTGCAATAATCAGGATGATTACAGGCTAGTGCAGAGAACAAAACTTGTTTGTATTATTGCAAATAAAAATGTCGTTTATCAGAAATTTTACCTTTCAAGGGAAAAATAAAAATAATAATAATAAACTTTCTCTTTTCCCTGGCTGGAAGTATTTTAAGCATGGGATTAATTTTGGCCACTCTACGACTTAAAAACACATGGATACTTGGTATAAAAATATGTTTCTTTCCTGTAGGGACTTGACTCTAATTGGTGTGCCAAAACTATCTCACAGAGATTTCATTGTCTTATCTACTTACATCATCTTAATGCGATTTTATTTTACTTTGTCAAAGTCATATTAATGTAAATGTGTTCTTGATAGCAAACAGAGTTCTTTTTTATGCTAAACAGGATTCAGCTGACTCTAATAAAACAGCTTGCAATCCATTAGGCTATAACTGTAATATAGTTATTTTGTTTCCCAAATAAAGACCGTGTCAGAAAGCTGTATAAGGATTTTTGTCTTGTTTTTCCACAATAATTGCTTGGGTGGGGTTACATTCTGATCTTTAAATGAACAGTATCGCTTGGAACAAACACTTCATATATCTTTTATCTTCCTCTTGCAATGCAGTTCTGAGTTTTCTTTGAAAATGCAAAGCTACTTTTCCAGATAAGTCATCAAAATGTTTCCAAAGTATTTTAACTGCCAGATTAACTATATCTTGAATACAAAGATAGATGGCTTACATTCTTTATGCAGAAATCCTGCCAATGCATAGCAACTAGCAACAAATTAATTTCTTTTGCAACAGTGGGAAGGAAATAAATAAAAAAGAAACCCTGCTTTGCTATGCAAAGCTCAAAAAGGTAAATAGATATTTAAAAAGAAAATAAGGTTACTCGTTCTGAAAGGGTAATCTGTAAGCAAAGAACAGAGGATTAAACATACATTTGCTCTCTTTACAGAATCTGTGTTCCAGCCTTCTCTTAATGTATTCAGCTAATTAAGGACTGCGGTGACCTTGTGGCAGATTCTGAAATCTAGTAATGTCTATTTTTTTTTTTAAATTTTATTTTTATTTCTTTTAATGCTGCCTCTCCCACAGAGCTTAATACAATCTGTTTCAGGTCAAAGTCTGTTTATGTCAGCAATGTTCATACTACACAACTAAAATGTTTTAATGCATTTATCAACTGAAAATATTGCAAACATTTCATTTCCTTTGATACAGACACAAAAAACCCTCTGCCTTCATTGCAAATTCTTGTTCATATGAATCACTCTGAGTAATATTTGCTTTAACTTTCGTGTGGTTCTACAAACAGCCTTTATATGGCTGGACTTCAAAGCTACTAGAAATAAAGGTTAGAAATGTGATAGGAGTAATCTATTATTAGGCATGAAACATTAAACCACTTTTAGTTATAAGCCTTAAAACCTGAATAATGTAGATTTTTAACTTGCTGCATATTTATTGTGTTTTCAGTTAGTTAAGTCATTTAGCATGGAGGGACTGTTTGGAAGAGAAATATTTTCCATAGGAACACAGACCACAATTGGGTTTAATTTTTCCTAATATTTAATTTAGAAAAACTGCAATATAGTAACAGACGTCTCATATGTCAAAGCTGAAATACTCTGCTTGGTGTTCCTTGCAGTGTAAAATAAATCTCTTACCAGCACGCTGACCCGAAAGGCAGGTTTTAGTGAAACAGGCATGGGGTGACGGGAGGGGTGTGGGAAGGGAAGATAAAATCTCCTTCAAATAGCAGGGAAAGGGGAAAAAATTAACACAGAGGAATGTCACGGATTTTGCCATTGATGTGCAATGACATGAGCTGATCCAAACGTGTGTATGTGAGGGGTTTCTTTGACCAACATGCCCCACACCATTCACGGTTCATCCCTGTCACCCCACAGTGGTTTGTGAGGTATCAGATCTGCAGGGAGACATTGCTGAGGAGGGATGTGCCCATGAGCCCTCGCCTAAACCCCTTCACTCCCCTTGATAAATTCACATGCTCGTGGTCCAAGAGGAGCTGGACAGGGAGATTGCCATCACTTTGGGGGACTTTCAGCCTGTGCAGCCAATGGAGGCTGAACGGTGTTGTTCTTGTTCCTGGTTGGGTTTGTGTACTAATACAGGAGCATAAAAATAAGCTGAAAACATGTAACAGTTCAAGCCAAACAGGTCAGCCAGAAATAAACTACCATTTAAAATCCAGAATTTTGAATCTTCATGAGCCTGGGAAAGAATAGGGAGGCAGCCTGGGCCCAATCCTAGTCCCTCTCCTAGCAGTGGGAATTTTAACACTGACAATACAAGACACATTGCCCTTTTCTAAAAATCTAATTTTGTTTCCTTAGGTCTGGTTCTGCCAGCTTGCCGGGGCTTTTTGGTTGCCCTGCACAAGGTGGGATGAGGGGATTCACTTGCCCTTTCCTGGTGGGTTCAGCGACAGCACAGGGACATCAGCCACCTCTGTTCATATCGCCAGGGACACCTCGGCAACGTGGAGAAGGAACCCATTGTATCATGTGGAGTGGGTAATATCCAGATTTACAGCATGTTTGTGGGGCAGGTGGCATCTCTGAGCTGCCCTGCGCTCCCCTCGGTGTCACAGTGGTTTGAGGGTTTTGGTGGCTTCCCTCGCAGCTGCCTGCAGGGCAGGCACAGTGGCAGAGACCAGGTCCCACCTGGGCCAGCTCTGAATGAGAGAGAGGTCTTGGGACCTTTAGACCAGCAGAGAAAAATTGTGAAATGTGTGAAATAGGAGAAGCCAAGCAAGACCCCTCCAGCATGGAGTGGGGAATGGCTCGCTCAGCGTCAGGGAGCAGAAAACTCTCGCTATTTATATTTTGGCCAGTGGAAGAAAGGGTCACACCCATCCATCTCATTAGTATAAAAAAGCATTGACAACACCATAGTCCCCACCTTTCCTTCTCCCATGCTTCTCCAGAGCACCTGGTCCTGTGCCAGAGGGTTTAATAGGTTACCCTGCAAAGCCCCGGACCGTGGTGTCGCGCAAGGTTGCACATTCCCAGGAAGCATATGTGCACAAAGCTGTAACAGACGCACACTAAGGAGCCAAGGCCCTGGCTGGCAGTGCTGGGAGGTGTTAATATTGCTGGGGAAGGTGAAAACATAATTGAAACCGTTTATTTTGGGGGGCATGCAGGACACAATGAGGTAATAGCTTCTGAGCAACAGATACCAGTAATTCATCTATCCTGGTCTTACAGATTTTTAATTTGCTCTACAAATTTGGCTAGTTGCAGAACGTGTAAACACCCAGAACTGCACACGGCAAACCATTAAACATTAACTTATTGTCGACTTAAAAAAAAACCCACTCATGATATTAAAAACATAAGGGGAAAGAGATGCCAAGCTAGTGAATGAAGCCAGCTGACTGCTGAGAAGAGGCTACAGGGTTTGCTCCTTAGCTTTGCTGTTTTCAGTAATCTGACTCACTGAGATATTTTTAGACACAGTAACAAGTTCCATTGTTAAGTAATTTTTCATTTGAATTTTTCTCAAATTATGCTGTCCTTTTGGCCTGCAAATCCCTTTCTTCAGCAAGGCAGTGCTGCTCTCCACACCCCAAGGAGGAAGGGGAGCTATGGGGGACTCTGATGATTTGGACCACATGGTGGAACAAGATAGATCTCAGCGTCAGGTTGGCAGGATATTTCCCTTTCTTCAAAGGTCTCCAAACCCAGCAAGATTTTCTTTGATATCTCTCCAAAGGGATTTATCAGCATTGGGGCATACATTTGTTTAGATTGTTCCTGTAGGGTGGGACTTTCAAAGGAGCAAAAGGATGCCAAGTGCCAAATTCTCACCAAGTTCTCCATAAAGATTTCCTTAGCTTCCTTTGAAAATGCTAGCTGTGCTCCCCATTGCTCTGTTCATCCCTGCTGGAAAGGTGCCCAGTGGTACCCTCACAACGTGGGCACAAGGGATACAGGAAAGATTGTGACATTTTTAAAAACAGGAGGAAGAACTGGCCTGAGAGGGAGGAAATGCATGAAAATGTGCAGGCTGGAGAGGAAACAAGGAGGGAAATGGAGCCCAAATTCCCTAGACCCATCATTGTTTGGTTTGTTTTTGGTTTTTTGGGGTTTTTTTTGGTTTATTTTTTTGTTTTTTTTTTTTATTCTTCCTCTCTGCTTATTATTTCTCTCAGGTTTTCCCTGACCTGTTTTAGTTAAAACAAGAGATGAGCATCTATTGAGATCATGGGCAGAACTCAGGCCCTGCGACCAACTTGGGCTCATGCTCCGAGCTTGAGACACATCGGAACAAACACAGGTGACCTGACGGTGCCAGCATTAGTCTGGTCCCCCTCAGGGCTCCCATAGGAAAAGCAGAGGCTGTGCCCTAGGACAGGGCCACAGGGAAGTTAGAGGTTTGGCAGCTGGTTGTCTTATGTACTGTTCATGAAGCAGGGGCTAAGTCCTCCCTGATGGTAATGTACTGGCTCAGAAGTTAGGGGGAGATCTACAGGGAGCTGCATAGAGACATTCAGGCCAGTAGCTCCCGAATAACAAATGCACTGATGTCCAGGGAAGGATTGCCAGAGCAATTTGTTCTCCTGCCCTGGGGAAAGGGCCTGATGAGGGCTGTTTGGAGAGGATGTCAGAGAAGGAATTTTTATTTTACGAGTAAGGAGATACAGAGGCTCTTTCTGATCTGTTATAGGTGAGTTAATGATTTGTGAGCTGCAGCAGAGCTTGTGGTCCTCTGGTTATTTTGCAGGCTGAGAAGATCCTTCCAAGTTCTCTAATACCGTATTTGTAGCCATGTACCTGGCTGGTTTTTTTTAATGATAAGTACCTAGAGATTGCTAAGAGACACAACATGTCTTAAACCTAGTTTCTCCTTAGTGCTTGTTGGTTTCCAGATACAATTTAAGATGTTGATTTTGCCCCCAAGTCCCCATGATTTAGTGTTGCAAAGAAAAGTGGTTCTATTAAAATGTCTTATATTATGAGCTAAGTAAACCTCAGCACATCTCTTCTCATCCCATGTTGATCCAAGGATTATATGTCAGCTCTCTAATTCAGTGAGGACAGGCACAGACCTGCTGCAGTAGCTCTGCCCAGTGCTTCTGAGGAGGGTGAGGGCAGCAGGGTGCTGAAGCAGAGAGGGGACAGAGGCCCTTGAGTCGTTATCTCTTGCAGAGAGCTGGAGGGCAGAGGGAAGAGCCTGGAGAGAGTCCCAGTTTGTCACTGGGGCACTGAACAGGGCCAGCAACCAGCTTGGGAAATCCTCAGATCCCAGCCAGGAATGGTTTTTGAAAGGAGCTTCATTAGGCGCTCCTGACTGTAAGTTTTGGGAAATCAGAATTTCACTTTGATTTATTTCAAATATTCAGCTACCAATAATAAAATAAGGACCTCTCATATGTGTTTTGGAGAACTAATAAAACTTATTTACATGTCCGTGAAGTCCTTTGCCATGTACACTTAAATCAGCATTGCAAATCTGTCCGAACGTGGTGCTCTGGCATCAGCCACCAAATGACATGTAACATGTTTGCGGTTTGATGGCTTTCACTCAAAAGGCTGGCTACAATATTTTTATATTTAGATTTATTTTTAGAGTTTACGGTTGAAAGATTTCGGCTCTGGGCAGCCTTTCCCATGGCTTTTAGCAGCAACACTTGCAGTTGTGTTTCACGTAATTAAACAGCCAACAATACTTAATGAAGAAATAAATAACATCAATAAAGTAGTAAATAATTATATGCAGGCAAACACCAAAGACATTATCCATCAGGCAACAGCTGTGAGCATTAGTTTTGATTAATCAATAATGTTGTACAATAGGAGCAGGAATGCTGGCCAGGCCTCTGGGGGAATCACCAACACTTTTCTAAGCAGCAAGCATTGTGATTTTAAGCAGAACTTTCAGCAGAATCTTTAATTAAATGTAACAACCAAGATCTCCTCCAGCAGCATTGCTGCACTTCTCAAAGCTCACTGAGCAGCTGGAGTTTAACCATGACCCATTTAAAGAATTTTCTGCAGCTGGGAAGGTTTCTTGGTACGTCTGTGTTGGGGGATGCCAGTGGGGTACCACGTCCATCAGCGAAGGCACTGTTGGGCCAAGGGTGCTTTGGTGGATTTGGTGACCCTCCAAGCAAGGGACCAGCAGTGCCTGGCTTGTGCCACCTGGGAAAAATGAGCTGGAGCTTTTGGATCTGCCTCTAGCAAGGTGGCAGAGGCCATACCTGCCCAGCCTGCAGCTGGAACTCTCAGGACCTCATCCCAGTCTGGGCAGCTCTTGGAGCAAACGGCTGTTCTGTATTTTGTTTCCAAATGTAAATATGGCTGAAATTTCCCACACATGCTGCAGCTCCTCAGGAACCTGATTTGGGCACATTCATGACAAAATCAGCCAAGTCTGGTTCATCTTTATCTGTACCTCCTGGAAGAGGAGCCTTAATGAAGCTTCCAGGATAAACAGAGCTCCTCCCAGGCATACCCCTATTGCTGAGCATTCCTGCCACCAGCCCACTGAATTCCATGGCACCGCTGTCTACTTGGGCAGCATCCTGGATTGTGCTGAGAGGTTCCACTGCAATAAGCCTGCCAGAGCATTGTTTTCTACCTTTCCTTCATATTTTCCCCCCTTCTTTAGTGTGTAAGAGCTTTTAATGAAAGTAAACCATTGAGAAAAGCTTGAGAAACCATTGATCATGGCACCAGATCCCAACTAGATAAAAGGCACGAGGTTTTATAGCCATTAAAAGAGAAAGAGGAGAAGGGACAGGAAGGGTTTCTGGCATGTCAGGGACAGGTTTCCAGAGTCTGCACTCATATCTTGATGGTTTGTTCCTAATGAAGCCAGTTGCTGATAACTTCTTGGCATATGCATAAGCAGCAGCACCACATTGCTTCCACCATGAATCTAATGCTGGGGACATCTCCCCACCAACGGAGATATAGGAGCATGAGAAGGGAGTGAAGCAAAGGCTGTAGCTTGGCTTGACATGAACAAAACAGATGTTCAGACCCACTCCTGGAGGGTTTCTTTTATTCTCTGAGATGGCAGATGCACGTAGGAATTTTGCAAGCATAAGGCAAATGGGTTTGTTGAGCTAAAAATGGCAAATCTCTGGAGAGGGATGGACAAGGAAAGCCCTTGGCTCTTGTTTGAGAAATGGAGGTTTACAGAAGGCAATGGGGGAAACATCCACATGACTTAAAAACTCAAACAGTGCCCAAAAACCAGTCTTGAAGCCTTTTTTCCCAAGCCTTCTCAGCAGGAAAACCAGAAACAGAAATCTCACATGATAATTGCTGATAGTGCAACAAACCCCAGAGGGTTTCCTTACCCACTTCTCAACATGCAGGCACTAATAAACTCCTGTGTTAACATTAATATTCCTGATAGTCTCTGTAGGCTCCTTCTCCCATACATGAATCTCATTAACATCTGCAAACCCAAAGTAAATTGGTGAGTGTTTAAAGGTGTATCCTGTAAAGTAGGGGGCTGCTGCCTGCTCACAGTCCCTCAGAGCACCTGCCAGTCAGCACTGGTAGCACTGACTGCACTGCACTTCTGGAGTCTGGCATGGCAAATGGGTATTGCCAAATCTACACAAATCTGGTAACATCTCAGATAAAGCCAAGTGAAAACTGCTTGCATTTCTCCTTCAAAATCAGCAGATATGATTATGGTCTCCTCCCTCCCCTGTGAAGGATATGTGGGGTGTTCCCACAGAGCACAGAGCACACGTGTACATTTCTCTGTGGATGCTCAGGCTGGTGAGGACAAATTGACTGTGTTTCCTGCAAAATAAAATCTCAGTTTCATGCTTTTAAATAATTAATGCAGTGTAGGTAGCCTATAAAACTCATGGCTTTTCCTTTCCTTAGAAGACAGGAAAGCATATCAATAAGCCACAGGTAAGGGCAGGGTTTGGAGGTTTTTTTAGTTCTTTGTCATATTCTTTCACAGAGTAACCCTATTGGCTTCTTCAGGAACAGTATTTATGGCAGATATTAATTTGTTCAATTATATAAATTTAAAAATTACAGATAAAGAATAAGTTTTTGGTACAATATGAATCTCTTTCCAAAAAAGCAGCATCTTAATAACAGATAGGGTATAGACACAACTTCAGAATAAAGACTTATTCTGGGGCCAGGTGTAAAGTACCTGAAATACTACTTTTTCCTAACTGGAATAAGGCTTCTGCAGACCTTTTCTTCCCAAGCAGACAATATTGGGCATCTTATGCACTGCATCAGATAAGATAAGTGGATGATTTTCAGGTATTTCTCTGCAGTCCTGTTATTCCTGCTTAGTTTTATTGAGATGAAGCTTTGGATTCCTAAACTTGGGAAGGGCAGATCTCATCAGGCCTCCTCCTTTCTTGCTGTCCTGAGCCTGTGCTTGCCACTGACTCTGCTCAGAATGAGTTTTCCCTTGGGTTGCTATTTTCTGGTAGTTTTGGTAGGGGTGGAAGCGCTGCTGCCAGGCACAGTGCCCGGCAGCCAGCTCTGACCTCCCTGTGGCTGTCACCAAGGACCACGCTTTCCTCTGGTTTTCACCAAAATTCAGGGCTTGGGAGTGAGATCTTTTTGAAGGACTGCAATTTTTAGATCCCTTTTTATTGCTAAGCTAGGTAAAGCACCTCTCAAAGTCATTATTCAAATGTGGCATATGTTTTGCTGTGAATTTTCAGTAGAACTCTTTCCAGTGATTTTCAAAATAAATGAGACTTTGCATAGTACCTTTTCCGTATTTAACATTGCCTTCCTGGCTTTGCAGCCAAGGCTTCCTTTTAAAGGCATGTGCATGAGATTATGCAATCATAGTATTCCGGATACCCAGAGCAATTAAAATAAATCAGGCTAGGTATAATGAAGATGAGCCAAAGCATCTGTTTCTCAAGAGGATTTAAAAAACCCCCACCAACACTATCATCCCCAGGGGCCTGAATCCATGGTGGTTAGACCTCAGAGATTCTTGTACTTCAGAAATGTGTCCAGCACTCACTTGGATAAGAAAAGGCGGAGCTGCAAAGGAGGAGAGGACTCTGGTATGGCAACTATCCCTGCTCCCTGGAAACAGTGGCTGGATAACCCTGTGTGTTCGGTAAAGCTGGACTTGTAGACTAATTCCATTTCCCTTCTAGTGTTTTAGTTTGACGTGTGCACCTGGATGGAGAGGAGAAGGAAGGATTTCTGCATCCTCTCCAGGGTTTACCACACACATCTTGTGTTTATAACCTGTAGTTATTGACGGTGGTGCCTCAGCAGGAGGTGCAGAACTGTCCATCCCCCTGTGCGAGGGACCACAGTGACCTGGGACACAGGAGCACTTGCTTATTGGGCCGCTTGTCCTGTGAGACAAGAAGGACACTTCAGGCCATAGAGTTGAGGTACCAGGAGCTATTCTGATTTGTTTTCTCCTCCCCTGCCACTTGGCACCAGATGCCAAAAGCTGTTTTCAGGCAAGACCAGGAAGGGGGCAAAGTGTGGGGCAGTCCACAGCAGGTTGTCTGCTGAGCTGCCTTGCTTAGGTAGGATGGCTTGAAGACAGCTTAGCCAAAGGTTAAATGTTGCTGAACTGTACCAGATGATTGACTCATCATTTGTAGCCCAGGTAAAGGATGAAGACGTGGGAATAACTGCAGAAGAGACTGCTAGCACTTACCAGGAAAAAATCTGCATGCAAAGGAAAGAGCAAGTTGTGGTGGTGGACACTCCAGCTCTGCAGGTACTCAGGGGACCTCAGGAAGGCTTTCTCTGTGTCAGTGCATCACATTCCAGTGCTGGCAAGAAAGATCTCAGTAACTGGGAGATCAAATGTCCTTGCACAAACCAAACTGGGGAAAACAGAAAAACTCAATCCCAAACCAGGTGAGCAAGAGTTGTCATAAGCACATAGGCATTAGGAAGGATGTCAAAGTCAGTAAGGAGGTGAAATCCCCTGCTTTCATATGATGGCAGGGCAGAACAAAGCAAAATTTGAGTTTGGCTGGTGCAAAGCCCACTTTGCCCTGACTTGCTCCCCAGCAGCACTGACTGCTCCCTCTGAGACAACTGCTTACTGTCCTCTGGGGCCCACCAAATTTCTTTCAAAAAAGGATTTTTCTCAGGAAACAAAAAACCACAACAGCTCAGACCTGCGAAGTGGAAAGAGGTCAGCTTGTTTACTTAAACCGATTTAAATCTGGCACACTGAGAATAGCAACTTGCTTTGACCACTGACTTGGGTAAATATGGCCTGGCATTCTTACGGTGGTATTTCCAGCCCCGGCTATCCCAATCATGCAGGGATATATATATATATTTATATATACATACACACATATAGGTATATTTTCACTAAAAACAGTTGAGGTAAATTATTTGACAGGAGCTGGATGTGAAATGGCTGATGTGCATTTCCTGTGCGTTGTTTGGAAAGTGAAGCCCATCTAAAGTCCTACCAGGCAACGTCCCCTTCCAAGCTTTATGATTATAAATTAAATATTTGATCACATTTAGGAACATTTCCACTGGAGAAATTTTTTTCAGGATTTGGTGAGAAGACAGCTGTCTTTAGCAGATAAATTAGCATGTTGTCTGAAAAGATCCACACAGGAAAGGATAGCCAGGGATTGCTTGCTGGACAGTATCAGCATTCCAGCTTTGAAATGACAATTCAGCCCTTGTAACATGAGATGAAATGATCTCCGTGGCCTCGCTCCCTCTTTCTTCCATAGCCATCCACGCTACCACCAAACATAACAAGACATAATTTTACAGAAGTAGAAGACTGTGCTCTGAGCCAATATACGAGTCGTGCCTGATTGAATATTGCCATTTCAGAGCCACCATCTAATCACATTTTTCAGGCCGTGTGAACAAAATAATGTTGTTATAATTACACAGAGTGTTTGTGTGTATGCGCGCATGTGTATTATATATGTATAATGACATTAGGATGATAATATAGCTGTTTCTATTAGCTCTGTGGTATTAATAAGGTATGACAGAAAGTTATTTGATACCATTTGAAATCCCACTTGCATTTTCATATTGCTCTCAGATGTAATTCAGGGACTTGATTTTTATGAGTTATGGCTCTGATGTCACTTGTATTTTTGCCCATAATAGGTCCCACTGGAGTAAAATTCATCAGACTCAATTAACAGCATCTGAAAAGTGTATTTGGTTAGCAACCAATCAGGCAGAAATGGTGTGGGCTCTGTTTTAGCTGACCCATCACTCTGTGCCACTAGATGAAACCAGCTTTGCAGGCAGCAGTTAGCAGCCACTGCAGCTCAGTTACTGTGAGAGTAAAACAGCTATTCTGGGGGCTGCTCAGCTGCTGGTTCTTCCTGTCCCATGGCTTCACCCCTTGTTGTGGGTCTCAGAATACTCTGCAACCATTTGGGCATCCTTCTCCTTTCCTCATGTGCAGGTGATCTGTCCCACCAGTCACTATTTTATTGGTGATTGTTTTGATACTCAGTGATGATTATTTTCTTTAAGCAGCCTGGTCTGGGAGCCCTGGGGCAATGGGGCGCTCGTTCCAGGCAAGCTGCTAGCAGTGCTATGGGGGAATTAAAACCACAATGCCAGGGCAACAAAAAGAAATGTAAGGTAAATAAAAATAATTCCAAATGCACATATGCATTGAAGACTGGGGCTTGAAAGCTGATCTCAGGGTTTTCTGCTCGGTTTGGTCACTTATTGGGGCTGGTGGCTATTTTGAAGGGAAGATAAATGCTCTGACTCCTGGTATTATTAATGCTTTGAGCTGGTCATTTGTACATCTAATCTAAAGAGCTCCCAAAGTGAGAGACTGATCCCAAAACCTGCTGAAGTGAACATGGGGCCTCATGGCAATTTCACAGGGCTTTGCATCCCATCCCGTGTGCTGAGTGCGAGCAGGGGCTGGCATCACCCTCACAGCCCCTGCTCCCGCTGTGACTCTGTCTCCCACCCTGAACACTCCTCATAAAACTCCTCTGTGTCTTAGAAGCCTGGAAGGGAAAAGCTCTGGGCAGAGAATCAGTAAATGACCTGGAGCCCCCCAGCACTGCTGGCTGCCCCCCCCATGCAGGCACAGCCCCATCACAGCATGGATCAGGCTGTGTTCCCTTCCAAGCACAAAGCTGGGCTTCAAGACTCCAATTGCTTCCTGTCTCCCAACATGCCTGACCACAACTATTTTTAATTGTAAGGCATGAAAATAAGGTTATTTAATAAATTAACACTTCAAATGCTCTTTGGTTCAACTTTGGCTGTTTATTAGGAGCAGCCTTATTTTGGCTTCTATGCAGTCATTTCCAGCTACCACTCTGTTTGATCCCCATCTTATTTCCTGTGTAATCTACTGGTCTTCTGTTGTTATCGTTGCTGTGTTTTATGGTTTTGCATTACTTTATTGACTTGGTATACTGTAGACTGCCTTTTTTTTTTTTTTTTATCCCCTCTTCACTGAAAATAGCTGTTTATGAGAAGCTTAAGCAAAAGCCTGGAATGTCCAAAAGAAGGCACAGAAAAATTACAACATTTTGCACATTTCTTTTGGCCAGAGAAAGTTACAAAATATTCATATGAAGAAACTTATTCAGTGCCTGCAGGACAAAATCCAACTTTTGATAATATGTGGAATTTCAATTTCTCCTATAAAGAGGCTCTGTATTTTTTGTATTTATTATTTTGAAGTATAAAGAATTTTCTAGGGGGGAGGGGGAAGGCTGCTATAAAATTGATGTCAGAGCAATGATGAGTATGCATACCTCACTGCTGGGAATATGTACTCTTCTGCACTGCCACAGCCTCTGTTGCTACCCCATTCCAAATGCTATCAACATTAGCAACTTAAACAGGATGCTGAGGGTCCTACCAGCCAGCAGCACTGGATGAAGTGACACCAAGGGCTGAGGGCTGGAGCCATGGGGATAGAGGGTGAACCCTCCTTTTGTTCATGCTGGGCCCCTTCTCCTGCCCCATGGACAATGAGCTCCTCTACAGCTGAAGGTTAGGTAGGGTCCTGCAGGAGTAGTGCATGTACAGTACATGGAGTAGTGACTTGGGCTATCCTGCATAACCCCTGGCTCCCAGCATGCTGCACAGATGGATAATCATCCCTCTGCTGAGAGGACCAAAACATGCTCTCACCTGGTTATTCAGCCCCACCACCTTCTTCATAGAGGCTGTAACACCATGGCTTGGAGGGATGCTTGGTGGAAGACTGTGGCTGGTGGGAAGGATGGGGCCCTGCAACTGTCAGAGCTGTGAGTGATGCTTCATGCAGTGGGGAGGAGCTCAGGGCTGGCACAGAGGTTGCCAATAGTGCCCGGGCCCCAGCTGCTGGGGTAGAAGCAGAGGGATTTAGGCACAAATGGAGATGGGACGTTCTCTTTGCTACTCGATTATACATTGTGGGAAAGGGGCAGCACTACCTGCCTGAGGTAAAGAAAACCTGTTTGTGCCCAAAATATTGTAACAATCATTTGAGGACTGTTTTATCTGTGTGAGAATATAACCCTGATTAAACATGCCAAGGTCAGTGAAAACAAAGGGGAATTGGAGAAGAAATTCATGTAATTCTGGCCAGGAGTTCACTGGGGGTGAAATGGAGCAGCACTCCCTGTTTTGCAGGGATGACGCAAGTGGGTCTCACTTGCGTCACCTCCCATACCTGTCTAGCCCCTGACAAACATCCTCCAGGGGACTGAGCTCCCAAGCACAAAGTGACAAGACTTTAGTGGCCAGAAGGGCTGCTATTTGCAGCTCTCCTGAGCTGTTCTGCTGGGTTTGCCCATCCAAGCCATGCCAGTGCTGGGTGGAAGCCCAAGCAGCGGTACCCGCTGGCTTCCTGCTGTCCTCAACAAGCATCCCAGCCTGCCCCCGGGGCTCACAGCGTTCTCACCGCTGTACGAGCCGTGAGGCCACAGACTGGACAGACACCTGGGGCATGTCAAGAGGATAAAGGGCAGGAAAGTTGAAACCTCTTACAAACTGTAAGGATTTGGTAATTCCTCCAGAGGAACCAGCAGAAAATCAGCCTGCCCCACCAAGCATCCCAGCCAGGCTTGGCGCCGGGATTTTCAAGATGAATCCCTCACCTTCACGGCACCGGTGCGAGCGTTGCCCCAATTCCCGTGCCTTCTCCGTTCCCGCTACCCGGGGCCAAGGGAGCCCTGCGCCTCGCGTAGGGGCTCCCGTCACCGAACATCACGGCTTGCAGCGGGGAGGGTCCCTCAGTCCCAGCGGGATTTGGGCACCGACCGTGTCCGGCACCGCTGTCCCTCTGTCCTGCCCCGCCGCCCGCGCCGCGGCCGGGGCAGCGGCTCCCGCCAGGGGGCGCCCCGCCCGCGGCGCCGCCGCCCGCACTTGTTGCTGCCCCCCGCGGCGCGCGCTGTGTCGTGATGCACGCGGCGCTGACGTCACCGCTGGCGTCATTATTAACGATCTCATGCATTTATTTATTTATTTATTTGCTCGTTTATTTGCTTACTTCATTATTTATTTGTTTCCGTTTCACGGCGCCCCGCCGGGGCGGCTCCGAGCCTGTGCCCGCCCTTGCCCCTATCCCCCTGGGATCAGGGCCGGCGGAGGGGGCTTGGGAGGGGAATGAGACAAAAATTAGGAAGAAAGTGCCACTGCTGAGGAAAGCTCAGGGGGACTTGGTTCCCGCGGAGCCGCTTTGCAGTGCTCCCTACCCCCTGCCCCGCGGAGCCGGGGTTGGCTGCGCTAGCGCGCAGTGATTGAGTCCCCGGGGAAAAGGGGAAGGACAGAGCTCCCCTAGAATGACCCGCCAGCCCCTATCCGGGGCTGGGCGGATGGAGGCTCCGCGGGTGCGGGAGGCCGCGCAGCCCTCCCGCCTCAGCAGCATCTACCTGCAGGGATGCAGCTCCCGGAGCCCCGATGGGAACTTTCCGTGCCCGGCGCTGCGGAGCGGCCCTTGCGCCGCTGCGGAGCGGCCCTTGCGCCGCTGCGGGACCAAGTGCGAAACCCGCGGCGCCCGCCGGTCTCGCCGGCCGGGGCTCTCCGCGGCTGGGGCTCCCGGCGGCGCCCCGAGCTGCCCGCCTCAGGATAGCGAAGGGACGCGCAGAGCCGGCGGCTCTCCCCGACGTGGGGCGCCGCCGCAGGGGGCGGGCGGGGCGCAGGTAAGGGGCCGCCCCTCTTCGCGGGGTGCGCAGCCACCTGTCCGCCGCCCCGCGCCCCTCCGCGCCCGCGGAGCCATCGCCCCGGGCCCCGCGGCGGCAGCACCGGCACGTGCCGCTGCGCGCCCGTGTCCGCGGGCGCAGAGAGAGCGCGCCCATCGCCGCCGCCGCGCTCCCCCTCCCCCTGCGCTGTTCCGGCCGAGCCGCGTCCCTCCGCGCAGCGCCATGAATATTGATGTGTTTATATAATCGATAACCCACTTTCCATCCCTTCCCGGGGAACAGCGATAAATAAATTAGGGACGCGCCGCCCGCCCTCCGCGGCCGCCGGGGGGGGGTGGGGGGGGCGGCAGGGGGGCGCAGCCCCCGCCGTGCGCTCCGCGGCTGCCGGGGGTGGGAGCGGGATCGGGCGGTGGGAGCGGGCGGTCCCGCCGGGCGCGCGCGGACGAGCAGCGCCCCTCGCGCCGCAGGAAATGGTCTTTATATTAGACATATACGGGCAGGTCCTGTCAGATCCGCAGCGCGCCCGCCCGCCCTTTCGGCCCCCCAAAAATCGCCGAGCGCGGATAGCGGCCCCGCCGCCGCCCCTCCGCCTCCGCGCCTCCCCCTCGAGGCCCGCCGCCGCCCCGCGGCATTTTTGCCGGGCCCGGGCGGGCGTCGGGGGCCCAGCCGGCGTCGGGTGGCGCCGGCGGCGGGACGCGGCGGGGCGGCGGCGGGGCGGTGGAGCGGGGGGCGGGCGGCGGGGGGGGGCGTCGCCGCGCGCGGCGGGGCGGGAGGCGGCGGCGGCGGCGGGGCGGCGCGGGGGCGGCGGCGGCGGGGGGCGGCGGGCGGCGGGGCCGGCTTCGCCCTGCCAGGACCTGCCGGGCTCCATTCACGCCAACAAGTTTGGGAGAATGTTGAGTTCAATCGCGCCGGAGCCGCGATGGAGCGCAGCGCACTGCAGGTACCGCGCCGCCCCGCGCCCCCGCCCCGCCCCGCGCCCCCCGCCGCCGCGGAGCCCCCTCCCTCCCTCCCGCGCTCCCCTCCCGCCGCCCTCTTCCTCCTCCTGCCCCTGCGCGGCGCGGCGCGGCGCGGAGCCGGCGCTGATGCCGCTGCCGTGTTGTTGTTCCCCGCAGTGGGTCGGCGCCCCGTGCGGCTCGCACGGCCCCTACGTCTTCTACAGGGCGTTCCGCTTCCAGCGCCGCGGCGGCGGCCGGGCGCGGGTCCTCTCCCTCGGCGACTTCTTCTTCGTGCGGTGCCGCGCGGAGGAGCCCGCCTGCATCGCGGAGCTGCAGCTGCTCTGGGAGGAGCGCACCAGCCGGCAACTTCTCTCCAGCGCCAAACTTTATTTTCTCCCCGAGGACACCCCCCAGGGCAGGACCAGTGACCATGGCGAGGTGGTAAACGCGGCGCCGGCCCCCCTTCCCCCGCGCCCGTCCCCACCTGCATGCCCGGGCTCGGCTCCCCCCTCTCCTGGCTCCCCCCACCCGCGTCCCCCTCCCCGCCGTGCGTGGCGGGGCAACGCGGAGGGGCCGCGCCGTCGGGGCGCACCGGTGCGCGCTGACCGGGAACTTGTGCGGGCGGGGGGAAGGAGGGAGGGGGTCGGGGTGCGGGGCGGCCCCGGCCCGGCGGGCAGCGGAGTGTGTGCGGGGCTCGCCCTGTCCTTCTGCTTCCTTAACAAAAAAAAAAAAAAAAAAAAAAAGAAAAAAGAAAAAAAAAAAAAAAAAAAAAAAAAAACACCAAAAGCAAAACACACGGAAAAGCGAAAAAAAAAAAAAAAAAACCGAATAACCACGTTGGGGGGATTTCTATATTGTTCGGGGCTTTTTTTTAAGTATTCGATATGTTTAAGAGGGCGGAAATTACGAAATGGAGGCAGAGGGAGATCAAACGCTCTCTTGCTGGCAGGGACGTGTTGAATAAAGTGATAAATGACAGGTACGGGAATAATACATTCAAATAACTTGCAGATATGCCTGGGCGTATTTCGGAGCCGCCGCGCTCCCGGCGCAAACGCGCTGCGCGCCGGCACCCTCCGCCGGCGGCCGCGCAGCCCGCGATGGGGCCGCGCAGCCCGGGATGGGGCCGCGCAGCCCGGGATGGGGCCGCGCAGCCCCGCACCGCCCCGCCCCAGCCCCGAGCCCTCCCGTTATCTGTTTTTCAAATTCATTGCTTTCAGTCTGTGGTCTGGGGCGGGGGACGGGTGAGGTACCCAGGCAGGGGGCTGTGGGGAATGGCGAGGGTCCCCGAGAGGGGCTGGAGACCAGGCGGGAGGGGGACGAGATGTTTTGGGGGAACTTCTGTTGGAGATGCCGGGGGGGTGGGTCCAAGGGGGGGCTGTCCGCAGGGGCTGTTTTCGGAGGCACGCGTGGCTGTAGGTGCCGGCGTAGCCGTGTACCCGCACACACGCGTACGCAGCCGAAACGCGTCTCAGAGCCACCTTCGCCCGCTGCCACCTCTTCACTTTAATTTTCTGTGCGTGCCGCTGAGATAAGGGAGCCTTTTCCTAAGAATCAGGGAGATGACAGTGAGCAATGGATGCTCTGAAACTGCCCGTGGTGACTATTTAAAACTGTGCCTCTGCGTGTCTCGTGTGTGTGTAAAATGAAAGATATTTGGAAGGGAGGGGGGTGGGGAAAGGGACACAAATCATTTTAATACGCCTTAATGATCAGTTCATGTTACTGTGGTAGGAACATCAGAGAAAATTAATCCTACCATTACAAGTAAAACACTGCTCCGGTACGAGAGTTCTCAGCTGCATGTACCTTCTTAATAATACGCACGATTTTATTTATTTTTACATGCAAACACCGCTAGTAATTAGCCTTGTGATTATACTTGTGCATTTCATTGCGGCTTTAACTGATGTCATTCTGCATTATTCAACCATATGAAAACAATTTTCAATTAAGATAATGGCACGCCTTGAAATTATGCAAATGCCGGCCGTATTGTGTGGAATAATTATGACAAATGTAAAGCAGGTAAAAAGTTTCCTAATGCAGTTGTGTTTTACACCCCGGTGATGTCATTTCCCCTCTGGCCTAAGTTAGTCATTCATTAGCAGAGTAGCAGCAACAGCAACAGCTCTGAGTGATACTTCTCTGGCAGGGAGCCTACAGAAACCGGCGCTGAGAGCCAGGGCCTAGAGAGGGCAACATAACACTCCCATTAAGAAATGTACTTTGTTTTCACTTACTCCATTAACTTGTTTATAGACATAGGAATGATTTTTTATGATCGATTTTTAATAGTTTGGAACAATCCGAACAGTGCTTGGGGATGTGCAGGCAGCAGAGAGACAAAAGGCTGGGTGCTGGCCGGCTTGGGGTAACTGCTCTCATTGGGAGGCAGGGGCAGCTGTTTCCCCTTGGCACCCCAAGGTCTCAATCCCTTCGGTAAATGACACTCATCTTGGTCCCCAAAGGGGCAGCAGGGCCGCCTCTGGGGTCATGGGACTTCCTAACTCCTAGCTCCTTCTGCAGGAGGAGATGTGGCTCTCGAGTCAGATGCAGCTTATAGCCATCAGAGGGGACCTTATTTGTGGTGTGGGATTCTGATGGGATGAAATACCTCGTTGTGCATTCAGGGAGTAGGGGTGGAGTGAGCCAGTGCTTAAGCATGTACTGCAAACCTGCGGTGTCCAAGGCAAAGGGTGATGGGGCGCTCGCTGTCACTGAAATTGCTGGGGAGGGGAGCAAGTGGCTGAATTGCAGGCTTGTGATCGAGCCCACCAGAGATTTAGGCACGGTCTCCAGCAGCTACCTGCGCTAGCGGCGTGATTAATAGAAGCAGCTGGCTGCCTGTTTTCCGTAATAGCAGCACTGACTCTGTGACAATATTCAGCTAGTGGCTGTAAGGAGGGAGGAGAAGCAAGGAGGGATGTAATGCTTCTGTTACTCAGAAATGTCTGATGGCGTATTTTATCTGATTGCCAAATGTTTGAGCTAATCAGCAATAAGTGTAAATATAAGTCTTTTTATAGCTAGCTGAATTCATCATCCAGATTTAAATATAACCCCAACTGCTGCTAAAACCGGATGTTTCCATGCACTGCCCAGATCCAGGGAAGGTTCAAGCCCAGGTGTGCTTCTGCTTCAGTACCCTTTTTTCCACCTAAGGTTCAGCATCCCCATCACCACAGTGGAAAAACTCCCTTTCAATGCCAGAAGCTGACAGAGATTGTTTCCCAGGGAGTCTCAGTGGATGATGAATGTAGGATGGGGCTGCTCACATGCAGCAGGTATGGGTGCTTCTGACCCTGATGCTCATTGCATCCCAAGGAGACGTGCATGGAAAGACTGAGACCAGCTCTGGCATCACACTTAGACCGGGGTCTTGCTGCTCAGGGACAGTAGAGACACTTTTGTAAGAGCAACAAGGCCTGTGAGGCCACTGCTAGGTGAACTAGAAGAGTTTTGTGCTACTTCACTGAAAACTTTGTTGCTGCTTTAAAAACACTGTGGCCTGGGCACGCTGCTTCCCACCTCACCATCAAGCCCAGACACTGCAGCAGGTGCAGCACTGGCCAGAGGGCAAGACCAGCCTTCTCTCTTTTCCCTCCAGCAGGGAAGAAGTGATTCTCCTCCATCCCTACAGGGCCATTGCCAAAACAGTGTCTTTTGGTAGAGGAAGTCACCACCTTGCCTTGATTTTCTCATTCACTCTGGTCTGGTGCGGTTCCGTGTCACCTTCCGCATGGGCTGGGAAGATCTCCTTGATGGCAGGTGCCTCACGCAGGGGTCAGAACAGGATGCTTGGAGGCCCATGGAGATCCAGAGGGAGCGCCTTTAAGGGCACCCCATTGTGTTTGAAACAGATTCATGGGGTACATGTGGAAAGCAGGCCCCCAGCTTTGCTGGCACCCGAGTGTGAGAAGCTGTGTGCTGTCAGAAAGCATCTGCCCAGTCCCCTCATGCAGTGCTCTGGTCCGGTGGCATTCAGGTGGCACGAGGTGGGCTCACCCTCCAGCTCACAGGGTCTTGGCCAAGCCTTCCTCCAGCTCATTTACTGCTCTCTGCATTTACTGCTCCAAGGGGTGGTGTGGGGTTGTGAAATGACTGACCTTTGCAAAAGCAGTTGTAGAGCAAAATGCTTGTTAGTGCCTTGTGCTTTCATGTTTTTAAAGGTGTTGGCATTAGTTAGACTAGGCTTAAAAATATATTTCAAAGTTGATACTCATTTAGTCCAGGGATGGTATTTGATGTGATGCATAGAATTCCTAAAAAACCCTAAACAAGCAACTAATTCATTTTGCATGGTATGATATTCCCTGCATTGCCCTGCATGGTGGTGAATGCTGCTTCCATTGAGGCTGGACTGTCACTGGGGATCTGCCTTTGGTTCATTCATCAGCAGCAAAGTTTACTACGAACTCATGTTGATTTCATCTCTTCTCCCAAACTGGGGATCTGATGCAATGCTTTTCGCCTTGCAAATAATCCTTACTCATGCAAGTAATTTACATGAGTAAGCGTTGCTCATACAGAGGAGAGGAGAGAGCTAGTTTCCTGTAATTATTTCCCTAGAAGTATTTTGCATTTTCAGAATAATTGGGGTAAAGGAAAAAAAAAAAAGTCACTCCATAAATGTGTGTCATTTATAATTGCAGAAGAGATTCTTCCAGAAAGTTAAGGGAGTCGGTGGTTTTGTTCTCTGTTCATTTTGGGATAGATGCTGACAGCATCCCTCGAAAGCCTGGTTCATTTTGTAGGGTCTCTCCGTTGCGGGGGTCCTACTCCAATGCCTAAGGGTAACATAGGCTGGCCCAGGCATGGTGTCTTATATCAACACTGCTTTATTGCCACCCCCTAGAAAAATGTGCTATTCCCTTTGCACAGTAATAGATTCTGGTTTTTTTTACAGATGTAGGAATCTGTGCACTCTTATTTGAAATGAGAATAGCCTTGTTTTAGTCTCCACGGTGTGTGCCTTTATGCTCGTATCTGTCAACACTGGTAATGGCAACACGTTTCAAACATGCAGATTATGATTATTAAAGGGTGCTTTAAAAATCATGCTAATAGCATCAATCTCCAATGTACACTTGCTCAAATTAATTCAGCTTTGGAAATCAGGCACACTGTAATAGCAGTGTTAGAGAAATGGCATTTGTCATAAAATATCGTGGGTTTGGTAATTGCATATCCACTCTGTATATTTTTATCTCTCTCGCCACCAGTAGCATATTGCTGGCAAAGGAGGGAGAGGGCAGTGATATTATTCAGAGAAGCCACATGTTGCTAGCCAGCAGTCTGGAATATCTGGTCATTTAAGGTAGATTCCTTAAAAAAAAAAAAAAAAAAAAAAAAAAAAAAACCAACTTTTTATTTTATTTCCTTTCTTCTTTCCCTCCCCTTCCCTGTGCATTCAGACTGTAAAATACACCCACTGCTTTCCAGAGTTGCTGTTCCCAGTCTGATCAGTGGCACTAAACATTAAACTCTTGTCTTTGGAGAATAATAGGCCTCACATGGTACACCCTCAAGCATGTTGAGATACTGTGCAGGCTGGAAAATAAAAATGTTCTAATTGTGTCTTTTAAATAAGCATAGGAGTGAATTAATTAGACTATATTTTGTCTTTAGTTGCTTAGTTACACAATAGTATTCCTAAGCGCAAGTAGGATAAATTGGCTCTTTTTGTGCTGCTTGTCCCTTAATCATAATTACTGTATTGCTCAGGAGAGTAACGCATACATAGATTTTGCATTTTTAATAATATTCAAACAATATGCGAATGATATAGAAAGTATGTTCTGATTCAAGTTCTCGTATGCTTTTATTCGGAAAGAAGTTCTACTGCTATGGGAGCAATATTTGCATTAGTTGCTCAGGGATGTAGTTCTGGGAAATACATAATTGAAATATTCTTGCAATGCTTGTTCTGGCCCTTTCATTCACATTCAAAATAACAATGCCTTAAGTCTCTGAACAGTCATCCATTCTTGATTTAAGAGCTTTTTTTCTTTGTGTGCGTGTGTGTGTTTGTGCGTGTGCAGTGTGGGTTCACAGCCAGCGTTAACCCTGCACAGCCTAGACACTCGTGTGATTCATAGTGTTGTATCAAGTTGAGCTTTTTATTTGTAGCTAAAATGCAGTCAGAAGGTCAGATGAACATCAGCATTTTATGGCATTAATCCAATGACCTTAATGCTTGGCAGGCGTCCATGTTTCTATGCGAAGGTGCCAGGGTTATAGATAATAAAAGAGTTTGTTTTCATTTTCTGGATATTTTAATCTTTCTTTGCAAAGCATAGCCTCGGATTTGGGGAGCTTGGGGCTACACCCGGGGGCCAAAACTTTAATGTCTTACTGGGTTGTTGAACGTTAGCTGCTAATGATGGGCAGATTGATACAGATACTGAACAATGGAAGGTTCTGGCAAGAAACCCCCTAGACATGCTCAGTGGATGTATGTGAAAATTGGCTCCATTGTTCTGCTGTATGAAAAGCAAGTAAATTATTTACAGATATTTGCTAATTAAAGCACATATTGTTTTACCAGCACAATAGAACACAATATAACAAAAGACAAAAGAATAAGCTTGCATAATTTAAACCTGCTAATGCCATGTACTCCTTTTTAAGAAAAAATATAATTATGTAATCTATGAGGAAAGCTTCTCGTACTGTAACTGTAGTAGGCAAAATTAGGAATGAATTGCTTGTCAACTTGCCTAAACTAAAACAGCTCTTTGAGATCTGTGAGCTATCTGACGGCAAAACATTTTGACTGAAGCCTATTTTCTGTTTGGTCAGAACTTCTATCTGCAATGACAGATATAAATTCAATTTGAACCTCTGGCTGGGAGTGGGAGGAGGGAGAAAAAGCCACCCCAGTCACAAAGGAGGAGGCTCACAGTAGAAATGTCATGTTGAACTGCTCACAGCTGTCCTTCTGTGCACCCCATCTCTACCCCACTTCTGGACACCGATGTACCAGGACCCCAAAAAGTATCCTGCAGAGACATGGTGGTGTTCTGCCCCAGGTGGTTTTGCGTGTCTCGCTTTGGAATTACTGACTCATGTAGAAAATGCTGCTTGCTAATACAAGGGAAAGCAAAAGCTATAGGACTTCACATGCTTCAGCCATGTCCTTTAACTTGGTCTTTTCTCTTGGTTTTGGACCCTGGAAGAAGTGATGAACACATCAGTGTGACTTTCAGACAGCTCTGTGCAGCTGTGCTTAGGCTGGGGAAATACCTGTCACCTGAATTTAACAAGATCATTATAGCCCTTTAAAGTAATTAGGAAAGGATTAACAGATGAAAGGTTCTGCCTTAGCCTCTTTAAAATTCTCTAGTGTGCCTGGTAAATTCCTGATCTATACATTTCCCTTCTCAAGGCTCTCCCCATGGGTTCATGTGGAAAGCAGTGGTCTCTGTAGGTCACTGTATGTAGGCACCTCCAGGGAGCAGGTCCAGACCCCAGCAGTCAGTTGTGCTCCACAAATCCTTTGGGACACCTCTGTCTGCCCTGGGCATGAGGAGATGGCACCAAATGAAGCACTCCAAGCAGGGTCAGGGGAAAGGAAGCTGCCCCTGCCTGTGCCAAGCTCTGGAGCCTCTTCTGAGGCTTCCCTGCCATTCAGTGGTCCGACCTGTGGAACAAGAGGAGCAATTCCCACCTGGCAGAGCTGTGCCCTGGTCTCCAGGTCTGCAGCATGCTTACAAGGGCTCTGCTGGAAGAATAGGGGGGTGTATGGCAGGAGAGTCCTTCATGTGCCCTGTAAGGGAGGCTGAACAGGGCACATCTCAGAGGCAGGCCTTTTCTACAACACAGCCAGTTTTTTAGCCAGTTTGTTGTCCTGCAGTCTTAAAAACTTTTGTGTATATTCCCAGCCCACCGCTGGCAGTAAGGAGACGGGACCTTTTTGCTCTAGAGAAGTCTCTGAGAGCAAATCAGCCCTGTACAAATGCTCTCTGCCTCTTCAGAGCTGGGTATGGTCCCTGAAAGAAGTGCTGCTTTTAGGTGATGCTTCTTGAGACCTGGGTTCAGGTTCTTGAGTGACTTTGAGTGAGTGAGTTGGGACTGAACTGAGATGACCTGGTTTGTGCTGCTATCCCAGAGCCCTGATAGTGTCTGTATGGCAGAGAAGAGCTCTGGACTAAAGACTGTGATCAGGACCTTTTTGTTTTGACTGTGCTGTCAAATAAAGCTGATGGTACTTCCCTCAAACATCCAGGTAAATGCCTTCCTACAGGAGAGGTTCTAATTGGCAATAAGCCCCCTCCTTCCCTTCTGCATGTCTGCAGCGTGACCTCCTGCTCCTCAAAGGGGTCTAGAGCAAGGAACGGGATTCCTGAGTTGAGAACTGCTGTGTTAGATACACATGGTACGGGAAGGTCCTTTTCACTTAAATTGCAAAAACCCTAAAATACAGTGGTGTGTAAAACCAGCCCAGAATAAGGGAGGCTTTTATGCCCAAATGAAATAACAGTTCTGTTATCCCTGGTGAATGCAGTCCGTAAGAGTCAGACTGTATTTTTTGCTCCTGTGGATGAATGTGTTTTCATCAGCAGTGTACTGGGCTGTAAAATATACATTCCCAGCTATCTACTTTGCTAAAGATTTCATGGAAAAGGCTTGAAGATGTTTTCTTATTCAAATCATACTGATCACATAAATGACATGCAGTGTCTCCTGTAATTATCAGCAAGAGTTTTTACAGTACATCTCCTGTTTCTCTCTAGGCCACATATTTGATGTTAGGAGACAGCCAAGCAGGTGTTTGACTCACTCATGCCCTCCAGAATTCCTTAAATGACCTCTGGAAGTACTGGAGTGAAAACAGTCTCAGCATGTCAAAATTTTGAGATATCTCAGTTGCTGTAATTCTTTTAAGGCTGCCTCAATGTCTCTAAAATATAAATCTTTCCTAGTTATTGGTGATGAGTAAGGAGTTGTGACGTACTGTATGTGGGTGTGCAATCAAGATGTATGACCTCCCTGTGCTGCCCCGTGACTCCCTGCCTTGTAAGAGTTAATATTTCTTCTAAAAAATAATTATCTGCTTTAAGGTATTATAACTACCTGACCTGTTTCCCTGAATATAAGTATTTCAGCCATCTGCTGAGTCAGGCAATATAGCATTCTGTGCTTTCACAAGGCTGTGATGGTTGCTTAGACAACAGTGACATAATATTTAAGCATAATGGCTCTCGAGAAGATGCTGTCCTCTTCTCCCTGGATGACTTCTCTGGAAATGCAAATCCAATATGCTCTTAAAAAAACAATAGATGGATGAGAAGGGTTTGTGTCACCATCTTTCTTAACCATCTCCCTGTTTTCTACTTGATAGGTGAAAGAATTGTACTTTGCTCAGAAGTCTTATAAGACATCCTAAAATTAAAGGCTGACTAGATAACCATTTTTACAGAAGCAGCTAAAAAAGTGCCTCTTTCTATAGTCAGTACTTATTTAGAGATTTAGACAACATTGTGGCTGAGACCATTGGTCCATTGTACCACTGACCAATTGGTCAGGTCCACCAGATAAATCTCATTCCTGATCAGAGTTGAAATCTCTGCTGGTTGTTTTCTCTTCTTGCTGTAGCGGGAAAAAATGGTAATTAAAGACTTAACTGTGCAGTGGAGACCTCATAAACATATCACTTCACAGCATAGCTAATACATGATGAGTTGATTTTGTATAGATAGAGATATATATGCACTGTTTGCAACGTGCGTGGTTTTTCATGTTTACACAGAGATATAATTATGAATGACATGAAGGTTATACAGCAGATTTCTTTAATCTTCTAAAGGTTTGTTAGTCATGTGTCACTGCATACCTGGTTTTTATTTTTTCAACATCTGTATTCCTTTGTCATCTAGTTGAAGGGGTTTCTTTAGAAGGGCTGTGGCAGTAGGTAATGGTTCATACCAAAGGGGTGCAGGAGCTCCTGTGGCTGACAGGTCCCAGAGCAACTTTTGTTGTGACACAGGGCTTTATCAAAAAGGAGAAGGACCCTTTTGTCACCTGCTACTCAAAAATAAAAAACCCAAACACCACAGCAG
This sequence comes from Vidua chalybeata, assembly GCF_026979565.1. Taxonomy (NCBI): domain Eukaryota; kingdom Metazoa; phylum Chordata; class Aves; order Passeriformes; family Viduidae; genus Vidua; species Vidua chalybeata. The sequence continues at coordinate 29,690,940 of NC_071537.1, forward strand.
TTTGGGGCTGAGCGCTTGGAAAGGTTGCTGAAGAATGTGTGAAAGCGTGGCATGGCACACTGAAATTCCAGAGCTGGTGAGATAGTTGGGTGACCTCTGTTTGGGTGGTGTGGCAGAAGGGCAGATGACCTCTTGTGTCAGCAAACTGCCAAGATGTGGGCAAGACAGCCCCGCTGGAGCTGCCCGTGGCTCGGGCTCCTCCGAAAGCAGAGACTGGAGCCGCCTGTCATGCGCTGCTGGGGGACAGCGTTTGCAGGATGGGGCACCGGGCTAGAAGTGCCCATGGAGATGTAGTCCCACACTGGTGAGATCCGCACTGGCAGAGGAGGCCTGCAGTCTGATCTGCATATTTGAGGAGTATTTGAGGAGTTGGGAAGAACGTGGGCAATTCTGTGTGAGCTGGGCCAAAAGTGAGTGGTGAGGGAGGGGAGCAGGTCTGTCCAGTCCTGCTGTGTGACAGGCAGGGCGACCCAAGGCCGGCTCTGAAGCTATTCAGGTCGTTTTTCCATTTCCCGCCTACAAATGAGCTAGGCCGCGTTTCCCCGATGCCGCTGTGGGGATCGCTGGCAGTACAAGGGGAGGACAGGGATTTGGGGGCCAGCCTGGCGCCCTTAGGGACAGGGATTTGGGGGCCAGCCTGGCGCCCTTAGGGACAGGGATTTGGGGGCCAGCCTGGCGCCCTTAGGGACAGGGATTTGGGGGCCAGCCTGGCGCCCTTAGGGACAGGGATTTGGGGGCCAGCCTGGCGCCCTTAGGGACAGGGATTTGGGGGCCAGCCTGGCGCCCTTAGGGACAGGGATTTGGGGGCCAGCTGGCACTTTTAGGGACATAGCTGCTGCAGGGGGTGACCAGCTGTCCTTGGGGACAAAGCTGGTGTGGAGGTGACTGGGTAGCCTTGACAAGGGGCCAGCAGCTCTGGAGGGAAGTTTAGCCCAGAGCCCTTGTCACAGCACAGGGACAGCGTGGACTCCTGTATTTTGTATTTGTGCTGGGCTGCTCCCTGGTGCCATCTTGGGCACCTCTTTGCACTTTGTGGCTGTATTTGGTGGCTTGGTGGCACTTTGCAGAGGGCTGAGGGGTGGCAGAGAGTGGCGTTTTTGCTGTGTCTTTTGTTTTCCTGGCCCCTCACATCAGTGTGGGGATGCTGAACACCCCAAATTCCCATGGCTGGATGTGCTGCTGCCACAGGAGACTCATGGCTGAGCTGTGCTTTCCCCAGCTCCCCAAAAGGCCCCCTGCTCCTGCCTCTGCAGTTCCCCCTCCGTGGCAGCCTGGACAGAGTGCACCAGTATCACTCCACCCTTGGTACAGTAGGGCTCTTTTTGGGGTTGTGTGCTTTTATTTTTTTTGTTTGGTTTGGGTTTTTGTTTTTGTTTGTTTGTTGTTTTTTTTAATTTGTTTTTTTTTTTCCTCCTATGTACACATCATGTGCATGTGTGCAAAGGTTGTATTCTCAAAAACAAGTTTATTCATTGATGATGTAATAGTGATTGTACTTTTCTTTTGGTTAATAAATTGTCTGCTGGGCTTACTTTGTATGCCAGCCAAAATTAGTCATACCAGTTCTTGGAAAGGATATGAAGAAACTAGTAATTGAAATCATAATCATTTGATCATGAGAGCTATTTGGAAAATAATATTTTAACCAGAAGCATGTCTGATCTCCATGTCAGGTTTTTTGTTAGTTTTTTGGGTTTGTTTGTTTTTTTTTTAACTGCTGCTAAGTAGATTTCTTCAGTACGGAATATTAGAAATTGTGTAGTAGCTGGTGATGTTATTCAACATCCTAAGAGAGGACTTCATCCAGAAATTGCTGAGACTGTCAGAAGGCAGGCTGGTATTTATATATATGCATTATTTTTTTCCATTCTGACATTTAATAATCACCATGTAATAGCTATAAAATGCATAGCAACTACAGCTTTTTTATTTCAAATGAATGGTGTAATGAAATTGGGTGAAACCATCCATTGAAATTGTACTTTCTAGTACCCAGTGCTTGTTTACAAAGTATTGACGTTTGTCATAAACAGAGATTTAAAGCATCACTGTTATTGTTTGTTGTTTGGTGGAGGCTCTTATGCTGTGCAGCAATAAAGGAAAAGATTTTATTACAAGCTTGCTTAGCATATAAACATGCTGTTCACTTCTGACCAAATATTTGTTATTGCACTAAATGTAATGAAGGTGCCTGCTTATAAAACAGTTTTGTATTATATAAGGAAGAGTGGAATATCAGATCTGTTTTTTTACTAGAATGACTTCAGGTTTTGTATTGTATGCAACTTGTCACAATAAAGCTCTTTTTTTTTTTTTCCATTGAGCAGTATTTTATTTCCTGAGGAATGTGTTCAGTGGACAAAAAAAAAACACACAGAGAGAATCAATCGTGCTTTTCCCTTTGTTTAATAACTCAAAGAATTTCTCTCCCTTTGCAAATACTTATGTTTATTTGAGAGAAAAATTGGATTCTGGTTTATTTATTTCAAGAACTGTAACCTTACTTAGTGTTAGAAATGTGTGGTGGGCAAGGTGTGGTGTACAGCCAGCTCTCATTACAACATAAATTATTTCTGCTGTTTTAACAAAAAAATCTGGAGTGTATCTTGCTGGATATGTATGTTTGTTTGTTTATTTTTTGAGGCTTTCTTGATCCCTTGCTCACTGGACTCAGCTGTAAAATATTCTGCTTATTCATCATGACTGAGAGGAGTTGATTGTTTCCTGGAAGGTTAAAATCCACCAATTAGGACTGTTTAATTTGAGTGTATGTTCTGGAGGCTAAACTAAGTTTAAGTGCTCTTCTTAGAATGTATGTTTTAGAAGGGGAAAAAAAAAATTGCACTTCTGATCTTGAAAAAGGTTTTAAGAAACATGAGAATGTGCAAGTTTCTTTTGGTGGGAAGCACATTTATGTAGTATTTCTTTTGGGATTACATCACAGTTTTATTTAATTTTAAGGACAAAAGTTAAATTCAATATTTGTGTATAAGCCAAGGGAAAATGTACCATAAACATAGGAATTTTCTGGTGAGTCAGAGTTCCAAGAATCTGAGATTTACTTAGTCCATTTATTTCAGGACTAACTATAACCATTAGTCATCCAGCCATGAATTTTTACATTTGCAGCTAATTGCACCTAAAAAGCAACTTTCCCTCAAGGCTTTGGGTTATGCAGAATGTGATTTGGCAACCTGCATTTCAAATGCCTTTTAGGATCATTGCCCTGGTCCTAGAAATTGTCTTTAGATGGTGTATATTTGCTTCAAGTAAACAACTAATATTTCCACTTAGGTGGCAAGAGGAATAAATTAAGCGCTAGCTATTCTGTGATACAGAAAAATGACTCAGCCTGCAGCAAGATAGGCTTTTGCAGGAGTCAGTGCAGGATGATATTACTGGTTTCTCAGTCATCAGGGAGCCTAGAGTGACATGTATTCTCATCTGATCACTTCTTGCAGGATGAAGTTATTGCTGTTTCAGAAAAAGTTACTGTGAAGCTTGAGGACTTGGCAAAATGGGCACAGTCCGATTTCTCCAAATGGAAGTGTGGTTTCCGGGCTGAGCCAGTCCAGCCCATGGATGTGGGGAAGAATGGGCAGAAAGAGGCCTTGACAAGATACAGACAATCCACACTGAACAGTGGCTTGAACTTCAAAGATATTCTAAAGGAAAAGGCTGACCTTGGTGAGTATCCCTTACTTTCTCTTGTGGGAAGGGGCCTCTGGGAGAGTCTTTTGAAAACAGATGAGCCTGATCCTGCCATGCCATTGCAGATTCCCAAGGTATGTCTGAGCCTGGGGCAGAGGTGTGGCGATGAGATACCTGTGTGGGATGAGTGGTGGTAGTGAGCTCATCCCAAGCTCCTTGCAAACTGGTGTGGGGTAACACTGTGATACCTGTCTGTATGGCCCCGAGCACTACGGCTCAAACCCTGCAGATGTGCATACAAATAATTGTCACAGGCTCTCCTTGGGGCTCTGCGGGCTGGGGGATCAGGTCAGAGCTGTACATGTGGGAGAGGAGGCTGACATGTCTTCCTGAGGCCTCCTGTGACAGGCAGGGATGAGCAGAGGCCTTTCACTTCTCATGTCCCATCTTCCAAAAGCTCAGTGGTGCTGCTGGTGCTTGCCCTAACTCTGTATGGTTGGCTCTGTGTCTCGTTCAGTAGGGACGTGTTCCTTCCATGGTGTTTCCTTGTCAGCTTTATGTTGCTACAGGGCTCTGCAAGCACCCCACTGTTGTCTCCACACACAGACCTGTGCTTTCTTCCCCTGTTTGCTTTCAGAAAGGGAGTTGGTAGCTCTGCTACTTTGGATGGTTGCAGACAGGCTTGCAGGTGTAGGACTGCTTTGTTGTACAGGCACTCACACCTATAATACCTGTGGTGGGTTCCCAGGTCCAAGGGAGATCAGTCTCCTGCTGGTAGACGTGCCTGTTTGTGGTATTAGGACCTTGGATGTGTAACAGCTGTCAGAGATGGCACTTTGAAGTGCATACCATTTCCCTCTTCTGCTAAGTTTTTAATAAATGTTCCATGTTTGAAGAGCATCAAGTTTAGGCCATAATGTGTTAAAAGGTAAGAAATTAAAAGCTAAGCCTAATGCATTTGAAGACATGCTTCTGTATCTATGTGAACAGGAGTGCAGGGCCTAGTTCAGTTTTATAGTGTTGTGACTAGGTTGGCATCGAAGCCAAGTTACATGAAGCTGAAGATCTGTCTTGGAAGATTTATCTTCTGCATCTCATTTTTCTGATCTTATCAAATGGTGAAGTGATTTTTTCAGTCTCACATTTTACAATTATCTATGTAGGTTGGAAGATTAAATTACAATTGGAAGCTGATCTTGTTTTTCATTGCATGTCCAGGGAAAAAATAAGCCATGCAATTCTTTCTCTCTTTGCTTTTCTCTGTGGTTTCTTCTAGTTCATAATTACATGCAGTAATTTTCTCTGTTATTGCCCTGGTATCTTTATGCACTACATTTATTTGCATTTGTTTGTTGTGTCAGAAGAATCTTAATGTTTTTCAGACAGAACTTTTGTGTGCTAATGTTTTCTTGTTTTTGTTTTCAACAAACAAAAAAATCCTTGTGGTAAGTTATGAAATTGCTATTATCTACCCTAGGAGCCAGAGAAAATTATCTTTAAGCCCAAGGCTTATAGTTGCATGTTAAGCCTTTCAAAGTAGGGGTTATACTGAAAACGCTCATGGAATGCCAACTATATGGTATAATTTTGATACCCCCACATTCTGATGTTGCTCATTTTCAGTTGGTGGCTCTGGCTTTATTGTTGTGTTGTTTTTGGTTTTTTTTCAGTAGAAAAGAGAATTTTGGCTAATGTTTGGTTATGACTGCCTTTATCTTCATAATGACTGGTTGACAGGAGTGAAACCAAAGGTTCACAAAGACCTATAGCTGACTGGATACACTGATATAGACAATTGATCCAGCCTATTAAGGGCATCAAAGAAATTTCTTAAATCTGGTATTGAGATTTTTTTTTTTTTTACCATTTGAAAGAGCCAAGAATTTAATCCTATTTTGCTTCCTGGATCTGACACAAAAACTCAGAAGAGTGGTGATCTTTGAAGCTGGTGCAGCAGCCCTAGCTGGTGTCCTGTGGGCAGTCCATGAGCTCTGGTGTTTGTCTCATCTATGGCGTTCAGCACCCACGAGACGAAGAGGATTTACTTCTCTCATTCTGAGTGGTTGGTTGGGGTTGACATTGCTCTGGGAGTTGTCTTGTCCCTAGCTGGAGGCAAGGGCAGGAGCATGATGTGGGGTGTCCGAGTCTGTTGAGCTGCTGGTGTTGTCTCTTCTTGGCTGTCAAAGGGCATCTTTGCTGCCTGTTAGGACATGTGCCCACAGACCTTTTCCAATACTCAGTGTCTTGCTGACAGAGCAGTGCTCAGCTGCAGTGATCTAAAGATTTATTAGCAATAACTTCTGCAGCAGGTCTCCAGCACAATGGGATGGGGTTGTCTTTTCTCTTAAAATAGAGTTGTATAGTTTAAAAGGAGCATGGTGCACTGTCAGGCAAAGGTCCCTCACATGATGCTGGTGTTTAACCCTGGCTGTAGATGAGGAAGTTGCTGAACCAGATGTTGAGAAAGCCTAGATAAACAACGTGATCCCCTGGACCCCTTTTTTCCTATGAAATGGCATGTTTCCATTACAGAAAAATCCCATAAAAGTGAGTAGATTCTGCAGCTTTTCCTACTAGATGTTTTTGAATTAAGCTCTGGAAGGTAATAGGAAATTATATCCCTACCAAAGAGCTCAAAAAAGCTTTACAGAAGAAACAAAATCAGTTTTCACACATTATCCAGGAGTGATGAGGAGTGAAATAACCCGGATGAAATGAAAACATGGCTGATCTAGAACCAGAGATGCGTTGCTGTACAAACATACTTAATTAAACACGTTGCTACTGGGAGCAGGGCAGCTTCAAACACCAACCAGGCAAAGTGAGGCCTCGTGTGAGCAGTGTGCACCCTGTGCCATGTGTTCAGTGGCACTTGCTTAGCCAAAACTAAGGCAGCACCTGGTTAATACACAACCTATAAAACCCATGAATCTATAACTGAAAGTCAACCCTAATTCAAACAAGATAGTTCTGTCTCCTTTCTTGTTCTCTCTTTCTTCTCTTTTGTTGTCCTCCCCCTCTTTCCCCCTTTTCTCTTTTTTTTTTTTTTTTTCTTCTTTCTTTTCTCTTTGCCTTTCTTTTCTACAGAAACTGTTGGGTTGAGGTTTTGTTTTTTTTTTTTTTTCTTCTGTAAAATACTGTTGTTTTTATCACTAGCGAATTATGCAGAATTTTTCCTTAGGACTGTATTAAATAAAAGATTGCGCAATAGCATTTTTTTGTGTGAGCTTCAAGATTTCAGCCTGAAAAATGATTTTTAAGAATTACTTCTTTCTGCCTGTTGAGTTATTTATGTTATACATTCTGTCCCTTTCTACAAATATGTCAATACTGAATGCTAGCAGTTTATGTCTTAAGACTATTTATAGCTTTCTGAATATTTCTTTCAAATGTTGAGGAAAAATAAAGAGCAACAACAATGCAGCATATAAAAATAGAGTTGCTCAGGAATGTATTATTCATAATGAACATAAGAACCTGTTTTTCCAGAAGAATTGGTCTGATAAAATCATTCACTTCTGAGGTCGCTGGTTATTTATTTTTGTCTTTAGAGTTATTTAGGGAATTTTTCTTTGTAATAAATGGACTTGTATACCCATATTTGGTAAACCAGTGGGAAGTCACCAAATGAGGAATTATTTCATTTTACAAAATGTTTAACAACTAAGCAATGTAAACACTATCGGTTAAATATGGCAAAGTTGCATATTTGTATTCCTTGGGCTATAGTTCAAAAAAAATTCAAATTATTTTATATAACATTGCTTCTTACAGACTTCCTTTAAGTGAAGTATGAAAGCTGCAGTGTAAGCTTTATTGGCCTATAAATATGTCATTATAGTTGGACTACATTTATATGCTTTGGATTGTTGTTTAAGCCAAGAAAATATGTCTCTACAGGTTGACTTTTTATTGAAACCCTTTGAGGCATACAACAGAATGTATTTTAGGCCAAGGTTATTAAAACAGCATTTTCATTTTTGCAGCAGACTCATTGTCAATTATGCTGCCACAAACTGTCTGTGGATAGGCAGTTATGAATGGTTTCATCTCTAAATGTGTCTTTAGAAAAAGAAATAAAAGATAGAGGAGTCAGAGCTGAAATTGAGAGAAGAGACTGAGGGAAAAATGACTGAATTTAGTGCTCGCCAGCTCTGCTGGTTTGGGTTAGGCTGGGCTGCAAAGCTGCCTGGGCTTAGCCATGGAACAAATGGCCACTGTGCCTATGCCGGGCCAGGAAGGTGGGAGCTGCTGCCACAGCCAGGCAGTTTGCAACCCTCTGGTTCTGGCGTGACAGAGGTCTGGGTTTGGTCCCCAAGCTGGCATTGCCAGTCTTTTTGTCCATCCTCTGTGAGTATCACGCCAAAATGGGCGGTTAAGGTTCCTGCACTGGCAGTGTTAGTAATGGGATGAGCAAGTTCTGGTGAACTGAAGGGGTTTTGCTGTGCTTACTTCTTGTTTGTTCAGGTCCAGCAAGGGGAAGCCCAAAGAAAATTTAGCAATCAGTCCTGTCCTGTCTTTCATTCCCCACAGTCAAGCATTTGAGGGTATAAGATCTGGATCTTTGTTCCCTGTGAAACCCAGGGAAATCAACTACTGCTCCTAGCTGTGGTGTATATTCTAGCAGTCACGCTTTTCTCGTGTGTAGGTGGTTTTCCAGGAGTTGTTTCCTACTTCTCATGAAGTAGCTTCTTTGAACTCTCCAGAGGAGCTTGCTGGGCAGAGCTGGGTGCTGCAGGATGGGGTCACCCTCTTGTTTTCTTGTCTTTACCAGTCTCATAATTTGCATATCTTCACTTAGAAGACTGCAGTTCCTTGCTGGACCTTGTGTTGCCACACAAATTGGTTGATCCCCAGCAGATTGCAGTGATTTTGGAAGGATAGGCAGAGCAGGGATGAGCTGTCTTTCCAGAAGGTGCCAACTGCACAGTTACCAGCCCCAGTGGGCACTGGGCTGTTGTATGGCCCTTCCAATTTCTCTTGCCAGTGGCCTTCCAGCATGTGTGACTTCACCAGATGAAGATTATCAAGTTATAATGTAGTCAAACGGTGCCATGATCTGCAGCTGTAGCATGTTCAGACACTTGTGGTGACTTCTGATCTGATGCTGATCTCCTATTTCATTGTTTGTCGCGTGCTGCTCAGTTCAGGCTCACCTGGCTTAATTTGGTGCAATAATTTTCTGACCAACTAATCGTTAGCTATTTAGAGTACAGCCACTTTGCATACTTAGTGCCTAAATCATGCCTCTCTTCCCCTCCCATTCTTCTCTGTCTGCACTCTTTGCCTCTTCTTGTGCCTTCCTGTCCCCATTGCCCTAGTTGAATGCCATTCTGATCTTGATAAAGCTCCTGTAAGTGTCCCATTATCCCATTTTCCCCTGTCTACCCTTGTGCATCGTATGTTGTTTTTTGTCTTGTGGGTCAGAGTGACCTCTCTAACTCATTTTACCCAGCCCAATTGATACAGTTCTTTTGCCATAGATGAGGCTATTACATGACTCGTCTGTTGTGTTTCATGGAGCCTGAATAGAGAAAGACAGCTCCCTTGGGAAAAAAGAGGCTGTGGCCTGCCTTTTTCTTCTGTGTTTGTGCAGCTTATAGCACATGCCAGCACTACTGCAGCAGGACAGGAGCACCAACAGGCTATGGAGCAGGAAGCTCTGTTGGGATGACTGTTCAGAGAGGTTGTGAAGCAGGAAGGCTTCAGTTGCTTCAACACCTCCTTTTGGTTTAATTACTGCTTACCTTTGGTGTTAACATGTTTGGGATCAGAGATAACCTGAGGTGCTGAGCAGACAGACAGAGATATATATTTGTTTTATTACTGGTCAACCAGTTAGTTTAACAAATACTTGTTGGCTTCAGTTGTTGACTGCCTTTTAAGTGCTGAAAGGTGATGCAGTTGTTAAGTCCAGTGTACTTCCAATAATTCAGTCCTGGAGATGACCCTATCTTCAGTAGCATTTTGAGGCTCTCCGTCCTCAGTTCCCCCTCTCTCTTGAGCCACTGCTGCTCTCCTCTGCACCTTCCCCCACCTACCTGGAAGGAGGTTGTTGGGGTTGTTCCGAGGTTGTCTGTCCTTCTTTTGGCCACCTGTTTGCCTGAGTAGTGCTGGGATGTTTTAAGTGCTGTTACTGTTTTTGTTACCCTGCGGAGAGCCTACTTCATTGCAAAGAAGCGTGTGAGGGTGAGGTTGAAAACATTTTAATCTGCAGGACTGGCTATGGAAGCCTTTCACTCACCACTGGATTGTGTTGAGCCTCATCTACTTGTGATTCTTGAAAGGAGTTTTAACACTGCACACCTCAAACTTCAACCATGCCTTATCAAAGAGTTTTGGATTTCTTATCAAGCTTTGACCTACCTTTCAGCTTTTATAGAAAGGGGGTGAGAGCATCACCCCTGGAAACTGAGGATGCAAATATTTTGTTCTTTGAAATGTGGAAGGTATGCCAAGAAATGTAAACAAAATCCCAGGTAACTTCCCTCTTGGTAGCCCCTAACTCATAGTGGTTGTTCACTACCCACCCTGTTCCTGCAGCAGGAGCAAGCTAACATGATTATCAGAATTGTGCTGATAGCAGTTGTCACTGTGTCAGCATTTTCAATTATAGATTGGTATGACAGGGCACTTTGCCGTTCATGTAGAGCACGGCCATTTGCAATTGCAGTTCTGGTCTGTTCAGAAACATCAGAGAAGGAATCACTGCTGCAAACCAAGAGGAGGAAGAGTTAAATTTTACTTTCTAGCCTGTGGAGCTAGAGAACTGCCCTGCATTCTCTTAGAGTCAAAGTTTCAGCAGTTTGCACCATCAGTAAGAGTTTTGTTGCAGCCTCTAACTGGAACAGGATAGCCTACATAATTACAAAATAAGTAGATAAAAAAAAAATAAAGACCATTCACAGACAGTGTCAAAGCAGCCAGTGTGGGACAGTGTCCCTTTAAAAATGTTTGATGGCTTTTTTTATTTTTGTCTAGTTTTAGTACCGGGATTGACCTTGCCAGGCTGTGTAATAACCCACATGTGTCTGCTCTCCAGGATTTTTTCCCTTCTAGTCACTGTTGGATCTTGCATTTAATTCTTACTGACCATGGGTTTTTGTTCCAGTAACTGAAAACGTCTGTGTCCTGGTGCAGTGCTGCTGTGCTGTGAATCTGACTTTATGTCAGTGTATGGTTTTTTTTTTTTTTTTTTTTTTTTTTTTTTTTTTAATCATTGGTTTAGAGAGTGCTATTTTGCTCCCCAGCCTTCCCTCTATCTTCCACTCCTGCTCATATTGTGTCTGGGTCCCACAGGGACGCAGTTTGGGACATCTGTTGTTTTGTATTGCTGTGCTTCCCTTGCCCAGCACCATGGAGGGAGGTGATCAGTGGTCTCTTCTGCGTGCCATGGTTGCTGGTTAGATGTGGTGATCCCTCATAGATCACTGATGTTTTTTTCCTGCATTATACCCTTTCCACACAGTCAGCCAAAAATTTGCTGAGTACTGAGATCTGTAAACCCAACACCTATGTAATGTTGTGGTGTAGTTGGGTGGGCCTCAAGGACATCCTCTTTTTCCTGCCTGGCTACTGTCCTGTGCTGTAATTCTGTGCTGCTGGAGCCCAGGATTAGAGTCCTGCAGACATCTTTGACTCCAAGTGCTCCGTTAATCAAGTCAGAGCTGTCTTCATACCAGCCCATGAGTCAGGCTGGCTTGTGACCTGTATGGCTGTGCTGAGATGCTTAGGCTCTTCCGTGGGTGCTGTTGATACCATGGGCAGATCTAGGTGTCATTTCCCATATAGGGATAAGGAGAAAAGCCAGAACAAATTTATTCACCACCTCCCTTCCATGCCTTCTTGAGTTGCTCTTTGTGGCTCCCTTGCCCAGAAAGGCAACTGGCCCTTTGTTTATAGGCAGAGTATGATGTGTCTGGCTTCTCATTATCTAAGTATCCTAGTCTGGTTCTGACTGTTGTTGTAGAAAGGCCAATACTTTTTTCTCTGAGATACAATATTCATCTTCTTATAGATGAGAGGTTGTCAGAGAGAACATCCTTTGTGTCATATGAACTTGAAGGTGGAGATTTTCTCTATATTCCTTTTCTCTTCTTCTTGAGAAATCCTTTGGTAGGACAGAGGCACACAGGAGCAAAAGCTGTCAGTGAATGGCCATGTCAGCATTTATGGAGATCTCAGCAACAGCAGGTGATGGCTCCTCAGCTTGCCAAGGTGGACCTTTGCTTGGGCAAGCAAGGGAAAGTGGGAGGTGGGAACGCTAGAAAGAAAAGGAAGATTTTGGACAAGATTGTGGGAAGGGGCTTGGCTACAGCAGCTGAGTGGGCAGCAGCAAATGTGCCTTCCCAGCCCAGGGATCTCTTCCAGCACTGTGTATCACCTTTGTGAACACCAAGAGGGGCTCTGTGGGTGCGCAGGAGAAGACTGTGATTCTGGCAGCTTTGCCTTTGTTGACTGAGTTTTAAGAGTCTTGGTATCAATTCTCACCGCTTCATCCCTTTTGGTTAATTTGGGTCCTGCTTGTCTTTGCTGGCTTGGTGATCCTTGTGTGATGAGAGCATTGATAGATGAGGGTGTTTGGGAAGGGAATGGTTAAACGTAGTGTGTGTGTAAATTGGAGTGTGGTTTGTGGGAGTGGGTGATAAAGTATAGATTTAAAAATTGTAACAGCATGAATTTTAACTTACTGGGCAGGTTTTGTATTAGAGAACCTTGTGGCATTCATTTAGTAAAATCTGTACCATGTAAAGTAAGTTCCTCCTTAATTTTACTGCTAATAATAATTTGCTTGTAACAATGAATCCTCAGCACTGTAAACCTTCAGCTTGCGTCTGTCTTGCTCTGTAACATTGTGAAGGGCAAATAGTTAATGACAATAAAGAGGTTTTTGTTAGTTATAGGTAATGTGTATGGTTTTAGCAGGAATATATTTTATCAGCTTGTGAAAAATCAAGGTGAATTTTTACATCTGTGCACTACTGCATAGTTGATATATGTAGAAGCTGAAAATCAAAATAAGCTCCTAGGAGAGCCCAGATTTGATTTTCCTAAACATTTAAATATACGTATCACACCCTCATTTTAAGATGCCGGTTAATGACTTTATGAGCATGCTGGCAGCCAGAGCATTACATGTGGTTTGAGAAATGTGTCTGGATATGCTTGGTAAGCAGTATTGTTCTGACAGTGTACTAAAGGCCATCTTCAATTTGACTGTGCTCTACTTTGTTATGCTGTGAAAGAAAAAGATAATTCAGCAGAGCTGAATTGTGCTGTCGGTTGGAGACGCCACACTTCAGAATACAAATATTACTAGGGATAAATGAATCATTAAAAGAACAGTAGCATAAAATATCTGATGAATGAACTCCAGGAGTCTGTGCTGGAATAAATTTAGCATTCACGGACAGTACCATAATATGTGAAATAATAGTATCAGTTCTACATTCAGATGCCAAAAACATTTATGGACCCAGAATAATTGTGAATTACAAGGCTATAAATACATGGAGGGGATTTGGTGATATCATAATAAACCATGAAAAATTCACTAGGCTGGTTTCTAATGTTACCAGAACCTTGAGATATATTTACAACCTTGTTCACACTCCTGCAGTTTTAGGGGGCAATTCTCCTCTCACAACACGTTCGTCATTCCCATTAGTGCCAAGGGGAGTTATGCATGTGTGTCATGAGTGGAATAGATCCCCACACAATTCAAGGATCCTATAATGAATATCTCATTTAAGAAAAAGCTGGAAAACATTCACTCTTATTCTCCCTCAAGTTCCCCCACGTCCCGTTCTGCTCCTGTGATCGAAGCTAGTGAATATAGTAGAGGATGATACAGTTGCTGCTGTGTTCCTGAGCATTTTATCCACAGCTGCTTCGTTTCTTTCACTTTTTATTACTGAGAAACAAAACAACCAAAGCCCAGATGTTCTCATCCCCCCCAGTTTCTTTAAAGTGCAGGCCTAGTGCATTTTAAAAGCCCGTTGTAAATACCCGGGAGGCTGGCATCATCAGCCTGTCCTCCAAAAGGAGGCTTCATTGTTGTGATACCGGATCCATACCCGATAAGAACAGTTAATTAGGAACTCGGGCTGAACCTGACGTGATGTTCAAGAGCACGTTCAGCTTTCTGCATGTCCCATGTCACCTGTTTGTAATTAAGCCTGGTGTCCCCTGCCTTGCTGAGTTGGGGCAGTGACAGTCTCCACAGGTACTTAGTGTCGTTCACACATCCCAGTATTAGGTGGATTACAGCCCGGTCTCCCAGCATGTCCCCCCAGTCAGCTGTGCCATGTTACCTCATCCTTCTCATAAGTCATTGGTAAGATACACACATTCAGTGTGGTGCAGAGCAAGTCTGCTCAGTAATTCCACATTCCTTAGTGTTGGAAGTCTCTTGACTGGCTGAGCTGCAATCTTTCTGCTCATTCCTCTCCTGGCTGTACATCCAGGCCTGCCAGGGGAGCATTTGTGGTATTCACAGTGGGAAGGGTCTGTAGCTTCATTTATGTCCTTCCACGTGGTTCCTGTTTTACTTTTTGGGTCTTGGTAGACTCACCCTCTATCAGTAGATTAATTAAATCCCTGAGATATATCCTGGACCTTCCATCCTTGTCGGCTGATGAAACAAACAGAAGATAATTACAGAATCAGAAAAATAACAGCAGTGGTCACCAGCAAAAGGAGTGAACTTGTCAGCCTTGTAGGTGGTTTGTAGACTTTGGTGTATCAGTGATAGGTCCTCAACCAGTTAGACACTGAGCCTCATTTGGCTTTGTTCACTGCCAGTTTATTTCATTGTCTTTCTCTCTTGAATTCAACCATGTTTTTGCTATGGCAAGGTCATGGGATTATTGATTATTTGTTTTTGTTAATTACTAATGACTTTAACTTGATATTCTTTGCAATATCTGTGTGAGCTCTCGTGGCAAACCCAGTTGACAGGGTACAATGTAATCTTAATGCATGTTTTTCTCTTTAATTATTGTGAAACCACAGTCTCCACTTTTCTTTCACACTGAATATTTCCAAATTAAAAGCTTTGTAGGATGAAAAATTAAATGAGAAAATACTATAAAAATCTATTTCAAGGATCTCAAATGCTTCAGCTCCATTTTTATTTTTAGTTTTCTTACTGTTTGAATGACCCTTTCTTGTGACAGTGTTTGTCACTATACACTTCCAGTCTTGTTGCACAGAGAAAATAGATTAAAAAGTCCTTTTACGCTTGTGATTTTAATCCTCTGTTAAGATACATAAAAATGTGGCCCTGTAAGTTCTGTGGTATAGTAAAAAAAAAATAAACTAACCCAAATAATTTTGGCAGTTCAAACGCAGAAACTAAAAATAATTTAATCTGCAGTGTGAACATAGTTTCATATTTATACTAGCATCTGGCCTCAGGAATTGAATACTCCATTCTTTAAATAGCTTTGCTCTGGCTCTTGAATGCTTTGTGACTAGAACATTACCCTACAGTCATACACCTTGTTTACATATTTCTGTTAAAAGGCAAAAGAACTTACAGTACTTCAAAACATTGGTACAAGCTCCCTCCTCCCATCTTGCCTTGGAAAAGAGAAGTTAAAAAGAAAAAAGTGCGAGTGGTCTGAAAGTGCATTTTAAATTTAGGTCTCTCAAATTGCTACTGGGTACATATTTTGCTGTCATTTGTATGAAAAACTGGAAGAAAAATTTTCCAAAGAAAATGTGTGCCGTTCCAGATGCCCAGCAGTAGTCAAACACAAATTTATGTACACTTTGTCAGTTTGTTTTTAATCTGGCATGTGTCTTTGTCTTTAGAAACACTTTGCCTGGAGACAGTGGGTGCTTTTTTGTTACCTCTGTGGTAGAAATAAGGATCCAGGTCCCTGCAAGGAAAAACAGATCAGAATAATGATCTATTCAGAAAAAAAAAAAATCATAATAATGTAATAAAAAGGTAACCACTATAAACAGAAGGCTAATGATCAGCTTCTTACAATCTTTAGGGACAAAGTATCTTTTTATAGTTTTATGATCCGTGCCCAGCCTGACTTTAGGAGGAATTGCATTTTCAGAATTACGTATTTGTAACTTCAGCTAGCTTTACAAATTTAGTAGATCCCTATTTAGTGTCTGTTGGTGAATGTAAGTCCAGCCTAATATTCTTACTGCTATTTTTTCATTCACATGTCTTGAGGTGAACCTAGAAGCAGAAGAGAAAATATCCCATTTTTAAACCTTAAACCAGAATCCATTCGTATGAGTCACTAAAACAAAATCATAGTGGTTTGGCTAAAAAAGGCTTCGTGTCCAAAGGGAATGTTCCTTAAAATGCTGGCGCATTTCCCACAGTGTTTCTTGAATGCATTTTATATGTTGCCTTTGTGCTATTGTAAAACATCAAAGGTTAGATGCTGCAGTTTGGTGTGTGGGAGGCTCCTGGTATTTCGGTGGACTGGTCAGTTTGAATGAAGGCAGTGGGCTTGTCCCTTGGGAGTGCTCAGCCCCCTCAGTTGCATGTGCAGGTCTTCCTGTGGAGGATGCTTCCAGCTCAGGTAGGGAGAGCATTTCTCTTTCTTGTGGTAACTCTTCCATGCTGCAGTACTGGCTTAGGCTTGCTGCTGTGGTGCTCAGAAACACCCTGCAGCAGCGTGAGAGACAGGAAAATCAGGGCCCGTCTGCCTTTCTGAAAAACTTTTGAGAGTAAGTTGCTTTGTTTTTCCTACCCAGCTATTAGACCCCTCAACAGAAAGGAACTTTTAGGATAATCATCCCACTTGGGTTTTGGGAGGTCAGTGCTGATTTCTGTAGGTTTCAGACCAGCCTGGGACACTGAGAACGTGAGTGCCGAGGCTGTACTCCACCATGACTTCCAGCTTTGATCCTCTCGTGATGGAGTGAGAAAGAGGTGGTGCAAAGCTGTATAGGAGCAGGGGTGAGGATGGTTGGAGACAGCAGTAAGGGCAGCTTCTCTACCTTGCCACTGGGATTTTTGTTAGCCTTCTCTGCAGGGAGGGTTTGTGCTTATATCTTGCTTTTTTTTCAGACCTGGGTCTTCTGACTTGAATAGAGTGAATGCAAATGGTGCAAAATTTAGGCTTTGGTGACTTCAGATACCATGTGATTCTAAGGCACAAAACATTTGATTTATTGGGTAAAGCCTATTTAATATCTTAAAAGCATAGACTAGGAGATCAGATGTGAGCATAGCAGCCTTAAAATATATTCCCTGACAACATACTTAAGAATGTTTAGGTCTGTATGAAATATACAGGAAATGAGGCCAATTTTTTCCCTGCTGTTTTGATGGCAGGGTCTGCAGGGGAGACAGAGAGTGTGTGGACAGGAATTCATGTGTTTGATAATGTGAGCCCAGCACATTTGCACAAATGGAATAGAAGCATTTTTCACCCTCTGCAGAAGAAACTATTAGTAGTTTCTCTGCCTGTTTGAGAGACTATGACTGATCAGATATATCAGCAAATCCATGTAAGTAAACCTGAAAAGTGATTCCCTCATCTCTGGCCGGGTGTGTATGGTGTTTGCACAGTACCTCTTCACCATTTCTGGTGGCTTAGGGAAGCACAGAGAGTTAATTCTTAACGACCAGAGGTGAAGAGAGGCTGCTGTCCTCTATCAGACCCTTTTTCCCTCATCATCTTGTAGATCAAGTCAGTCTACCAATAAGAAAAGGTTTATGTATGTTCACTCTGAGAATACTTGTTAAGTATTCTAAAACAGAGGACTTTCATGAACAGTGAAGCAGAAAAGCAATTGCTAGAAGGACTTGTAATGATTTCTGATCATGCTAATGTCTGACCATGGTCTTCTGCTACAAAACTAAATTCCCAAGAATATCAGACTGCTTAGTGTATGGCTAGTTTCCTTAAGGAAGCACTCAATTTTCTACTTTTTAGGAGCACAGTGCAATTAAAGTTCTTACATGGAGAGGAAGATTGTGCCAACAGTACTTGGAAATTATATTGTCCAGGCTGTAAAAACATACTGAAAGCATTGTTTATACCTTGCTGGGCATGTGGCAGATTTCCTACTTAGTCATGTAACATGTCTTGAGCAGCAGATATTCTTAGTTGGGCAGGTAACGAAAGTTTTGCAAATGTTTGTTTGGGTGGGTAGAAACTTGGAAAATAAACTGTGGTTCAGTTTTCTCTAGTTATTACAGTGGTTTTGTCACTTCTTCTTACAGTTGTAGCACCTCCAGCTGCAGCACAAGCTCTCAGGAAACAAGACCTTGTTACAGGTGGTGCAAGGAGTGCCCTAAGCTCAGTGGGGCTGGCAGGGCACTTTGCCTTCGTCACTGAAAGTTTTCAAGACATGAAAGAATGGGATGGCAGTCAGAAAAAATGGAATTCCAGTTTCCATTGTGCTCCTTTTCCCTCAGAGCACGTCTGTATGGATTGCATGTGGGACAATTCTGTGTGTGCCTCCTTGAGATCTTTGCCCCAGCTATTCCGAAGAATTTCTCACCGTGTCCATTTCCAGATCACCAGCCAGGTTACCCAAATCAAAATAGGAAACAAGGCTCCTTGGAGGAGCATTCCCTTTCACCTGGTGAAGTGACTCCAGGTCCATGCCAGTGATTGCTGACTCCAAAGGGAGGAAACCCTCTTGAGTGTGATAGCCTGAACATTGAGACCAAATTTATACCAGAGTGGATCCTCAGTTTTTGTTGGTGCTAAAACTTCAGCCAGAATCTGTCTTCAGAATGGCTTTAAGCTTTTCTTTTCAATTAGTTTACCTACATAGCTGGTATCAGAAGCGCAGTTGCACATAATAGAGTTGATTTTTCCTTTCCAGGATCAAAATGTTGAGGTGACAGTCACTGCTAGGCACTCTGAAGTTCAGGCCTTCCT
This sequence comes from Vidua chalybeata, assembly GCF_026979565.1. Taxonomy (NCBI): domain Eukaryota; kingdom Metazoa; phylum Chordata; class Aves; order Passeriformes; family Viduidae; genus Vidua; species Vidua chalybeata. Next base: position 29,709,464 of record NC_071537.1, read on the forward strand.
GCCGCAGTGTCTCAGAATTAGTATCCTGGTTTATCATTCTGTGTTGCTGGCTAAGTGCTATGTAATTCCTGTTGAGCTCGGTGACCCAGTGCAGAAGAGCTCAGGTGATGTGCTCTTCCAGTGTCAGGAATCCACAGAGCAGCAAAAAGAGCAGCTTCTCCAGTGCTGTTGCTACACTTGACTGTAATGTTGGGAGTTTGGGAGAGCATTATTTCAGTTACTGTAAAACTGCCAGAGATAGTCACACTGAAGACCTTGCTGTGGCATGCTCTAGCTTTCTTACTAAAGATTGGTTATTTGCCCTTTCCCTACTAATTGTGACTTTTCCAGATTTTGCTTTCTGGATACCATCCCTTCCCATTGTCAAACCCTCTGATATTGTAGGTTTGAATTGCAAGGGACGTTTAGCATCCTCAGGCTTGTCCTCATGCTGGTGTATGGGCCAGCAACAAAATGCTTGGCATCTCTTAGAAATTCCCATCTCACTTGCATCTGGTAGAAATGCACCCTGCAGTTTTTTCAGTTGCTCATCATGAGCACTGTGGCTACTGTGCAGTAACTATTCTTTTGCATATTCCGTTCTTCTGGGTATTGTAGGAATTACTGCATCAGTTGAGTACTGATGAGAATGATTATATGAGAGTGAAATGTTATGGGTCATTAAACAAACAAACAGCCCCACCTCCATTTTATTGAAGGTACCTATAAATCTCATCAGTTTTCTGCTTTACAGCCAGTTGATCAAGGATCTGTGTGAAAGGGCGGGCTGTTAGCTTAAGGCAACTCAGACTGCTTTAAGTGGCTGTGAACTACTTTTATAGTGCTACCAGTCTATTTCGTTTCCAGAAAGTGAAAGTTCGAAGTAGGTCCTGAATCTGTTTTCTCACATGTGAGATCATTTTGCTACCCATGACCTAGAAACCAACAATGAATGTGTAAATTACAGGCAAGAAGAAAATTCAGAATTGACTGTAAGGTGAATGGAAGTTGAATAATTCCCTGAACTTCAACTGTGAAAAGAAGAAAAGATCCCTGAATTCTAAAACAGATTTCAATATGGACAAAGAAAATGTTATTTTAGTATAGATTAAACTCATGACTAAGATGTAGACGGATTATTGTATCTGTTTCAGATGTAATTTCATGCCTGAGAATTTACATTGAAGGGAAACTGGTCTGGATCACATTAGCAAAGGCCCTGTTTTGCTGTCAGTTTAATTAAATGGAAACTGCTGGCAAGGTGACCTGAGTAGGTTTATAGAAGCAATACTATTTTGTGTGTTGGAGCAGGAAACTGTTAGGTCTTCCAGTTTGAAAGGGACACAGAAATGAAATCTGTGATTCATTCTTGTTTACAAACTCCCAGATAGTATGTGCAATGACCTTAGTGATAAATTAGCTGCAATTACACATTATATGAGGTGGGCTTTACAATAGCTGCAGACTTCATGGTTATGAGAACCATGACCTTTGACAGGGAGGTTAGAACATGAAGTTTTTCCAAACAGTGCCTAGATCTTCAAAAGTATTTGCATTTCCTTCCCTGTTTCATGTGAGTAGATTGACAAGATGTGTGGTGGGTGTTCTGTTTGCTCGCCACAAGATTGTTGTCAGGCAGAAACCCCCCAAAACAAAAAAGCCCGCCCTTCAGGAACATTGATTTATCTGTTAACTGTGTCTGGCATGCTGCCTTTTGGCTTTGATTTCAGAGAGAAACATATTTGGTTACTTTAATAGGCAAAAGCACTGAACCTGACTTGTAGGGGAAAAATTGTTTTCTTTCCCTTTTGCAGTTCTGTTTATCAGATCCTGACGTACTGTATCATAATTGTGCAACAGTTCCAAGTTGGAGTAAAGAAAAGTAGAACTGGATGTCAGGCTCTATCAGCCTCATTATTTGAGAGCCAGCTTTTCTGGGTGACTCGGTGCGACTAAAAATGCATGTTTATGCCAGTTAATAACCACCTTGTGACACCAACTTAGATGATATCAAATGCTTTTTTGTTTTCAAGAATTGTTTACATCACCTATTTATATCTCCTCTTTTTATTTATGTTGGTTTTTTATCTTAGAAATTTTTGCTGAGCTGGAGTTGACTTGCCTTTTTCCCCTAGATCTGTTTGTTCACCCTTTTTTGCTTCTTTCAGGTATTTTCCAGATATCTTTTGCAGTATTCTTTGACCAAGGAAATCTAGGTCTTACCTGTTTTTGGCTACTTCTCCAATTTGATGATACAGTGTGCAAGAGTAAAAGCTGAGAATTTGAGAAAGCAAGTTTTTTAATCATGTCACAATAATTGTATAATTTATTCTGTATGTATACTCAAACAGAAGGTGATTACACAGACATATGCTGATGGTTACATAGTCATCTCTCATATGTGAAACTGCACGTATCTCTTTGTGTGTGTACATGCAACTGTACTGCTGCTGAGCTCCAGCACCCATAAAGCACTTGGCCAAAAGAGTGTATTTTTGAAAGGCTTAACATTCTTCACATAAGTATCAGAAGTAATGAAATGCATAGACCTACAAAGATCAAAAGAGAAAGAAGGAAGAAAAAGAGTTTTTAAAAACTGTAATAGCAGCAAGAAAAACAGAACAAGGACATTGTTGGGAGACCTCCATCCCTGTGAATGCAATGTTTTTGCAGGGAAGCTGTAGGAGGAATTCTTGTTTTAATACTGATTGCAGTCATGCTGTAGCCCAGTGCCTCCAGTAAGCATGAAGCTCTGCATGGCTGGAAGGTAGGTGGAGATGAGATTTGGAAAATGATTGCATAACTGTAGGTGAGCAGAGGGAAGAAACTCTTCAGCCATGATCAGTGCTTTTGCCTCTCCCAGTAACACAATGCAGTCCATCCCAAAGCATCTCCTGGTGTTTTCCTACATGGTGCTCACATCTACTTGGTCTTCTGCCTTAGCTGGGCAGTGATCTCTCGAGGCCCAGCTCCCAATGGCAGTTGCTTAGCAATAATTAAAAACTAACCAACCAGCAACAAACTCTCTTCCTATCCCAGGGCCGTCCATCAAAGCTGCTCCCCAGCTCTTGCTTATGTGTGCTAGGGGTAGAAAAAGAGAAGAAATGGTCAGTTAGTTTTGATTCTGACAGTGGTGAGGTAAGAACTACAGAGAGGTTGGGGAGGAGTTAGTAAATTATTTTGTGTGCATAAGTAGCAAAATACCTGACACGGTGGGACAAAAAATGCTCAGTTTGCTTTGTTTGCATTGCAAGGAGGGACTTCAGCTGTCTCCCCCCGGAGCTTCTAGCAGGACAGACTGCCCTAGCAGTGATGGCCCCTGTCCCACCAGGCATTTGGCTGGCTGTAGAGAGCTCAGGTTGCTTTGTGTTTTTCAGCCTGGCTCCCTGTTACCCTGGTCCTGACGGCTGCATTGCAGGCACATCCTTCCTACTGTGGAATTGCGGGATTCCTCAGTGGAGCTCTGCCAGTTGTGTTGGAAAGCTGTAAGAAAGCACAATCTTTGTGGAGGAGGTGCCTTTCAAGGCAACTGGAAAGGAGAAAAGACTTTCCCAGTTGTAGCGGTGGTAAGACTCAAAGCTGGTAAAAAATTTCAGTCTCGAGAAAATAAAATGAAATTCTTTAGCAGCTAGTTTATTTTAGTTTTTCTTTTCCTGTTCTGCTTCGTGACAGAACTTCAAATAATTATGTTGATTTATGATTACAGGTAGTTTAAATCTGTAGTATGCTGAAACAAAGCAATGCCAGCTTATTGTTTCTGGCCCTATCCAATTATACAATTGAATTTAGGCATGTAATAATGTTACAACAGAAATATCCATCATGATGGATTGAATTTCATGAAGTACAACACAAGAATATTTATAGCTGCATTCTTAAAACCACTTTTGAGTCAAAATGTGCCTCCTTGGTATGGCCTTTATAAACAGGAGAAAATCTGAAACTTTTTTTAGCCTAGCCCCAAACATACCACAAACCATAGCCTACACAGGAAGGGGGTGTAGGTTGATGATAAGCAGAAAATGATAGAATAGAGTAATTATTTCCGCTAGAAAATGAGGATCCGGCATTATTTGTACAGTAACACAAAGTCATTTGGCTGTGCCACTGTAATGAAACAATAAAGATCATACTTAATTTAAGTATCAGTTCTGAAGAGACTTCTTACTCTCTCCCTCTACCATTTTAACTATTAAAGCAAATTTGAATTGCTAGTCTAGTTTCCCACTGTTTTTTAGCAAGCGGAGTGGGCAAAACCTCCCCTCCTCCCGTCTCTGTTTAAATGTAGACCTTTGGCATTCCAGAAATCTGACCTTGTTTGTAGGGAATGGCTCATTTTTCTATAATGTAATATGAAGCACTCTTGTGTTTTGATTCCATGAACTAGAGAGTTTAATGTTCCAGCTTGCCATGATAAGGATATGATCTGGTTAGAGATAGAAACACTAAAGGAAATTAGCTATTGTACTATTCTTTAACATATTGTTTGCCTAGCAGTTTCATTTAGAATCATTTGGAATAATCTTGGAGTACCTTTTTAGAGGATTGGGTTTTTTTTTTCTTTTTATTTTTTTTTTTTTTGGGGGGGGGAGGGGTTGTGGGGTTTTTTTTTGTTTTGTTTTTGGGGTTTTTTTGGGGTTTTTGGGGTTTTTTTGTTGTTGGCCAGGATAAAAAGTAGGGCTTTAAGATATTTCTCCTAAAATAAATGTGAGGCCGCCTCATTTATAGTCAGCATGCCTTGATTACTTGCAGACATGCTGGAAATTTACATGCGCTTTTCTCCATTATAAAACACTGATCTGTTCAGATCATTAGCTCCCTCATGACTAGAGTTTGGCAGCAAGCCAAGGCAGGCTAAATCTGTAGCTGTAAATCGTGAGTTGAAATAGCAGAAAGTGGATTTGTAACTTAAAAAGTGTAAACAGTTTGGAAAATGAAGTAATTTTAGAGTATGATTGATTGCCTTAAGATTGCACTTTAAATTAGCCCAGGGTCTCCACTGCAGATGTATGTTGTAACTGCTCATTATATATTTTCACTTTTCTTTGGAACAATAGCATTGTTGGTAGGCTTCGAAACAATGTATGTTTCTCCTGGAGTGACCTTTGAGGAAATGAATAGTTTTATTGTGTGTCCATTAGTTTGCCTGGAACAACATTTTTGAGTTATTAATTTGCTGTGGTCTATAAATAAAGGAATCAAAATGCAAAGCAGCTGTATTATGCTGCATATAGTTCATCAAACTTGTGTTTAAACATCACCATTTGAGATTTGTAATGCACTGTATAAATAATTTTTTTTACTCCTCTGAAAAAGAAGTAATGTTTTGCCTAGCCTGGAGATTGGTTGTGTAATCTCATAGAAGCAAAATTATTATTTTTAGCACAAACAATTGGTGAATGTTCTGAGTGTTCTGCTGCACTGCATTCCCTCTTTCAAGGACCCTGCTTCACTTAATTGTGTGTCTGTGGGCTATGGGGCTGTGGGCTGAAAGGGAAGGAGTAATTGAAAGGCACATTCAGGAATGTGGCAAAAGTTTGCTGGATTTGGAGTGTTAAAATTTTAGGCCATCGTCTGCCTAGCTCTGTCTGCGCTGGTCGAGGGCAGTTAAGTAGTGGGTGATGCAGGAGCCTGGTGATGGAAGAATGTAATGCCAAGATACCAATATCTGGTATCTTGTGAGCTCTGGCTGTTTGCAAATGGTGGCTGAACCATTTACTGCTCCCTCCCAAAGAGACACAAAACCTTATTTTGTGATTGTTGTGTTCCATTGATAATGTTCCTGTGTACCCAGGATGTCTGAAGTCACAAAGGTTTCCAGCGTGGCACAACATCTCAGTGTAACTTTGAGAGTGTGAGCACGTAATTTACATGTATGTGCTAAACACCTAGACTGTGTGCAGCCAGCATTGTGGGCTTTGACCATTCGAGGAATTAGGAATGTAAAGCTAGAAAACTGGCATTAGTGGTGGTTATGAACCACAGTAAATAGCTCTGACTGCTTGAATAGAATATATTATAAAAACTTATACAATTTTGTATCAGTGTGTTTTTCATCTCCTTCCTTGTTCTAGATTTGGTATCTAGCATTCAGTAGATACATAACTCGCTTTTGTTGTTCTCCTGGAAGCTCGTTTCCCAGAGAAAATTCTTTCCCAGTGTTATTACCCCTCCTTGATCTTTCCTTTCTCCCTCCACGTTTGAAAGGAAGATTTGCACTTGTGAAAGAGGTATGGCTGAGAGGTCTGAGCACAGGTCTGGGAGCCAGGACCTGCTGGGTGCTGAGCTCAGTGACTCATTCGGTGGCCTTAAGCAAGTCAGAACATCTCTGATGAGGTTATTTCATATGTAAAACAGGGGAAATAATACTTATCTGTCTACCTGCCTCATAGGAATACCCTGAGGACTAATTAGTGTTCATTAAGTGCTTTGAAATAGGCAGTGCTATCTATTATTAGAGCTGGTTTCAGACTAGCAGATAGTGTGTTAGGATTGTTTCTTACTTGGGAGCCTTCCTTTCTGCTGTGTGTGGGACCAGAGCCCATGGGGAACAGCACAAGCCGCCTGGTGTTTCTGGAAGATTGGCAGGGTTCTGCCAAGCCCTTCCTAGGCAGGTTCACTGGAGACTTAACCCTCACACTGAAAACTTGGAAAGAGGGTTTGCCTAGAGAAAAGAGTGGGAGGATACTTGCTTGTTCTCCTCAGCTCATAGGCATAACTTGTCCTAAAATCCTTTCTCACCCTGCCTCCACCTGAGGCCTCTTCCGATAATTCAGGTAGCACGGCTTCGCCTCTTTTCCAGGGACGTTTTCCTGGTCCTGCAGAAGAGGAAGAGAAATCCTGTATTAGTTCACAGGAGGAGCGTGGGGCTGGGTTGGTATGTTCCCATCACAGGGAGCCCTTTCTTATTCAAAAAGCCATTCCTCTTACTTGAAGAGCAAATACTTACATTCTTTCCCTTCACTGGATAACAGAGTTCTTTGCAAAGTCCTTAGAAGGCAAAATCTAATTTTGGGTATAGGATCCTAAACTCTGCAGGTGTGTGTCTGCTGAAGTCTGGGAGTCTTTTCATCATCATAACAAGGAGGGTTGTCATCTGGCCGGCAGCTTCTTTTGTTCTCTGAGGCATCTTCTCTCACTGTATACTTTTGTACCTCTCTTAGAGATGCCATAATAATCTAGTTCAAAGAACCCAGCCCTGTTCTCACTGAAGCCCACATGCCTGGTCTTTCTACCAGTGAGACTAGGACTCAGTCCAAATTACCTGGAGAGAAGCTTTATTTCTCTCCATTTGCTACTCACGCGTCTCTCAGGCCATGAGTAATTTGCAATGAGACGGGAAAGCCTGTGTGAAATTTTCCAAGGGAATTTGCTCTATTTTAATAACGTTAATGAAATTGCTTAACACTTCATCCGTTTTTCAGCGTACGTTGCTGGGATTTTGGTGCTTTCTGATTTTTCTTTAGTACCAGAAGGCCCTTACCTTAAAAATGGGACTGAGGGCTCATATGAGCATTTGGACCCACTATTGAACCTCCGTCCTGCAGAAACATTTTTGCACAGGTATTGGTAGATACCATTTTGAGGAGGCTCTCTGCCTCTCCTCTTGTGCCTGCAGGAAGGGGAAGCGATCAGGAGCAATTGTCCCACAAGCTCTCACATGCCTGCAACTAATTCTTTTTACAAAGAAATAATCCCTTTTCCTTTTTTTTTGCCCCAGGAATACCTAATGATATGACCTTGGTCACATAGGAAGGCCCTGGCATTGCTAAATTTCAGCACAGTTGCTTTGTTCGTCTTATACTGCATATCACTCAGTTTTTGGTCCTTGTATCCTAGACAGGGGTGTAAGTTAGCTCCCTTTTCTTTTAGACCTTTTCCCTATTACTCCTTTTCAGCTCCAGTCTACTTTGTTGTGATGCAGAAAGGATTAAATGAGCAACCACAGTCTTATGAACAACCACAGACTTACTCATATGCCTGTAACAGATTTTAAGACTGCATTAAAAGGCTACATGAGCAACAGTTTGGGGGCTATTTTGTGCAACCTAAGTTTAGTTAGGAGGTGAGGGTTTCCAAGTAGCTGGGAAAGCGTGGTACAGGGCAGTTGGGTCAGTGGCTTGGAGTTTGGCAATTCCTGTCTGGCCTTTCCTCATAGCCTTCATGTTGAGTTTGATCTCTTCACTGCAAAGGAGGGGAACCCGAGTAAGGTTCTTTTGGGGAACAGGTATGTGCTCCATTGGGATGAGATAGAGGACAGCAAATTCTTGGAAAAGTAAATATGACACTAGCATATTTGTGATTGCTCTTTAAAAAAAAAAAAGAAATGGCACCATGTTTCTACTTCCAATTTTGTGCCACTCCTGGGTTTAAGCATTATTACACTGCAGATGATAACACGAGTTTATCTGTAAAATTCTTAAACTGTGGTTTTTGTTTCCCAGCTTGACTTCTTTTTCTCTTCTTGTCTTTGATTGGCTTCCAAAAAAGTTATTAACATGTTGCAAAACAAATATAAGGGGCCACTGAAGCTTATTAAAAATGGTTTCTTTTGTTCATATCTGGCAGTTGACAAATTGTGTTGTGCTCTATCTTATCTGCTCCCGTGTGAAAGGTTACATGAGAAAATGGCTGCAAATAAATTGCTATTGAATATTGTTGAAGACTAAGCATACAGCTTCTCTATTAAGGACCTCTTTTAAAGCTCGCTATTCAGACTCCCCCCTGCATGTCTCTCTAACACTTGTCTGTTATATTATGTTCGGCGCAGAAGGAAACATTAAACAGAAAAGCAACATCTGACTGTGGTGTTTCTAGACCCTATTATCCCTCTGTCAAATGTCCACATGAGCACGGTACAATTTTTGTCTATATTGATGATGATTTTCGAAGGCTTTACAAACTGTCTTCATAGTGAAATGCTAGAAACAAATGAAATTGAAAAGCATATTTTTACAGCTTTGGAAATCTTACTTAAATCAGTGTAATGAGACGCACTCAGTAAAATGTAATTATTCTCACTTCTCCATGTGTCAAAGAAATCAGCAGTATGGTTAGGGAGGGGAGGGTTACAGTGAGCTTGTTATTTTTATACAGAGCCAGATACTGCTTGTGTGTAGTAAATTGTAAATAGTAGATAATGCAGTTTTTATGTGTATTAAATACCCTGCCAGAATTAACGGGGTTGTTACTTCATTAAGGGTTTCAAAGAGGGCATAAACGTCAAAAGCAGGGTTTGACTGTTTAAATCACTGGACCATTTCCACCCTCCACCCCTCGTGTCGCAGCTCTGGGACCGGCAGCTTCTGCCGCTGCTATTTCAAGGAGGGCGCAGTTCCTCCGAATTTTCAGAATGATAATGAAAGAGCCCCGTGTGAGACACCAAAATAAGGCTTTTGACTCATACTTCTGGGTGCAGGGGAAAATGAAGGCGGTTGATTCTGCCGCAAGGAAGAGGTGATGAATCAGTCCCTTATAAGTAGGGCTTGCATTTCCTTGTCTGTCATTTATGTTTGAATGGTGTGCAGAGGTGAAAGAGAGAGGAGATGACAGAAGACCTGGTTAGTCTGATATTAAACGTAGTAACTCAGTTTAACTCTCAGCGACCTCCCACTTTTTTCAGTTTTTCATGCCACACAAGTATGGATTTGTCGTGGGCCTCTTCAGCACAGGAGACAAAAAACAGACCATGAGAATAAAATTCATCAGTCCAGAGAATATCTTGAGGTTCAGTCCTGAGCACTGGGTTGGGGAATCTGTTATATCTTTGAGCTCATTGTTCCAGTGGTTAATTACCACTGCTGTAAAAATGTGTACCCCTCTCTTGCCAGGGGCCCTAGTTGTTTCTCCACCAGAGTAGGGCTTTGCATTCTCCAGTATTTTCGCTCTACACTGCTACAAGTCAAAAAGGGGGACCAAGACACACGATCATAGAAATAGTAATAATAATACAGAGAATGAGAATGTGTTTTAGGGAAAGTTAGTGATTGTGAGGATGTAACCCCTCCTCCACAAAGGTGCTGTAGGGAATGTATGACTTCAACCTCAGCTGTAGTACTTGTGTTCATTGCATACACCCCATGCTCAAGTATTTGCAGGATCAGGCTTTATGTGTAAGTATTGAAGTGTAGTTCAGTGGTATGTTGGATGGTGTTCAGAGATTGCTGAAAACAGTGCATTAAATAGCACTTTGAATTGCAAAGTGCCGGTTCAGTTTTGTCTGTGCGAATGATAACACTTATTATCTGATTGTTCCCTGTGCAAATCTCACCTCAGGAAAAATTAAATTATGTTTGAATTCAGCTAAAGCAAAGTATATCATTATTTTCTTTCGTTATTAAAAGAGATTTTTACTGTTTGTTTGTTAAAACTGAAGCAGCTGCCATGTTAGAGTCTTAGATGATTTAAAAGCAAATACAGAGGTAGAGCCATTTACAGTACAATTGGCTTGTTTAATGTGATTTAATTCCTCTTGTTGGCTTCGTCATATTACCAAATTATGTTTTCAGCTCCCCTCCCCTTTTTAATTCTTTCTTCTTTTTGTTATCAGCAGAATTGAAGCTGCTTATCAGTAACCACGACAACCAGGATAAATACTTGTTTTAAAGCTGATGCACATTCAACCTGAATGGTCTGCATGACCCAGAACATTCAAGAGGACAGGCAGCATGTGCTCCCTTCTACAATCAATCTCCCCCTTCCCCCATCTCCATCTGCTTTAGAAAGCTAATAGGGCAGTTTAGAAACCTTTTATATCAGAGCGGTTTTCTGTAGCCGTCCATGGCTGTTTGGACACAGGCTGGCCCATGCTTGTGTCCTGAGGAGTGAAGAGAGAAGGAAATTTAGGGAGGCAGCCATGTCCGCGGTGTTGGCTTGCTTTTCTGGGGTTCCTCCAGCTGCTGTCACGGCAGTCACCTGCCGTGGGCAGGAGGGTGAACTGCTGCTCTGCAGACCCTCCCTGAATGGGAAGATAATCCCGGCTGGGCAGCAGCTGAATGGAATGAAGGAGTGACTGGAATTGTGCGGGACCGGGTTGTGGTTGTGGTGAGAGAGAAGCCTCAGCACAGAGCCACCTGATCCATGCCCCATCTCTGGTGGAGGCAGGCAGGCTGGCTGGGGTGACCAGAGACCGTCACTTCCCTTTTGAGGAAACGCGGGGATCTCCCACTTACTCAGAAATTTCCCAACAAGAATTTCTGCCTGGCCTCTTTGCTCTTTCCCTTGCACTCCAAATTGCTTAATGCTTTAGAATAAATCCTTTAAGCTCTCTTTGTCTCAGTTTCTCTCTCTGTGTAATGGGGATAATAATTTTTACTCATCTCCATAAAGCAGTTTGAGGCCTGTGGATGGAAGGGTTATATAAAAGCTGGAAATGATGAGTGTCAGTCATTCTTCTTTTGAGTCTAGAAACACCTCGTAAGGTTTATGAGGCACTTCCTAATGTGCAGGAGGATCCTGGGAGTGCAAGGTTGGTGCTGCAGCTATGAGGAGCTGAATATAGGATTAGGGTCTGAAAAGGATGTGGAATACCTGGTTGGAAACTTTTTCATATTAAATTTCATTTGTCTTCTTCAAAAATTGGATTTAGGATTTGAATTTTGAGTGATTTAGTGAGATAAATATTATGGAATATATGATTATATAGACATACTGTCAGTCATCGATCAACATACTTGGGTTTGTCCCCATTAAGTAGGAGTAGAACATCTCTGATCTAAATAGCCGAGTGTAAAATATTTTTCAACCATGTGCTTTAAATAAGTATTAGATGATGCTGTCCTTTTTTCTTTTTTTTAATGACTGTTTTTTAATGCTGTTCAGTTGAACAGTAGTTTCAATCTCCAGTAGATTTGTAAGTATTCTCTTTCTTTCAAATGTTAAACTAAGCTTAGGAATTCTTTGAAAGGCTGATGCTCTGCTGGCACTGTGACAGAAAACAGAGGGCTGGGGAAGTGGCATGAAATTCTGAGAAATAGCTGTCTCCTCCTTAAAAGGGGAGAAATATCTGACACATGTAGAAAGGCTGAACATTTTATTCTCACTATTGGCAGAAATGACTTTTGCCTTTTGATCAATTTAAAAGCAGAATCAGGCAGGCAAACGTCCATGTCAGAATTACAGGCAACTTGTTAACACCATCATTATCTGGTAAACATAAATGTAATCACTGTGTTCTATCCTGCAACACATTGCCTTTGTTCTTGATTGCATTAGCATTCAAATAGAGGGGGGTTCTCAAAGCAGGATGAGTAGCACGAGTCCTGCCGACAAAGAGGTATCCCTGTTGTGTCAATAATTTACCCAAATTTATTTAAAACCAAAACCACAGATTTCCTGTCCCATCTCATGGGGCTAAATCATTACTGTTGAATTTATCTGTGAGAGAAATACGATTCTTAGATTAATATTTTTAGGTCTTGTGATTAATTAGACATCTGGGGCACACCAAGTGTCTTTACTAGTGAGTAAAGACTATGGGAATGAAAAAGCAGAGTGGATTGGAAGAGCTGTGTTTGAGAAGTCTTTCCTAACCACTGGAGAGAGGGTGGATCAGTGTGCTAGAGCATGCCTTGTGATGATGATGCAGCTACCTGAACTCCTCAGCTGTTGCTCCTAGTCCACAGCCGATTCCTACGCTGGGGCATGAATTCCTGCTGCGGATCTTAGCCTTGTGTCTGTGCAAAGAATTCAGTGTGAGAAGTGGTCAGGGAGGAGCCAGGCGTAATCCTCCCATGTTATTTCACTGGGAGAGCTATTCTTGCCCGCACAGGAGTCCCCAGAGGTGCAGGTGATGACTGTCATTGCTGCTTGGCCACCTGCAGTTATCTTGGAAGTTTGGCAGGTTATAGCTGGACTATGATATGGAAAGGTGTTCTCATTGCATCACTCCTCTTAAAGATTCCTCTTAAAGATTTTAAGGTCACAAAGATCCAGTTTCTTATTCCTCTTTGTGGTTATTCCTTCGTTGTTCTGCTGTTTCTGTTGCTTTTGGACCTTTTGAGGGATTCGGGGTTTTTAGGTAGTTGTGTGGTAAGTTAATTTCCATCTGCTGAAAACTGTGCTCTCTTTCTTTGGGTTTTTATTAGAACAGGCAGCTCTGAGCTGTGTAGAGCCTGTCTGACCTGCAGATTCTGGTTTTGAACGGTGAGCTACACATCTTTGCTTCATCTACACCCGTGTTCTCATGCCTGTACTGCAGAAAGTCATTGCCAGAGGAGTAGAACAAGAGAAGGAGAACTAGATCTTAACAGCTGGAGGGTCTTGGAAGGTCAGTGAACACACTGCCCTGCAATAGTCAGGAGACCTCCCATCACAGGGGTCAGAGCTGTGCTCATTCAGCACCACACCAGTCCCTCAGACACCCAGATGCATCCTCCATTACCTCTCTATCGCCTGCATATTGATGATAATGGTCAAAGCCATGCATACAAGCAATGATAAGCTAATTGTGATATGTGAATCCTCTGGGAGACCCCCTTAGTAACAGAGGGTTATGAAAGAAGGCAGAGGAGCGAGGGCACCATGTGGGAGAGGAGCCTGATGGACAGAACCCTGCAACTTCCTTCATTTTCTCTCTGTATTCCAGACAGCTCCCTTGCTCAATTTGCTACCCACACACCAAAGCATTGTCCCATTTTATCTGGTTCCCCTGGTGCTTCCATTGCTTATCTTACGAAGATCTGTGTCAACATTTATCAAAACAAATGGCAAACCTGGGACCTTTTAAGTAGTTTTTTTAGTTAATAAAACCAATCTTCTACTTCTGTTATGTTAAAAGTACATTATCTTTTTATTGCAAACTCTCTACAGCTCTGTCTGTTTTCCTTCTTGGCAATTTCATGACTGCTCCAGTTGATTGCTGTATGGAGAATTACAAAATCATTAAGGGTGGGGTTTTACCAGCTGACTTACAGTACAAGCCATTTCTCAAAATAACCACAACAGTGCAATACCGATGTGTAATTTACGTCACAGTATGTTTTTATGAAATAGTTTGTGGCTTATTCATTTAGATCTAGAACTGAATATCTCTTCTTTTGCTTTTTAATCAAGCCTGCTGCTTTTTTTTTTTTTTTTTTAACTTTTTAATATTTTCCACTCCGAGGCTTGGCTTGCTTCCAACTTACCAGCTACATGTAGAAGGAAAAAAATTGATTTTTTTTTTCCTTTGCCTGCAGTTTAACTGCAAGTGTGCTTCCCCTTTGATGTATACATTAGTGTTAACTGCCCCAGAAGAAATGGTAGATGTGTGGTATAATATATTGCACAAAGGTAGAGCAGAGGATTGATAAGAGATGTAAAAGTTTGCAATTTCAAACCATACCAAACAAGTGTTTCTGTTTAGCCTCCTGTGCTGGTACATTTCCTTTTTAAAGATTACTTTCTGTATAATGTCTTGTAATTAGAACAGGAAATCACTGAGTAACTGTAAGAAGAAAAAGAGCACTTAAACTGAAAAGAAATTTACCTTCTGAGAAATTATATTCAGCTTTTTTCCCCTTTTTTTTTTCTTCCCTTCACATTACTGAGTTGTTAATGATAGTAACAGATGTAGAGACCTTTATCTGTATCATTGTTCTGCTTGTGTTTTCATGGAGGGGAGGGGGGTATTGGGCCAAAAAAGTCATTTTTAGTAATACAAAAAATGAATGGACAGAAAATGGGAAAAGCCTAATTACAAAAAATATTCTGTGTCACAACAGAGTAGCAATTAAATTGAAACTTCAATATAATTATCAATAACAGTCGAGCCTGGAAGGGTGCCAGGCGCGTAAAGTTGGTGCTCAGCCTTTATGTGGTTGCTAGGAGGACGGCAAAAAGTGTAAAGCTTAGAGAAAAGGAATGTCTAATGTAATAAAGTAACAGAAGGTAGCATAAATCATTGTGAGAGCAGTTCATATTGACATTATTTTACTTAAATTGGGTCGAAACTAGACATTTAGTCTTACAAGAGGCACAAATTCATATTTCTTCTGCAAGAATAACTCTGTGCTTTCTGGGAAGAAGTGGAGTGTGCTTTCATAGCACCAGCCTCATACATATTTGGAACCTTTTAAGCAAAAATCTTAAAATGTTTGTTTCTGTTGGCATCCAAATGCATTTGCACTAATACGATTAAAAGAACTAAAGGGCAAAATACTTGGCAGCTTTTTCAGTTGAGGTAATTAGGTACAGGAAGGAACATGCATAGTTTTTCCATCAAGCTCTATAAAATCCTGGTGTGAAGGTCTTTTTAAAGAGAAATAATGCTTACTGATGTTGAGGGTAGATTATGGCAGTTAGCAATAACATTATAGGCTGATGTTTCTGAAACAAGCAAACAAAAAGCATGTTACAGGGTTTTTTTTCTCTGCTCTCTCTGCAAATAGTTCTGGCTCTAGATGGATTTGTTAGGAATTCTTCCTTTTAACAGGCTTTATTTTTTTTTTTCTTTTGGGGCTTTTAATTGTCTTGCCTTACATATTAAAAATGGTTGTGCTGATTTGAAAAGTCAGTTCTTGCATAGATTCATTGTGTTTGGCATTTCATGCATCTCTTACTTACAAAGACAACTTGAAGAACATGTAATCCAACATAAATGCCAGGCTGTGCCAAATCCCAGCTCTCTTTACCCCTTGACAAAGGGAACTGTTGGATTATATCTCTGCAGATATAGGCAGTGCTTGGAAGGCAGGGGTGGAACTTTGCTTCCTAATTACAGTTTCTCTGTTTTCAGCCCTGAAATATAAAAATAAATGAAAAGTTGATGTTGGATGGGGTTATTAAACCACACAATTATGATATAAGCATAGGATTAGAGTCATTTCAGTTGAGCCTCGCAACTGAAGCAGAATACTGTAGGTATTATCTTTTACCATGTTATGTCTGTTGAATCTAAAATGAAACTCGGAAATACAGCATCTTGGTTTCCTGATATCTCAGTTGTATGTTTATGGAAGTCATATTGTTTTTCTTAATTTTAATGGAATGTGATCCACATTTTGAGCTTCGCTTCTCCTAAGAGTAAACTCTTTCTGATCATATTTCTGAAAAATACTTGGCAATATTCACTGAGTCCACCGTTAAATGGCACGTGTGAGATTTTGATAAAAGCAAATAATAGTTCGTCTTCAGGCTTGCATTTTTTAGGGATTGGTCTGCTTTGATTTCTTTTTTCTCATGTGGGCGTGGTTGAGGAAAAAATCTTTGTTCCAGGAACACTGTGTTTGTCTTTCACTAAGCAAATTTTCAGTTTATTCAGCCTTTGTTCATTCTTCGATGTATCTATTGAACCTGGAGTAAAAAAGGAAAGGAAACAAATGCCTCACAAAGTACTCACAAAGTACAATTGGAATTGCACAAGCATGTATGAAAGTGATCCTGTAAAAATTACTTGGTTTTTCTTTATGCCAGGGGGTTTGAGTTAAGTCGTCAGTTGTCAGGGGTACAAAGTTTGTGTAATTCTGCGCAGGGACTTGCAGCACATTTGTCTAGAAGCTAATGGTTTACTACAAAGGCACATGGGACATACATTTATATACACCCTGTTTAAAAAGCTGACCACATCCTGGAATAAGAAAGGTGCTGTCAGATCGACAGATTCAGCTCACCGCTATCTGCACAAAGGTATAAAGTAGTAATAACTGTCAAGCAGGCATACATGAAACTCTCGAAGGAGTTAAAGGACAGATCATGTGCTTGTTAATTCCTAGAACAGTTTTCCTGATCTGATTTTTAGAGTTTCCTAATAAAGAAGAGAGAGCCTTATTCCCAGGAGTAATTGGCTCAATCGTGCTGTTGTGTAGGCTTATGGGATACTTGTTGGAACAAAGAAAAGCATGACCACATCCTTATTGGCCAAAAGAGGTTTTAGGGCCATCAATTCTATTTTCTTAGGAAAGTAATGCCAGTGCTGTTTACCAAAATATATTAACTTTACTTTGTTTTTTTTCTTTGTTTTTTTTCTTTTTTTTTTAAACAAACAGTGTTATCTCCTCACCTATGTCAGGATAGTGGTGAGAGTTCTGAGTTTTTAAAAGTGATGACTTTCAGGAGCTGTGCTAGTAAAGGCAGTGCTTTCTAAGTCCGTCTGTCGTGTTGATTTTTTTTTTTACAGCATTGCATTCCTCTGCAGTGATGACATTCTAGGTGATATATCTGCTTCCAGAGACTTCTTAAAATTTAGCCTTTTATGTGTCAACATTTTCATTGCCTCAATTGAATCTAGATGAGTTGTGCTATCATATTTAGTTGGGGAGAACTGATTTGAATTTTTTTTCAATGTCTGAAGAGATTTTTACTTTAGGAGTAAGAATGATGATTTCAGTATTGGTAATGGGATTAAACAGTAGACCTTCTGTCTCTGGCAGAAGAAATAGCTGAGTTATTCAGTAATCAGAGTAGAACAAAAAACAGTAAAGTGAATGCTGTTGCTTTGTCTTCATTGGCATGCCTGGAAAGCCATGTTCAGTTACATACCTGAGGAGATAAATGAGCATAAAAAGAAGTGATGTTGAGTATTGGCTGCATACCTGCAAATGAGTAATTTCTCATGTTTGTATCCCCAGTTGAGTTTTCTTCCTCTTAGGTTTCCTTCTGGTTATATGACGACACTTGATTGTGATATTTCAAAATCTGCCACCTTCATATGTGATATCATCTAAACCAAGAAGGAATGGAAAGCTCTGAGGTCTAGATTGCTTTATATTTTGAGCCCAGCAGCACAAGCTGTTCGAAAATTCATTTGCTTGTGCTCTGTAGGAGTTAATAATTATTGAGTCCTGCTGCATTTGCAGTTAATGTGAAGAAAGTTGCTTCCACCTCTCGGGGTTTAGCAGCAATGACCAGGTTGGATCAGCCCACCTCCCTGGCCCAGAAGTCCTTCAGTAGTTGCCAGAATCAGAGACATGAAAGGAGACATAATAGCTGTGTGCTCTGAGGCTTGTATATTATTATTTTTAAAAGATGTTAACTGATGTAAACATGAGTGTAGTAAAGCTATATGGGGAACTGAGTAAAAATTACAGATAATATTTCTACTGAAGCAGCCAAATTGGCAAAGCATGGAGAACACTTTGATTCAGGCCCTTGGCCAACTTCAGCAGAGCAGTGTTTTCTTGCTCATCCAGGTAGTCCTTTTGAGTAAGTATGGGAAAACAGAACAGAAAGGCAGAAAATAACCTATTTTAATAAACTTTATTTAAATTACTGGTTTTTAACCTTTCTTTCCAGACCCACTGTGCTATAAAAGTTGTGTCTTGAGAAAAGATGAACTTACTTCAGAAAAATTAATTTTTCTGAAATACTTGAGTTATAGCTCTTGTTTTGTGTTTTTTTCTGATATGCTAAGAGTCTTTTTTTTTTTTTCTTTTCTTCAAGGTGAGGATGATGAAGATTCAAACCTTTTAATTCTCAGCTACCCACAGTACTGTCGATACCGTTCCATGTTAAAGCGCATTCAGGACAAGCCCTCGTCAATACTAACAGACCAGTTCGTTTTAGCCCTGGGAGGCATTGCAGTAACAAGCAAGAACCCCCAAATCTTCTATTGTCGGGATACATTTGATCATCCTACCCTAATAGAAAATGAAAGTATATGTGATGAGTTTGGTAAGTCCCATTACAGCTATTTTCTTTTTCTCGCATAGCATTTTTCTTCTTTTAAGTATCCACTGATTTCCAAAGGGAAGATGTGATTCCTTTGAAGTGAACCTATGCTATTTATGATTGAAATGATCAGTACCAAATATGCTCTTTCTTCTCTAAGTCTGAAGGCTTCTGGCCACTGGTGATCTCTGTATTGCAACTTGAGTTCACAATCAAAATAATGGTGGAGTGTAGCACAGTGACTGGGTCTGAGTGAAACAATTCCTTGCCTGGAAGTTCATCTACCTTAACCATTTGCCTGTAGCCTGTCTTCCAGAAGCTCGACAGTGTGTGTTAGTTTTTTGAAGTCGTTGTTGGTGCGGTATGCTAAAAGATGCAAAACAGGAGAGAGTCCTGGCACACCCCATTGCTGTTGCAGAGCACTCGTCAGCTGTGCTCCCAAGGTCCTCTAAGACTGTCAGCTGTAGCTGGTGTGTTTCTGGTCATCTTGGAACATGGGCTTGTTCAACATGGGCTTTGCCATTGCTAGGAGCTTGATTTTATGAGTGCAGAGATACTTCTGGGAGGTGACCTCTTAATTCAAGAGGCATAGAGAATACTCTGCAGCTCTAAAGGACTATGCAGCCCCTTACAGCTGGGGGAAAGGGCTCCAAAATTTGACACCTGATAGCAACCAGGTGATTTCACACAGGGTTTTTTTGGTGTCAGATCATCCCAACAACAGCAGGTGTGCTTTGAATATGTGGCAGAATGCATGTTGTGTAGACACCCGGTAATGGGTCCAGTGTCGTTTCTTCAGCAGTGTACAGAATTAAGTATTATGCTCCATATCACCAGATAGATGAGTTCTGTGGCTAATGCTTGCAAAGTCTGCATGGTGGTGAGTACACCTTGGCTTGCAAGACTCCCACATCTCTGCAAGGAAGCTCCTGTAGTCTCTTAGAGAAAAAAATTCTGCTGATGCCCTTAAACATTTACTAATGAGAGTAAGAGGGAATGTTTCTGATGGGAGAGTCATCTACCTGTTTTTCTGAACTCGAGCACACTGGCTTTGAGCTTGGTGCCCAGCTCAAGCATTGTTGTGTCGGCAGAGAAACCCTGACTCATCTGGTGGCATTGGGACATTTTGTAAGGTAGTGCTGCTCTGCCACTCCATTCCCAAAAGGCAGACAAGATCCTTCCTCACATGGTGTTGTCACTGGAGCACATGACTGCTGAGAGTACTTTTAGTTTTGTGCTGTCAAGATTGTTCAGAATCTGGCCCAAACTGTCAAGTCTGCTCACACTCACACAAAACACTACAGGTTTTGAATGAACTATGAATAAAATGTTGGTTGCTCTTAGGGGCTGGGGGTGGGGAAAAAAATGAATTAAATGCCCTGGAAGTTTGGTCCAATGACACAATAGTATCATGTTGGTTTTTATTTACTCTGAGCTCAAGCTCAGAATATAAAGTTCAGTTGTAATTGACTCTCCTTTTTATGTGGGAAAGGTTATTTTAGGCTTGAAGGCGTTTGATGAGCCTACCATCTGCTTTCTGTGGAGTATTTTATTCAGGGTCATTCCTTGATTACAGGTTTGTTGAAATAGTTGGATCCATAATGCAAGTGTATCATGGAATATTAGTAATAGATGAATAAAAGAGATGTGGAATGATGCAGAAACTACGCTTAGTGAACCATAGCAAGCGCTTTGTTCAGCCTCTGAAAGCAAACTATGCCATTCTCTTGACCTTTGCGAGGCAATTATCTCATTATCAACCAGAGCCACAGAATTCTTAGCCATAGAAATTAGTAATGTGTATTTAAATTTTTGTTTGGTTTAAGAAGCAGATTTTTTTAAATCCGTATTAAAAAAAAAAAAGCCACAAAAAATCCCCCAAAAAACACTGTTTTAAAAGTATTTATTATGAAAATAATGATGTAGAACTTGCAAGCCCTGCTGTTTTAAGAAGGAAAAAGTGGCCAGTGTGTGGTTTCATATCTGCATTGTAAAATGTATGGTGTCAATTATGCTACCTTTGTTGAAGACAGCAGGCAAAGTACTAGTTTATCCTTTTCTTTGCTGGCAGGACAATAAAATGTACAACGCTTCATTTTACAAACAGTTTACATTGATACCATGTAGATTGATGTCACATGTGGAAAGTGATGACTGCTAAGGCTAAACAGAGGCCGGGTGGTACAGTAGATAAATAGATTACTCTAAGGCACTGGTATTTATCAGTCATATCTGAGGGGATACCAGATTACAGAAATGGTGACTAAAATTCTGAAAAGGTGTCTATAAGGAGATCCAGACACATGTAATTTGAAGGTATTGTCTCTCTCTTACTTGCAAATGAAATAAGTGTGCAGAAGGAACAAGATAGGATGTGTATTTCACCATTTTTACCTGAAATTCCCCCAACTCTAAAGCAAATACAAAATTTGGGAAATACATTCTGCTGATGTCTTTATGTGGGAAACACTGGAGCACTGGTTTCTGAGATGGATGCCAAGTCTTCTTCAGAAGCATTGCTTTTGAGGCAAGTTTTACACATTCTCTGTATGTTGGAGTAGTTTGCAACAGATAGAGCATGTCACAAATGAGACACCAGAAGCACCTTTACAAAGAACCCCCAATATGTAAGCTGTTGTCCTTGTTAGGCAGTTTTAATAGACCAAAATGTTTTTCCTGGAAATTTTCTCTCTACTTCCATTATAAATTTATAACAAAAAAAAAAAAAAATGTTGAGCTCTGACTTGTTCTCATACTCTTTGCCTATTTTCCCCTCTTCTGTAGGTTTAACAAAAATAAACAAAGCAGGAAATGAGAAAGAAGAATTACGTTTTGTTGACAATAAATGCTGTTTTGGTGTAGGACTTTTTAAAGCAGATGTATGTAGATGCTATCTGTGAGCTCCCACAGGTATGGCTGGGAGGGATGCAGCAAGGCTTTGGGCAGCCCTGTGTGCATGTTCTGTGTTTCCATGGAACCTCTGTGAGGCTCACGCTGTGCTAAGCCTCCCCTGCAGCTCCAGCTTGGGCTGCCAACACCACGGCTACCTGTGCTCGCCTCCGCCCTGCGTGCCCACTGCTCTGTGGCATGTGCCCAAGTGCTTTGGACAGGAATATTTGGGACCAGTTTTTCTTGCATGGTCCTCTTCTGATTCCCCTCTGGTTTGGTTCAGTGTGCCACAACATCTCATCTAAGGGGCTGCTGGAGGAGCAGGATGCTGAGGAATGGGCTCAGCAGCTGGAAGGCTCAAACATTTGTGTGTGTTTCTTAGCAGCCTGCCACAGAAGGACTTGCTCTACGTCTACATGTGAGTGGGAAGCCTCCTGCTCCCATTCTTGTTGATATAACCACTGATTAGTTAATCCAACTGCCTTGGAGGGTTCTCCTCCAGAATGCAAATAGGCTCAAGAGCTTGCTTCTGTTCAGAAAGCAGAAGACATAAACCGTGCTTGGATATCTTGATAGCCCAAGTTCCTGGCTATGACTGCAGTCAAACTGCACATATATCCCTCTCCTGAAATAAGAGCAATTAGAGGTCCTTACCAGTGTGAAGCAGTCCAGGTGGATAATGAAATGAGCATGAGCAATGAAAATGAACAGTTCATTTCTCTTCAACTCAAGACATTTTTCAAAATCTTTTTCATTTATCAGCCTCTGGGGTTACTGTTACTGAATAACTTTTGTAAATGCATATCATTTACTGGCATCTGTGGTCATACGTGCTGCAAGAGAGAAGGAATGAAAAAATTAGGTTTCTAATAATTTTCATTATAGACCAAAGTGATCTAGCTGGAGGCAAAGCTGCCTGTGAGTGTTCAGAAGGTGTATCTGAAGGTCACTGTGCATAAATCAGTGTGCACTTGTTGCTAGAGCAGCACATGTCCTCTGTGTTTGCTCGTCCAAAAAAGGTGACTTCAGTTGCCAGGCTTGTGCCAGCTTCATGGCATGGAGTGGCTTCCAGGGCGTATCAATGAGCCAGGATCTTTCTGTGATCCAGCTGTGGTCTGAGTGATGCTGAGTTTCAGCTCCATCAGCTTCACCAGGTGAAAATCTCACACAGAAGGACTTGTCATGGTGCTTTGCTAGATAAATGTTATAAATCCTGTCTGCTAAAGATGAATCCAAAGGCTGTCTTTCATTCTGTGAGGATGGGCTTGCTTTTTCTATAAACAGGAGTATGAGAGAAAACTGAATACCTTATTTTTTCCCAATTTTCAAAATCTGTTTGGTAAATTTTAAATCATTCTGGATTTTTTTTTACAGCATGCTGGGTCCAATATGCCGTTAAACAATATGTTTGATCCCTGGAGTACTGTAAACACATGTTCAAGCGCAAAAGAAGGTTTTGGGTTTGCATGTAAAACCCATTTTTTTAATGAAACATTTCATACCAAAAAGTGAGAGAACTACAACCTATTGTGATATAAATACATTTTTTTCTCTGAAAAATTAACCATCTTCTTCAAATTAACCATTTGGCCATAACATGAGCAATGCAGAGGGAAACTGCTCATTGAAAAAAACCATGTGCAAAAGGGCATTGCAGGTCCCTCTTATCTCCTCCCCATCCCCCAAACCAAACGTAACGATATATTGCTTGCTAGGGGAAAAGTTATCTACATCAAAATGTAAATCTCAAAACCTTCAGCAGCTCATCTCTCCCTGTAAAACAATGAAGAAGACAGTGTTTCTCACTTCCAGGGCTGGCAGGGAGTGGTTGGGAATGAGGGGTGATTTACCAGTCCTCCAGCTGCTGGAGTTTCTGAGCCAGCAATTTCAGAAAGACTTACCCTCCTTCTTGTCATTGGCCAGGGAAGCCATGGAAGAGCAGCATTATGAAGGAGAAAGGACTTTTTAGGGATGGGTCATGTGCCAGAAAAATTCTGTGGCATGAAAGCTGGTGACTCCAGGGTATAGAGTGGTACCATTACTCCTGGTGTAGCTGAAATTTGGTCTTTGCTCTCATTATGCATCTTAGTTTACAGAAGTTTGGGACTCACAGATAAAATCAGTTGTTTGGGGGAAAAACATAACAAAGTAAAACCTTGGCAGGGAATGAGTCTTTAAAACAAACAAAAAAAAAGGACTGAAAAATGTTTTCAGTCTAAATGAAATACAGTTTTCCTGTTGGTGACTTATTTTATTTGTGTGAGTCAAAGTTGGCTTTTCTTTTTAAACTAGCTCCAGTACAAAAATTGTACTTGGGCTAACTGGGTGTTTTTTTAAAGTTTTTCAGCTTGATGTAATGTATCAGCATTATTGCTGTTGTCTGTTTTGGCTACCTGCAGGATAATTTATGTGACATTCAGTGACATTCAGAAAAACCTGAAATTTCAATATGGATGCTTCGGGCTTCTTTGTTTTAATACAGATGTGATATTAGAGTGGGATTGGTGTTAGTGCTCCTCTGCAAAGATTGTAATGTTTAAAACATTGAGAACAGCAATAGGAGGAGTATGGAGACTTTTTATTAACATGGATACTGGGAGCTCCTTAGATGGAGCTTTATGGTGGCATCTCCCAACAGTCTGAAAAATATGCAAATTTTTTCCAAGGTCTTGGGCAGAGTGGCTTAGCTAAATATTTCAAATTTTAGGTCTCTCGAAACAAAAACAGGACATAGCTGGAGGGGAAGTAGTGATTAATGCATAATAGTGCTATATACAATACAGATAAATGTACATTTCCTCTTCCCTCCCACCCCACCTCTGCAAACACAAGCTTTTAGCCTGAGAAAGTGAATCTGGAAATGTTCTGGATTCTGGTCAGATTTCTTTCTTATTTTGTTAATTCAACTGTGGGGCAAGATATTAATGATCCCCAGATGTTGTTTATAATGATTGATTTTTCAGTTGTGAAAAAATATTTGGAGGGTTTTTTTTAAACAATTGATATTTTCTAGTGCGCTCTGCAGCATTTGAATAAAATGTCTGAAGGCAGAGCTGTTTATGTGCCCAGCATAATTGCTTCTGTTAAGTGATTTCTTCATTCTTAACATTTTTAGCTCTAATTGCTTTTTCCCCATACAGCTAAAAATAAATATTTGCAAGTTTTGCATTCTGTCACTCATTGAAATGCATAAAATATTTGTATACTCAAAGCAAAAAGGCACTGATAAGGGGTCACATTCTGCCTTCCTTAGTGGCGTAAATCCAGCATAACTCGATGCACTTCTGTGGCTGTTACTCAAGATTTTCACCAATTAACCAAAGACAGAATCTCACCCAATGTTAACAGCAAACTGTTAAGTGAACATAAGTAATATGTAGCAAAGTAAGATAAAATACCTTCCTGTCTGCAAGAACTTCAATGGAAACAAATGCTGTTAGCTTCTACTCCTTTCTGTTTTTTTATGCTAGTGCATTTGCACTAGCAACTGTAGTTGTAACCAGGATAAATAGTAAGATAGATTATTTTTTCACTTTATATTCAAAACTCCTTGATGGAGAACACTGATTTTATTTGGGCTGTGTGTTCCCGCTGCCCTCAGGAAGGCAGCAGATGCTGAGTGGAAGGGCAGGTACTGCTTGAAAAGCTTCTGCCCATTGCCCCAGTGTCCCTTCTCCGCCGGGGCTGGTTGTGGCTATCAGCCCTGCATAGCAGAGCAGGGGAGCTGCAGCATCCACCGCTGTCACTGCCAGAGAGCTGCTCCCATGGGAGGGCACTTGGCAGTTTGGTGTGGCTCCTTCCCTCTTCAGGTGCCCTTGGGCAGCAGTCTTGGAGACAGGGGAGACAGGGGGCTTACACCACGTGCCTGCAGTGACTGCGTGGGGCCGTGACCCAGCTGCTTGAGAAACACCAGCGCTGTGAGCCATGGGGTGCCCAGTATGGCCTGGCCTGGATAGCTCTGGACTTGGGGCTCTCACTGGACAGGAGGTGAGAGATCCCCTCTCGAGAGTGCCTGTGGCAGAGGCAAGGGCCTGGCTGTGCTCAGAACTTCTTTTTATTTTTTAGCTTAGTGACTATGCAATGGTATTATGGGGTTTACATGTTTTACCAGACAGAGTTCAGCAGAGAATTAATGTGTAGTTCCAGCAAATGAGAGTTTGCAAGTGAGCTGTTCTTCTGTGCCTGATAAATGGAATGCTATGGGTTACATAGCATGCATTTTGTCATCTATTACACAAGCATCCTCTTTATTGGTGTCCATTCAATAAATTATTCTAGATGTACATTACTAATTCCTTCCGTATGAGATTTCCCCTTGATGGCTGGTTTTGCA
Organism: Vidua chalybeata; assembly: GCF_026979565.1. Lineage (NCBI taxonomy): Eukaryota > Metazoa > Chordata > Aves > Passeriformes > Viduidae > Vidua > Vidua chalybeata. The sequence goes on from NC_071537.1 coordinate 29,735,250, forward strand.
GTTCAGCTATCAAAATCACGTTTTGTCATCATAGCAAAAAGTAAGATGGGCTGTGTTCATCATATTTGTGAGCCATGTCCATCAGTGGTCTCATTTCTGGAGCAGTCTCTTTTGCCTCATACGCTTTCATTAGCACATCCTTGTTTGACTGTTCCCCTGGTTTCTGTGCCTCCCTTGGACCACCAGGCCTGCTCAGACTCTGGAGCTGTGTCTCAGAACTCTGGGCCCACTGGCAACCCAAGCCTCGTGAGCAGCATCCCTGACGTGTTGGGGCTCAGCAGTGGCAGCGAGCAAGGGAAACCTTTATGGCCGGGGAAGGGCCCCTATTCCCATACAATGGAAATGTGGAGTGGTTTGTGTCAGAATATGGTCACATTCTTCTGATTAAACCCACTCAAAAAAGACAACATTGTAATATTTTCCAATGACTGTTTATCATGAATTACGTCAGCCTTAGTTTAAATTGCTATTATTTCTCCTTAATGCTTCTTGGTGCCTGCATAATTTACAGCATTGGCAGCTGCGGGACTATGAAATAACCTTTCACAACCACCATACGACAGTAAAGGACATGAAGTTTTTGTTGTTAATTATTATGGGACTCCTTTAACTTTTTTACAAAGTGACATAAAATATTGTTGAGGTATTTATGGTTAAAGCTACTTTTACGTGGATCTATTTTGTTTCTGGCTAGTTCTTAACTAAAGCAGTCATTTGTGGTTATTATGCCTAGGGAAATATTATGTCAGAACTGGTTTAACAGTATTATTATGTATCCCATGTCATATATTACATGTCAGCACTTGAGGCTGTCTTTCAATAAAAACAAATGTAATTTTAGCTAATGGTCTTTTAGGTATAGGCCGTTTGTAAATTTACCTGAGTTCATTTGAAGGTATACTAAAAAGCTTTGTTCTCCGAGAGTGCACTCGGGTAATTTCATTTTGGCTTGAGATGGAATTTCCAAAATATTTATCATTATTTCAATCAGAGGGTACTGCCTCTAAAAAGCAAATAGTTTCCCAATACCGAGGTTAATGTACACATTTTAAGGAGCTGTAACTGTTACTCATGACTTTGTTTACTTTTCCCCCCTTTGGAGCTCACGCTTCCCGGGTTCCCTACTGGTCAGGCTGATAGGAGTATCCCAGGCAACTAAGCCACCTAATGATGATACTTCACTGTGCCGCTTAAATGAATAGCTTATACCTTCTGCATAATCCATGGGTGAAGGGGGAGAGAAATCAGAGGTTGAAGGTGAGTTTTAGGTTTCCTTGAAGTTGCATTTCAAATTTGGAAAACACAAACTTACACAAAGTAAACTTCGAATTAATGTGTCATTCCCCTTGGTTCCAAATACTATGCATATTTTCCAGTACTTACTTATTTAAAGCAAGAAATGAAGCATATAGGGTGTGCCAGAAAGTTTACACAAAGAATGAAAACACACAAATGACTCATGAGAACTTTTTCTGTGGTTCTTTTTTTCCTCTTGTTGTTGTTCTTAATGTGTAATTATTTAATTACTGGTAGGCAAAAAAAAAAAAAAGAAAAAAAAAATCATGATTTCTCTCTCTCTTTCCTTCTCCCCCTAAATCTATGCTTGGGCACCATAAAAATGATCAAAGCCTCTATTTTTCTCCTGCATTTTCCTCCATGGGATTGGTTTTGGTGACTCTATTTTAAGAAACTGAAACTGCTGGACAAAAAAATTCAGTTTCTGTCCCCCCTTAAATGCTTGGACTAAAGAAGTAAAGATGCAAACATGAAACTGAAAAAGCAAGCAAAGAGCGGGGTGAGGATTTTGTGTGTTGCTAAGGTGAAATTTAATAAGGGGAACATAAAACGGAGCTAAACTTGCCTGGATGCCATGAGATTTTTTAATATTAGGCAGCATGCTTGATTTCCCTGGAAGTGAGTGAGCATTCTGAATTTAGAGTTGTTTGGCAGGGGGAGGGGGTGTTTCGTTCCCTTTTTCAATCAAAGGCATTTCACAAGCCGATTGACTGTGAAAGGGGAATCTATCATTAGGTAAGAATGTAACAAACTTTTCCGTTTAATGAATGAATATTAGGTATTTCAGGAGCCCATAAAAGATGGTAAAAGAGAGAGACAGAGCTGACAGTCTGAGAGATTTTAATAAAGATTGAAGTTAGTAGTGAAAAGGTCAAAGTGCCATTTGTTGAGCCCTTGCTTCTGGCATGGTTTCAAAGCTCGCAGTGCTGACCGGGGGGCTGTGATGTGTGTTAATGAACAGTTGTGGCACTTAACTGAGATCATGGGTTGGTCACATGAATATATAAAAGATATGAGTGAACATTTTCCCCCTTTTTGCAGCAGTTTGGCTCTTGGAAGGACTAAACAATTAAAAGAAATGTTTGAAATGCTTGAACACCACATTAAGTCCCCTAGTCTGTAAGGAAAATGAGCTATGAATAATAGAATACTGCTCTAGTTAAATATAGTTATTCAAAATTGTTTTTAGCCACAGATGTTATGCCATTTTAGAAACTTAGACTAAATAATGTCAGATCTTGTTTGCTTTTTTAGTATGTTATTCATTTATTGGGAAATTCAAAATTTAAAACAGCTGGGAAAGGGTTTGGTGTTCACTAAGTAATCTTTAAAATGTGTACATTTCAGACTTACTCTTACAGGGCTGTTTAGAAATGACTGAATTGTATATTATAGTTATAAAGTTCTGTAAACATGCTCTACCATGTAGATGATAGGGAAACATGAAATGGGAAAATGAGATCATTTTGGAGCCATTTTTTTTCTATTACAGACTTGATAAAACAGCAAATGGCTTTCTCAATTTAAATAATTTGTAACTTTCCAGGAACGTTCATGGATGTTATGAAGAGTAGGTCTAAAATAGCAGCAGAAAATAATGTTCGTTCTCCTTTAATTCTCCCTTTGATGTTTATGTCAAAACGAAGGAGTTAATTTATCTAAGAGTTTCACTGCATGAGTTGGACTGTACAAAACCAATCATGTAGAAATAATAGACTACCATTGGAAGTGCTGTACTATTGCAGTTTTAATAGCTCTTCAGTTCTGCTCAACAATTAGTCCATACATTTTATAGCTGTGTATTTAAGAAACTGGCATACTCAGCAAAATCATGGTAATTTGGAGATGATGCAATGTGGAGAGAAATCAGAGTAAGAAAATTAAATGAAAAATAATGTTTTGTTCAGGTTTGGGTTTGTTTTCTTTTAAAATTTTAAACACTGCAGTAGTAATTGCTGGTGAGTGAGACTTCTGCAGAATGTAAATTTCACGTGGCTGGGATTTTGTGAATTTGCTTTTAAATCAAATTGCAAAAGAGGCAAAATAGGTCATTAAAATTCTTGCTATAGTTTTCTCTCTCTGAAATCAAATGAGGGCATTTAGGGGGATCCAGAGTAGGGCTTTTTCTCTCTATTGACAATAGTGCTGTTTAAGTTCTCAGTATCTGTCAGCATCTTTGTAAACCTGATCAAACAGATCACGGGCAGTTAAGCTACTTGTGTAAATGATAAACTAAGAGACCTCGACAATCCCTTCTTGCATGTGTTCATAGCCACTGGATGCTGGTAGTTTCTTCCTAGGTCCTGAAAGTGAAGGCAGATTTTAATAAAAGAAGTAGTGTGGATTTTTTGTGTGGGTTTATCATTGGCAATTATCACTTTTTAGTGATTTTTTTTTTTAGTTGATATATTGTCCATGATGGGCCAAAGGTCAGTGAAGTGATGATAGTTTACATTTCAAATAAAGTTTGGGCCTCAGTATTAGACACATAGATATGTCTTGGTCTTTAAGTGATCTGGCAGCATTTCCATGTGGTTCAGGGTTGTTGTGTTGGTCATAATGGCATAAATTACTTGGAGTAATGATAGATAGCCAATTGACTAGAATAGGAGAGCAGACCTGCTTCTTGGATTAATAAACAGGGAGTAGAGAGGTGTGACTATTCCTGCCTCTAATGCTAGAGGAAATCATTATCAAGACACTAAGAGCTGACATTTTTGGTTAGTCAAATGATGATGGCTTGCTGCAAAAAGGGTGGTACAATTTCATGGGATAACTGCACTACTAATACTCAAATGCATTATTCTGAACTATGGGCTTGTAGAGGAACATGGAAGAGCAGGAAGTGTTTTCAAAGAGAGGTTTTGCCATAATTTTATCTTCATACCTGATTCTGATGCCTGTCCTTTGCATATTCAGATACTGGACAGGGTTAAGGAAGGGCCCAAAAAGCCATCCATGGGACAGAAAACTTGTTTCTAAGTGAAAGACTAAACAATGTTGCTCCAGTTAGTGCACAGAGGAGAAGACTAAGAAGGGGCCCAGTCATTCTCTTAGTACTTCCATAAAGAGGAGACCTGTGGCAGTAGAGGTCTCTGTAATTTGGCAAACAGACACATAGCAAGACCCCATGCTTCAAAGTGGAAGCAGGTAAATTAATGCTGAAGCTAAGGCACAATTTCATAGCAGCGAGGGTAATTAACCATGGTAACAACTTAGCTAGGAGTAGCGTAGATGCTTTATTACTTGAATCCTTTAAATCAAGACTGCTTTGTAAAAGACAGGACCCTTACTCAAAGAAGAGATACTGTAGTCCAGTACTCTTCATCCAGTAGTCACTCAGCTGTGTAGGCAGTATCTGCAGAAGGTAAACAAGGTGCTAATATCCTCCTAATTCCTTCTGACCTTAAAAACTCTAACTTTATTAATACATGTAGTTTATAGCATCTGGGCCAGTAAAGTCTAGTCTGTGCTGGATCTTGTGTCCATTATACAATAAAACAAACCTTCAAAAAAATTTGCTTGCACTCTTAATTAGACAAGGCAGTGCTTTGCCTCTGTTCTGTGGACAGGAGAATGAGGAACAGGATTATGGAGGAAATATAGTATGATAGGAGCTAGACATCAGTGTCTTCACTGATCCACGCAGGTGGTTGTTGGTAGCCTATGTCCTCTTTGTTCTCCTTCCCTGTCTCCGTCCACTATGAGCAGTTGTCTGCCTCAGAGCACTGACTGGGCAGTGTGCTCCTCTGCTCTCGTCTCTGGGGTCTGATCAATCCCTGGCCTGTTCTCTTTTCAGGAGATCAGCTTAGGGAGAATTTTAGGTCCATTTTAGGCAACTTTTAGTAACTTCTGCAAAGGGCTGTCTCCTCAGGTGAAGAATGGAAAACATAATTCAGCATGTCATTTAAATGTGTGGCAACACAGTGCAAGATCATCAGCAGACTTAAGAGTATCTGCTTCATGAGCCTTCCCCGATGGGTCTTTCACAAACATCTCTGGTCACCTTAACTTTGCAATAGCTTTAAAGAGATGTTAATTAAAAAGAAGGTGTTAGAAACAATTGGGTAGTAGAAGAGAATGAATTTATTTGAAATCAGCAGTTTCAGGTCACTGAAAGTGTAAGAGAATATGTGAAAATGCTACTGGTGATCATCCTGCTGACATAAGTGATATCCATAGACACTGCTGCTGCTTCAACAGAGAGGTGTGCTGCTATCTTCCACCTCTGTCATCACCCGGCTGTGTTTCCCTCTGGATTTGCAACTGTAGAGGAAGTTGAACTCCCAGTGAAAAACAGCTGTTTGTTGTGGGGTGGCTTGTTTAAGTAGGTATTGATGATTCTACTTCTCACTTCCCTGATTAAATAAGTCCCTTCGCCTTCAAGTCTTACAAACCTTAGCTGAGCTGTGATGAGCTGAGCCTGTGTCCCATTACAAACTTTCACAGAGGTAGAGCACAATTTTGAAAAATGGAAAAGGTTGTTCCCAGGGTCTTGAGCAGCACTTAGCTCAGTATACCATGTTTAAAATTAGCAGTATAGTTGCCCTCATTCTTTTCTAGCATCCCGATTTTGCAGTGAACCATAATAGTGGTACTAATTTGCCAAAAAAGATGGTTCTTCAGGGGGTTTTTGGTGCTGGTTATTTTGAAAGGCAGCCTATAATTAAGATGAATATGTGTACATTGTGGATGTCTAGTTATGGTAGAGATGGTTTTTTTATAAAACACCCCCCCTAAAAATTACCTAGCTGCAAATCCTTGCAGTTACTTAGTTTAGAAGTTTAAGTCAATTTATGGAAGTCTGTGTTTACTGTCTTTGGAGTTTGGTCATGACATTGGAATGTATTTTGGAAAAAAAGACCCTATAAAATGAAATCCACATTTATGGATAAGAAGCACAGAGCACTTAGGATCAGCAGTGAGGCTACAGCATCTCTTTGAAGTGTAGCAAAGAGGAGTACTTGCTGGTGCCATGTTTGGTTTAGAAGGTACTGAATTGATACGCTCCCATACGTTGTAACATTGTAACAGCAGCTGGACCCAATGCAATTAATTTCATTAAAATGTGGACTGTGATATCCCAATGACAGCAGTCAGAAGATAAAACTAGATCTGAAGCACTTAATTTAAAATAAAACTTTATAATAAAGTCAGGTCTGCTAAGATGCTGCTTTTGTGCTGCACTGCATGTGAGTAATCTGAGTGACTCATCTGGCCTCTGACATACTGGAGCCTTCAACATTCCTAGCCACGAGTGTTGCCCTTCATAAAAGAAATATCCTATTTTTGGTATGGCAATGTCCTCAGTTTTAAAGAATTTTCCTCTTTTAAAGTGCTCATACAATTAATGCCTCATGCATGTATTCAACAATAGTTGCCTAGCAACCATCAGAAATATTCGGGAGAGCAAAGGCAGGCAAGATGAATGAGCAGTAACATCAGCTCCCATTTCAGGTGAGCTGGAGAAGGCATCAGGGCTGTCCTGACTGGGTCTAAGCATGCAGATCCATGAAAATCGGACGGTCCCAAAGTAGCAAATACAAGCTCCAATTGGCACATCAGCCAAAGTCAGAGATGAGGTGGGTCATGCAGCCAGAAGCAGTTGCACGAGGCTGCAGTTGGATGGACTTTTGCAGTTTCAGAAGCCTAGACCAAAGCAAGGTAACAATAGTTAAATAGGTTACAGGAAGTCAAAAACCACTCCTTAGTGGATGAAGAGAGTTTTGCCACCTTGTCTTGCATTTCTGCAGCTAGGGAATGGGTGAGGTTCCTGCTTCCTTTGGCAGGAGCATTTGGCCATGGGTCTGAGCTCCAGGCAAAACCCCATGGTAGGGTTTGGCTCCACCCCTTCACTGCCCCTGGTTTTCACTTCTTGCTGCATTTTAGTTCTGGAATAACTTTGGCCTCACACAAAGTTGTCTCATTCTACTGAGTCAAGTCCTTCATGCCTTTTTTTAGCCCTTAAAGATGCCATTTAAATGAAATGGAAATCTTTTCCGCGGTAACAGCCCACAACTACTATACGACTGTTTAGATTTTGGTCTTTTTTCCCTTTTTTTTTTTTAATCAGAAAGGTTGAAATTAAATGCTTGGTCTCAGATTGGAAGGATTAGGTTTTATCATGGGTTGACATATTCAGTGCTGTCACAGCTGGTGCTAGTGTGCCATGTCCTGTACCATCCCTTTCTCTGGATGAGTTTTGGTGCTATTCCACAGTGGTTGTACCATTGCAGCAGCTCAGGAAACTCAATGTTCGCTGTTCAAGCACAAGGCTTTGAGCCCACATTCAGTAGAATACACTATCTTGTCAAAACCATTTGAGATGAGAGTTTTAATCTGTATAAGTATTTCCAGTTGTTTTCTTTTCATTAGACACGTTAAAATTAAAAAGCCTATTAGTGTTGCTCAGAACATTTTTGACTGCCTGCCCAATTTGAAGAAAGTTATGAAATTCTGACATATTCCTGTTGGATAGGATAACCTGATTTATGATCATCTCTACTTCAAATATAAAGGTTAAGAACAAGATTAGGATCCCCTTTCCACTCATGTAAATCCACAGGAGTCAATTACTTTGAATTCACAGTGCTGTGATTTAGATCAGAATCTGGCATTAGAGCTTTTTGGGGTTTGCTCTTACACCCACCGGCTTCAGTGCCACTTGAGTGCCGACTCTTTGCTTTTGGTATGTGGTGGTGGTATTTGCATGTGGAAGTGCCTCAGGGGCCCCACATAAAACATTGCTTCACTAGCTTTAATGGGATTTTTTTTAGATTAGATGGTAAGATGTTGAAATCAAAATATGTAAAGGGTGGTCGGGAAGTATTAGGCACACAATGGTAATCAGAATGTGATTTTTGAGTTGGGATATCTCATGACTTAGCTGAAAAGCTCATGTATCTTGGAGCTCTGAGGCTTTTAATCTTTCTGATTATAACAGGCATTTTATTTCTGGCATTGACAGTTGATGAGATATCAAACTTAAAATATGTCATGATTCTATAGTCTAGTAGTGCTTTCTGGCACTGGTCAGTGACTAAATATAGCCAGTTTTGAACTGCTGTGATAAACCTGGAAATAATGTTGAGCAGAAAATTCTCAGACAATTCCATAGACAAATGTGGAATATGAATTTACTTTTCTGGATTGCATCTTGTTTGTAGTATATATGTTTTTGTGTCCTGTGGCTCTCATCCCCAAGTTTTCCAACTGCTATCCTACAAATGTTTTGTGGTACAGCTAAATCTTAACTAAGGCATCTCAGTGGTTCATGTTGGTTCATGCTAAAGCAAAAAAATAACATGGTTTTTAAACCCCAGCTATTTAATGCATTCTTTTTGGCTTTGTAAACCATTTTGCTTTGTTTTTACAAAAATAAAGTGTATTTTAAAAAACCCGTGCATTTCCAAAAATCACTGATTATCTTCCAGTGAGCATAGTCCAGAAACATGCAGATTCTTGCATTGTAATATGGGATATATTACAATGCAAGAATGAGTGGTATTCATCTGTCATGCATAATGTGGAGGTGATAGAGGAGGAAAGGAGCCTTTTAGAAAGGATTTTTTTGTTTGTTTGGGGTTTTAAAATTACTTGTTTGCATACATTTCTTTCCTTTTCCTTTAATTTGTCTTTTCTTTTTGGTTATTTTTGTTGTTGTTCAGGGTTTTTTTTGGGTTTTTTTTTGTTTTGATTTTTTTTGTTTGTTTGTTTGTTTGTTTGTTTTGGCTAGGGTGTTTTTTTTTAAATTTTAAACTTCTACCAGGCTATGCTTAATTTCAAGATGGTGTCTTTACTAGAAACATAATCAAATGTAATATCTTCCACAACCTCTTCATATGCATGACTGCATAAAGCTTGTATAACAGTTTATTATTATAAAATTAGTATAGAATAGCATAGAGCAAATGGGGCCCCTGGCCAGATGAACTAGACAATGAATAGTTATATAAGGTTTTGAGGCACATGTATTAGAACACAAGCGCCCTGTATTTTCTTCTCAATTGTCTGCTGTTTGTTAATGTTTCCCTTTCAACGTGATTGCATCTCAATTTAATAGCACTTGCCATTTCAGGGTTTACCGTGCCAGCACTTGCATAGTTACATCCCCTCTGTGCTGCAAAGCCTGCATGTATATTAAAACTGAACTAGGCATGGTTGGCTAATGGGTACTTCGAGGGATATGCACTTATAGAATTAAGTGATGTATGTAATTGTTAATTCTGTGTTAACAAGTTTGAAAAATGTGTTTCACCAATAATTGTAATGCTCCATTCTGTGCAAAGTGTGACATTTTAATTCTTGTTGAACAGTTTCCTACCTCTGCTCTGTGTTTTCATGGCAGGGTATTATTTTGCAATCAAGATAAAAGCATTATTTATTAAAGTTCTAAAATATTACATTACTGGAAGTTATAAGCTGCAGATCAATCTTCTCTTTCATGAAAGCATTTCATTGATTTTATTTTTTTAATTGGCCTTTGAATTTTAACTTAAGTTCCATATTATGGATTGCATATGATTCCAGAAGCAGAGAAATGTTTTAGTGGAGACTTGATGCTGTTTTAAAGGCAGCAATGTACCTGTCACAGAACTGTGGGAAAGGCTTGCATTTGGCTTACGCAGCTTTGGGACTGTCAGATCCCAGCCTGCTGCATTTTTTGGCACAGGGAGCCCATTGACTTGGGCTGTGGGAAACCTACATTCAGCACTATCGGTCCTTGTGTCTTTCTTTGCGCCTCCAAAGGAATTTCTGTTAGAGACTTCACTTGGGAGTCAATTAACAGCTCCTTCATGCTTTCAGTGAGCCTTTCCATGGTGAGAGGGTGCTCCATAGCATCTGGCTGCAATAGCCCAGGTGTCTCTTGGTGGTGCTTTCACCTGCCTTGGGAGTGCTGGATTTAACTGCTTTCTGTACGTAATCCAAACAGTCCAGAAGTGCAGATCCCCCTAATACGTATTGCTTCAGTCCTCCTATTCTTCAGTTCCTCACCTTTGCCCCCCTTGCCACAGTGTCCCATCCCCATCCTGCTTCCTTTGCCATGCTAGGGCTGTTTCTCCCATGCCAGCCAGCCCTTGGTTCATTTGTGTCATTGCACATGTGAGACCAAACCCTGCCTATTTACTCCCTTTTGCGGTGAGTATATTAATTCTTCCAACCCTAGTAGGCCTAACTATGAAGCTGCAGAAAGCAAGGCTTACATTTTTCTTCCAGTTATTTACTTCATTTGGCTCTTCTGGGTCATCTCATCAGTGTAGTCTGACCTTGTGCAGACACACTGGTTGGCAGCAGTGAGGAAAGGCAGTTGAGAAGGGGAGACCATTGCTGTCCACCATGAAGTTCAGAAGCGGCTGTGTCTAGGATCTGCCTTCCCAGTGAAGCCAGTTTTTCTTACTTGCCAGTAAGATAAGGAAAGGGCAGGGTGGGATGAGCATAATAGGCTCAAAACGCAACAAAAATAGCAAAGGAAACAAACAGTTTGTGCCTAATTTGAAACCAACAGATCTCCATGGTGATTGCAACAAATCTGCTAAGTTTGACTGTTTAGTGAAGACAAAAAGTTAGAAATAGGAGTTCACCAGCTGTGCTGGACTGTTTGAATGAGCATAGGAGTAGGAGTGTTAAAACTTTCCCAGTGACTGACTGACTGTGTGAAGGTGCTAAGGGGAATTCTGGGAATAACTCAATTGAAAACTCAGAGAATGCAAGTGTCTTCCTTCATAATGCATCTTCAGAAAAATCAGCTTCTACAAATTTCCTGGAATTTTTGCTTTCAACAGTGCTGTTGTGTGGAAAAGGGTTCATAGCACTGTGGCTTCAGACAAAAATAACATGGTAGAAAACCTTCAGAAAGCAGGCAGTAAGCTTGAAACCTTAGATAAATAATAGCACTAATACATTTGCCACAGTGAATAATAGGACCATAACCCCTCCAAAACTCTTGTTTAGCATTGTACCAAGGTAAATTTTTATGTGAACTAGAAGCCAGAGATAAAATTGCAGTCCTAATTTACAGATACTTGAGATAGAGGAAGAAGGGACTGCATTAGTCCTCACCAAAGGAGAAATTCTGTTCATGGTGGCCTGAAATATTGCCATGCGATGCGTCAGAAAGTTGTTGTTGTTCACATCTTCAGAGTTCAGGGCTACTGAGTTTTGGCATGCAGACTGGGCAGATAGCACTTGCAAAATCAACACGTCCTTTTGCTGAGGCCATTGGCACAGAAAGCTTCCTATTTGCAGTTGTTGTTGTGTTTGAGTTTCTGAGATTTTTAAAATATGAATTTTGGAGAGAAGATACTTCTCTAGTATTTAGTCATAAATGAAAAGATCTTCAGAGACAGCTGATGAAGACATTCAGAGTGTATGTTACACTGCATCATGATTTAGAGTTTCTTGAATAAATATTGACCAATTTGACCTTTGCTTTTCCTCAGTCAATATTTATCTCTTGGGACAATGAATCTTCATATTCACCTTAGCTGAAGTCCGAGTCTTACTTAATAGTGTACTTGGAAATCCAGAAGAGGTGATGATTTGTCTTGGTGCTAGTTTTATCTGTTTAAAATCAGATATGTAGGTTTGGCCACTTGTGTAACTTTGTCAGATTTCCTAAACAAAGTAGCTTCAGGTCACGGCTGGTGGGGAGGCTTCTAGGAAAAACTTAAATCCAAGAGATTTAAGAGACCAAGAGACCAGTCTGTAGATGAAGGGGGCAGTAGCTTTCCAGGGGTCCCACTCTGTCCCTGAGAGATGGGTCTGGGAGCAGGTGATCCCTGACATGGCCAGGTGGTGCTAAGACTGTTCTACCCCCTTTATAATTTTAGCAGCAGTTTCAGTATTTTGGGACTCTGGCTTAAGTTGAAGCTGAGACACAGCCTTCTTCTGAAAAGTGGGGGTGCTGCAGCAGCACGTGTGTCTGGAACCACCGGGTCAGGGTCCCTGCACAGGTCCTGCCACCTCCTTGCCTGGATGCACAATGTCACCTCTTCAGAGTCCCACAGCATCACTGGCTGCTGTTGGAAAAAAACTCCTCTTACCAATTGGGGCAACACTTTGGAGTGGAACATGAAATTATTGTGCTTGTGAACTGTGCTGTGAAAGTGAGAGCAAGAGCAATGGAAAGTGCTGTTCAGGCAGTAGAGAAAGGCGGAGCCTTACAAATATCTGCTTATGCAAATGAAATCATTTGTCTTCTGAAATGTTCATTTCGCCTTTTCCCTGGTTATATTTTCTGAATTGCCATATGTACTTCTTGTGATATTTCAGTCTTGTCAAATAAAGAAGAGAAGGCCTTATAATTAACTTAGGATATATACCAAATAAAGTAATGTTTGTCATTTTTACTGTGTAATCAATCAATAATATTACAGGTGGCCTGTAAGTTAAAAAAAAAAAAAAAAAGTCTAAACTGGTTTTGTAACCTTATAACTATCAAAGGTATTTGTTTGGGGAGAAGGCATTGAGAAAGAAGAGAATTTTAAAATTGCACAATTACAGTTAAAAAAACAGAGCAAGCAACGTCATGTGTTTCTGAAGAGCACACTGTTTAATTTTATAGTAACAGTATTTTAAGAATGCTGACAGTACACAGGAAGGCAGTGAATAATTCTTGTTGCAAAACCCTGATGGTTTGCTGTTTTCAAAATATTAAGACTTAGTCAGCCCTGGATTTCTCTAAGGAAGAACAGGACATTTGGGGGAAAAAAAAAAGCCAGTAGTAATGTATCAAATCAGCATTTAAATAAAATAGAGGTTTGGTATCCTTACTTAGAATAGACTGGAAAATGCATTTGTTTTCATGTACTTTTTTTTTTTTCGTGATGTGCCTGATTGACGTGTTTTAATACCAGTGTTATTTGCATTTCAGGGATGGGCCTCTATTATGCAGGAAATTGTCCAAACCCCTCAGCTGTATTTTAAATTGAAACTATTTATTTTATGAAGTGATTGTGCAGACTTAATTTAGTAATCTATTATTAAATCTATAGTTTCAGGCTGTATAAAGTCTTTATATAGCATGAAAACGGGCACATATGAAGATCTAGGCTATATATACACCTGGTTCTGTATATTAAATCTTTGACATATGTTGTCCATTTTCAGAAACAAATAAACTGCTGCTTTTGAAAACTCAGCTTCTCTTCCATATTAGGGAATTCTGCAGACTCCCTATGTTCCTTAGCTTCAGTATAATGCTAAATCAGCTTGTACATTAGTCTATTTTTAGTTATGAATGAACTTTATGGAGTGCAGCACACAGAGTGATTTCAGAGATTCTCACTCATAAAACCCGTGTGTCATGCGCCTCAGTTACAGCTGTAAACATTATGCAAGCTCTGGCGTCCTGGGTCGGAGCCCTGAAATTTTCAGGGGGAAAAATCATCCCCCCCCCCCCTCGCCCTTTTGTGCAAAATATTAGGCAAATAGTAAATCTGCCGTCGTGAAATCAGGTTAAATTGTGTGACCTTGGCTGTGGCGGGCGGGCTGCCTGGCGTGGCAGCAGGGGGACACTAGAGGGCAACTGAGAGTTTTCTTTAAACCAGCCGAGCTGGAGATGGTTTTAATATCAATTGTTTAACTCCGTGAGGATTTATTTTCTTGTCTGCAGATTTCACATAAGTAACCTCGGAGTTTCCATTGACAGCAGATAATAATCCAACTGAAGTTCTTCTGGGGGAAAATGCAGCGGGAGCGGGTCCGGAGCCTGCTCTTGCCCAAATAAGGCTTTTTTTGCAGACCCCATGTGTTAGATAATGATCAACTGACAGTCGGTCATGAGTTAATAATGCTGGATGCTGAAATATGCATACCATGTGGTATACAACAGTTCTGCGGGGAGAGACAAACACAGCTATAATTAGACATCTGAAACACAAGGAAGTGTGTAAATTGTTTAATAGTCTTCCACTTAATTCACTCAGATAATTTCCTAAGAACCAGTATTGACTACGGAAGAATATTGCACAACTGACTGCATATTTAGTTTAAACCCTGCCCTGCTCAGATAAATTTATGGATACAGCTCAGTTTTATTTGGATTTTTCTGAGTGCTAGGGATTTGCTGGGGCCGAAATGAAGAGATGGGTTCAGTTTTGTTTGTGTTGATGTTTAGGATGATTGCACCAATTCCATGGGGTTTGCATTCATTTAAACTGGGCACGTTGTCTTACAATCAGGACTTTAAAACCACCATTTTTGGGGTGTTTTGGGACTTGTACGGATTCCCTAGCTGCCTATACAGAACCTGACAAAATTGCCAGAGTTCCACTTCTGTGTTTAATTGGTGAAAAAGTGCAGATCCCTTCCTGTACTCAGCAGTGCTGGGCAGCATCCCCTCTGCACCTCAGCAATAACACCCCATGTCAGGTGTATGCAGATCTCCCGGGGTGCCAAGGCTTTGTTCTGCTCTCTGCAGAAGTGGAGTTGTCTCTGAACCCTTTGCTGACTCTGTGCACTGTGGTGGGGGGGCCTGGCGAGCCAAGTGCTGCAAGTGAAGTTGGTGATGACCCAGAGATGTGAAAGGGCGCAGGGCTTAGGCTGTGGCTGCTGCTCCTGCCTCCACCTAATGCCTTGTGTTGTTGTTGTGGTGGCAGCTGAATGTAGGCATCAAAGGGGAGAGCTTACTCTGTAGTTTTTGCTTGTCACTTTACTAATATCTTCATGCAGGTTGATTATGCCTAACAAATTTTGATTACTTTGCAGTACAATGATCAAGTGCAAAGGGAAAAAAAAAAGGATAGGAAATTATAATATTCTTACACACAAAAAAAAGAATCTTATATAATCAGTTACAAATCAGATATGCAAGAGATTGTTTAAATAATATATTTGTCACTTTCACATTGTGCACAACTTGATGATCATTGCTTCCTACCTGGCGTTGTCATTCCCAAAAGCAGGGTCTTGGAAACTGTCCATTTTATCCTTCTGGCATGAATTTCTGCCTGTTTATATTCGTGCACAATGTCCATCAGTCAATTAGCCCATCTCATCCATCTATCTACATGGATACGACTGGTTACGTTCCTGTTGTGTTTCTGAGGTATGTAGGTCATGTCTCCATTGGGTACTGCTGACTCTGCTAGACAGCAATTACACAAACGCTGGCTTTTACTGGAGAGAAAAAGAAACGTGGTTAGGAAAGCTGCCCTAAGATTTGCCTTTTATTTTCTACAGCCCTCTAATGGAAGGTCTGCCTTGAGTGTTCTGATGAGTTTTGATCAGACTGGCTGACTTACATGGGTTTGCTGTATGTTTTCACTTCTTGCTGCCATGTTTGCATTGCTTTTGTCTTGGCTATTACATAATCTGTTAGGACCTGCTCATCTGCTTGGCTTGATTTTTTTTTTTTTTTTTTTAAATTAACCCAAACTATTTTGAGACGCCAGACCTACACTTCTTGGGTGTTGCTCTGACCCTCCAACAGAAACTGAAGCTCCTGTCTGCTGCGTGCAGCCTCCCAGGAGGTGACCTTTGGGGATGGAGGGCTTTGGGGCTGGAGATTGCAGATTTCTGAGAGGAAGGGAAATTTGATGAACCCATGTCTGATCCTGTGTTGCTGCCCAAGCACAGGGTGTTTCATGAGATAGGACGATTTCTTTGTTCAGGGCTTGAATGCTTCTTTCCCGTTAGTGACAGAGAGAGCCATGCTGGCTTGGTTGTGTTCAAAGCTTAACACAGCCTCAAAGATGTGAATAGCCCCAGTTGGGTCATCAGACGTCCTTGCGTGCTCCGGGTCTTTATGAGCTAGGCATGTACTTTGCTGAATGAAGTCTGCAGCTCTTCATGTTCCTTGTCCTGCATCGCTCAGTACTTGACTGTGTTTGATCCTATATTCATGCAATTTCTCACCAGAAGAGCTACTGAGTCATCTAATCTGGTACGAACCCCAAGTAGTGGCTCATCAGCCAAAATTGCTGGCAAACTGTTTCATCCAGTTCACCACCTTTTTTCTGAAGGAGAAGGGAAACAGCTGTTTGAGCAAGGACCAGAGCCAGACAGCTGGACGCCTCGTCGTGCAGCCAACCAGGCTGCTGCAGCCGCCCGCAGCGGCCAGGCTCTCCTGGCAGCAGCGTGGAGAGCCCTCACCATGCCTGAGGCGGGACGCCCAGCTCCAGTCTGATACCTCAGCACTCCAGACCCTCATGTATTACTTCCTGCAGCGTGCACACCAGCTTGTGTCTGGCTCAGGCTTTTCCCAAAGGCCTTGAGAAGGCTGGTTATGCACATGACTCCATATTCTGGCACTGGATCAGGAATGAGGACTGCAGTGCCTGGGCATGCCTGATTATGCCTCCTCACTCCTGTGTACCAGCTTTTTCTCACCTTTGAGGCATTCCTGTTGCCTGGTAAAGTGACTTCTCTGTCATTTTTGCTCAAACCCAGCACAGCTTGAGTTATTCAGACCTCCCTGAAGGCAGATATCCCGTTGGCCACAGCATCTTCCTATCAGTGTATGTTGAATTTCCAGTGGGGAGTGGCCTATGAACAGTCACCCTTGGCGTGGTCAATAGGACCTGTAATCCCTGTTCACAGGTTTCATCCTGGAGCTGTATTGAGGAGCATTGTGTTTTCCTGGTCTGTTTTCCTTCTGATTACTCATTTGTATGACTCAGTCTTAGCACTGTGCCAGTCCTTGTGTCAGTGTGAATGTAACTGTCAGGGGCTTTATATTTATTTCACTGATGAAAATTTGTAACAATTCCTGAACTTATAAGGTTAGGAGCAACCCCTGTGGAATCCCACCAGAAATCTTTTCATTTGGTAGAAATTCCCCACTGATGCCTACATTTAGCCACTTCTTAATCCATTCAATATATGCTTGAATAAAATTATGTAGTGCTGTTTTTTAATCAAAGTATTATCTAATATTAAATCAGCTGTCTTACTGAATGCAGGTAAGTTCTATGTGTGCAGCTAGTTTCTCTAACCAAGCTTATAGTTTCAAAGTGTAAAATAAGGTACTTTGTTTGTTTTTCTTTTCTGTTGTTTTAAGATCTGGTTTCTGTAAAACCAAGTCAATTGACTGGCTTTAATTATATTCTTTTGCAAGCATATCATCTGGCTTCTTTGCAAGTATGGAACAAATATTTACCAAACACCTCTGCCTCTTTTTGAATCATTAGTAATAGTCCTGTCATCTGTAGCCAGTAATAGGCCTACATTGAATTTTTTTGTTACTTTTATTTTTATTTGCTCTAAGGTCTATTTGAATGTCATGTATTTTTCAAGCATATATTTTTCTCTGAAGTCTTCAGCTTTCCATTTCAATTTACTGCACTTCATAAGTTCCAGCACATATATAGATTTTGTCCAGGAAAAAAAAAAAAAAACAACTACTTTTCCCCATTTTTTTTAAATCCACATTAGTCAGCAGGACATAAAGAAGTCCAGATCAAGGAAAAGTCTTAATATCCAACCATGCTGAAATGAAGAAAAAGAGACTCCAAGCCTCATCCGAAACCTTCTCTTCGTCTTCCATGGAAAAAGAGAAAAATTCCTTTTTTGGCAAAATTCACCAACCTGGTGTTTGCAGTGCCTCTAAATTTTCTGTTAAAAGCAATGCTAGTCTGAACTGTAATTCATGAAAAATACTAGCATTTTGCTTTCTTCAGAGATTGTCTGGTTAGGAGGAGGGTCAAAACAACAGTCTGCAGCAAGTCATATGTCTCCACATTAATCCACACAAGGAAGTGTCTGTTTCACTTATTTCCAAATGGGGAATGTTTTCTTTAGAGAGGTAGCAAATTGATTTTCCCCGCATGGAGCACGGGATATCTCATTTCCAAAACAAAACTCTTAGAAATGGCTACACAAGTCCACTTTTTCTCCATGTGGGTTAGAAAGCAGCATGATTCCTTAATGTTTCCTGCAAGGTTGTTCACTGCTGTGCTCTGGAGTTTCCAGGTCAGGCCTGGCATGTTCAGTTATAAAGAAAGGAATAAACAAGTGTTTTCATTTAGAAAAAGCCTAGTAGAAATAATTTTGATCTTCAAGTTGTTTCGTGTCAGCTTGAGCAAGCATGAGGGATGTGTGTGTGCGACCTCCACAGCTTGGTGAGGGCTTGAGTTGTTGGTAGGTGCTCATCATTGACTTCCATAGGTGTACTTAGGATCCTGTTGAGATCTTCCCCAAATTGAATTGATACTATTGTTTCCTAAACACAGGTCTGGGTTTTTTTTAGCACAGACTGATATTTTGCTTTTTTTTCCAGGCACTTTAATTTCTACCCTTTCAATGCAATATTAGGTTACTTACAGCTTGCTGCTTCTCTTCATCAGCTCAGCGTGCCTGGGCAATAAATGCTCCAAGCCCTCATTTTTGGACCCTGTTTCCTGGAGGCAAAAGCTTTTAAATAAACTTTCAGGGGCGAAAGGAAAATAAATTAAATGTGAAGGCCCGAAGTCAAAATGCAGAAAAGGGCATGAGGGGAAGGAGATAAAATAAGGAGATGGTGATGACGGGTAAATCAAGGAAGCAGCTGGGACTCCACAAAATATGCAAGATTAACTAAGCTTTGAACAGCTTTTGAGACCATTCTTAAATACAGCAATATGCTTTTCTTAACTTCCAGATATTGCAGAATGCCGGAAGCCCCCTAGAGGGGTAAGTGTTAAAGCCATTAAACCTGTTAACTTTCTATTCATTACATTTTAAAAGGTGCAACATGTAACCATGCTTTTCAGCCAAGAGCTAACTTTTGCCAGGCTGCATTAGGGATGTTCTCAGCAAGCAGCTGTTTGCCACCTGCTACCAGGCATGGTCAGTTCATGGATTTTGTGGAGATCTGAGGCCATTCTTCTCACCTTGACTTCAATGGCCAGGCACCTCCATATGCCACTTCCAGCTTCTATTTGGCACCTGAATCATGAATAGCTCTGGGATCTGACACATCCTGCCATATCCACCTGCCTTGGAGGGAAGATCTCTTAATCTGTTCTGTATGTACTGATGGTTTTGCAGCTTAGGGCCAAGGGTTCTGGTATCACAGTTTTTGTGCATGTGTGTGAAAACAGTTTTTGTGCATGAGAAGGACTGGCACAGTGCAGAAGGATTCTGTGAGGGGACACTGTGCAAAGTGTCCTTCAGGGAACAGTGGCTGTGGATGCATTTGGCAGCTGTGCTGCCACTGCCTTATGTCTCTTCTGAATCCAGCACCACTGTTCATCCCTGTTTATTCACTTCTTGCAATTTTCACTGCTCCACCTACATCCTGCTTTGTGATTAGCTCCCTCTGGTACACTCTCAGCTCTACATTTAGAGCTCACCTGACTCTGTGAGCCCACCCTAAATGTAGACCCAGATCTTCTGCTGGCCCTTCTTTGTTGATGGCCATGGAGATTTTTAGAAGCTCAGCTGATTTTTTTAAATTGATTTTTGCAGTTGGCAAATATGCTGTTGTTCTTCCTTCATCTTTCCACAAAACATGGTCACAGAAAACAGCAGGCAGCCAGAAGAATCTGGGTGGCAGTGTAAGTCCATTAGCTGAGTACATTCCTCAGCAAAATATGGCAATGGCCTTATTTTCTTTTTTTTTTTTTTTTTTTTTTTTTTTCTTTTTTTCTTTTTTTCTCTTACTTTTGAAGTGTGTCTGAGAAGCTGGAGTATCAGCAGGCCAGAATCAAAAGTTGTATCAGGAAATAGTTACGCAGGTCAGAGAGGCCTGGAAAGGCAAGAGCTTTGATCATGGGCATTACAATTGCTTAGATGTGCTCTAGAGTAAGAAATGCGGAGCAAGCAATTAAAAGATACATGTTTTAGGCATGAGTACAGTACTTGTTTACTTACATGGTTTGCTGAGCAGCCAGCAAGGTCCAAGGTTATTTTGGGCTCAATGTGAGTAAGTGATCCAGGTATGAAAAATGAGGTAATGCATTCCAGGCTCATTAAAAACTCTTGGCTACACCACTGATTTTGACAAAGTGCCAACATAGCTTGACCTCAGCTCTGTGAAGGCCACTATTTTTCTTAACACCCTCCTTTATAACAATAATCTTTTGCATCAGCCAAAATATCTGAATGTAGGGAACAGTGTAATTGGGAGGGTTGAACTCACTGGCCTTCCAGTGATAATCAAACTCATAAAAAAGAGGTAATTTTACAGTAAGTGACCTGCTGAATTCAGGTACCCCAAAACAACAACCATTATTTCTTGACCTTTTCATGCCCTTATTGGCATGGATGTAGCTCAGGTGAGGCTGACCTGATAACAGGGAGATGGTAAGCCCTGTGATCACTTCCCCATCCTGGACACATACGAAAAGAAGGTGGCAGGTGGATGTGCTGTCTTGTTGTGGCAGCCTGTGTTTTTCCATTGTAAGTAGTGTTAATGGTCATGGTTGACTTTGGCAGCTCCTATTTTGGGGTATTTCTCTTTCCCCTGCATAGAATTTGCCTTTCTTGGGGTAAAACCAGAGGTGGGAGTTCATCTAGTGAAGCTTGGAAATTCTTCTTTGTCTTGTGTCCTGCTGAGCAGGCAGTGTCTGTGGAAGTTGAACATTTGAGGGTGGTAGTGACTGGAGAACAGTAGCCACAACCTTATGAATTTTGTGTGTAGGTGAGCAGGGTAGCTGCCTTCTCCCTTTCCTTCTGGCCTATCCCAATCACCTACAATATCCTGATGTTTGCACAGACTGGTGAGAGTGCTGGAGGGGAAGATGTAATTTTTGAGCAGTGATGCTATTTCTTGGCTTCATGAACAGAAAGAATTTCTGGCTTGGAGGAAACAGCTAGCTAGTGAGCAAGCATTAGCCTTGAGCTCCTCTCTTTTCTGTGTGGTTCTCTTGGTGGGTCAGAGCCTACAACTGAGCTTATCAGTCTTTATTTCTCTGCACAGATGCCTCTGAATTGTCCTTGTTTGATTAGGCAGCTTGTGCTGAACAAAGAACAGGCTTTGGAAGCATCTTCTTACTGGGATATGTTTAGACAGCAAAGATTTGCCAGTCTACATCTACAGATAATCTAACTCATGCTGTGCATGGCACAGGCTTTGCATTTAACCTCTCAGGTGTAACAGTGTGCAGTAAAAACATGTAGGGCATTGCTGGTGCTTTGGCAGTACAGAGCACAGCCCCAGTTTGGGGACTCCTCCGGGCTCAAGGAGTGTTCACTTGTACTTGTGTGCATTTTGCTGCTGGCTGTGTTTTACCTGGCCGTACCTGAAAAGTTTGCCAGGACTCAGCAGGTAAAAGGAGTGGGAAAACGCCACACAGTGGCAAAAGGCAATCACGTTGTCAATTACACAGGAAAGAAAGTTTTTTTAACTGGTACTGTGTTGTGTTGTCTCTCTCATACTCCTGTTATAAGCACTCACACCGAAGAGGTGGCAAATAATGCAAACTTTTTTCTGTACTTATTTATTCATTTTTTACTTCAATTTTCTTTGCTTATGCTCTCACCTTCTGGGAATGTGCAAATTATCAGGCCTCACTGCCACAAATCTTTCAGAAAATGAATTTGAAAGCCATGTGCACAAACACATGAAGAAAGTGAAAAATTTTGGATATTCTTAGGTAGTCATGCCAGAAGTCCTTCTCCATTAGACAACAGAAGAAAACCCATAAAATACTCAGTTGTCCAGTACCTACTGAACATCCAACATCATCAGGAAAACTGAATGTGACTAAGCCACAAAATATGTAAAATTGCTTTAAAATAATTATGAATAACAAATTCAAGACATTTGCAGCATGCTCATGAATATGTCAAAAATTAAACAAAAGATGACAAAATTGAAACATGAATGTGACTTGTAAATTCTTTCTTCAGTCCTAGTCATATTTCCTCACTCACACGAACAAAACGAATGTCACTGAAATGCAATAATCTTCAAATAATGTATTTATTTTTAATGGCTTAGGGAGCAAATATTAATGGCTTTGTTTCAAATGTGACTTGGGACTACATCAAATGTTTTCTTTTACAGAGTAGATATTAGATGCTAGGACCTTCTCTTCTGATAATAATTCCTATTGCTGCTTTCTTGTTAATTGTGTGTCAGATCTGGAGTGGCTTTAGGTGATTTAAAATCATACCATGGGGCATGTGGGATGGTCCTTGTGTGTGCTGCAGACAGCCCCTCCCTGCTGCAGCTCCTGAGCCACAGGGAGAATGCAAATACCCCATTTCATAGTGGGTTTGTGCCAGTTCTGCTGTGGAAAGCTCCAATTTAAACAGTGTTTATATGCAAGCTCAATATACCTGAAATTTAGGAACAAATGCCTTCTTGCTTTTAAAGCTTTTAGCAAAACATTAGCAGTGCTTTATAGTGTGGTGCAAAGTACAGTGCCAAAACTCAGGATAACAAGTGTGTTTGAAAAACATTGAGCCTTGAACTAGTTTCTTTATTTGTTAAAAAGTAAGAATGGAATGAAGGACTGAAAGAAAGGACGAATAACTCGCCTGCAAGTATATTTGATGGTAGCTCAGCCACAACATCCCTCTTTGGCCATTGGTTGGGCCAGGCCTGGGGATCCTTTCATTCAAAGGTTAATCTTTTAATATGTATGCCAAAGTGTAGTAAATTGAGGGAACATTTCTGTCTCCTTCAGTACCTTTTTAAAGAACTCAGCGACTGCTGAGGCAGACCGTGGCTAAGGATCTGTCCATCCCATCCAGGTCGTGTGCCAAAAAATCCCTGTAGGCATCAGGAAGACATCAAAGGTTGAGCGGGGTTTATAAATAAGGCAGGGCGGCGTGGCCAGAGCTGGCAGCCGGCGCTGGAGCTCTCGGAGCTCATCCCACGCTCCCGCCGAGCCGCTCATCTCTGTTTATATGAGTAATGGAGCGGCTGGGGGAGGGGATTTGTAAGCACGGAGCAAACACTCTTAGTGTTCATTTTGTGTAAGACTGACATCCACACCACGTTGAGACTCCCAGCGACGTGGTGTGCAGTCACATGCTGTAGCATTCATGAGTACAGATATAAATCAGGCAGATGTTTGTCGACGGGAATGGGTAATAATTTCTTTCTCTCTTTGTTTGATTTTGCATGTTAGCCTCAGATGACAATTTCAGAATTGCTTTCTGCAGTACTTTTCAATAAGCAGAATGTGCTTCACTGGAGATAGATGGAGATATTTCTGTAGGGAGATAAATGTATTTTTAGATAGGCACAAATATGGACTTACTCCCATATGCACATGCATATATATACTCATATACATAGAGATTTTTTTTTTTTACCTTACACCAATGTTGGGGGAAGAAAAAGGATCTGACTTTTTATTTATTTTAAACCCAAAGCTTTTCTTTTTCTCTGAACAGACCAAATATGACAGTGCTACTCAAACTATAAAATCAAATTAGCACCCTTTATTGTGTTTGCAAACTAATTAAAATGTAAAATGTCCTGAAACCACTGGCTTACTGTGTAACAAATGTAAGATTAGAATCAATTAGAAGACACTCAAGAGGTTTGTGATGTTTAGATTTCTGACATTGTTCTAATCATCGCTTTAAGTAATGGAAACCATGGTTACCTAAAAATTAAAGGTTTAAAGGAAATGATCTTATTCGGTACAGTCATTAGTTAATGATTGTTTATCATTTTAAATGTTGCCATAGTAGTCAGAGGCTGATTTTTAAATCTGAAAGCAGAGGGGACATGTAGTAATGAGCAAACATCTGCTTCATCTATTATTTCTCTATATGATCATAATTTATGTTGTAATAGCACTATTGAAAGATGAGTGTGATATTTTTTATGATGATCCATATCCCATTCCTCGTATGGCTCAGCACAGCGAGGATTTAGTCACTGTGTTATTTCAGAGCTGTTTTATCTTAAAAATTGGACAAAACTGAAAGTGATTCACGTTAATTTGTATGTGTGGTATGTAACCCGTATGAAACAATCAATCACTTATTTCAGTACTTGTCAACTTCCAGAACTAGTTGTTAAGGGTTTTTTTTTTTATCCCTTTCAGGACTCAGGGGTAGTTTTTTTATTTTTTCTTAAACTTTTTTAGAAAAACTTTGACAAGACTGACAGGATATATAAACATTTCTTGGAGCTGTAAGGAATTTCAATATTTCAGAGCATTTACAATGCCAGATGTTTCCCAAAGTTGGAAATAGCAGTTAGTTCTCTTGCTTCAAGATTAGAAATAAAGGCAGCAGGATGATTAATGCAAAGTTGCCTATTAATATTAAATTTTGAGGGTTTTTTGTACCAGGGAGAAATATTTGTGCTTTCTCTCTGAGTCCTTGGGAGACCAGTGTTTGACTTTATATTAATTAGTTATGTGAAAGGAGAATAGATTAGCCTTGGGGGATATTCTATAGAAATGTATAGTGTGTCAAGACGTAACCCATAGAGGACAGGAATCTCATAATAAGCGTTTACTGTAGACAGATGTGTACATTTCTGTGAGTGATTGCAGTAGAATTATTTATTATGCTTTCGGCTGTTAAGAATCCAGTATAAGACAATGTGCTCAAAGTGTTCTCCATTAATTTTCAGCGCCAAATCTTAAAGGCAGACCACGCAAAAAGAAGCCATGCCCACAGAGAAGAGATTCATTAAATGGCATTAAGGATTCCAACAATAATTCTGAAAGCAAAGCTGTTGCCAAGGTAAATCACTTAATAATTCTCTTTTCGGCACTCTCTTCTTTTTTAGGTACAACCCTGCCTTTGTTTCCCAGCATGCGGTTTCACATTTAGAGTGTAACTTATTTTCTTGGGGAGGTAAACGTAAATTTTTTCAATAGTTTTATTTTTCACTTTAAATCATGCCTGTGTTCAAAGTTACCAGCAATTATAATCACCTAACAACCTAATGCTATCAGCTTGTTGGTAACTGGTAGTGCTTAAGCTTTCTTGGCATCTAGTGTTAGTTTTCACATTCTGTGACACACAAACATAGTGTATGACAGTATCTACGAATTAAAAATAAACCTGGGAGCAGCTCACCCTGTTACAATGTACTTCTAAATATAAGTTTGAAGATAAACAGACTATGAAACAAGAGCTGCCTCAGTAATGGTTTCTAAGAAGCAAACACAAATGACATTACCCTGATGTTAAGATCTCGACATTTTTAAATTGGAAAAAAAAAAATAAAAGATAAAGGCACAAACTCAGTATGAAAGATTAAAAAAAAATCTGGGCTGTTTCTTTAATACTTACTGCTGAGCTGCATGTTCCACGGTTTGCTGAATAGTGCATGCTTTTACAGAATCTTCTGTATGTGCTGCAGTGCTTAGCCCATGCTGCAGCTAAAAACTGGATCACTGATTAGTGTTTATAGATTTAATCTCGTAAGATATTTGTGGGTTTGTGTCTTTTCCTTAAAATATTTTAAAATGGAGTTTCTGTAGTATAAATTGCATCCTATTTTCTATGTTGTCTGAGTGGTTTTAGACAGGAATTTAGTTTTCTCTTAAAAAAAAGAGCAGCACAAATGGCTCCTTTCAAGATGATTTAATTAGAAACTCTAAGGTGCAAGGATGGAAAATTACTTAAAGCAATAGTTGATTTTTATCTGAGACAAAACTTTGTCGCTTATACTTTTAAGCTAAGCAGCTAAAGAGATTTGCATATACTGAATTTTTACACCAACTCTTCCCAAATCTATTGTTTCAATAAATTAGATGGATATGTATCTGAAAAACACTTCCATTGTTGTGACCATGTCTTTAGGAAATACAGTGAATCTATAGATCCATTTGCGTTGGTATTGTTGTACACAGTGAATGTCCTAGGAGATTAGGAGGTTAAAGAGGTCAAATAGGAGTGTTCTGCTCTCAGTTTCTCACAGGAAGGCAAATTAAATTCCACCTCCTCCTCCTCCTCCCTAGGAGTTCAGTTAAAGTTGTGCCTTCTGTTGATGACGATAAAAGAGGCTGAAGTTCATGATGAAACTCTGCCCTTAAGTCATTGTTTCTCTTCTTTTTGTGCCCTATTGTGCTCAGTTGGAGTCTGTACTATTGTATTAGACAGGCATGGTAAGAGGCGATGGAGCCTGGTGTGTAGAGTTGCAGGGTCCTGCCAGATACTATAGAGTTTGTCTGAATGTTTTCTCTGTGAAAGAATGTGCAAAATCAGTTGTGTGAAAATGTCTCAATTTGCCTCAATTCCCCCTTCCCCCAAGCCATTTTTCATGTCAAAATATTGCCCATGCACTGTGGCATGGACCATATTGTCAAAGCACCCCAGACTGTAGCACAAGTAGTTCTGCTTCTTCAGCACCTGATATATAGGTATTAGATAATTAAAAACAACAGTAACACTTCATACCAAATTGTTTATCCTTTCTGTTTATCTTTGGGTTCACACTACTAGTCAGATGGGAGGATATTTCAGATAAGAAGTAATTCCACCTATTTATCTAGTCATACTGTGCTCATCATTGTGCAGATATTAATAGCATTAATTATCCTGGCCAGCTTAATTTCATTATAAATAATAGACATGCTGATGATTTAATGTCCATGCATGTAGTCACACTGACTTCACTGTGGCTCTTCACATCAATCTGTGTCTCAGGGCTGTGGATGCACTTCCCTGAGAGCAGGATAGTGAATCAAACCCTCCATAGCAGATGTACTGCACTTTGTGCAGACCCTGCCTGTGTGTTACTGGGGAGGGAGGAGAAGGGTATTTGGGGAAGGGAAGAAATAGAGATCCACCTACCATCTTCTCATTGCTGGGAACTGTTGGGATGTGGTCATCTGAAGCTCCATGTTGGAGTTCACCATTGGTTATCCTCCTCTGTGAATGCTCCATGTCTGACTAATGCTGACAATGGGTCCATGGAGAGCAGGATTGAACACTGCTCATGTAAATGGGATTAATCCACTTGAGTCAGATGATGAAGCGTTTAGCAGTCCTGGCCATATTCTTGTCGCAGATAAAATCCCTTCTGACCAGAAGCTGTGCTGCTTGCATTCTCAGCTCATGTCACTCAGTGTGTGGCAGCTGCCTTAGTTCTCAGTGGTGGGGTGACTGCTCTGGTGGATTTGCAGTGGCTGTATGGTTTGGGTTGGGAAACGGCAGAAGGAGCGTTCCAAAGGCTGTGGTTTTGAGCCTGTCAAGACCAATGCAAGCTGCATAGTTGTCATGACTTGCTGAATTTCATGTTCTCAACTGCCAGTGACTAGAAAGCTTAATTCTTAAAACCTAGTTCTCATCAGGCATGTTTGTCTTGAGCTATCAGCAGATCGTTTTGAGGGTTTCACAGTTAACCTGACAAGGAAAAGTATCTGGTTGGGTAGGAGCATTTCTGGGTCTATTCTAGTATAGGTGACTTGTTAGAGTGATGGCATCACAGACAGTGTGGTCCTGGACCTGCAGGTGCTGCCAGGGAGAATGGGTCTTTTCTGTGCCACTTCTTGCTTTTGCTGTCTTCATCTCTTTGGTGGTCACTGCATCTATTTTACTGCCTCCTGGGGAAGATGCCAGAGGAGTTCCCTCTACAGCTGGGAAACCATCTACTCCAGCAGGATCAGCTCTCCTGGAGAGGGATATATCAAGATCTTCCCTCGAAACACTCCTAAGGACTCTGGGGGCTTGATGTGTCATCAGTATTGGACAGGCTTTTGGAACTTGTGGGCTCCAGCAGATGACCCTCATGGTACCTGCTTCATCTTCCCAGAAAGTGTTCACAATTCAAAGTGTGTTCTAATGCTTTTTAAAACTGGCTGATCTGACCATTTTGAGGGACTGAAAGGATTAACTTGTGAAACATGGAAATTGTTCCCAAACGAATCTGTTAATTACATCTCCTAGTGCAATTGCTGAAGTAAACCTCTCACTTCATTTGTACGGCAGGATCTGGGAAATTAGTTTAAAAGTTGCCAGGATATGCTTTTCCTGTGGCCACAGGTGGCCTGGCATGCTCTCAGTTTTGGAGATTTATTCCGAGTACCTCGACCATTATCTGATGGAAACTGTAAAATGCAGATCTGTTATGGTCTGTGTTGTGTGTGACCTCTGTCAGGATAAGACAAACACACAGTTGTACCCGTGAACGTTCACTAGCCATGGATCATGCACCGCTGATGGAGCACACAGCAGATGGTCAGATGTTCCAGACCCCATCTCAGTACACCCCCATTTTATCCAGCTTAACCCAGCTGTGGCACACAGTTTGTGTTTTGAAAGAGAAGGGCAGTTTGTGGTGCTTGGAGCAAATCTGGCAGCATTCTCACTGATTTTGATATGTTTATGCTGGATTTACACTGGTGTTACCCAGAATGGCATTTGGCCCTTTTTGTTCTCATTAATCATTGGTCATGGCATTCATCCATATTGCCTGTCAGATGGTGGGAAGGTTCCAGAAGTGAGGCTTGGGCCTCAAATGCTGAGCAGATGAAGCATTGTAGCCTTCACCAAAGCTTTGTTGAACCTGATACTGCTTGAAGTCTGCCCATTGCATTTTGACACCTCTGAGTTCCACAGAGGCTTTGACCCTGCTTCTGTGTAGACAAAGAGAGGAAGGTTGTACGTAGCACAGGTTTTTCCCACTCCTGGTGGCTTTCTTAATATTACTTTGCCTTTGTCTCCTTTAGGGTAGTATCCCTTGTCATTAGTTTGCTTGCACAGCTGTGAGCTTTGATTTCACATAGAGTTCATGCCCAGGTTGTCTTTGTAAATGTCGTTCTGAATTGTCCAGTTTGAAAAAGAGAATCCAAGCAAGTGGGTGACAAAACTGAAAAGTTGTTCCCAGGTCCAGTGAATTTGTTCCAAATTTGCAGCTCCAGTTAAAAGTCCTAGAATTATTGAAGTCATGCATTCCTTTTGGGAGTGTTAACCCAGTCTTTGGTGAAGCATTGAAACCAATGACAATGTAATGCAAACTTCGGAAGCTGCTAAATAATTTTTGTGAGGTGCCAAAGTAAAAAAAGTCAAGGAATTACAGCTCTGACCTGAAAAGTGGATAAGGATGTCCAAAGTTCATTTAACAGGAAAAAAAAAAACCAAACCTGTTAGCTCCTCTGAGTTTTGGATGAAACCCGTGATCTTTACGAAAGTTTAATCAAGAGGCGTATCTATTACTAAAACGCAAAAGATGCTGTCTTGTGCTACAGGAAGACAACATCTCTTTGAACTGTGCAATTGGAGAATATCAAGCAGTACACTGGACATATTTCAGCAGCAAGTGATCAAGAAAAATCTTGCAGAAAGTCCATTTCCCAGTCCCTGCTGCACTGCCTGGGAGGAGTGAGCCTGTACCCTCCAGTGGCCAATATTGGAGGTTTTTCAGCAGCATCATTTGCCTTGGAAAATCGTGACCACTTGTCCACTCTGCTTAGGAGCTACCATTGCTTTGTCCAGCATCTGTGGGAAACTGTGGAGCAGATCACCTGAACTCAATACTCTCTTTAAAGTTAATACCCAGAGCAGTACAAAGATTTTGTTTTCCCTGAGCCTGAAATGCCAGAATATCTTTTATTAAGATAAAAAAAATACATATTGTGGTTGTGGTCTTTCTAGTGATGTGTTTGTTGTTTGTTTACGAGCACGTATGTAATGCTCTTCATAGCAGTTGCTTCCAAATTGTCAAGAATCCAGAAAGCACCTGGTTTAGAAGTGACAGTTCTGAAGGAGGGTCCTTGGGTTGCTTGACAAAGAGCTCCTGCCATCCTGCACAGCAGAATACCCTGCTCACCTCTGGTATCCTCCTAAAATACCAAGTACTGGCTCTTAGAGTCCCTGCTTCCTCTGGGACCACAAAGGACATGTCTTGGATGGGGTATGGAACTACTAGAAGGCTCCTGACAGCACTCAGAAGCATTGAAGGGACAGTGCAAATCCAAAATACATGTAACCATCTCCATTACCTTGTATTAGAGAACTTCCAGTATTTCACTGGAAATCTATTGTTCCCATGGTCTCAATGTCATGAACATTCGATTTGTAATTTGCTTGATTCAGTGACAGGATTATCTTCAAGGGGGGCTGCAGGATTAAGCCAGTCTCACTGGGTATTTTTCCTCATGTGTGAATACTGAGGAGAAGTAAAGTGGTTCCAATTTATTGATTTCCTGACTGGCAGACTTCTGCTGGGCAGTCCAGCAGGAGACCTGGAGCTCTGGGACTTCTGTGCATTGGGGATGCCAGTGTCTACCAGGAGAGTCTCCAGCTACCAGCCTCTCCCTTCTGCTACATGCTTAGGGCTGTGCTCAAGTTTAAGCAGATGCTCTAATACACTTGACTTGAGTCCATGCTACAGCAGGACCTCCACTCGTGTGCTGAGAGTTCTGCCTGGATAAAGCTTGCCAAAAATTGCATCTATTTTGGTGGGCCAAAGGAGAAAAATGTGTCATTTCAGAGCTGGCTGCTGAGCATTCCTGGAAGGGGCTCAGCACCCTCAGCTCCAAGGGTTGTCTATGGGAGTTGACAATGCTCAGTGTCAATCCTGGAACAAGGGTTATTATTAGACCTGCTAATGGCAAGTGTATGTGAGAGATAGAAGCTGTGACATAGCAATGTATAGTCATAAAAATGCAGA
Organism: Vidua chalybeata; assembly: GCF_026979565.1. Classification (NCBI taxonomy): domain Eukaryota; kingdom Metazoa; phylum Chordata; class Aves; order Passeriformes; family Viduidae; genus Vidua; species Vidua chalybeata. The sequence continues at coordinate 29,766,007 of NC_071537.1, forward strand.
TCTGGAGAGCATTACCAGTGAGTTATAATGATTTAAAGATGTGGCTGTTTAAAAATGTTGTGACTAAGATTCAGAACAAGACATTTAGCTCTATAAATAGTTTCCTTTGTTTCCCCTCAAACACAGTCGCATGGTTTGGCCTTCATTTTTTTCAACAATCCATTCTGCTAGGAGAGGGTATTTATTCCTTAAGTAAAAATTAAAGGTTACCCAGATCTGATATGACATCTTTTCTTTTCCCAGGTAAAATGTGAGGCTAAGTCAGCTTTGCCCAAACCCAAGAGTAACAACAGCAACTGTAAGAAAGGCTCAAGTGAGGATAAATCAAAGATTGCCATAGGTGAAGAATGCAGAGCTGATGAGCAGGCTTTCCTTGTGGCTCTTTATAAATATATGAAAGAAAGGAAAACACCAATTGAACGAATACCCTATTTAGGTTTTAAGCAGAGTAAGTATCATTTTTCTCACTTTCTTGTTGACATTTTAGAATGGTTTGGCTTCTCTGGAGAAAGCAATTGCGCACAAAACCTATTTTAAAGCCTTATGGAAGGGGAGGGACCATGTTTATCTCTACACATTTTCCAGTCCAGGCATTTCACTGTCTTATGCCTAGATTTGCATCTCTTCCTTCTGGAGTAGTTGCTGCCGGATATTTATAGGTTTAAATCCACTGGTTATGACTAGAAATAGGCATGTTGAAAACTCTCTAGTTTTCTGTTTTCTAAATCTGCAGCGTCTGTAATGCCTTTCTTCTGAGTTAATAATATGACGTGTCTTTATTGTGCCCAGATGTTCTTTATGAAAGGACAAATATTAAAGGAAGACATTTAAAGGTGGTCAAGAAAGGCACAAGAGGGACCATATTTTTAAGCCCCAAAAAGTGTTTATAGTTAATAAATTACTGACTTTGGAGAATAAAACCAGACTGTATCTGCTTAATACAAAATGTAGTCTTGAGAATTGCTTTGGCATGTACAGTTTGTAGTGCCACAATCTGTAAATTAATTGTATGTGGAGAAGATACAGTTGAAACTGAATTTTGCATAAATATTGCAGCACAATGTAGATCTTTCACCGTTTCCAACAAAAGCTGTAAATGGTGGTATTTCTCCTCCTTATCTATAGATTGAATGATACTTTATTTCCTTAAAGGGAAAACGCCATGGATTGAAATATTATTTACTCTAATTTATCTCCTAGATTAAAACCATGTGTTATTTTGATGAAGAATGTCAAACCTGTATGTTTTACATAACAATTTACATACCTAATAGCAATTGGCACTGATTGCAACAGGCCTCCAGCAGCCATTATAAACTTATATAACTCAGAATGATTACAGTGTTTGTCTGAAAACTGGCTGCTTGAAATGGGAGTAAAATTAATGTACTATGAACAGCTTCATTGCATTATGCATTGATTCAGATTAAATCAAGGCCTAAGCAAAGCTCTTGATAGCTTTGAAGCAGTACAAGGTTCAATGAGGCTTTCAGAACATTCTGTGTTGAAGAAATTTTTTTTTCTCTCCCACCCCCCCCATATTATTCTGCATTCCATCAAGCATGGAGACAGGGTGGGCTTAAAAGACAAGCTAAAGTATTATTTCTGAAGTTGCTCACTGGGGGTAGGGCCTGCTGCTAACATTTAGCTGAAATACATTGAAACTTGCCTGACATTCATTATGAAGTAGGGGCCTGATCCGGCAATTACTTAAATACCAAAAGCATGCTGAGAAGAGCAGAAATGTTTGCAGGATGAGGCTCTGTATTTGTCCAGAAAGGCTTGTGCAAACATTGCCAATATAAATAGGCTGTTGGGAAGAGGCAGTACGTACAGTACAGCAGAGCATCCCCCCATGGAGAAGGAGATTCCGTTCTCCATGGTCCACAGCGTTACTGCTGACCTCAAGTATTTGTAGTGTGTCTGTGGGGAATCACTGTTGGTGGGATTGTGTATACACCCTTGATAGGACTAACATGGATTTTTCTTCTAACAATTAAATGAGCTAAAATAAAATAAAATAAAATAAAATAATAAAATAAAATAAAGTAAAATAAAAACCAGCAAGCAGTGACCCCATAGGATAAGGGGGGCCAGGATGAAAAGCACGAGAAAGGAGAGAAGTTGTGCAGGAAATAACAACTCTCTCCCAACACATCTTTTGAATTGAGTTGTCTCTGTGCTCTGACCCCACAGCCATGGGCAAAGCACAACCAGCCACAGCACAATTATTCCAGTAATGCTCATTCGTGCTCCATCTGGGTTCATTCACGCAGGGCCCGTTAGGACGCAGCTTATTGTTCATTGATTATGGAGCCCATTATCTGAGCTGCAGTAAATATTGGATATTGTCTAATCAATAGGCCTGCTTTGTGAGCCAGTGTGTGGGTCTTGCTTGCTTGCTAATGAAACTGGTATTAAACAAATAATTAAAAGTAACATTCTTCCCAGTGAGTAATTTTTATTATCTAAGTTATGGAAACATGCTACAGTCATTATACCCTGTCTCTTATCAGCAAAGTCAAATGAGCCTATTACCTTTGTCTCAGTGTATTTTTCCAGGCCTGTTAAGGAATCTGTAAGTGTGTTCTCTTATATGTAATTAAAAATATATATAGTATGGGCTAATATTTACTCTTCAGATTATGTAAATACCTCTTTTGAAAATGTTTCGCAGGAGCTTTTTCAGGGGCTGTGAGCTTTTTTTTTCTCTATTTTTCTTTTTTTTAAACTGTGTAATTTACATTTCTTTGAAATATGTTGGCTAATGCAATGCTTATCTAAATACTTATTGTCCCTCTAACAGTTAACCTTTGGACTATGTTTCAAGCTGCTCAAAAACTGGGAGGATATGAAACAGTAAGTGTTTAAGTAACTTAAATGAAATAATTGTGCAATCTAACTTTTCCCTGTTAGAAAAAAAAAAAAAAAAAGTAAAAGCAAACAATCATTTGCTGCATTTTAGGCTAGCTGTACTCATTGTGGGTTTATTGGGCCATTTTTGGAAATGGTCCCAATTAGTTCCAGATCTGGCAAAATTGTAAACTTGTCGTAAAAACTCCAAGTGGAAAACATATGTAACTCTTCTCTGTCAAGGAAATTAGTTAGGTCTGTAATTTTTTCCCATGTTGAGAAAGGGCTATTATTGTACAACAAGCCAAGATTGCATAAAAGAAATTTCACTTGGCAACATCCCTGACATCTGTTCATGTCTAATATGGGAAATGTATTAAAGGCTTTCAAAAGTAATCAGCATTGTCCATTAAAAAATAGTATGCTGCAGAATCTTCTCTTA